>NC_138550.1:151908455-152633455 GCF_964273705.1 Natrix helvetica | reverse complement strand
TCTTTTCCCATGTAGGATTGAGATTGTCTTGGCAACGTTTCGACAAGGTCCCACTCATCATCTTCAGGCTAGTGTTTTCGGCTTCATGCTTGTGCAAGTAAGCCGTGGTCGTAGCTGTCGTCTTTCTATAAATCTTGGTGGGGAGGTGGGGAGTGCTGGCTTGTGCGCTATTTAAACACGCAATCCCATCACCACCTTGAACAGATCAACTCTGTAGCCAAGACCCTCATCTCCAGAACCAAATGCCTAGCTGACAAAGACCACCTGAGAACTGAATTACACACTCTCACAAACGTATTAATCCCTAACGGATTCCAAAGAAAAACAATTGCCAACCTAATCCAAAGGGAGACAACCCCCCCCCCAGAACCGAGACACAGAACAGGACAACGGCATCACCGTCCTCCCTTACATAAAAGGCACCACAGATAAAATCAGCAAAATTCTCCACAAGCACAATATCAAGACAGCCTTCAGTACTGACCAAAAAATAGCCAAGAAACCCCAAAGACAAGATCCAACTAGAAAACCAAGGAGTCTACGAAATACCATGCAAAATCTGCCCTGGCACATACATTGGACAAACTAATAGGAGAATAAATGCACGGATCACAGAACACAAGAACACAGTCAGAAAAAAAGAAAAAAAATCCTCCCTTTTCCAACACCTTAAAGCAACAGGACATGAAATTGATTTTGAAGGAACCAAATTAATCTCCAAAACAGAATACTTCAACAAGAGAATAATTATGGAAGCCATCGAAGTAGAGAAACACCCACACAACATGAATAAATGTGACGATACCTCCCACCTACCAGACATCTGGAAACCAGCCCTAGTCAACAAACGAACCCCACCCACCACCCAGGTCGTTACTACACAGAAGAACAATGGACACACAGCCAGCACCTCAGCCACACAGGATGATACGAAACAGCCGACCAATCTACAAACATCAACTCCATCTACCAATCAGGATGCAACTACACAGCCAATCAACCCACTTACAGCAACAAAGCCAGCACTCCCCACCTCCCCACCAAGATTTATAGAAAGACAACAGCTCCGACCATGCCTTACTCGCACAAGCACGAAGCTGAAAACACCAGCCTGAAAATGGCGAGTGGGACCTCGCCAAAACATTGCGAAGACAATCTCAATCTTACACAGGAAAAGACCTGAATGCAAAAAGACCAGCATAACTACACCCATGAAAATATATGAAAACACACACACACACACACACACACACACACACACACATGAGAAGAAAATAAGAGATTATATCATTTCATTGATATGAAATTATATAATCCCTCATGTTCAATTAGAACAATTAATCAGTGGAACAACTTGCCTCCAGAAGTTGTGAATGCTCCAACACTGGAAGTTTATAAGATGTTGGATATCCATTTGTCTGAAGTGGTGTAGGGTTTCCTGCCTAAGCAGGGGTTGCACTAGAAGACCTCCAAGGTCCCTTCCAACTCTATTATTTCTATTCTATTCTATTCTATTCTATTCTATTCTATTCTATTCTATTCTATTCTATTCCATTCTATTCCATTCTATTCCATTCTATTCCATTCCAATCCATTCCAATCCATTCCAATCCATTCCAATCCATTCCAATCCATTCTATTTCAATTTCTCATATCTGCTATTTGCTTTAAATAAGCTTGGCAAAAAATTAATTTTTTTCTATACATACTTCATACTTAAATTTCTATACATACTAATATACATATTTCATGAAATATGTCCACACTCATCCAACTTTCGATGGTTTGTAAACTCAGCTGTTTCTCAACTTGAGTTGGATATTGTGGAGGACCTGGTAGACGCCTGGAATAGTGCTACTACCGGGGCCCTAGACCGGGTGGTGCCTTTGCGGCCTCTCCTGCGGCGACGAACCACCCTGGCTCCTTGGTTTACTGAGGAGCTAAGGGTGATGAAATGCCACAAGAGACGCCTAGAGAGTCGTTGGAGATCCTCCCGTTCCGAATTTGACCGAGCACAGGCACGAGCCTATTTGAGGACGTACCTTGTGGCATTAAGAGCGGCCAAACGTCAACATTGTGCCGCTCTTATTGCGTCCGCAGATAACCGCCCTGCCGCCCTGTTTCGGGTGACTCGCTCCCTCTTGTTTGAGAGACCGCGGGAAGCCCCTTTACAGGGCAGAGCAGAGGAGTTTGGGAAATATCTACAGGACAAAGTCGCTCAAATCCGGATGGGATGGGCCCCTTTCAGTGGTCCAGTGGAGACGCCCGAGGCGAGTCTTGAGGGACCGTTCTGGGAGGAGTTTGACTCGGTTGCCATCGAGGATTTGGACAGGTTGCGTGGACGTCTGCGTCCTACCACATGTTTATTGGACCCGTGTCCCTCCTGGCTTGTACTGGCATCCTGGGAGGTTACGCGCGACTGGCTCCTGGGCCTAGTGAACGCTTCGTTGGATGAGGGGTTTCTACCGGCCGCCTTGAAAGAGGCGGTTGGGAGGCCCCTGCTCAAGAAGCCTTCCCTGGACCCAACGGATCTAGTCAATTATCGTCCAGTCTCCAACCTTCCCTTTTTAGCGAAGATTGTAGAGAGTGTGGTGGCACAACAGTTTCCACGTCACCTGGAGGAGAATGATTATCTAGACCCGCGCCAGTCCGGCTTCCGACCCGGGCACAGCACGGAGACGGCCTTGGTCGCGTTGGTTGATGATCTCTGGAGGGCCAGAGATAGGGGTTGTTCCTCTATCCTGGTCCTATTAGATCTCTCGGCGGCGTTCGATACCATCGACCATGGTATCCTGTTGCACCGGCTAGAGGGGCTGGGAGTCAGGGGCACCGTTTTACGGTGGTTTGGCTCCTACCTCTCTGGCCGGATGCAACGTGTGTTGGCAGGGGAGCAGAGATCGACTCGGAGCCCCCTCACATGTGGGGTGCCACAGGGGTCGGTGCCCTCGCCTCTCCTGTTCAACTCATACATGAAACCGCTGGGCGAGATCATCCGTGGTTTTGGGGTGGGATATCATCTGTATGCTGATGATACTCAGCTATACATTTCCACCCCGAACCACCCCAACGAGGCCGTTGAAATGATGTCCCGGTGTTTGGAGGCCGTACGGGTCTGGATGGATGGCAACCGACTAAAACTCAACCCTTCCAAGACGGAGTGGCTGTGGCTTCCGGCCTCCCGGTTCAACCAGTTGCTTCTATCTCTGGCCATTGGGGGCGAGCAACTGGCCCCCATGGAACGGGTGCGCAATTTGGGCGTCCTCCTGGATGCCCGGCTGTCCATGGATGACCATGTAACAGCCGTGGCAAGGGGGGCGTTCCATCAGGTTCGCCTGATGCGCCAATTGCGCCCCTTATTGGACCGGGATGCCCTACGCACAGTCACCCATGCGCTGATGACGTCTCGCCTGGACTACTGCAATGCTCTCTACATGGGGCTTCCCTTGAGATGCACTCGGAGACTGCAGTTGGTCCAGAACGTGGCCGCGCAGGTGATTATGGGGAGGACTAGATACTCCCCTGTAACACCTCTCCTGCGCGAGCTGCACTGGCTTCCTGTAGTCTACCGAGTGCATTTCAAGGTTTTGATTATGATCTTTAAAGCACTTCATGGCACAGGACCTAGTTACATGCAGGATCGCATCCTGCCCCATACATCCCTACGACCAATCCGCTCACACAGAGAGGGACTTCTTCGGGTGCCGTCCGCTAAACAGTGTCGGGGGGCGACACCCAGGAGCAGAGCCTTCTCTGTGATGGGCCCAGCCCTGTGGAATGACCTCCCCCGTGACATCAGGATTACTTCCGATCTCCGCTCCTTCCGTGTACAGCTGAAGACCCACCTCTTTCAATTATCTGGCCTGGCTCAACTGTAAATTTTTTCTTATTCCTCCTGACAGTCCTTTTAAATTTTAAATTGTGGTATTACTAATGGGGTATTTTAATGGTGACTTTTAACTGTCTAAATGTGATGTAATTTGTTACCTCCTCCATGCATGTATGTCTTTGTATATGTGTGTATTTGGATGTTTATGTGTTTGCACATATGTTTTATGTTTTATATGTTTTATTGTACGCTGCCCCGAGTCCTGTCTGGAGAGGGAGCGGCTAATAAATTCAAATTTATTATTATTATTATTTGTTCTGTGTTGATTTTGAAGGTAGGCTTCACTTTGCCAAGCATTTGCAGAGAAGAAAAGGATCTTATCACAAGAGATTGAAACAGCTGTACCTCCTGGAAGGTTCATGTTGGCTGTTCCAAGGTCTTTCTTGGTTCATCTGTGCATTTGTCCATCGACTGATAATATTCCACTGGGTCTGCCAGGGAAGTGAAATGGCAAAATACACATGCATATGTGTAGACTGCTGCAGCATTCTGAGCTTCACTGGTGCCAATGTGTGAACTGTCCTTTCAAATTCTTTGCACAGCTCCCTCAGTTTTTCTGCTCAGTTATTCTGAGTCTGTTCTAGCAACATTTTTGGTGATAAGCCCCTCACCACAAGCATTTTTACATTCAAACTATTTTGATAGGATTGTAAGGACAGGCCAAACGAAGCAGCTCAATATTCTTGAGTCAGAGTCTCTTTCAAGAAAGAAGACATTATGTTTTTAAATTGTAATTAATTTCCTCGGTTATTCGCCAGTCAAACAACAAAAGCCTTCCTTTTGAAGGAAGATCAGCACTTTCAGAATGGCTCCTTAGATCTTTAAAAACCATGCTCCAGGTGTTTTCTTTCTTTTTTTACAGGTAAATCATGTCCAAAAAGAAAGAATTTGTTTTGGTACAATTATGTATGTAATTTATGACATACTTGTTCCATTTCTAGCTTAATTGTCTTTAACTATCAATAATGAACAGCCTGAAATTTTAGTGGATGGCTCAGTGGTTAAGACATTGAGTTTGTCGATCAGAAAGGTCAGCAGTTTGGCGGTTCGAATCTCTAGTGCCACCTAATGGAGTGAGCTCCCGTTACTTGTCCCAGCTTCTGCCAACTTAGCAGTTTGAAAGCATGTAAAAATGGAAGTAGAAAAATAAAAACCACCTTTGGTGGGAAGGTAACAGTGTTCCATGCGCCTTCGGTGTTCAGTCATGCCAGCCACATGACCACAGAGACGTTTTCGGACAGCGCTGGCTCTCTGGCTTTGAAATGGAGATGAGCACCACTCTTTAGAGTTGGGAACAACTAGCACATATGTGCGAGGGGAACCTTTACCTTCACCTTTACAATATCTTCCACTTCAATCATTGATGAACAAATCAGTTTTTCTTTTCCTTTTTGGAAGTTAGCATCTTTCTTAGAAATATATTTGCTTTGTGAAAGTTGCCCTAGTCTTTAAGAATTTGGCAAAAGTTTGGATCTGGCCTTCCTGCAAAGAAGAATCAAAAATTCTGATAAATGAGAGTGGACTATTCCTATAATTCATTTTATTTTAAAAACAACTGATCATATTTCTGATTTAATAATAATAATAATAATAATAATAATAATAATAATAATAATAATAATAATAATAATAATAATAATAATAATAATAATAATGCACCACTGTATCCATAAAAAGGGGCAAAATCACTGCGTGTGAGGGAATTGAAATGCCCAATGGCCAACTAATTAAATGCAACGAAAATGAAGCCTACAAATACTTAGGCATTCTGCAGTTGGATAACATCAAACATGGACAAGTAAAAACTATTGTCAGGAGAGAGTACACCAACAGAGTTAGGAAAATTTTGAAATCTAAATTAAATGGTGGAAATACAATCAAGGCCATAAATACCTGGGCAATACCAGTTATAAGATACACAGCTGGTATAGTTAACTGGACACAAGCTGATTTGGACATTTTGGACCGAAAAACCAGGAAACTAATGACAATGCACTACAGTTTATATCCTCACGGTGACACTGATAGACTATACCTGGCCCGAAAATCAGGTGGCAGAGGATTATTACAAGTGAAGCAAATAGTTGAAGAAGAAAAACATGCACTAGCTGATTATTTAAAAGAAAGTCAAGAACATCTATTAATCGAAGTAAAGAACAAAAATCTACTGAAGGCCCAACAGACGAAACCAGAATACAGAAAAGATGTGATAAAATCAAGAATGGAAAGTTGGCAGAACAAAGCATTGCATGGTCAATTTCTGGAAAAAATAAAAGATAAAGTGGACAATGAAAAAACTTGGTTATGGTTAACAACAGGTACATTAAAGAAAGAAACAGAGTCACTAATCCTGGCTGCGCAAGAACAAGCTATCCGAACAAATGCCATTAAGGCCAAAATCGAAAAATCCTCTGATGATGCCAAATGCAGACTCTGCAAAGAAGTTGATGAAACTGTTGACCACATACTCAACTGCTGTAAAAAAATTGCACAGACTGATTATAAATTGCGGCACAATTCAGTAGCACAAATGATCCACTGGAATTTGTGCAAAAATTATAATATTAAAACAACAACAAATTGGTGGGAAAATAAGCCTGAAAAAGTCACCAAAAATCAGATGGTCAAGATCATATGGGATTTTCGTATACAAATGGACAAAATACTGGTGCATAACACACCAGACATCACACTGGTTGAGAAAAATAAGGTTACAATCATAGACATCGCAATACCAGGTGATAGCAGGGTCGACGAGAAGGAACATGAAAAAATCGCGAAATACCAGGACCTAAAAATTGAAATTCAATGACTATGGCACAGACTAGCAGTGGTAATTCCAGTGGTAATCGGCAAACTGGGTGCTATTACAAAAGCACTGGAATTACATTTAAAACAGTTAAAACTTGACAAAATCACCATCAGTCAAATGCAAAAAGCTGCACTGCTTGGATCTGCACGTATATTACGAAAATACGTTACGACGTCCTAGGCCCCTGGGTAATCAATGCCAAATCCGGCGAAACAACTGGCTGCTGTGATACAATCGTATGATAATGATAATGATGATGATGATAATAATAATAATAATAATAATAATAATAATAATAATAATAATAATAATAATAATAATAATAATAGCACTTTCTTATTTTGTGTAATAAATATGCCTGGGGAAACTGCATGTCACTAAGCTCTTCTGAATAGGCTGTAGATGGTCTCTGTCAATATTTCATTTTAGAGTTGGATTGTTGTTTTCTAAAGAAGGAAAAGGAACTCCGGAAATAAGGTTTCCACTTCTTTTCTGGGGAATGCCAGTCTAGTGTAAGAAGCCAACCCCTCCCAGAAGAATGAAATATTTGAGGAAATATTGAAAAGGCAGAATATTATATTTTCCTAAAGGAGAAATAGGGGAAGTGGTGGCTCAGTGGCTAAGATGCTGAGCTTGAAATAGAGAGGTTGGCAGTTTGGCGGTTCGAATTCCTAGGGTTGCATAATGGGGTGAGTTCCCGTTACTTGTCCCAGCTTCTGCCAGCCTAGCAGTTCAAAAGCATGTAAAAATGCAAGTTGAAAAATAGGAACCTCCTTTGGTGGGAAGGTAACAGCGTCCCGTACACCTGTGTTTAGTGATGCTGGCCACCTAACCACGGAAACATCTTCAGACAGCGCTGGCTCTTCGGCTTTGAGATGTGCACCTCCCCCTAGAGTTGGGAACAACTAGCACATATGTCCGAGGGAACCTTTATCTTTAAAAAAGAAATAGAGAAATATGCTCTTGGATACCGAAAGCAGCTCCCAAGTCTTTCTTCATAACCCCCAGCATATATTTTATGCCCATTGAGAAAGATAGGGACAGCCTATCTACACAACAAAAGACCTCCAGCTCCAGGATGATGGGGTTAAGACTTGACCCTCCAGAACGTAGTAGGATTAACCCACTAGCAGCAGAGCTCACTACATTGCACAATCTCTTAAGGACGTTGCATCAGCCAAACTTCAATCAAGTTTGGCTCACACAAAGTCCTAGGATTTGTACGTGGCACTCATGGGAGTCTGACAACAGCCAATAGAATACATGTTCTTGCACAGGAACAGGAAGTTCAAGTTCAAAGCCCAAGAGAAGGTATAAATGCCCCTCACTCTCAATTTCATGTGGTCAGCTGTCCAGAACCATGTACTTCACCTTCTGCTTCACCATTACATCATCTTTCCAACCAGTCTCCATGTTTCCAGTGTCTTCCTCCTGGCTTGGAACTGAACCAGATGGATATTTCTTCCAATATGGAAAAACCAGCTATGTTGGTTACTATTGATTATGCACAATTCAATTTTATCTTTGCAGGAATAGTATCTTACAATTTGCCCAGACAAAAAGTTCATAATCATGTTTGTTGTAATCCTTACTTGACTGGCATCATTACACTTACGATAGCCTTCGTTAATTGCTATTATTATCCCACTCTGCTTAAATATTGAGCTCACTGTAATTTCAATTGAAGAGAATATTTGTAGTTCAGGGTTGAACTGTGAGGTTTTTGATGTTCTCTGAACTTGGGGGTTTTCTTACAGACATTTCATTACCTGACACTCTAATATCACAGTAATTCACTGCACCTCACTTTAATTAATTCAAAATTTCTTAGTTTCAGCTTTAGAGTGTGTGAAGTCAGAAGCTCCATCCCTCCTGGAAGAAGAGCAGGTTAAGGAGACAATGGCAGCATGGGCGATAAACTTTGGCTACAACATACATCTGGAAAAATGGTAAGAACTTATGGGAAAGGAATAGGAAAATAACATTGGCAATACCTGATAAAGAAAATTTATATAAAATGTTTTATAAGTGGCATCTCCCACCCATGAGAATAGCCAAAATGTATAAAAATGTAGCACCAAATTGTTGGAAATGTGATTATGAATCAGGAACGTACTACCATATGTGGTGGTTGTGCCAAAAAGCAAAACAAATATTGGTGGAAAATTCAAAGATGGCCGATAAAGATAACCAAAGAAGAATAGAATTCAAACCAGAACTGTTTCTTTTGGGAATCATAAATGGTAAATATAACAAGGGGGTAATCTACTTAATAATACATATTATTACGGCAGCAAGAATAGTCTTTGCCCAAAAGTGGGAAAACAGGGAAATTCCACAACAAGAGGAAGTGATTAGGAAAATTCTGATTTGTGCTGAAATGGATAAATTGACATGGGAATTCAAGAACAAAGACTAATCAGAATATTATAAGATCTGGGATAAATTTTATTGATGGTTGGAACAAAAAAGGAAAGACCAAAATAAACAGTGACTAAGATTTATAGAATGGAGATTAGAATTATGTATGCAACTATAACAGTGAAAATGTATAAGACAAGAACAAAGTGACATGGATGGAAATACAATATCTTTATATTTGTAAATACTGAATAGACCAATTGTAAATAAGCATGGTGGTTATAATATTTAACTTTATATTTTAGTATGTATGGCAAAGACATTGCCAGGACAGTTATAATGTATCCAATGTTTTAATGTGTGCTTAATATATATATATATATATATATATATATATATATATATATATATATATATATATATATATATATATATATATATATATATATATATATATATATATATATATATATATATATATATATATATATATATATATATATATATATATATATAATTTAAAGAAGCTCCATCCCTCCAATTTGTTTTCTACATTAAGTCTAGGCTTGTATAGCTCCCCATTTTTTAATCTTTCTGGAATAAGAGCTGCTCTTTTAACTTTTGGTGACATTTTAGGGACCCCATTCCAAAATGTATAATAATAATAATAATAAATATTTATTTCTTAGCCGCACCCTCTCCCGAAGGACTCGGGGCGGCGTACAACAAAACATAGGAAATAAATATACAGACAAACATACATATACCAAAAACATATACCGAGACATATACAAAACATATACTAGGAGGAGGTGAATTGGTAGATAAAAACAAGTAAAAACACAATGTTTAAAAACCCCTAAGTAAATTGGATGCAATTAAAATATCCCAGATAAAAAACCCGTCAGGAGCGATAAAATTAGATCAGAGTTGAGCCAGGCCAGCAACTTGAAATAGGTGGGTCTTGAGCTTTACACGAAAGGAGCGGAGGTCAGAGGTATTCCTAATATCCGGGGGGAGGTCATTCCACAGGGCTGGGCCCGCCACAGAGAAGGCTCTACTCCTAGGCGCCGCCCCCCGGCACTGCCTGGTGGACGGCACCTGGAGGAGACCCTCTCTGTGCGAGCGGATTGGTCGCAGGGATGTATGGTGCAGAATACGATCCCGCAGGTAACTAGGTCCTGAGCCATGGAGCGCTTTGAAGATCGTTATCAAAACCTTGAAACGCACCCGATAGACCACAGGAAGCCAGTGCAGCTCGCGCAGGAACGGTGTCACATGGGAGTACCTAGTACTCCCCATAATTACCCGCGCGGCTGCGTTTTGGACCAACTGTAGCCTCCGGGTGCATTTCAAGGGAAGCCCCATGTAGAGAGCGTTACAGTAGTCCAAGCGAGACGTCACCAGCACATGAGTAACCGTGCGTAAGGCGTCCTGGTCCAGTAGGGGGCGCAATTGGCGCACCAGGCGAACCTGGTGGAACGCCCCCCTTGCCACGGCTGTCACATGGTCCTCCATGGACAGCCGGGCATCCAGGAGGACGCCCAAATTGCGCGCCCGCTCCACGGGGGCGAGTTGAATGCCCCCGATGGCCAATGATGGAATTAATTGGCTGAACCGGGGAGCCGGTACCCACAGCCACTCCGTCTTGGAGGGGTTCAGTTTGAGTCAGTTGTCATCCATCCAGACCCGTACGGCTTCCACACACCGGGACATCTCTTCGACGGCCTCGTTGGGGTGGTTCGGGGTGGAAAAGTACAGCTGAGTATCATCAGCGTACAGATGGTATCCCACCCCGAAACCACGGATGATCTCACCCAGCGGCTTCATATATGTGTTGAACAGGAGTGGCGAGAGGACCGACCCCTGTGGCACCCCACAAGTAAGGGGGAGTAGGGTCGACCTCTCCTCCCCTGCCGCATCTGGCCAGAAAGGTAGGAGCCGAACCACCGCAGAACGGTGCCCCGGACCCCTAACCCCTCCAGCCCGTGCAGCAGGATACCATGGTCGATGGTATCAAAAGCCGCCGAGAGGTCTAATAGGACCAGGATAGAGGAGCAACCTCTATCTCTGGCCCTCCAGAGATCATCCACCAACGCGACCAAGGCCGTCTCCGTGCTGTGACCGGGGCGGAAGCCGGACTGGCGCGGGTCTAGATAATCATTTTCCTCCAGATGTCGTGGAAACTGGTAAGCCACCACACTCTCTACAACCTTCGCCAGAAAGGGAAGGTTGGAGACAGGACGATAATTGGCCAGCTCCAAAGGGTCCAGGGAAGGCTTCTTGAGCAAGGGCCTCACCACCGCCTCTTTCAAGGCGGCCGGGAGAGACCCCTCGCCCAACGAAGCGTTCACTAGGCCCAGGAGCCAGTCTCGTGTAACCTCCCAGGATGCCAGTACAAGCCAGGAGGGGCACGGGTCCAATAAACATGTGGTGGGTCGCAGTCGTCCGCGCATTCTGTCCAAATCCTCGATGGCAACCAAGTCAAACTCCTCCCAGGTCGAATCCACAAGACTCGCCACGGACGTCTCCGTTGGACCACTGACAGGGACCCAATCCCTCCGGATTTGAGCGATTTTATCCTGCAGATATTTCCCAAATTCCTCTGCTCTGCCCTGTAGAGGGGCCTCCCGCGGCCTCTGAAATAAGAGGGAGCGGGACACCCGAAACAGGGCAGCAGGGCGGTTCTCCGCGGATGCAATGAGAGTGGCGCAGTATTGGCGTTTGGCCACTCTCAATGCCACAAGGTACGTCCTTAAATGGGCTCGTGCCTGTGTTCGATCAAATTCGGAACGGGAGGATCTCCAACGACTCTCTAGGCGTCTCTTGCGGCATTTCATCACCCTTAGCTCCTCGGTAAACCAAGGGGCCAGGGTGGATCGTTGCCGCCGGAGAGGCCGCAAAGGCGCCACCCGGTTCAAGGCCCCGGTAGTCGCATTGTTCCACGCGACCACCAGGTCCTTTACCCGGGGGCGGGTCAGGGTTACAGGTGGTGGCCCAAGCTCCGTCTGGAACCTATCCGGTTCCATCAGGCGCCTGGGGCGGAACCATCTAATGCTTTCCAGTTCCGCCTCCCCGCAGCGGGAGGTAGCACCAGGGAAGTCAAGACGAAGGAGTGAGTGATCTGACCATGACAGGGGAGTGATGGTTAAATCCCCTCCTCCCATATCACTCAACCACTGGCCAGAGACAAAAACGAGGTCCAGGGTGTGAGATGGGCCAGGACAAGATGGGCCAGGACAAAAATAAAATTTTATTTGATACCTTTGTTTTTAAATTTTGAACTCAACATTATTATTATTTTAAATTTTGTGTTCAAAGATCACAAGTTCAAGATCATGTGAAATGATACCTTGGTAAGACCACGTTTGGAGTACTGCATCCAGTTTTGTTCACCATGAAGTAAAAAAGATGTTGAGATCCTAGAAAGAGAGCAGAGAAGACCAACAAAGATGATTAGGAGACATAAATAATGGTTGCTGGAAGTGGGTATGTCTAGTTTACTGAAAAGAAGGACTAGAGGATAACATAATATCTCAGGGGCTGCTATTCTCCAAAGCATATGAAGGCTGCACAAGAAGCAATGGATGGACTCTAATCAAGGAGAGAAGCAACCTTGATCTAAAGAGAAATGTCCTCACAGTTAGAACAATTAATCAACTTGCCTTCAGAAGTTGTGAATGTTCCAACACTGAAAGAGATTGGACAACCATTTGTCTGAAATGGTATAGGGTTTCCTGCCTGAGCAGGGGGTTGGACTAGAAGATCTCCAAGGTCCCTTCCAACTCTGTTATTCTATTATATCTATGTAGTGTTTTAAAGGGAAAAAATGTAGTATTTGGCCTTTTAGGAACATCTTTTCTATCCTGGCAAGAAGACATTAGTTGTTCAGTCAATTTTGTACATCCAAATTATTTAGCTGACTCATCTCAGGTTCATTTATGAACGTCCCATTGTATTTAATGGAATGTCCTTCTGATTAGATATGTGTCTAACTTTCTGTAACCTGCAGTAAGAAGGAATGGAAAAGTACCTATGGCTCTACTATGCATATCTGAATGATTTATAGAAGTTGTTAAAAGCCAGAAAGACTCCAACTAATCTCTTTCAGATAGTAGATAAAGATTTCAGATCTTATTACTGCACAACTCAGATCTAGTTACCCCTTAATTGCCTGACCTCTAATCCATTGGGTGGTGACTATCTACTTTATCTCTTCTGCCTCTTTCTCTCATTTAGTGACTGGTTTGCACATCATGGAAAAACATCATGTATTTTTAATAGCAAGAGGTTCACTTTGGCTGATGTGTGAAACTAATCATGCTGATCGTTGGTAAACTATGATCTATGACTCAGTGTGATATGTAAACAAGGAGTTATGGCTTGTTTTAACAAGCTAAAGCAAAACATTCGTGAGATGTTTAAGTCCAACTATTCTTTCTCTCTCATAAGACACACAACTATTCACTCAAGCTGGGTCTTCAGTGTGTCTTATACTAAAACATATTACACAATATGTTTTGTAGGGGAAAGGAACTAAATGAAACCCTCAAGGAATTGTATTTAAATTCATATTAATGGGATAACTGATAGAACTATCGAGTTATGGACTTTTAATTACATAACATAGATTAGAAAAGTGAGTCAGACATTATGTAAAGTTTTCTTTTATGTACGAGGTTAGAATTTGATCCAGTTTCTGAATAAGTATAAACAGGAGCATTACATTAGTATTAAAGTATTAAACTAATTTCATTCTTTCTAGAAAATCTCATGCACCCAAACTTTCATTTTATAGGATTTCTGAAAAGTGTGGTTTTTGTAGATTGAAATCAGCAGCTGCTTCTATCAAGTATCCTCTTCATAGTAAATCAATATTTAGTTATTTTAACTAATATATGCAGAACTGTTGCGATATGGCCATAGTTACCAAACATAGTATGGTAACATCTGTCTTTACATTTCCCTTCCTCATTCAGTATCTGAAAAGATCAAAGATTTCTTTTTAGGCTGGTTGAGAAATAGAATGAGCTTTGTGAAAGTTAATTAGGATACGCGAGTCCCCAATTTAACTACCAGCTTAATTCTCATGAAAATTCATGGATGTTATATGGTTGATTCTAGCATTTCCATCCAAGTTGGATGATCAAATAAAGATTACGGAGTGGGCACATGCAAAGCTCATTTATCCAAAAGCTTTCTGAATCAAGACTTCAATTACATCATGATTTCTTTTCTTCTAGTTTCTTTTGAAAATCAGGGGAAGTTTAACAAGTATGCATCATTTCAAAACTTCATTAACTGTCTATTTATTTATAAATTGATTTGATCTCAGGAATGCACTTCAATATTATTCATAATTTTCTCAAGTATGGCTAAATGAAACCAAACATGCCTTGATATACATAAGAAGAACATCATATTAGACCAAAGATCTAAAACTTGCCTCTGGATCATTGTCTGCTTAATTTGTTCCAACTTGCCACAACTTTATGTTCTCCAGATGTACTTTTCCAGTATAACTCCTGGAATTCACAACCAGTATTCTGGAGGCTAAATCCCAAAAATCAAAAGAGCGCTAAGTCGGGGAACAACCATCTACTGCTTTACCTCATAAATATCCAGATTTCTTTAGGAAATTTCAAATTAAAAGTCCCTTCCAGAATTGGCTTTCAATATTCCTCATGTTTATCAGGTTTCCATATACTTTTCATTATTTAAGGTAAATGATAAATTTGGTTTTCATAAAGATGCCTAATTCTTTCTGAAATCATCTAAGTCAATGGCTGTTGTACTTCTTAGGGTAACATATTCCATAACCTACTGACCTATGTCACTCTCTCAAGTGTGTTTGGTAGCCAAAGATTATTACAGTTTGAATTAGGGCTTAGATTAGTGTGGGTTGTGGTCACCTGTATACTGTTCCCATTTTTAAATTATTGTTTTTCCCACATTTTTGATGATTTCTACATTTTATAGCTGAATTTTGTACGGTGCCCAGAACTATAGCAACTGTACATTATATCTATCCACTCACCCATCCACTCACCCATCCTTCCTGTTTTCTTTTTTGGGCATATAAATAATCTTTCCTCACCAATCCTTATTCAATGTAATGAATAAGACTTTGATTTTTTTTTTTAAAAAAGAGAGAATTTCTATGGAATTCTTTTGGTTTGAATGTGACCTTCTTGCACTTTTTAAACCAGAATGTAGTTGTCCCACCTTGTTTACAAGAAAGTCTGTAATGGCCTGGAGGTGACATCTTGGCATCTGAAGTTTCTTTTAAACTCCCTGTAACGCTATCAAGAGATTGAGTTTTTTCAGTAGTAGTTTGACTATAATTGCTATGAAGGAATCCTGATTTTGCATTACTATTAAAGATGTTATCCTTCCTAGAAAATATTGGGAGAAAATACAAAACTGGCTGGAAATGATAATTAAACAGACTATTGAGTTGAAACCAGAAACATGTCTCCTACAGGGGTGGGTTCCTGCCGCCATTACTAGTGGTTCGGTGTCTGAAAAATTTTGCTCTATGCACATGCACATTTGCACTAAAAACAGTCTTTGCATGGGCACAACATTAGAAAAATGTGCAGATGTCGCTGCAAGGGTCGCGACACACTCGAGTCCGGATTCGCCTGTCTGGGCCTTCAGGGTTCTCCCTTGGGTGGGAGAACGAGCCCCGGTCCTCACCGGGAATTTGGAGGGTCCACACGTGGACGAAGGCCGCAAATTAAGACACCACACAAAGAGTTAGCTCGAGGTAGGCAAGCACAGAGTGCTTGGAGGATGTATGGCTACATTCCTCCTGACATGTTCTGTACAGACCCTTTTATTAAGCAGTTTCTTTAAGGCGGGGGAGTGGACACATACAAAGAAGTACATTCAGCAATTTTCCACAAGAAAATAATTAATAGGTATGTAGCAGTTAAGGGGTTTTCAAAAACATCCCTAATAATGCATCATATACACAGTTAGATATTTGCAGTTAACCAACAACCTATACAAACGCTATGCTAAGCTAAATAAACGGTTAGTTAAATATTGTGGTCAGCAAACATCCTATACACAGTTAGATATTTGCAATTAACCATCAACCTATGCAAGCATTATGTATGTTAAAGGTCACATTCTCATGCAGGCACTATGTTAAAGGTCACATTCTCATGGCCTACTTTCGTTTCAGCTTCAACAAGGCCTGAACCAAACTACTGTCATGCATTCACATCTCCTCTGTTTTTGTTTTAAAAGGAGGTCAATATCCCTCCAAGGCTATGCGTTCCTCTAACAGCCCACCCTCCGGCAGGCAGTGAGAAGAACCATTCACCTTATCCGGGAATTGAAGCTCACTTTCTGTATCGGAGTCTGAATCCGAAAATGTTAACAACGGTTGTTTGCAGGTGTCGTGCGAGGAGGGTAACAAGTGTTGCAGTAGGTTTAAATCTTTGCGAGTAGCATCAACTTCTTTATCTATATCACCCAGGCGATTACGTAAAAACCTGAGCAGTTTTCCCATAACACAAGGACCAATGATACAAGCAATCAAAATCAAAATCAAAGGACCTATAAGGGCTGAAAGCAAAGTTGTAAGCCATGGAGAAAAGTTAAACATTCCTTGATACCATGTGTGAAACTTGGAGCGTTCTGACTCTCTATCTTTCAATCGGGTATTTAATTCTGCCATAGAATCAAGCACAATGCCTGAACTGTCAGTATAAAAACAGCATTCTTCTTTTAAAGCTACACATAAGCCGCCCTGTTTCAAAAATAACAAATCCAATCCTCTTCTATTCTGTAAAACAACTTCAGATAGTGAGGTAAGAGAATTCTGGAGAGCAACCATAGATTGAAAAGGTACGGCAGAACCTATGGCCTCATAAAATGGTGGTTGGAAAAAAAAAAAAGAAAGGCACATCCAACACTCCGGATCAGCATTAGGAAAGGCATGACTGTTATTAAGAGCAAAATAGGAGGAAGAAATAAGAGACAATAAGGCTTATTACTTAAAAATATACAGTTAACTACTTTAACACATGTTACATTTTTAGGAACTGCTACTATCAATATATACAAAGCAATTGCATCAGAGGGAGGATCATAAGCAATTAATCCTCAATGAAAGATAGTCTTATAATTCGAACCAATGAAGTGTTGAATTACTGCAGGCAAAATTCAAACAGGATCCAAGCATATAAAAAGCAAATGTTTCATGTACAGTTCAAGTCACTGTGTGTAATGTTAGTTGCACCCATAGATTTTTATTGCAGTCACTGTTCAAATGAGTTTTTTGGTGAGATGACAAAACAAATAAACATAAACAAATGATGACTAATGATGACTAAAAACTTGGCAAAAATGGCAGCACATAAGTTGTCGTGTCGTTGTTTCAGCACTGCTTTGGTGGTTTTTGGTTTTTCATATCACTGGACAGCTGTTTTGGCAAGATCGTATTGGCCACTGTGCTGTCTGTAAAGTCATCTTGGTCATCTCTGGAACTGGATTTGGGAACTGGTACGACAATATTCTTGTCTAGACAAACATCACGTACTAGAATCCATAAAAATCTGTAAAAACAAGCACAGCATATCCTCGTCCCCCTTGCGGGGGAGGCAAACAAACTTTTTAAATCTATTATGTTACCTATGCCAAATTAGCCAAATTGGGGTACACCAAATTACTAGGTACCCAAAATCCCTCCTTTTTTATATGTTTGAAAAAACAGTCCCTGAAGGACCAATTAACACGTTCCACAATGGCTTAACCTGTGGAATTATAAGGAAAAACCCAAAAATTAAAACTGGTGCAATTAGTACAAAATTACAAAAAGGCCAATGAAAAATAGGCCAGGCCATTGTCAGTTTTGTTTAAAAAAAGTTTGCCCAAGGCAATAAAGGCTGGAAAAAAAAATGTGGCCAAAAATGAAAAATAGATAATACAATAATAATACAATAGTAGAGTTGGAAAAAACCTTGGAGGTCTTCTAGTCCAACCCCCTAACTAAATAAATGAATTTATTTCTAAGGAGCCAAAAAAAAGAAAACATAGGTGACATCCATTAGCCATAGTGATTAGAGGCCAAATCATAAAAATGAACTTCTTTGTCCCCAGAGGGGGATGCCCCAAAACACTGGGAACAAAATAAAACAATTTGCTTGGCCTGGTTGAGTGGCATATGGCAAAATTGTGCCAGTCCCCAGGCATTTTGATGAGAAAAAAAATAATCAAAAATAAATCTAAAGAAAAAAAAAACATAGTTTCTAAAAAATTAAAAATAAATTGACACACATAATAAAAGTCAGAAATATAGTTAAAAAGCTTATTAAAAAAAGATGTGAAAAAATAAAATAGCAAAAAACAATTTTTAGTGTTACAAGAACAACAATATTGCAAGGTAGGAAACTTTCATAAGAGTCCTTATCCAAAAAAAAAAACAGTCTTATGAAAGCAAAGAATTGAGAACAATAGGCAAGCAGAAAAGCCATACAGACCACATAGCCAATTAAAAGACACTGAAAAAAAAATTATTTTGAAAATAAAATAAAAAAATCAAATTTTGGAATAGAAAAAATAATGTTAATAAAATCAGTCCAATTTCTACAAAAAACCCAAGGTTATTAATTTAACTACCTAAAAAAATGGCAAAAAAAAAAAAAATTTAAAACGGAGTCTGTTGTCTTTAAAAAAAAAAAACATCAAAAGAATTAGCTGACAAGTTACGCAAACCACAAATGGAATGCTCAAAATCTCATTAATCTTTTGAACTGTGGCAAGGGCACAAAAAAAGAAAAAATAAATCAAATAAAAAACTTTAGATAGCGGCAGACAAAAACGGACAAATCCAAACAAAGATTCCCCAATAGCTGCCATAAATTAATTAGCAAAATAACTCCTTTCAAACAAAAAAGGTTGGAACAAAAAAGACTATAACATTTTATGCAGTCATGCTTTATTAAAACTATCTACAATTCATACAATACAATACAATACAATACAATAACAGAGTTGGAAGGGACCCTAGAGGTCCTTCAATCCAACCCCCTGCCTAGGCAGGAAACCTATACCATCTCAAACAAATAACCATTCAACATCCTCTCAAAGACCTCCAGTGTTGGGCCATTCACAACCCCTGGAGGCAAGCCGTTCCATTGACCAACTGCTCTTAGAGGCATTCACAGATATCACTGGGGCGTTTCATACACACACTCATGGTAAAAATGAGCAAACACTCATTCTCCCCGCTCCTCCTGCTTCCCTCCAAAGAATGACCCAGAAGGAAGAGTGGGTGGGAGGAGGGGGAAATTCACACAGGCAATCACGTGGACCTCTGGAGCCATTCACTTATCACTCCCTGGGACATGGGGGACACATATTCACATTCATACTGCAATCAAACCTTCATGCTTGCTCATGCCAAACAATTTGGAAATGATAACACACATGCATACACACACATACCATTCTTTATATAAAAGGGAATCAAACTACATTCATACCAACTTTTACCATTAACCTACTCACATTTGCACTACAATCATTAATTTCACATATAAAAATCCCATTTCATTCTTTCTTCATGCAAGGCAGTTATTACAATTACTTCAGGGAGCTGTACATAAGCCAATGAGCTCCATTTTCTATTATTAAAGGATCTCAACTTCCCTCCAGGTCTGGAGATGATCACACACTAGATTGTTAATGCCTGTCTCTGCCCTGGGGTGTTCGTTTCTTAATTTGGATCTGCCAGCGGACGCTGGCTAAGTTTTAAAGATCCAAATTCTATCTTGATATCCCAGCACGCGCTGGCATTTTTAAATATCAAGATGTATAAAAACAATGTACAGAGATGTTTGTCCACACATTGTTTGCATTCAGCCAGGGTTCTAGGTTGACTCATGCTGGCATATTTTTAAAGATCCAAGATGTATGGAGACTTTCATTAACACATCATTTGCATCTGGGTGGGGCCCTTGATTCATCTGATGGTGGCCAGAAAATCAGCAAATTTGTTGACAAAATCTAAATCAAAACTGCCTTCTGGAGGCCAGGTTTTTACTTTAGGACTAATAGAGTAGGTTGGTCAGAAAAATGTGCAGAGGGTTTTTACTCAGGTTGAAGGCAAACCTTTAGTAGGAACTTCCTTCATTTCATACATACATACAAGGCAACAAAGGCAGAAAAGGAGCCAGCCCATGGATCTACGTCAGGAAAGTCAGTAGGAGTTTCAGTAGGAAAAGAAGCAGAAGTCTCCGCCGGGGGAGCGGAGGAAGCGACTGAGACTTTGGGGGCCTCATAAGGAGGTGGTGAAACCTTCGGGGTTTCGTCCAAAGGAGAAAGATTAGGAACAAAAGAAACGGAAGAATCGTCTGAAGGAGAATTAGGATAGAGAGTAAGCGATAGATTTTCGAGAAAGCGGATAGACAGTGATGCTGTTAATCGTTTGGAGAGAATTAGTACGCTTCACGAGAGCGAAAAGTTCCTCTCGGTGATGAGCAGAAACCTTTTAGCCCGAGGAGCCCATGACTTACGTGTGCACAGTGGCGCGTCCGGCCGGGTAAGTTCACAGGAGTGAAGGAGAGCACACCGCTAGACAACGATCGTGCCCATGAAGACGCCAATACAGGACTGGACGAGCCCCCAGATGTCGCTGCAAGGGTCGCGACATACTCGAGTCCGGATTCGCCTGTCTGGGCCTTCTGGGTTCTCCCTTGGGTGGGAGAACGAGCCCCGGTCCTCACCGGGAATTTGGAGGGTCCACACGTGGACGAAGGCCGCAAATTAAGACACCACACAAAGAGTTAGCTCGAGGTAGGCAAGCACAGAGTGCTTGGAGGATGTATGGCTACATTCCTCCTGACATGTTCTGTACAGACCCTTTTATTAAGCAGTTTCTTTAAGGCGGGGGAGTGGACACATACAAAGAAGTACATTCAGCAATTTTCCACAAGAAAATAATTAATAGGTATGTAGCAGTTAAGGGGTTTTCAAAAACATCCCTAATAATGCATCATATACACAGTTAGATATTTGCAGTTAACCAACAACCTATACAAACGCTATGCTAAGCTAAATAAACGGTTAGTTAAATATTGTGGTCAGCAAACATCCTATACACAGTTAGATATTTGCAATTAACCATCAACCTATGCAAGCATTATGTATGTTAAAGGTCACATTCTCATGCAGGCACTATGTTAAAGGTCACATTCTCATGGCCTACTTTCGTTTCAGCTTCAACAAGGCCTGAACCAAACTACTGTCATGCATTCACATGCAGAACCAAAAATCAAGATGGCGCCATCAAGGATAGAACCAGTACAGTCACGTGTCCACTAGACTTACTACCTATTCGGCCGAATCGTACTGTCCTGGTAGGAACCCACCTCTGGTCTCCTAGGTATATTACTGGATGGCTGTGATAAATGGATCACATATTTAGTTTTACATATACTGACAGCAACAAGGATCATATATGCTAAATATTGGAAAAATGAGAACACCCGATCAGAGGAGTCTGTAATTTGAAAATTTTTAGACTGTGCTGAAATGGTTAGATTAAACTTTAAAATTAAAGATGAAGAAGACACAGAATATTATATGAGTTGGATTAAATTCTATGAATGGATAGAGGCAAGAAGTAGAAGTCAGAGAAAGTAAGATTATAAATGTTAGCACTGAAAATAGAAATGTACATAATTACAGCCACAATAATCAACAAAAATGTAAATATGCTAATGTAAGAAGAAACTTAGCTAAAGCTTTTTGGTTATATTATATTATTACCATTGCTACTACAGGTTTTCCCCAAAAATAGGACAGGGTCTTATTTTCTTTTGCCCCACAAAATATGGCCTTGGGCTTATTATAGGGGAGGGCTTATTATTTTCTGGGGCAGGTGAGAAGCAAGGCATGCCTTTTATCTTTCCAGCTCCGTCGCGTTCCTCAAAGCGGCTGGTAAAAAAAAAAACCTTCTCGTGAGTTCAATCAAACTTCTTGAAGTTGCGAGAAGATTTTTTTTTTAACCAGGGGCTTCCCTGAACACAATGGCGAGGAACGTGATGGAGCTGGAAAGGTAAGAGGCGCGCCTCACGGCCCAACACCGCCCATCTCGCCCCAATGGTAAAGGCAGCCTGCCTGGTTCCCTTCCCCACCGTCCCTTTAGCGAGGGGTGGCAGGTGGAGGGGGAGAAGTGAGGCGTGCCTCTTCCTCGCCCTTTCGCCCATTGAGTCCCCTTGTTAAAAAAGGGTGTTTTTTTACAAGGGGATTCAATGGGCGAAAGGGCGAGGAACGCAACAGACCTGGATAGGTAAGAGGTGCGCCTCGTGGTCTAATACTACCCACCTCGCCCCAATGGTAAAGGCAGCCTGCCTGGTTCCCTTCCCCGCCGTCCCTTTAGCGAGGGATGGCAGGTTGGGGGGAGAAGCGAAGTGTGCCTCTTACCTTTCCAGGTCCATTGAACTCACGAGACTTTTTTACAAGGGGATTCAATGGGTGAAAGGGCGAGGAACGCAACGGACCTAGAAAGATAAGCAGTGTTTTTTGCATGAGAAGGAACAGATGGGAGGGGGTGATCACATTGCTGGCCTTCTGCTGTTTTTGTGGTGGGATCTTTTTGCGTGGGAGGGAAGGGTGGGGAGGTGGAAGCACTTTGCTTCACCTGCCGCTGTTTTTGCGGTGGGCTCTTTTTGCCTCGCAAGCTGTATCGGTAGGTGGTACAGTGGTAATGGCGGGGACCGGTTGTGCATGTGCTTAAATAGTTGGAGGCGGGCTCATTTTCAGGGGAGGGCTTATTATGATGCATGCTCTGAAATGCCCGATTGGGCTTATTAGCAGGGCATGTCTTATTTTCGGGAAAACACGGTATACTATTATGATTGTTACTAGTTTGTATGTTAATATTTAATACCACTCTTCTTTTTTGGTGGGGAGGGTTTGTATCTGTTAATGCCTTGACAATGTGCTGTTTTTTAAAAAAATGTTTCTGATTTTTTTTAAAAAAAACATGTTATCCTTCCTCTGGAGAAATTCAGACAAAGAATCCCCTTGAATTCTCTATCCAGAAATCGGAATGGAGAGTTCCAAAAGTTCATTTGTGACTTGTACTAGTTCTGCAACAGGTCACAACTTAACAACTGAAGAAATTAATTCTGACCAAGCCATTAATTTGGGGGAATTAAATAGCCCTACTGGCTAAACAGCATAATAAAACAAAGGATATGGTTTCATCACCACCTACACAGCAGTATATAAGAAGACAGAATAAATCTTTGCTGTTTTGCCCCTCAGTCATTGTTCAGTTTGGAATTTGAGCTCTATTTCAAATTAGTTATGAGCAAAAAGGAAGACAACCATCTAATTTATTTGAAGATCTTGACAGTACATTCAATCATCTTATTGGGGACCTGTAGAATTCAAAAGGTTTTTATCTTATATCATGTGGCTATTAATTTAAATTCAGAAAATAAACTCAGCTGATTCATCAGGGTTGGGATACTGGAAGAGAGGAAACAGGATCATTTTGAAAAAGAAACAATAACCATTTGCTATGCTCCCTCCCCCCTGGAGGTATCGTGGGGAACTATTGCTAGGAAATGGAAGGTACCATCAGTAAATGTTCAATCAATCGTGAATGAAGATTAAGTTTATTTGATCTGGAAACTAAGATCTAATGAAAGAGATTCTCTAGATTTGTGATTTGCAGGTGAACTTTATAGTTTACTAGCTAATAACTCGGCATTGCCCGGGGATTTATTTATCTGAATCCATACATTTGTCTTTAAAAATAATCCAAGACCAAACGTAATTTCTAATGTTAGATTTTCTTCCTTAACAGAGGGAGTCCCATTGTGGAGTACTGTGAAGCCATTATCATGGCAATTCTACTGCTCTGTACAGTAGAAGCCATTTTATGGCAGTATGGTAGAAATCATTTTAAGGCACAACAAACTGTATCTTAACAGAACACAGACCCTGAGGGGTGTTAGAGGTGTCTTACCCCCACAGTATTTGTTTCCAGAGAGTAAGTCATCTGTGTACCTCATTTGGTTGAACTTGATCAAGGCGTTTCAGAATTATCTGGAACACACACACACATAGATGTATGTATGTATGTATGTGTGTGTGTGTGTATGTGTGTGTGTGTGTGTGTGTGTGTGTGTGTGTGTTGTATTTGTACTGATAAATAAATAAAGGGAGACTAGTATAGATCTATTTCGAGCTAATTAGCTCTCATCAGCTAGCCATACCCTTACTGGGATTAGAACCCGGGCTGTATATATCTTAGGCAGGAGTCTTAGCCACTAAGCCACGGGCTCTTTTCCTTATCAGTTGAGCCAGGGAAATAGGTATGTATTTGTGTTACAACCCCTGGTATGACTAAATATGGGAGGAAGGTCACTACTCCCTCTTTCTGTCCTTCGGCTTATCACAAAAGACCATGCAGGCAGAAAACCATATTTTTATTTTTAATGTTTCCTTTTTATATTTGTATTGTGTTTGTACTGATAAATAAATAAAGGGAGACTAGTATAGATCTATTTTGAGCTAATTAGGTCTCATCAGCTAGCCATACCCTTACTGGGATTAGAACCCGGGCTGTATATATCTTAGGCAGGAGTCTTAGCCACTAAGCCACGGGCTCTTTTCCTTATCAGTTGAGCCAGGGAAATAGGTATGTATTTGTGTTACAACCCCTGGTATGACTATATATATATATATATATACACATACATACATACATACATACATACATACATACATACATACATACATACATACATATATATATATATATATATATATATGAAAGAAATATCAAAAGACTGAAATAAGTATGAATTCTTTGCATTTCCTTTCCTTATGGACAAGATGAATTTATCAAGGGATAACCAGTGCCTGGATTTTTTTAAAATTATAGCCTTGTTTGCATAATAATAACAGAAGCATGAAGAACAACAACAGATCTTAACAAAATAGAAACTTAAAACTCATAATAGGAAAACAGAAGTAATTGTGATATGGTGATATTTATTATTTATCTGCTTATGCATATTTTAACACAGATTTGTATGTTACCAGCAGCCATTAAAAATACTTCCAGATATACTGTATATGCTTACTTTAAAATTAATTCTAAGATTGGGAAATTTCACTTCACTGTTATGCTTAGTAAATTGCTTAGACCATTGTTGATGCTACACTAATCATTTGAATCTGAACAGGGCTTTCAATTATTTGTGCATTATTACACAATTCTTCACTGTAAGTAGCAACCCCTAACATACATACATACATACATACATAGTCACAACTTAATGAATTATAATTATGATGCTGCTTGATAAAACATAGAAACTTGTTTAGGATTTGCTAAATTTCTCCTGCTTATAAAGATAAAGCCATGATGATCTATGGTAGTGTTGCATAGATGTTGCAGATCATCAAGTTATTTAGGGTAAACCTGAAAGGATATTCTATACCATTATACTTCAGGCCATCCATGACTATTCTTCAGAAACATTTACAGGCTTAGATGTATGTGAAGTGATGATTATTTTAAACAATTAAAAGCTTTATGGAGGTGTTCTACATAATTTTAAACCTTGGGATTAAAAAAAAGGTGGGATTTGACCCTAACATTGTTATTATGATGATGGAATAATAAAATAATAAGGCCAAGAAATATCCTTATTTTTTTCTTTCTCTCTGTCTTCTCCCCACTCTTTATTTCAAGTTAAATATACTCTGCTGAAATTTACACACACACACACACACACACACACACACACACACTATGTATGAAAGAAAAGAACACATATATGTATTCTGCTCTATATGGAATAGAATAGAATAGGAAAATAGAATTGGAAGGGATCTTGGAGGTCTTCTTGTCTAAACCCAATATATGGCAGGACTTTGAAGTTCATGCTATCATCATAGGATGAGTGAATGTTTTCCTGTTTGTCTTCTTTATCTGATTGCAATGAAGGCATCATAACATCTGCTGGGTCTTGTCTGAATAAACCCACAGTTCAGTGTTCTCAACCAAGGCAACTTTAAGATGTGGCTAAGGAATTCTAGGAATTGAAATCCATGCATTTTAAAGCTACTAAGCTTGAGAAACCCCGCTATAGATAGATTATATCATAAAGAGTTCTTTGGGATTTAGTTGGGATGCAGGCATGAAAGATTGCTGGAGAGATGAGTATACAATACAAGTTGGGATATACATTGACAAATCAGACAAAATGTAAGCATGATATTTTAACTTCCATAAGAACTGTCGAGATATTTTCATCGCCTTTGAAAGGCATTTCCAAAGCATTTTGTTTTGTCATTGAATGGAAACTGGTTGAAAAAACACAGAAGACATTTGCTTCTAGACAAGATTAAAAAATAGTTTTATAGCATTAGTATTAACATTAGTCCTCCCCCATCTGCCCCCCCCCCCCCAAGATATGTTGCATACCAGGCAGCAAGAGATCTCCAGTATTTTTGGTTTTGGGCGAATACATGTTCTTCCCATGTGATGTTTAAAGTCTTTAAGTTGTCTATCGATGTTCTTCACTATGTATTTTGAGGTCATCCTCTTGGTTGTTTGGCATCATGGCGGATCCATCTGATTGCCATCTTGGGAATTAGATTATTCTCCATATGGAATATATGACCTGCAAGTTGGAGTCTTCTATGTGCAACTATGTTATGTAATTTGCAAGAGAAATTATTTTGGAAAACTTCTTTGTTAGTAACAATACTAATTGCATTGTTGTACTGTAACAACACTGGTCAAAAGAGTCTAACAGTCCTTGCAGAAAATCTCCCCTCCCTTTTTTTTTTGCCAGAATAAAGTTCCTAACTGAAAACTGAAATGATATTTAACCTCAAATCACCTGAAAAAAAACAGAGTGAGTGCTCCAAGCTGTAGGTCATTAAAATTACAGTGGTGTCTACTGTATTCTCTCCATCATTTCATTCATTCATTCATTCATTCATTCCCTCCCTCCCTATTCATCCCTAAATTTTATTTTGTAAAATGATCAGTGATAAAGCAGCGTTCAAGAAAATGGTAGTGGAAACAAATTTGAATAATGCAAGATGAACTTGCAGAAATGAGGGATATGAGAGGATGTTATTCAGATGCATCTGTATCAGAGATGGTATTCTGCCAGTTCGGACTGGTTCACCGAACTGGTAGTGGAAATCATGGGTTGGCCCGTCCAGTTCTAAGCCATCCCATTTAGGCACTTTTTTAGCCAAAGTGCATGCGCGGAAGGCTGGGTGCATGCATGGACATGTGCATACTCACATTTGCGAACATGGCTGGCTGGGGAATTCTGGGAGTTGAAGTCCACAAGTCTTAAAGTTCCCAAGTTTGGACACCCCTGGTATAGATGCAAGATAGAGACAGACAGGGTGTTGATGATTCTAGTGTTGAAGGACAGGGAATTATAAGGGTTTATAAAAAGGTATGACTGCTGATTTAGGGATTAACTAAACTTCTTTTCAGGCTAGCATTTTAGAAAGTATTGACTCAGAGAGTTCTGCTACTAGTGATCAAAAGACACCTTTCCTTCTACTAAATCAGTCTAGGAGACGAAATGCGTGGTGATTTGGTGCTGAATTTGTGGAATAATTATTTCTTTTATGTCTTTATTAGATTTGGTTTTTTTCTTTCTTATTTGCTTTGTTTCCCTTCTTCTGCAGCTGTCCTGTGAGTAAAGTGGTCTAAGAAATGATGTTTTTAGACCTCTTGGTCCTATCTAAGCCACTTAACCAGGCTTGTGGTATCCTTATATTGCCTATGATGCGATATCAAGGTGACCTTTTCCCCTCCTTTAATTGTGGAAGTGGATAACTTCTGAACCTAGAGCTTTATTATCCTCTTTCATGTATTTTCCAAAGGCTGAATTTAATGGAAGAGAAGTTCCTATTTTCTCCAACCAGTATGTCCAAGGCACTTCAACTTTAAGCTCTCCTACCATTTTTAATATTTCTACTGTTACTTACAGTAGAAAAGAAAATTTGCAGAATTCTTTACAATATGGGGGAAGGAATAGAATAGAATAATAGAGTTGGAAGGGACCTTGGAGGTCTTCTAGTCCAACCCTCTCCTCAAGCAGCAAACCCTATACCATTTCAGACAAATGGTTGTCCAATCTCTTCTTAAAAGCTTTCAGTGTTGGAGCAGCCACAACTTCTGGAGGCAAGTGGTTCCACTGATTAATTGTTCTAACTCTCAGGATATTTCTCCTTAATTTTAGGTTGCTTCTCTCCTTGATTAAGTTTCCATCCATTGCTTCTTGTCCTGCCCTCAGGTGCTTTGGAGAAGAGCTTGACTCCTTCTTCTTTGTGGCAGATGCTGAGATATTAGAACACTGCTATAATGTCACCCCTAGTCCTTCTTTTCATCAAACTGGACATACCCAATTCCAGCAACTGTTCTTTATGTTTTAGCCTCCAGTTCCCTAATCATCTTTGTTGCTCTTCTCTGCTTTTCTCTGGAAGGAAGGAAGGAAGGAAGGGAGGGATGAAAAAAGAAAGAAAAGAAAACTTAACATTTAACTACTGATGAACGTATAAAATTTAGGCATTCTTCAATGTAGTTCAGAATGGAATGAAGCACAACAGGCAAACTGCACAGAACAGTTTGTGCCAGCCCAAATCAGAAAACATTATTTTTAGATACCCAACAGAAGAAGACAGGTGGAAGTTGCTTCCAGTGGCCCAGTGGCAGCAAACAAGAAAATGTATTCTTGCCCTGGAAAAAAAAATGACTAGTGACCCTTAATTGCCCAGGAGACAATCTGGCCCCAAGCATTCTATAGATTAGGGATGTTGATGTAGCATGCTGTTTCAGTGACAACAGATATTGTCATACAGTATTAAACATGCAGAAACCTTGTAGAACAAGAAACTCAATGATGCATTCTCTGAATGCTATTTTATTAAAGTTTTTTTAGTTTGTTTTAAAAATATATCCATCTTTCCTCTTTTTCCTGAATACATTTATGGATAATAAGTCTCAGAAATCTTCCTTTATTTTTTTTTCTGTCAATCTTCTCTTTCCAGATCACACTTGTCGATCTGAACTGGAGAATGAAGAAGAATTAATGAGGTTGATTAGTGGAAGATAGGAGGCCTTACAGATGTCAACCACTAATCAAGCTCATTAGTTTTTGGAGGTTGGTTGTTGGATTGGGTTGGATGAGTCGGATGTTTCTCAGGATTATCATTTCCTGTTGCCAAACATGAGATTAGTAGTTTCCTCTGCATCCCAATTTCATTCTTCAAGCCACAAAAAAACCCCAAAACTCTCCGTCCACCTCAGCAGGAAGTAATAGTCTTGAGTAACAACAATGCCTCTTTTCACCTCTCTAACTCCCTTTCATTTTCCCACTCCTTCTCCACCAAGGGTATGTTCGCTTGGGAGCAAGAAGAGGAAGCACGGGAAGGGCTGCAGCTAAAATTGGTGAATTCTAATTGTCAAGGATTATTAATTCAATTCAGTTGAGAGTGAGATCTTGAAATTCCTTTGCAGGGGTATCTTCACAGGAATGGAAGAAAACTCAAGGTGGTAGTCATGTCCATGCAATCAAAGTCCACCCAAACAATCTTGTCCTTTTATTCTTGAAGTAACCCTAGAACAAAGGAATTTAAAATCAAAGTAGAATGGAATAGAATTCTTTATTGGCCAAGTGTTATTGGACACACAAGGAATTTGTCTTTGGTGCATATGCTCTCAGTGTACATAAGGAAAATAAAATACATTCATCAAGAATAAAAAGATACAACCCTTAGTGATAGTCAAGATTACTAATAAGCTATCAGATCATACTAGGAAACAAATAAAAACAATATAAATTGAAAGATACAAGCAACATGGTTATAGTCATAAGTGGGGAGAGATAGATACTAGGAAGGAAGAGAAGAAGAATAGTAATATATTCTTAGTAAATTATTAACAGTGTTGTGGGAATTAGTTTAGTAGAGTGATGGCATTCAGGAAAAAAAAAACTGTCCTTGTGTCTAGTTGTTCTGGTGTCGTTTTGAGGGTAGAAGTTGAAACAATTTATGTCCAGGATGCAAGGGGATTGTAGATATTTTCATAGCCTTCTTTTTGACTCGTGCAGTGTACAGGTCCTCAATGGAAGGCAGGTTGGTAGCAATTGTTTTTTCTGCAATTCTAATTATGCATTGAAGTCTATGTTTGTCTTGTTTGGTTGCAGAGCCAAACTAAACAGTTATGAAGATGACAGACTCAATAATTCCTCTGTAGAATGAGCAACTCTTTGGGCAGTTTGAGCTTTCTGAAGTGGCGCAGAAAGAACATTATTTCTAGTATAGTTGGTTGCAAACGGTGTATGTCATTGTGTATGTCCTCCTATGCTCTGAACTACATTTCTTTTTTGAATCCAAATGTCTGTAGATGTTAGGCACAAGGAACCATAGAAGAGACTATTTGTAGCTCAGAGTGGAGATGAGGGGTGCTTGGAGCTCTCTTAAGTTTGGCTGTTTTCTTGCAGACGTTTTGTTACCTAAACTCGATAACGTTATCAATGCAAGCAAGGAGCTATGAACGACACAAGGACTTTTGGTGGGAAACCACCCCACTCCAGTCTCCCTTTCTCCACGCATGACCAGGTGGACTGTTTTCCTGGCCGCGTACTCATACAAGCTGATACATCGACCGGGCTCCACTCTAGGACACGCAGACGCACTCAGCCGTTGCCCACTACCGGACCTTTTGCCAGACCCCACTCCCGAAGTACCGGTGTTACTCATTGACTGTTTGGACTCAGGACCGGTTTCTTCCTGCGACGTTGCAAGGTTCTCCTCTAAAGACAATATAATAAAGCAAGTTCAAACTTGGGTTTGGAGGGGGTGGCCGAAGGGAAACGTGGGCCCGGAATTCAAAGTGTTTTGGTCGAAACGGGACGAACTCTCAGTGTTACAAGGTTGTTTATTGTGGGGGGATCGAGTTGTTATTCCTTATGCTTTACGTAGAAATGTGTTAGATGCGTTACATGTTGGGCATCCGGGGATCGTTAGGATGAAGGCTTTAGCAAGAAGTTACGTTTGGTGGCCAAACATGGACAAAGAGATAGAGGAGTGGGTGGCCACTTGCGATCCATGCCAAGAATCGAGACCAGTACCCCCGGAAGCGCCCGCCACAGAATGGGAAAAGCCGAAAGCACCCTGGTCGAGAATACACATCGATTTCGCAGGGCCAGTTCAAGGTCAGACTTTCCTTATAGTTGTGGATGCATACTCCAAATGGCTAGAAGTAGTCCTAATGACTTCAACCACGGCAGAGGCAGTCATTAAGGTTCTACGGCGACTTTTCGCCACTCATGGCCTGCCCGACCTCCTGGTATCCGATAACGGGCCCCAATTCACGGCCATGCAATTCGAAACGTACTTAGCAGGTCAGGGAATTCGGCATGCCCTTGTCGCGCCATTCCATCCGGCATCAAATGGACAGGCGGAGAGAATGGTGCGATCCGCAAAAGAGGCCCTCGCTAGGATGGGTCCAGGTGATTGGAAAACACGCATTGACCATTACCTCCTAATTCAGCACATCACCCCCAGCGCAACGACGGGTAGGAGCCCCGCTGAAATGCTCATGGGCCGCCGTCTACGGTCTCACCTGGACCGTCTTCACCCCAATTACTCTGCCACAGCACCCCCAGACTCCACAAGCAAAATTCGGAGTTTTAGCATAGGGGATTCAGTATACGCCCACAACTATGCAGGGGGAACATTGTGGATGCCGGCAAAGGTCATTGGCATCACGGGTCCACGATTGTATCTGTTAGAACTGGAAGATGGGCGGAACTGGAAAAGGCACATCGATCAACTTCGGGGTCGCCTGGCGCACTCAGACCTACGAGCCGAGAACGAGAGCTACCTACCAATGCAAAGTCAGCCACTCGAGAGCCCCAACACAGAGAACTACGACACCTGCGAGCCCAGGACAGAACAAGAGGTCGAGCGCAAAACGGAACAACCCCCAAGCAACGTAAGCGAGCAGACCCCCGAACGCCAAAGCAACGAAAGCCTGCAAACCCCAGAAATCGAAACAAAGAAAGCAACTGATCCTGCAACTACTTCTGACCAACCCGAACTGCGACGCTCCTCCCGAGTAAGGCAAACGCCAACATACCTTAAGGACTACATAACTAACCGCAATGTTCCATCTAAGAGGGGAGGGGTGTTAGATATTAACATATATCGTGGCAAGTCTCCTCTCTGGTCCGCTGCTACAGCGGGAAACAGGTATCACTCTGATTGGTCGAGAGGCGTACCCGATCCCTATAAAAGGGGAACCCTCCGACCACAGAGCAAGCTGGATCACTACTACTACTACTAATAAAGAGCTGTTAAGTCACTTCGTGTCCGCAGTCTGTTCTCTCGTTACCCAGATCTAACATTAAGGTTCCTAGACTTGAAGTCAATCAAGTTCATGTGGGCTATATTGAAATGTACAGGTTTACATATAAAGCTCATCAGCCTCTACTCTGTCCTGTGGGAGGCACTGCTGTACATACATAAAATCTATAAAACTGTCTTTTTCAAACATATTTAAGCCTGCAATTATAGTAATGATACCCCTTTGAGCTTTGCAGACATGAGGCTAATTAAATTTCAAGGCATTATCCCATGGAGGACACATTATTATATAACAGTCTATTTCTGATCTACAGTTGAAATATTTATGCAATCGCAATTAGCATATGACCATCCTTTAATTAGTGCAAGAAAATTGGGGCTGGACCTTTATAATGCAGATAACAAGTATTATCTAGTGAGGTGGGGGAAAGAGGTAAACAAACAGACCATGGCAGTTTTCGTGTGGCTGAAACTCATTATGATGTGTGTTAGACATCTAATTCTAATATTACATAATTTCTCCCTGTTTATGTTTATACATTTTGCAGTTCCACCACTGGTTGATAGCTGGATTAGATGATTTACTGCTAACTAATTATGTGCTGCTTTGCCAACAATGGGAGAATTAAGGTTATTTTCAATCTTTGAAATCGTCTCTTAATTAACAATAATTTGACAGGAATAGTCCATATTATTCTATGGGAGGCACTGCGGAATCTCCTGAAGCAATTTTTCATCTCTGTGTTATCCCAGGTTGGATAATTACTTAGAACATGGAGGACCAAGACATTGTTTCTGGCTTTGGCTTCAGGGTTCTCCAAAGCTTGAATCCAAATGTGGTAAGAAAGGTCTGTTCATAATTTCACTATAAAGAAAAAGAGGCAGCTGTGTATTCCTCACAAATATTTGCAGCATTGCTATCTTACCGTCAGAGAAACAAAGTGCCATTTCCCAGAGAGGCTGTTTCAAAAAAAATTGATGAGTTTTTCAGGCTTTTATCTCAAAACTAGGCTTATACTAGTTTCAGGGCTGCGGTGGCTCAGTGGCTAAGACACTGAGCTTGTTGATCAGAAAGGTTGGCAGTTCAACAGTTCAAATTCCTACCACTGAGTAACGGAGTGAACTTCTGTTACTTGTCCCAGCTTCTGCCAAACTAGCAGTTCGAAAGCACATAAAAGTGCAAGTAGAAAAAATAGGAACCGCCTTTGATGGAAGGGAACAGCGTTCTGTGCGCCTTTGACATTTAGTCTTGCCAGGCATATGACCACGGAGACATCTTTGGTCAGAGGTGGTTCTTCAGCTTTGAAACAGAGATGAGCACCGTTCTCTATAGTCAGGAACAACTAGCACATACTGTATAGAATTCTTTATTGGCAAGTGTGATTGGACACACAAGGAATTTGTCTTTGGTATGTGTGAGGGGAACCTTTACCGTTACCTTAGTTTTGTTTATAGAAATTCTCAGTCTTTCAGGTCATGGCTGTCCCAAAGGCACTTTTCGAAAAGGCAACTGGAGTTTGTTTTTTCCTTTGAGGATGTTTTGCTTCTCATTCAAGAAGCTTCTTCAGTTCTGAATGAGGCTTCTCCCGATTTACACTTTTATCAGAACAACCTGCACAGAAGGTTGCCTTCCTGATATTTGCACCAGTTAAAATTCAGGTATTTCCCAATGTTCACTATGTCTTGGTTTGAGTGTTCCTTGAGTGTTCCCTTGAAGCAAACAATAAATAAATAAATGTCTCCCAAGTTGTGGGGGAAAAAAATGAAATATGGGACTGAAGTGTCTTAAACATTGACTCTAATTTTAATGGAAGGTAACTAAATGAAATCAGAGGACTTTTTGTTGTTGTTCTGAGTCCATCTTCACCGTCTGGAAATGTGTTCCCAGTCCCTAGAAACACCTAAAGACCACCTTAATTGGATGAAATTGTGAAAATTCTTATATATGCCAGAGGGATCCAAAACAAACAACAAAATCTTCCAAATGTTGTTGTATGGAACATTATATCTTGGCTCACACAATGCTATTAATGTGATGACTCACGAGGAATGATGGAATTATGTAATTTGTATTCTTTGTATGAGGATGTCAACTCATATACCTTTCTTTGTTCATCCCCCCCCCCAATTCTATCTACTACAGTAGATTTCAGTATGCATGTACCGTATTTTTCAGAGTATAAGATGCACTTCCCCCCCCCAAAAAAAGACCATGGAAATGTTGGTGTGTCTTATACACCGAATACAGCTATTTTTGGCCTCCCAAAGCCCTGCTCCCGCGTCCCATTTTTGCAAAAAATAGGCAAAAAACGGGACATTTTTTCTCAAAAATGGAGGTGTTTTTCCTTTCCCCCAGCCCCCAGAAGCACTCTGAAGGCTTCAGCATGCAGCAGAGAGTGCTCCTAGGGGCCGGGGAGGACAAAACCCTTTTTCTTATATCTCTTTGAAATCTTAGTGCATCTTATACACCGGTGCATCTTATAGTCCGAAAAATACAGTATGTATGTACACATAAAGATAACTTGTGATTTAGACAACTATTATCATCTTGTCTTAACCTGAAGCCCAACACTGTACAGTAAGAACAGAAGCTTTTGGCTGTTCCTATTGGTGAAATGGGGTATAACTAGGGTAGATAGGACAATAAATAACATTTTATTTAAAAAAAACATGTACAGAACACACTTTCTGGTAACTTTGAAGTATCTGTTGATTTTACCTCCATATAAAACTGTTGTGGCTCAGCAGGATCCGGTTGAGCTGCTAGTGGACTTGGATAGCGAGGAACCATATGAGTCTGCCCTGGACGATGTGGAGGACCCTGTGCAGGGTTCAGACTCAGAGCAGGGACCAGAGAGGCTGGTTGGCCACCAGGAGGTGCCTGAGGCATGGAGCAGTGGGGAGGATCAAAGGCAGTTTGTCCCTGATGCTAGATTGAGAAGGGCTGAGAAACAGAAGCAGCAACTCCGGAGGCAGACTCACAGAAGATGATTAAGCACAGGTGGTTATGGATTGGCCCCTCCCAAGAAAGATTGGGAAGGGACATTTGTAGGAAACAACCGTTCGAATTAGTAGTTAAGAAAATCTATGTATTCTAGTTGTGTCTGCTCATTGGGACTATGTGTGGTGCTTCATTCGAATTATCTGGGTTGCTCTATTGAACGTGAGTTGTCTGGGCCCACAGCCAAAGGATTTGTTATCTCAGTAATTAAACAGTGGCAAACAGCCAAGCCTGTGTTCTGGTTTATTCACAGGCGTGGAGAGGGGGGTCAGAACATAAAACCATGTTCAACTGATTTTTATGAAGATAATGTTAATCCCAGACTTGTGGCTTGCTGAACCTCTTTGCTTGCACTACAGATCTTTATCTGATCACAATTAGTCAAAATTGGTGCCCTTCCATGTCAGTAAATACATAAGAATATTGCAGTAGATTCTAGAGTAGATCTGGAAACCCTCTGAAAATCAGGAAACACTCCTCCCATACACATGCACCAATACCTCTGCTTTCATGTCTAAGTACTTGAGATATCTCTGTGAACCTGTCATGATTATCCCAGCCTCCACGATCCAAAGATATTAACCCTGGCCACCAGGCAACAAAAGGTGATGCCTACAATATAGAACAAAACAATGTCATGTTAACTTTTTTGAGGGAAAAAAAATCTGTAAAGCCGTTTGATGGAAATTTGTAATCATACTTAGCCTTAAAAATACAAACAGAAAGAAATTACTTATTAAATGGTTATTGCACTTCTTTTTACTCTTTGTTCATTGTATAATACATTTAGCAAACAGTTTGCCACCAATGGTGAACATTTAATTCATAAAGTCCTAAGAACAATAAGGTAAAGGTTCCCCTCACACACATGTGCTAGTTGTTCCTGACTTTAGAGGGTGTTGCTCATCTCTGTTTCAAAGCCAAAGAGTCAGCAGTGTCTGAAGACGTCTCCGTGGTCATGTGGCTGGTATGACTAAAGGCTGAAGGCACATGAATGCTGTTACCTTCCCACCAAAGGTGGTTCCTATTTTTCTTCTTGCATTTTGCATGCTTTTGAACTGCTAGGTTGGCAGATGCTGGGACAAGTAACGGGAGCTCACTCTGTTACATGGCACTAGAGATTCGAACCATCAAACTGCCGACCTTTCTGATCGACAAGCTCAGCGTCTTAGCCATTGAGCCACTGCATCACTATAGAAGAATACTGTTCTTTAATTGTTTAGGACTTGCCCTGTTGCTGTGTTACTATATATATTGTACTCAGAGGTAGGTTGCTGCCAGTTTGGCCCAGTTCGGCCGAACCGGTAGTGGAATTTAGGCCTGGGTCGCAGAACCGGCAGCGACCCAGGCCTGCCACGCCCCTGAACAGGTTCTCTTGCTGCTGCTTGGCTGCCACAATTTTGGATTTTAGTGCCTACACATGTGCAGTTCACTGTAAATTGTTCTGCGCATGCACAAAGAACAATTTACATTGAATAGCACATGCATGCACAGCGTGCATCTGGTGCGCACATGCGCATTGCATGCGGGTTACGAATGGGCAGTAACACCGGTAGCAACCCAGCCTTCATTGTACTGTCTATGCTGGTCATCATTAATATTATTCTGGATCTGCTATCCCTCTCATTCTATCCTGGATTTAAGAAGAAATCTGGATTGTAGGACTCTAGAGAATTCTTGAGATTTATTAAATGTCACTTAGAAAGACGGATGGTCCCTTTCAATAAAGAAAATCTGAGTTGTAATGCTAATGTTTAAAGGAGCATATATTATAACTTTCTGTGGACACTTTGTGGTTATGCATGAACTTCTATGCGAAGATTAGCTTTTAAAGAATTTTCTCCTCTGCATGAAATGAACAATATATATTTCAGTACTTTAAAATAGAACCGAGCCAAGCAAATCATATGTTTGCTATTTACAGAATCTTTTCTTAATGTTTCTCATTCCTTAGAAAGTTTTATCCTGGGGAATTTCCATATTGCTTCTATAACTTTTGGAATCAAATTCCTTCCCATTTCTATTGTGAACTATCATATGCTCCATCCATGCAATATAGTACGGATTGCTAATAATATGGATTTATGGAGGTGCATGATAGCCTGACCCTGAAATAGAATGAGCACATTTGAAAGAGAGCTTGTTTGAAGGAGCTGAAGCTTGTGTGATTTCCCTATCTTAGCCTCCCATCCAGCATTCTTTGAACAGAGGGACAAAAGCACTGAAGATATGAACAGGTCTTCTGTCATTTCCGTAAAGATCCAATATGTTAAAAATCCATGCCTAGGCAAAGGAACTAGTGTAATCCCCATCTTTCTGCAGGACTATTGGTAAACAGGAGCATCATGTGCTAATGTATAGTGTGAGTCTTCTTATTTTACAAAATAAACCATTTGTAAATGACTTATTTTGCCACTTTTTCCCTACACTCGAACAGATAATCTTCTATCCCAATCCTTCTTCAACTACCTGTCCTTTCAGTTCTTCACTCATGACCATCAGTGTTCCTAGATATGTTGTTAGACATAATATAAATTAATCACTCATAAACCCTGTGGCACTAACAATACTTATTTCAGTACACTTACAGAGCCAAGAATCTCATGGAACTAATATTTACAGGCTGTGAGACACTATTGTTTTCAGGGCCACTAGTCTAAGTTGTGACAAACGGAATAGAATAGAATAGAATAGAATAGAATAGAATAGAATAGAATAGAATAGAATAGAATAGAAATCTTTATTGGCCTTTATTGTGTGATTGGACACACAAAGAATTTGTCTTTAGTACATATACTCTCAGTGTACATAAAGAAAAATAAAATAGAATACAATCATCAAAAATCATAAGATACAATACTTAATGATAGTCATAGGTTACTAATAAGCAATCAAATTATACTATAATTTGATTGTTTATTAGTAATCAAATAGTAGAAACAAATGAAACAATATAAATTTTAAAGATGCAAGCAGCATGGTTATAGTCATAAGTGGGAAAAGACAGGTAGTAGGAAGGAAGAGAAGAATGATGGTAATACAGTCTTAGTAGATAATTTGACAGTGTTGAGGGAATTATTTGTTTAGCAGAGTGATGGTATTTGGGGAAAACTGTCTTTGTGTCTAGTTGTTCTGGTGTGCAGTGCCCTAAAGTGTCGTTTTGAGGGTAAAGTTGAAACAATTTTTGCCAGGGGTCGGTAGATATAAAAGTAGATATAAAAGATACAAAGTTGGGAGCTGCAGTTTCATGCTGCAATGGTTACAAGCATTCCTCACCTGTAGATACAATCCATAATATTAAATCCTAAATTTGGCTGGTGTAAAGCCATTGGCAACATCTGCAGAGGAAGTCTTACTGTAGGCTTCTGAACGGAGATAGGAAATTATGTTCTTGAACTTGTGAAGGGATGCATTTTATTTATTTATTTATTTATTTATTTATTTATTTGTTTGTTTCGATTTATCAGTCGCCCCCTCTCCGCAAAGGGACTCGGGGCGACGTACAATTAAATCAAAAATACAAGTGTGGCATGGAGGAGGTGACATCAATATTTAACAGTCAAATACAAGTGAGAGCCACTAGGTTAAAATAAATAGCAATAAATTAAAACAGTTAAAACAATTTAAAAAACTCAAAATTTACGTTTAAAATATTAAAATTTTAAAATTGCCAGGGAGGTTAGAAGGTTCTAGTTAAGCCAGGCCGGCTAGTTGGAACAGGTGGGTCTTGAGTTTCGTGCGGAAGGAGCGGAGATCGGTCGTTGTCCTGATATCTGGGGGGAGGTCATTCCAGAGGGCTGGGCCCATCACAGAGAAGGCCCTACTCCTGGGCGCCACCCTCTGACACTGCCTGGTGGACGGCACCCAGAGGAGTCCCTCTCTGTGAGAGCGAATTGGTCGCAGGGATGTATGGGGCAGGATGCGATCCCGCAGATAGCTAGGTCCTGTGCCATGGAGCGCTTTGAAGATGGTAACTAACACCTTGAAGCGCACCCGGTAGACCACAGGGAGCCAGTGCAGCTTGCGCAGGAGAGGTGTTATATGGGAGAACCTCGTTCTCCCCATGATTGCCCGCGCGGCCGCATTCTGGACCAGTTGCAGTCTCTGGGTGCATCTCAAGGGGAGCCCCATGTAGAGAGCATTACAGTAGTCCAGGCGGGACGTCACCAGCGTGTGAGTGACTGTGCGGAGGGCATCCCGGTCCAATAGGGGGCGCAATTGGCGCACCAGGCGAACCTGGTGGAATGCCCCCCTCGCCACGGCTGCCACATGGTCATCCATAGACAGCCGGGCATCTAGGAGGACGCCCAAATTGCACGCCCGCTCCACGGGGGCCAGTTGCTCGCCCCCAATGGCCAGCGATGGAATGCACTGGTTGAACCGGGAGGCCGGTAGCCACAGCCACTCCGTCTTGGAGGGGTTGAGTCTGAGTCTGTTGTCTCCCATCCAGACCCGTACGGCTTCCAAACACCGGGACATTACTTCGATGGCCTCGTTGGGGTGGTTTGGGGTGGATCACACCTATAATGCTCAAGCTCAGGTCACATTTACCCAGTAAGTGGCTCCAGATGCCATTAGATGTATTGTTGCTCCTGCCAGCTATCTTAGTCAGTTGGAGCCAGCAAACCACCAGAAAGCATTTGCACTAGCATGGTGCCATGTGCTTCCATCGGCCGTCCTGTATGGCAAGTATAAAAGGATACCGTTCACGGAAAGACTCTGTTCCTGTGGCTCAGGAGAGGTGGAGACTGTGGGTCACAAGCTCCTTAGATGTGTCTTTTATATGAAGATTAGGAAAAAACAATATTCTGCCAATAATTGCTAGGTACCCTGGCTGTTCTACCACTATCTATCTCCAGTGGCTGTTTAAGGACGAACAGTCCACAACTACAGCACAGGTGGCCAGATTTTGCACAGCAGCACTGGGGATTCATTGCAAAATCATGTCTAGTCTACTATAGCAATGTTATATAACAATTGTGGCAAACCCTTTGCACTGGTTAGTCTCTTCTCTTTTAGCATTGAACCCTCAACAGACCACACAGTTTAGGGATTGTAACTATCTTATAGTGAGACCATGTATAATTGACACTGGATTTTATTATAGATTTTAGTTATTTATTCTTTTATACTGGAAGTTTTAAGTGTATATATACTGAGTGCTTTTATTTGTTCTGGTCACCGTTCTAAGACTATATGAATAAACTATTGTTGTTGTCTCCACATTTTCCTAGTGGTCATGTGTTTTTCTTGGTTTGCTACTCCTTAGCTCAATGAATACTTAAATAAAAGATCGAGATAGTTGAGTTGGACTACTATATGGAGCTGCTTGTCATCAGTATCTTTTGCTACCCTGCAATACATACCTGCAAAATATGACTAGAAATACATAGAGAAGTCCACCATTAATTCTTTTAGGCATGACTTCAGTATTCTGTTCCCATGAGTTCTGAAATGGAGTGAATGGTAGCATTCGAATCTCTTACAATCTTTTCCTGATCAAAAAGGAGGCACAATGCATAAGAAGCCTACATTATTAGCTGCTGTGAAAATAGACATGGATATTTGTATGTATGCATGGGATTTTGTGTGTGTATATATATATACATACACACATACGGTATATACACATACACACTCATACATGTGCACTGGTAAAAGTGACCTACAACCATTCCTCACATTTATGGTGATTGCAGCATTCCTGATGTCACACGATCAACTTGGGCACTTGGAAGCCAGCATGCATTTATGATGGTTGCAACAAACTGGGATCACATGATTGCTGACCTTCTCAGGGAACTTCCAACAAGCCAAGTCAATGAGGTAAGCTGGGTTCATTTAACGACTGCATGATTTCCTTAATGACTGCAGCAAAACAGGTCATAGCATTGGGTATGACTCTTTGCATTGTTTAGCAACAGACATTTGTAAGTCAAAGACTGCACACACACACACACATGAGAAACAGTGTCCAACTTTCCAAGTGGACAGTAAAAAGTAGGATTTTGATTCTCACGTAATTTTCATGGGAACTCATATTCTGTATTGCCTTTGGATGTGCAAAGCTTAGAAGGATAGCCATTTAGTCTGCTGAACAAACGCATTAATCTTTTAGGCTACTCAAAGCGCTTTGTTATTATGACTGCAAATCTCCATTCTATCTGATTTAGAGAGTTGTAAAACTAAAGCAGTAAGTCTGAATTCCCAGAGTGAGAGGCAATCTATAAAAAGAATAAATGAATGACAAGAGTTACCCCTTGGCATCAGTAAATGCAGAATAGCTTGCACCAGCAGGAGTCGGTCATACTTCCACGAATGTATCTAGGGCCTGTTCCAAAGCTAGAATATCTGCAGGTCACTTATCCATTCTGAGAAACTGCAAGGGTTCTTTTAGAACGAGACTATATCGCCAGGCAACTGGCATTCCTCCACATCACCCATTGTTGTGCCAAATCTGGTGCATCTGACTTAAGCAGCAACAGGCCAGAAACCCACTGGTGAGTACAGTTTTCTGCACATAATCCCCGTGCTGTTTTCAGAGAGCCTGTTCCGCCTTGTTGCTATTGTTCTTTTATGAGTTTGTCAGGACAACTTTTATTGTCCTTATTGTTTCAAAGGCACATCACCCATTGTGTACTTGCAACTCTTGGGAGCGGGTATGGAAAAGTAGAAACACAATAGTATTTGCAGACCAGGAAATGTATTCCAATGATTGCCCTTTGAATTAGGAACCAAGCATTCCATTATGAAGAAAAATGAATCAATGGATAGATCGATGGCTTTGCTGTCTTGGGGCAGCATGGTCTTGGAGCCACTGGGCTTACTGCCTTTATTTTTTTTAATTACTAATATTGAAAATTATGAACTTCTTTTATAGGTGCTATATTATCATGTAATGGCTTTGCATCATGACAAATTTTATTACAAGATGAAAGAAAGCAAACAAAGGATGAAATGTGTATAGCTGGTATGCTGGATCTTCTAGAAGACATTTTGCTGGCTGAGACCTAGAAAAGAGGAGGAGGAGGAGGAGGAGGAGGAGGAGGAGGAGGAGGAGGAGGAGGAGGAGGAGGAGGAGAAGAAGAAGAAGAAGAAGAAGAAGAAGAAGAAGAAGAAGAAGAAGAAGAAGAAGAAGAAGAAGAAGAAGAAGAAGAAGAAGAAGAAGAAGACTACTCCTCTCGTGTTGGGAGTACCTGTGGTGGCCCAAGTGCTCTGCCAGTGAAAAGGGGCTCCTGAACTCTATTTTTGGCTGTGATGGCTTTCTGTAACCCTCTGCCAGGAAAAAGGGAGCTTGGGAGAGCAGCACATGCCTCCCTCCCGAAGCTCCATTTTCACTGGCAGAGCTGTTTCCAGGGAAGCCCTGTGGACCAGATCTGGAGCAGATTCTACCACTGGGCCTTGAATTTGACACCCCTGCCATAAAGGGTTTTAAAAGTGATAACCAATATTTGTATTGGATCCAGAAGCAAACTGGCAACCAGTGCAGTTCATGCAATAGCAGTGTTACATGGCCTCACTGAAGGCCTCTAGGATGGTCCATGCTGGTTTATTTCAGCTCTAGTTTCTGAATACTTAATCATGTCAGTTCCCCAAGATTTTAACTTCCTGCCCTGGAATGCATCATCACCAATCCTTGGCCCCAACTTTATTAATTAAATCTTGCCAGAAAACAGAAGTGCCACATTGCAGATTAAGTAATAAGAAGAAGCAAGTTGGACTTGCTGGTCAAGCCGAACAAGTCACAATTTCTCTTGAATTTTCTTCTTCCTGTGTGGGAGATCATAGAGACATAATTCCTCTTCCGGATTCACCTTCTGTTATTTTGGGACAGTTATAGCAATTTGTAATCTACCCATGCATCTTCTTCTCCTTTTCATAAATCTCTTTCATGCTGTCCATGTACCACCAGCCTTTCCCAAGGGTTGACATCGAACAAGATTATAGATAACCTGTTTTTCAAGTTCTGAATAAAGAACTCTTCTATTTTGAAGTTTAAGTTCACACCCAGAAAAACTCTCAAACCAGTTCTTTACATCCAGGTGGGGCATCATATCCAGACAGCTGCGCATCCCTTGCTTATGACAGATTTGGGGTTAGACATTGTCTTTACCATGTGCCTCACTTATCTACACCCAGTGATGATCCATAGCATAGTTGCCGCTTTCAACCTCTTCCCTTCTAAGTAGTATTTAACCACAAGAAACCTGTCTCCTAGCTTGCTCAGAGTTATTAGCAAAGGCAAATGTTTAAAATGAAAATAATAATAATAATGCTTTTACTGAGAAAGAGCATGTGAAAGGTGAGAGACATCTTTGAACTATGGATTTAAATTTGCTCGTAGGAGATACCATGGACAACAAGAATAATCAGTCCTTCAGTCCTTGTAGCTGAGCTGAGGGTGGCATCCAATACATCATAAGCTTGGAGTCTCTACACCCCTATAAGAGACCTAAGTCCAGCCCCCTTTGAAGTCAGTTAATTTATCTATCACCAATTTGTCTTGATAGTTTAATAGTTCAGATTCTTGGATATACGTAACATGAAATAAACATGTAGTATTTTTGAACTCTACCCTGGTTACTGGCTTCTTGAACCACACCTGACTGTCCTACTCCAAATAAAGGCTGACTTTTGGTGATGATTAGTAAAGAAAAACTCACAAACGTTGTCCATGTAATGTGAACAACAAACAACTAGAGAACATTTCTTGTAAGATTAAGGGAAGTCAAAGACATGTGTGAAGTGGGTGGACAAAATTAATCAAATTACTGGAATATAATTGGAAGCTCTATGGATCATCAATGGAGAAAAATGAGATGCAAGTATTTGTCCAAACAGGGAATGATCCAACTTCATGGCACCTACCAATTTACTACAATTTTTGCTGTCTAGAAAAATGTTTAGACTGTTATATACTGTGCCAATCATCAACAGTTCTCCAGGGTTTTAGGGAGGATGTTTTTCCAGATATATTTGGAAACCCCAGCATTTTAACATGGGAACTTCTTCACATTGTTATTTCTTCTCCTATGCCTTAATAGAAAGATCCAAGAGCAGCAGATACTGCTCTGCTAGAGGAGACTAACGCAAATTGCCCTGATCAGTTATTTCTTTTTCTATTGTTTTATTGTCCATCTAGATTTAGTTTTTTCCCCACATACATTGGGCAGCAGTCAAAAATAGAATCCATACACAGTTGGTAGTTTTCATTCAATTTGGTAGGGTTAGATGTGTGCAACATTGCCTTAACGCATGTCAGTCCTACATGTTTTTGCTCATGCTTTCTGCATCAGACACATTGAATACAATTAGTATTTTTAGAAGTCCAACACTCACTCTGTCCCAACAGTATTCTCACAGATGGTGCTGAGATCTTTGATTAGCAAACCAGAAGACCAAGGAGTGATTTCAAACATTGGAGCCTCGTGTAGCATCCACCCTTTCTTTCTCTTTGTTGTGTTTACTTTTGTACTCTGGATTTCTCACCGGAAAAAAAATCAAAACCTGCCCTACTGATTTACAAGGAACAAAGGGTAAATTGAAGCAAAGCACAGCATGACTTTTATTTTCAGGCAGTAGATATCCAAGAAACCCAAAGATGAAACAAAGTGAGAGGAATGATGGGAATAAATGCAGAATACAGAATAACAGAGATGGAAGGGACCATGGAAGTCTTCTCATCCATCCCTCTGCTCAGAAGGAGACCCCATGCCATTTCAGACAGGTGGCTGTCCAGTGTCCAGTGATGGAGCACCCACAACTTCTGAAGGCAACCTGTTCCACTGGTTGATTGTTCTCACTATTAGGAAATTGCTCCTTAGTTCTAGAGGTTGTTTCTCTCCTTTACTAGTTTCTTGTCCTTCCTTCTGGTGCTTTGTAAAATAGGTTCACCCCCCCTCTTCTTTGAAGGCAAACCATTCTACTGATTAATTGTTCTCAGTAACAGAAAATTTCTCAATTCTAGCTTCACTCTTCCTCCTCTTCCCTGTCTCTTCCTCTTTGGAACTAATTAATAGTTGACATTATTTTGAGCAAGATTTTTGAATGCACAATGAGAGACGAATAATGATCAATGAAGTAATGGAAGAAAGGATTGTGAAAATGTCAGAAATAGCAGAAATGGCAAAACCAACCTATTTGGTCAGAGAAAACAACAACTTCTATAAAAGTCTGGAAACCTTATGTGGATATTTGTTTGAAAAAAAGGAAAAAGGAAAGAAATGCAATGATGATTTATGGATTTGAAGATTAAGAAGATGGGGGGGGAGTGAGGTGATAGAATCTGTAGAATATCTAAGAGGGAGGAGGGGAATAAGATTATAATTATCTGTTGAAAAGAAGGTTGGATGTCATATATATATATATATATATATATATATATATATATATATATATATATATATATATATATATATATATATATATATATATATATATATATTTGTTTTCGTAGATTTTCACGGGTGTAGGTATGCTGGTTTTGTTGTATTCGGGTCTTTTCCCGTGTAAGGTTGAGATTGTCTTTGCAACGTTTCGGCAGCTTGAGATTGTCTTTGCAACGTTTCGGCAGCTTAAGCCCACGCTTGAAGATGGCAGGTGAGATCCTGCCGAAACGTTGCAAAGACAATCTCAACCTTACACGGGAAAAGACCCGAATACAACAAAACCAGCATATATATATATATATATATATATATATATATATATATATATATATATATATATATATATATATATATATATATATATATATATATATATACTTTAGGGGTTTTTTCTCTCTTTTTTGTTTTTTGCACTTTCGGTTGGTCTTTTGTTCTCTGAAAAAAAAATCTTAATAAATATACATTTAAAATATATTGTTATGCTGACATTTTACAATTTTTAATTATATTTTAATTATTTGTTGTTGAGTGCCATATGGACAGAATGGTGGAGGGCCAATTGAAACCCTCATCATTATCGCTTTCATTTTCATCAGAGGTGGGAGTGGAGATGCTACAGGGTTTTGTTTTTTGTTTTTGCATTTTCTGAGTACTTGCAACATATTTGGAAAGAAAAAGACTTTGCAATTTTTTTTTCTGGAGACAAAGTATGATTAATAATCTTTCATCAAATCAGGTACATTTGCACATTTGCCACATTTCTCAACAATATTTTCATCGGAAACCATAGCAATATGTTCTGCTTTCTTTAATTTCTCCAGGGCAATTTGTATTAAAATCCTTGAGGGTTGCTGCTTCAAGGGTGGAAAGGGGAGAACCACAGCTAGAGAGATAGAGTGAACTGTTTTCTTTATTAAGTCATCAAACTCCCTAGTTTTATGGAAATTTGAGAGCTTGAAGACATGGGCTGCACCTATGTTCAGTTCTAACATCTAAAGGAAATAACAACAACAGAATAATGGAGTTGGAAGGGACCTTGGAGATATTCTAGTCCAACCCTCTGCTCAAGCAGGAGACTGTATAGGATTCTGGAGAACTGACTGTGATTTTTCTTTAAAACCTCCTGTGATTGATCACCCACAACTTCTGGAGGCAAGATGTTCCATTGATTAATTGTTCTCATTTCCAGGAAATTTCTCCTTAGTTCTATGTTGAATCTCTTTTTAATACGTTTACAACTCCTATTACTCTTTGCCTGGTCTTCAGTTGCTTTGGAGAATAGGTTGACACCCTTCTTTCTGTGACAGTCCCTCAAATATTGGAAGATTGTTATCATGTCACCCCCAAGTCCTTCTCTTTATTAGCCTGGACAAACCCTGTTCCTGCAACTGTTGATTGCATGCTTTAGCCTTCAGTGTCCTAATCATCTTTGCTGTTCTTCTCTGCACTTTTTGTCTCAACACTTTTTGTATCGTGGTCATCACAACAGGACACAGTTTTCCAAGTGTGGTCCTACTAGTGCAGGATAACGTGATACTATCACTTTATATGGTTTTGATATCAACTGTTCTGACCTAGCCTTTCTGAGAAAGCATAAAACATAACCTTAGTCCCCAAAACCCTCTTTTATTTATATAGCTGTGAAGCATAGTGATTCACAGCCCGTAATGATTCACAGACAGTCTGTGAAGAATCTGACAGGTGTCTGCTCGAGTTGTCACAGTCTTTCAGGGTAATGTTGATAAGCACCCACCTTTATCTCCCTTGAAACACTGCCAGAGACCTAATTGCCATTTAGTTTTGCAAGGCCAAACATAGCACAGAGTCAAACAGAACTTCTCAGAGCTTGAACTGACCAGATGAACTAATTGCTTTCTGCAAAGGCTCATGTTCGTTTGCTCCTCTTTTATGTCTTATGGGAGGGGCCAATCATCTCCAAGCCTTACTCCTGAGCCACCCCTTTTTACTCAATTGTTCTTGCCTTCTGGCAGCTCTGCTCATGCACACACTGGGAATAAGCTCACAATGTTCTTTTGCCTCACTGATGTCAGGCTCTGGAGGCAGCACATCACTATGGCTTTGGCCCCCTCTCTGCCTCCAACACAAAGTCCTCATCCGAGCCTTTCCCAGATTCCAAAACTGTTCCATGTTCCATCCCAACCTCCACACTGTCCAACTCTGCAGGCCGCCAGCAGATCACAACACCATCCCTCTGTTAATTCAGCCTAGGACTGCATTGGATTTTTTGCCAGCTGCAGCACATTTTTGGCTCATTTATTTATTTATTTTATTTTATTTATTTATTTGAACTTATTAGTCGCCCCCTCTCCCCACAGGGACTCGGGGTGACGTACACAAGCAACAGTCAGCACAGTGTCATACAGAGGAGGTAAAAAATAAATAAATAAATTACAATACTCAAAAAGGTTAAAACCCCAATAACATTAAAAGTTTAAAAACTAAAATTAACAATTAAAAATGACCAAGGGGTGGAAAAGTTGTCGAGTTATGCCAGGCCAGCTAGCCGAAACAGGTGGGTCTTCAGTTTACTGCGGAAGGAGCGGAGATCGGTTGTTGTCCTAATGTCTGGGGGGAGGTCGTTCCAAAGGGTAGGGCCCACCACAGAGAAGGACCTACTCCTGGGCACTGCCCTCTGACAATCTCTAGAGGACGGTACCCGGAGGAGACCCTCTCTGTGTGAGCGAATGGGCCGCAGGGATGTATGGGGCAGGACACGATCCCGCAGGTAACTAGGCCCTATGCCATGGAGCGCTTTGAAGATGGTAACTAACACCTTGAAGCGCACCCGGTAGGCCACAGGAAGCCAGTGCAGCTCGCGCAGGAGAGGTGTTATATGGGAGAACCTTGATCTCCCCATAATTACCCGCGCGGCTGCATTCTGGACCAACTGCAGTCTCCGGGTGCACCTCAAGGGGAGCCCCATGTAGAGAGCATTACAGTAGTCCAGGCAAGACGTCACCAGCACGTGAGTGACTGTGCGTAGGGCCTCCCGGTCCAAAAGGGGTCGCAATTGGCGCACCAGGCAAACCTGGTGGAATGTCCCCCTCGCCACGGCTACCACATGATCTTCCATAGCCAGCCGGGCATCAAGGAGGACGCCCAAATTGCGTGCCCGTTCCACCGGGGCTAATTGTTCATCCCCGATGGCCAGCGATGGAATGTGCTGGTTGTACCGGGGAGCCGGGAGCCACAGCCACTCTGTCTTGGAGGGGTTGAGCCTGAGCCTGTTGTCACCCATCCAGACCCGCACGGCTTCCAGACAACAGGACATCACTTCGACGGCCTCGTTGGGGTGGTTTGGGGTGGAAATATACAGCTGAGTGTCATCAGCGTACAGATGGTATCCCACCCCGAAACCACGGATGATCTCGCCCAGCGGTTTCATATATGTGTTGAAAAGGAGAGGCGAGAGGATCGACCCCTGTGGGACCCCACAAGTAAGGGGCCTCGGGGTTGACCTCTGCTCCCCTGTCAACACACATTGCGTCCGGCCAGAGAGGTAGGAGCGGAACCACCGCAATACGGTGCCTCCGATCCCCAACCCCTCCAGACGGCGCAATAGGATACCATGGTCGATGGTATCGAAAGCCGCCGAGAGGTCTAATAGGACAAGGATGGAGGAACAACCCCCATCCTTTGCCCTCCAGAGATCGTCCACCAACGCGACCAAGGCCGTCTCCGTGCTGTGACCGGGCTGGAAGCCGGACTGGCGCGGGTCTAGATAATCATCTTCCTCAGGTGACGTGGGAACTGCTGAGCCACCACACTCTCAACAACCTTCGCTAAAAAAGGAAGGTTGGAGACAGGACGGTAATTTGCTAGCTCCATTGGGTCCAGAGAAGGCTTCTTGAGCAGGGGTCTCACCACCGCCTCTTTCAAGGCGGTTGGTAAAAGGCCCTCACCCAACGAAGCGTTCACCAGTCCCAGTAGCCAGCCTCGTGAAACCTCCCAGGAAGCCAGTACCAACCAGGAGGGACACGGGTCCAATAAACATGTGGTGGCTAGCAGTCGCCCGCGCAACCTATCCAAATCTTCGGTGACAACAGGGTCAAACTCCTCCCAGCGTGGAATCTCAAGACTAGCCTCGGACGCCCCCTCTGGAGTACTGGAGTGGGTCCACCCCCTCCAGATCTGATCAATTTTATCCTGCAGGTATTCCCCAAACTCCTCTGCCCTGCCCTGCCCTGCAATGGGGGATCCCGCTGTCCCTGCGCCAGCAGGGAGCGGGTCACCCGAAACAGGGCGGCAGGGTGGTTCTCTGCGGACGCTATAAGGGTGGCACAATATTGACATTTGGCCACCCTTATTGCCACAAGGTAGGTCCTTAAGTAGGCTCTTACCTGTGTTCGATCGGATTCAGAGCGGGAGGATCTCCACTTGTTCTCTAGGCGTCTCCTGTGGCATTTCATCGCCCTTAGCTCCCCGTTAAACCAGGGGCCCCGGGTCGATCGTTGCCATCGGAGAGGCCGCAAAGGCGCAACCCGGTCCAAGGCTCCGGCGGCCGCACTGTTCCACGCGGCTACCAGGTCCTCTGCCCGGGAGCGGGACAGGTCTGCAGGAGGTGGCCCAAGCTCCGCCTGGAACCTATCTGGTTCCATCAGACGCCTGGGGTGGAACCATCTGGGACAATCCGGTTCCGCCTCCCCGCGGCGGGGAGTAGCGCCAGGGAAGTCCATTTGGAGAAGTGAGTGATCTGACCATGACAGGGGCATGATGACTAAATTCCCTCTTCCCAGATCACTCGTCCACTGGTCGGAGACAAACACAAGATCCAGTATGTGGCCTCTCTCGTGTGTGGGGTCCCGAACTACTTGAGTCAGATCCATGGCTGTCATGGAAGCCATGAATTCCCGGGCTGCCTCTGATGCCTCTCCCGTCGACGGCTGATTGAAATCCCCCATCACTAAAAGCTTGGGGGTCTCAACCTCCATCTCCGCGATCAGCTCGAGGAGTCCGGGCAGGGCCGTTGATGTATGGTGGGGAGCCAGGTATACTATCAACAGACCCAACTGTCTCCCTGGGCCCCATTTCACGCCCAGAGCCTCACAACCAGATGTCTGCAACACAGTGAATTCTCTCGGAGCCAAATCTTCCCGGATGATTATCGCTACCCCACCGCCCCTACCCTGGGCCCGTGGCTGATGGAATACCCGGTAACCTGGAGGGCACATTTCCCCGAGGGGCAACCCCCCCTCCGGGCCCAACCAGGTTTCTGTTATTCCTGCGAGGTCTGGCTCCCTCTCTGAGATCAAGTCCCTAATGAGGGGGGCCTTGTTAACCACGGACCTCACATTACATAACATCAGCCTAAGGCCCAGGCTCTGCCGATCCTGTCCACCTAGACTGCGGGGGTTGGTACATGCGACCGGGCGTGTCCAACAGCCCCGGTCTCCCAACCGACCATGCGTTCTTCTGGTGTCCTCGCGCCCGCCCCTCCCTACGACCGTCGCTATCGGAATCCCCCTTATAGGAATGCTGTAACCTCTCACCTCCCCCACTCCGCTCCCCTCCGTCCTGATCCCACCTGTTGACCTGGCTGTATCCATACCCCCAGGTTGAATAACCCTCCCCCCCTCCCTGGAACGCCTTAAAAATATTAAAAAACATTTTGCTAAAAAACCCCTAATCCCCCGCTTCCTCCACCTCTCTGGGTTAATAAACCCTTCATCGAGGTGGGCCCTCACCAGGGCAGGGGGGCATACCTGCGAGAGGGGGGACCCTCGCAGTCGTAGAATGTCAGCCCTTGAATAAATTATGATGTTGATCAGTCCGTGACTATGGCTATGGCAGGGTTTTCTTTGCAATAGGTCCAAGATGTAAATAAATGTAAAAAGGCCAAGATGTAAATAGATGTAAAAGGTAAATGAAAGGGGAGTGGAAGCCTACATCGCCAAACCACAATAGTCTAACAGTCCACCATCGAGGCCCAGAGGTAGTTCTTAAGGTGATTCTTAAGTTCTTAAGGTGTGTAGAAATCACAAATCGCAAATCCACGGGGGTTGGGGGGGGCGGGGGGGAATGGGCGAAGTGCCAAGGCCAGTTTCCTGGCCTGTTGATCTTCTGGGGGTCACCCAGAACCTCCGGCGACCCCCCTAGCTTGCTTCTCCGATCCCCGCAGCTCCTCTCCGACCCCCCCGGCCTCCTAAATAGGCAGCTCACCGCGCCCGGTGATTCCAGCGCCATCTCCGCCGCTGCCGCCGTCATCGCCATCGCCGGTCGGGCCCACACGTCACCCCCGAACAAGATGTAATTCGCTCTCCTCCTCACCGACTCGCTCCCCTCATGGAATCGCTCCTCCGCTCCTCAGCTGTCTCGCCGCTCTGGCAGCCACGCAAACCTCATCCTCCGCTCTTCCAGTTTCTCCGCTGCCGCGGCCCAGCCTCAGCGTTCTCGCCTCTTAGCCGCCTCATGGAATCGCTCCTCCGCCTCATGGAATCGCTCCTCTGCTCCTCAGCTGTCTCGCCGCCCTGGCAGCCACGCAAACCTCATCCTCTGCTCTTCCAGTTTTTCCGCTGCCGCGGCCCAGCCCCAGCATTCTCGTCTCTACTCGCCTCTTAGCTGCCATCCACAATCCTCAATCTCCTCAATCATACTTAAGTGATTGTCACTTTAATGGTCCTGGTGATTATAGGCCATGCTTTTTCAAATATATCAGTTCTACTGATATTCAGCTGTAATTCATCCACCTTCATGTCAAAACAGCCAGCAACATATACCAAATCCTGCTTCTTAGTTGGATGGTATGACATTATTGCATGCACAAAGGGAATAGGGCTTAGATAATTTTACCACAATTGCCATCTTATCTGTTTTGATACCCTCTAGAACACGGGTGTCAAACTCGCGGCATCACAGTGGCATCACATGATGTATCGGGACTTTCCCCCCCCTTTGCTAAACAGGGCATGGGCATAGCCAGTGCATAACGCATCCAGCCCGCAGGCTGTGAGTTTGACAATCCTGCTCTAGAACATACCTATTTTTTAAATTTTTGTAGAAAGGATTAAAAATGATGGAGATAACAGACCTATTAGATGAGAACTCTGCATTTTAACCTTGTATTCATTTTGAGGAACATGTGAAGAGGGCTATTATAATTAGACAAATAGGCACACTTCTGATTCACCATTATTTGGATACTGTGAAATTAATGGTTCTTCCTCTTCTTTATCATATACTCTTATTCCAGTTTCTGATTTCTTAACTTCTACATTGTCTCCACTTCTATTAGAAATCATTTCAGTAGACAATTTCAAATCTTGTCTTCTTGAACTGGACAATGTGGCAATTGAGCAGCAAAGAAAAGCAGAATATAGAAAGAAGCACCCTCAAAGTTAGGAGAAAAGGAATAAGATAAGAATGGGAGCTCTTGGCAAGATGCTAATCCTCTAAATTTTAACATGGAGAATTAGCTGAAAAGAATACTTTTCAAAAGATCTTTTCCTCATGAAGGATTGGGCAGAATGCACTTTAGCAATTTCCTTTAAGCTTGGTAATATTTTCAAAGTTAAATAAAGACTGCTGCGTAAAATGTCCTTATTTTAGATTCATTGTATTATTATTAATACAATAATATAATACAAGACTTCCAGTGTTGGGGCATTCACAACTTCTGGAGGCAAGCTGTTCCACTGATTAATTGTTCTGTCAGGAAATTTTTCCTCAGTTCTAAGTTGCTTCTCTCCTTGATTAGTTTCCACCCATTGCTTCTTGTTCTACCCTCAGGTGCTTTGGAGAATAGTTTGACTCCCTCTTCTTTGTGGCAACCCCTGAGATATTGGAACACTGCTATCATGTCTCCCCTAGTCCTTCTTTCTAGTAAACTAGGCATACCCAGTTCCTGCAACTTAAAGCAAATGAAATAAAAAAGCAATCAAATTTTACCGAGCCTGTCACGTAATTGCCTTATTGGAGCAGAAGAGTAATTGATGTTCAAGAATGATGGAAGATTTAGTGGATTAGCAGCAGGACTTTCTTAACATTGCCTCATCCAAGAAAGTATATAAACATTTTTTTTCTCCCTTTTGCACTTCATTTAGGGTGCAGGATCTTGTGACCCAAGTAAGGGTATGCCTGAGCATGCTTGTCTTTCAACAGGATATCCCTCTTCCAGTGTAGCTCTATCTTCCAGCCTTTCCAAGAATTCATATTTAGTACTCTTCATGCAGCAGGAAATTAACCTGTGGAATTCATTGACGTAAAATACGATGATGGTCACTAAAAGAAGATTTGGATAAAAGGAGAGGTTTATCAAGAGCTAGTTAACCTCAAAACATATTGTTACCTCTGATTTGAGAGCAGAATACCTCAAAATATCAATTTCAGAGAAACAGTGGCAGGGATCAACATCTTTTGCTTGTAAAATCCCCAGACGTATCTGGTTTACCATTGTAAGAAACGAAATACTGCACTAGAATGGGCCAGGGAATGACCCAACAAAAGTATTATTATATTCTTAAAGTAGGATTAACCTGATTCACAGAGCTGTATATGGTAAACAATCTTAAATAATGATGGATAAATTTCTTCATGTTTGATTAGTTAGGGACGTGGTGGCTCAGTGGCTAAGACACTGAGCTTGTCGATCAGAAAGGTTGACAGTTCAGCAGTTCGAATCCCTAATGCCATCTAATGGAGTGAGCTCCTGTTACTTGACCCAACTTCTGCCAACCTAACAGTTCGAAAGCACGTAAAAATGCAAGTAGAAAAAATAGGAACCACCTTTGATGGGAAGGTAACAGCATTCTGGGCGCCTTCGGCATTTAGTCATGCTGGCTACATAACCATGGAGATGTCTTCAGACAGCGCTGGCTCTTCAACTTTGAAATGGAAATGAGCAACGTCCCCTAGAGTTGGGAACAACTAGCACATATGGGCAAGGGGAATCTTTACCTTTACCTTTACCATGAATTTCAAGTGTCCTATTTTTAGAGAATTTTTATGAGATTTCTAGATGAGATTTTGATGCCATACAGAACTATTTACAGTATATCAGACCTGGGTTTTAATCTATCTGACATGAGATTTCTACCATGTTTCACCCAAAATAGGACAGGGTCTTATTTTCTTTAACCCCCAAAATAAATACTTGGCCTTATTTTTGGGGAGGTCTTATTATTTTTGAGGTGCAGGGGCGGCGAACATGGTCACTTCATGGCTGCTGCTGTGTTGCAATATTTTCAGGAGAGGGATTATTTTAGTGCATGCGCTCAAAAGCCCAGTTGGTCTTATTATCCAGGGAGGTCTTATTTTTAGGGAAACAGGGTACTGTGACAAGAAGCTTTTCAGGTGGACATTTTTTTTGTAACATTTGACTACTCCATCTTTTAAATTGGAGACCCCAGGGGGAAAATAAGAGGTTTTCCATATCTGTTCAACCCCAGAGCTAAGCCCCCTTCCCAAATAGGTTTGAAATGAAAGTCACTGGATTAAACTAGTACATGTTTTAAAATCAAATGTGTGAACAAAACCAGTTTCAGACCATTTCCTAATTTAGAATGCTGTTGCATTGTTGTCACATCATGTTGTCACAAATTTTTCCAATTTTCTCCAAGTCTTGCCTGTATATGAGCTCAAAAACCCAAAGGCAATTCATACTAACGATCACTAAGCCAACAGCAATCATTACTATGACAAGGTATCGCTGGACAGTAGGTTCATAATGACATTGTGTTGGTTAGGTACCTCTACAAACTACAAACTATGTTCGCCTAAAACAACGATGCTGACTTTTAAAAGAAATTAAAATTAAATTAAATTTAAATTAAATTTTAAAAAATTATCATCAACAGTGCTAATTTTAATCCTATTTTTTAAAATTTGAAATTGTATTTTATTTTAATTGTGCTACGATCTTGAGAAATTGTCAGCTGCTGTTATATGTCCAAGTGAATAAAGTAAACACATAAGTAAGTACCTACATTTGCTTACATAGAAGATTTTGCTATAAAATCTTTATCACGGGTAGAGGCAATGTACAAGTTGAACAAATTTCACAGTAATTAAAATTCAGCCTACTGATCCCATCTGATCATTTCAAACATCGAATCATACTTTAATGGAATTCCTTGATGTTTGGACCAAAGGGAAATTGTCCATCTCCCTCCCCAATAGGTCCTAAGATTATGGAAATATGGTTCTTTGGTCAAGTATAAGGGCTGAGATTAACTGGGCATAGATTGCCCTTGAGATAGGTTGCTTAATAGTTATGGATACAGATACATCATTGCATACCAGGGGTGACAAACTTGATTTCATTGAGTGCCACATCAAAGTTGTGTTTGATCTAATAAAGGGGAGGAAAATATAGCTAGGATAGATTAGTGAAGGTAAGGGAATAAGAAGTGATATCAAATTATATTTGGGTCTGCGGAAATACCATCGAAAGGAAATATAAACTGAGGCTGGAACGAGACACCTACAATATTAGAAAAGAAAGAGAGAAAGGAGGAGAACATGAAAGGAAGATGGGGGAAAGAAGAGGCAAGAAGAGGAGGATGGAAGGGAGAGAAAGAGAAGGAGAGAGGGTAGGAAGGGGAAGAGGAGGAGTGGGAGAAAGGCATGGGAAGAAGGAAGGGGAAGGAGAGGAAGAAGGAAGAAAGTAGAGAAGGGAGGGAGGGAGAAAAGAAAGGGAAAATGGTGTTACAACAGGAAGAAGGGATTGTAAATAAAGCAACCCAAATTGTATATTATAACCTATTAAATGAAATAATAAATGTATAAGAATGATAAATGTATAAAAGAATAACAACTATGTAAATGTATACTTAAAATGCTATGTAAGAGAATAAAGAATAAAAAATTTTCTGGAAAAATAAAATAAAAGTTGTGTTTGCTCCAGGGTGGGCATGGCCAGCTCAACATCACTTGTGTTGGGGGCATGTGGTGGCCCAGGAGGGGGTGAGGGGGAACCTCCTGCAGCCCTCTGCCAGCAAAAACGGAGCCCAGGAGGAACATGCACGGCCCTCACGAACTCTGTTTTCATTGGCAGAGGCACCATGGGTCGGTCCTTTGCTATATCCAGGGTGGCCCCGTGGGCCACATCTAAGTACCCTGTGGGCCCAATTCAGCCCACTGGCCTTCAGTTTGACACCCTCGTTGTAGACCATCTATAGCAGAATGTCAGAAATCTGAAAATGCTTAGGTGGATAGCAAGTGGGTTTCATAGAATATAAACCAAGCATATAGCCGAGTTAATTCAAACAGGCATTTGTGCTAACACCCTGCACTTAGTTCAGTTATTTTCTTAAGAACCAGCTTTTATTCATTTCAGTATTACCTAATATTTTTCTCTCTCTTTATTTAAACATCACATAACAGTCTCAGGCACCTTTGGTGCCAAATTTGCTCTATATGGCATAAATTTCACAAAGCAACTCCCACATTTCAAAACGTGCATTGTTTTGGGTTATATACCGAAAGGGGAGATTATACAGTTCTTTAAATGGATAGTTTGGTCTATAACACAAGCAAAAGGTATTGGATGTTCATGTAAACAAATATTGCCTTTTGGGGCATGGTTTCCAAATGCATCTTGCTTCTTTTATGTTTTCTGTTACAGTAAAAAAATGTGTTTTCTGTTAAATCTATTGTTATGAGGAAATTAAGCCCCTCAAATCTGCCAGCATGGCTTTTTCCATAACTCTGAAACTTCTGTTTCAGAGTCCTGAAAACTTTTTCTTAAAAAAAAAAAGAAAACATCAGCTTTTACTTTGCCAATTGTTTCATAAAAATGGAGAGAGAGAGAGAGAGAGAGAGAGAGAGAGAGAGAGAGAGAGAGAGAGAGAGAGAGAGAGAGAGAGAGAGAGAGAGAGAGAGAGAGAGAGAGAGAAAAGTGTGCAGAAATGTTATGCCCTCTTTATGTATATGCAAAAAAATTTCAAGTTAATAATAATGCATACTAAAAATGTTTCAAATAGTAGTACAGTGTAGATTTGTGATGGCGAACCTATGGCACATGTGCCAGAGGTGGCACGCAGAGTCCTTTCTGTGGGCATGCACACTGTTGCCAGCTGCTCTTCTGGTTTCCGGCATGCTCATGCATACCAGCCAGCTAATCTTTGTGCACGCTGGTCACCTGGTCTTCAGATTTCCAGTGCTCCAGCATGTATGAAGAAGACCAGCTGGCTAGCGCGCATGTGTGCTCCGGAAATCCAAAGACCAGGTGGCCGGTGCTTGCATGCGCACTGGCCAGCTGGCCTTTGGGTTTCCAGAGCTCCAGCATGCACACACGCTCCTGTGTTCCAATTTGAACACTCAGTGCCAAAAAGGTTCGCATCACTGGTATAGATCTACAAACTTGGGGATCAACAGTAATTGAGCAACAGTAAGTAAAAGCACTTACTCTTTCAGTTCAAATGCAGTGTTGCATTTATTATGTAAAAATTAGATACCTCAACAGGTAGCAACCATTAAGAGACCTTGGCACATCTGAGAAGCAAAGCAGGGGCAAGCCTGATCAGTACTTGTGAGTGAAAAACCATATGGAAATGCCAGTTCTGCAAAAACAAAATCAGAAAAATATATTTGTAAGCTGTTTTCCTAATGCCACCTAGTAAACAGCATGAATGGGGTTAACAGGGGTTGACCTATGTGGGAAAAAAACCCAACTTCTTAAGTAGTATTACATTTTGAGGGATTATTAAGGCATGATCAATTGTTAGGTTCAGGGACGTGCGGTCAGGGGAGACAGGGGAGGCAGAGCCTCACCTCTCTTCATGAAATAATAGTATATAATAATAATATATATTTCGTCCCATCCCTTTTACATGGCTCCCGCTAAGTTCTGGTAAGGAGAAGAGCTTTTGGGGAGAGAAGAGGAAGAGGAGGGAGGAGGAGGACGAGGTGCGCGCGTGGGGCGGTGCCAGCTGGGCAACCGGCGGAGGCAGGAGGGTTCTTGGAAGTGCCAATAACCTTCCTGCCTCCGCTGTACTTTGCGCACTCCTCGCGACTGCAATAGACGTCCAGAAGTGGCAGGGGCTGTTGGGCTGGAAGTCCAGCAGAGGCAGGAAGGTTCTCGTCGTTCCCCAGTCGCTTTCAAGGACTGCGGAGTGCAAGCCGACGGAGCACGCTCAGGAAGGCGGGGAATGGGATCACGTGTGCTGGAGGCTGAGGCAGCCTCAGCGTCCAGCACACGTGGTCCCATTCCCCGCCTTCCTGATGACGTCAGCAGCCTCACCAGCCATAAACCTCACCGCACGTCACTGGTTAGGTTATGCCTCAATTGCCTATACATACGTCTTTCTGAAATCATTTGAAGTTTATAAAACTCTATGTTTATAAGAAGAGGAAAATACTTCAGTTGTTAGTTACTGATACATTTCACGTCAGCTTTCTTCATCATCATACAATAGGCCCATGATGGCGAACGTGTGGCATGCGTGGCATGCAGAGCCTCTCTATGGGCACGCGAGCCATCGCCCCAGCTTAGCTCCGCCGTGCATGCACGCCTCCCACTCGCCATTTGGTTTTTGATCTTTGCAGTGCATGCACATGGGGCGGGGCACATGCAGAAGATGCATGTGCATGTGTGGGGTGCACGTGGAGTTGCAAGCATGAGTGGGGTGGGAGTGCAGGAGTGCACGCACAGGCATGAGGGGGTCAGCGTGCATGCGCAGGGGGCAGGGCGCACACAGGGGATCGTGTGTGCATGCGCAGGGGTGGGGGCATGCAGGGTGGTCATGCATGCATTGCATTATGGACATGTGCACTCTTTCAGCACTAAAAAGGTTAGCCATCATGGCAATAGGCCTATAGTGTCCAAAGAGATTACTCGTATTAAATCTATGGTATTCCTTATAGCAAAATTTACTTCTCCAGGCATATCTATAATTGGACCAAAATAGAGGTTTTGGTTCCATAGGCTCTAAAAAATATTAGGACTAGATGACTGAAACATGTCCTACGTGAACCTACTTTTACAGGGTGACACTGAAGCTAGTAGCTGTTAGAAGCAGTATATGACAGTTCTATAAAGTAGGTCAAAGACATCCTTTCCTAAAGTGTGTGTGTGTGTCGGTGTGTGTGTGTGTGTGTGTGAGCCAATAAGCCAAATTGAACATGTGAATACTTCTGAATCTACTCTAAGAAAGAGCATAGCTCCCAGGATTAGCTAATACATAGGCCATGGTCTGTGTTGAAATAGCAATAGCAATAGACTGATATACCACTTCATAGTTCATTGCAGTCCTTTCTAAGCAGTTTTACACAGTCAGCATATCAACAATCTGGGTCCTCATTTACCAACTTCAGAAGGATGGAAGGCTGAGTCAAGCCTGAGCCGGTGAGACTCGAACTGTCGCACTGCTGGCAGTCAGCAGAATTAGCCGGCAATACTGCATTCTAAGCAATGCACCACCACAGTTTGAAATAGGTCCTTAGCAGTGTTAGAACCTCAAATATGAAATTTCAGCCCTTGAACATTTCCAGTGTTCTCCTGCCCCAGTTAGGCACAACAAACCAGGAACGCTGGCTGAGCCCAAAGCACTAAAAAAAATATTATTGTTACTATACACAAGAATCTGGTCAACTAATGGTCAAAACTAAATTCGCTCTAGATAAGGGTTCATGGAATACCATAATGGAAAGCTGGACCTGGGTCTCTTATGACTGTGCAATGATTCCAAACTAATGACGCATTTATCCTCACCTTCCACATTAGTCTGCTTATTTCTTATACTTATTCTTATTTCTTAGAGTTGAAAATGTTGTTCATGTTCTCTCGATAAACTAATTTGTTTTCCATTATTTATTCTAAATCGATTTGACTGAGCTTTAAATACTGAATTGATGTTATCCTTAATGCTTAATCATTGTTTTGTATATTAACCTCTGAATTTTATATTAATCACATTTACGATTTTGCTGTGTTTTACTTTATGTAATAAGGTAATACTCATCGGTTTTGTAGATTCTGAAATATTTACATCAAATATTATTATACTGACTTTGAGGAGTTTTTATATAAGAATGATATACAAATATATTATTATTTGATTATTGAATGATCCAGGTTTTCTCAATAATGGTGTGGTTACAGATGTTGCATGGATGATCTCATTTCTATCAGTGAGCACATCAAGATACAAGGAAAGCAGTAAATCTGCTAAACTCAGTCTATTGATCAGGGAAAAGCTTTCCATCTGCAAGATGCATGCAATCAATTCACAGTTTTCTTTGGCATTCAACAGATGCCAAATAGGTATCTCTCAAGTACATAATCTGCCAAGCAGTTAACCAAGCCAGAAGCTGAAGTAATCAGAAACTTTTTCAGATGCTCAGTACCAATAAATAAAATAAAAATGTCAGCATCTTGCCAGATTTGCCAAATGTCCTGAGATTTTTCATACAGTAATAAATTGGAAGGGTAAGAAGGTAAGCTGGAGGTCATCTACCAGCCTGCCTTCTGTCCAGTGCAGGAATTAACTGTTACAAGTAGTCCTTTACTTATGACCACATTTGAGACCAAACTTTTCATTGCTAAGCAATGCGCATTGCACCTGATTTTCATGACCTTTTTGCCATGATTGTTGAGCAAATCACTGCTGCTGTTAGGTGAATCACACGATGTGAATGTGATTTCCCCCATTGACTTTGCTTGTTGTCAATGGGAAGCTGGGAAGGTTGCAAATGGCGATCATGATGGCTAAATGAGTGCTTATAAGTTGAGGATTATCTGGATAGCATCCCAGACAGATGACAATCTAGTCTTGGGTTAGACTGGATGCTTATCTGCCATAAAGGTGAGCCGTTATCTGTTTTTAACAATGCCGTATCTCATATAGGAAGTTATATCTGAGTGGTGAGGATGCAAAAACAATTATTGGTAGTTCACTTCCTTCTGTCCAGGACATAGCATATAGGTGATGCTTGATCTTGGTCCACAGTCTTCTCTTGGATGCTACACATCCTCTTCAGAACCTGTTTTCTTGTAACCTTCTGGGAGGAGTCTTCATCATATGCGAAGCAGAACAAGTAGATTCTGTGATAGCTTTATACCATATAGTATGAAGCTTGTTAACTTTCAAGACTCTTTTTTTCTACCATGTATTCAAAATGGACTGTGATTAATATATATGCTATATGCAACACACACACACACACACACACACACACACACACACACTATTTCTTTCTGTAAAGATGGCAGCTCCGATCACACTTTAAGCCAAAAACACCGGTGTGAAGATGGCGAGTGAGACCTCACTGAAACGTTGCCAAGACAATCTAAATCTTACACGGGAAAAGACCCGAATACAACAAAACCAGCATACCTACACCCGTGAAAATCTACCAAAACACACGTTTTTGTGTCTCTGTGTGTGTGTGTGTGTGTGTGTGAAGAGATCCAGCAAAGAACCATCCCCAGAGAAAAATCGTTCAGATGCTCTAAGCTCTATGGCCTCCCCAAGATACACAAAGAAGGAACACCACTCAGACCCATAGTCAGCTCCATAGGCTCACCTCTACAGAATCTTGCCAAATTTCTTGCCAAACAACTTCAGCCTTACACAGAATCCATCACCTCACACGTACACAACTCAATCCACTTCATAGAAACAATAAAGAAACAAAACCTACAACCCAGCAACCTACTCGTGAGCTTTGATATCATATCCCTCTTCACCCAAGTGCCTATAAAAGAAGCCTTGACAGCTATCCAAAACAAATACAACCTCCCCAAGCACATTCTAGATCTGACCACCCACTGCCTAACCAACACATACTTTATCCATAATGGACAAAGATACAAACAGATAGAAGGAGCACCCATGGGATCACCCCTCTCACCTGTCATCGCAAACCTATACATGAAACATTTTGAAACCAACGCCTTAGATAAATCTGAACCCAAACCCAAACTCTGGCTTAGATATGTAGATGACATTTTTGTAACCTGGCCACATGGGAAAGAAAAACTGGACAACTTCCTCATACATCTCAACAGCCTACACCCCAAAATACAATTTACTATGGAAATAGAAGCTAACAGCCATTCCCTTTCTGGACATCCTAATCTACAAAAAACCCAATAGCTCCCTAGGACACACCATTTATCAGAAAAAAACACACACCAACCACTACTTAAATGCACAATCCCATCACCCCCCCCAAGAACCGAGACACAATCCCATCACCACCCTGCACAGATCAACTCCGTAGCCAAGACCCTCATCTCCAGAACCAAACACCTAGCTGACAAAGACCACCTGAAAACTGAATTACACACCCTCACAAACGCATTAATTTCCAATGGATTAAAAAAAAAGACAAAATCCAGCTAGAAAACCAAGGAGTCTATGAAATACCATGCAAAATCTGCCCAGCCACATACATTGGACAAACTAATAGGAGAATAAATGCACGCATTGCAGAACACAAGAACGCAGTAAGAAAAAAAGAAAAAACCTTATCCCTTTTCCAGCACCTTAAAGCTACAGGACATGAAATTGATTTTGAAGGAACCAAATTACTCTCCAAAACTGAACATTTAAACAAGAGAATAATTATGAAAGCTATTGAAATAGAGAAACACCCACACAACATGAATAAACGTGATGATACCTCCCGCCTACCAGACATCTGGAAACCAGCTCAAGTCAATAAACGAGTCCCAGCCATAAAAACCGACACAGGACCCAGAACAACACAGGACACCATCACCAATCACTCTCACCAAACATCAATTCCATCAACCAATCAAGATGTGAAACACAGCCAACCAATCCATTTAAAGCAACAAAGTCAACTTTCCACCCCCACCCCCCTATATTTATAGAAAAACAGCCGCTGCAATCACGCTTTGCTATCACAAGCATGAAGCTAAAGCCAGCAGCCTGAAAATGACGAGTGTGACCTCGTCAAAACATCGCCAAGATACTGTCAAACTTACATGGGAAAAGACCCGAATACGCCAAGACCTGCATACCTATACCCATGAGTATGTATGCATGTATGTATGTATGTATGTATGTATGTATGTATGTATGTGTGTGTGTTACAACCCCTGGTATGCCCAAATATGGGAGGGAACTCACTACTCCCCCTTTCTGTCTATTGGCTCACTGCAGGAGACCATCCAGGCAGAAAACCATATTTTTAATGTTGCCTTTTTATATTTGTGTTGTATTTGAGCTGATAAATAAGTAAATTTATTTCTCAGCACAAATACAACACACACACACACACACACAAACATACATACACACAGACACAATTTTTAACGTGTGCCAGTGTGTTTACAGAAAACAGTTATCTTATCTCGTCTTATCTTATATTTTATCTCATCTCATCTCATAATCTCATCTTATCTTATCTTATCTTATCTTATCTTACCTTATCTTATCTCATCATCTCACTTCTTGTCTTGTCTCATCACATCTTATCTTATTTCATCTCATCATTTCATCTTCCTGTCTCATCTCATCTCATCATCTCATCTCATGTGAAAATATCTGGTCCAGCATAAGAGTGCTAGAAGGAGTTGAGGAAGAAGAGAGGAAGTGGAGGAACTAGTGTTATAACTCATCTTCCTTTGATTTTATCCCTGCAACACCTGGAAAAGATTGGACCAAGAGAGCAACTGACTCTAAATCACCAAGATACTTTCAGATACTGATGAATATGTAGAATGAGCAAAATTAGTTAAGTCCAGTATCACTTCCACTTCTATCCCATTTTTCCATTAAGATGGACTAGATATTACTTATTTAGTAGCTGCATATTCAACCTGCCCTCAAGGCATTCTCATTTCCAATTTTTACCACAACAAACCTGTGAGGTTAGAAAAGAGAGTGGTTGGACCAAATCCATCAGTGAGCTCCCATAACTGAGGAGGGATTTAAACCCAAATTTCAGCAGTCATAGTACAGCATCTTAACCCCTATTCCACAATGACAACACTTCTGCCATAAATTTGCAACCTACCATTAAAGGCATTTTGCAATAGTCTTCAATATTCTGAAATTTTATCAATGATTCATTATTTAAAACTATTTTTTAAGGTGGATGCTCCATGGATGCCTACGCCAACACAAAATAATGAAGCACATGGTAACCTTATCAGCAACATTGTCTAAACATTGTTTTAATTGAGGTGTCCTTGATGCTCTATGTGCCTGGTTGTTTTCTGGCAAACATTTCATTACCCAAACATTACTCACTAGTGCCCTGATGATGTTACATACTTTGGATAACGAAATGCCTGAAAGAAAACAACCAGGCTCAGAGAACACCAAGGACCCCTCATTTCAACCCTGAATTATAAATATTTTCCTCTATTTAATTTAACTTCCTTGGATCCAACTGTGGCTTGTGAGAGAGCTAGTACATGACAGAGGTTGTTTTGACAAGGGGCTGCATAAGGGGCTGCATAAGTAATAAATGAATGATTACTGCTTTCTCACTTTAAGTATAAGGGAAATTTCCAGGAAAGAACTTAATTGTTGAGATTTTTTTCCCACAAACTCTTCAACTAAATAATCATTTCTCCTACTTCCTTATCACTATTTATTTGAAGTTTAGTGGAATAGTTTTTTTAAAAAAAGGGGGAGAAAAAATATGGGGGAATTAATAAAACAACAAAAAAATTAATACTTGAGTGGCAAGCAGGTGGCAGCAGCTGCTTGGATTTGTTTCGATTTGGAAGGTAAGCAAGGTGAGTATTTGAATGGGAGACCTGTAGAGAATACCTGTCCTTTAGGCTACACTGGGAAATTGAAAAACATCTCAGAAAAGGGCAAAGGCAAAACAACATTGTACGATTGCCAAGAAAATTGCATGGAAGTGTCCATCTTGTCACCAGTTTGACTCAAGGAGTCTTATCTTTTAAAAGTTTCTGCAGATTTTATTCCACATAGACTGAAGAAGGTTCTTTATGCTTGTCCTTTCTAAGATACACATTGAAGTTACAAGCAGGAATAATTGAATACTCAAGTCGGTTAAGACTGAGAACCCAATTTTTTTGAAGGTTTGAAATTACTTCGAACTGACTGTACTTACAAATTGCTGCTCAGCTCATTTTAGGTTCAGTGTCTGAAATGTGCCAAGCATACACGATGTTGAGGGTGGCCTAATGTACAAATATATTCTCCCCTTTCCCGTTTGTGAGCAGGCAGTTCTTTATTTAGAAATGCAAATCTGTTGCACGATTGAATTCAGTGGCATATGATTTTGACTAAACTTGCATCTGGTCAACCATGTTCATTTATGAAGAGGCAATAGCACAAGATGTTTTGCCTTTATTAAAACCAGTTTTGTTGGAGTCAGTTCTGACCAGGAATGAAAAGTTAAAATTGAAATTCCAAAGACTTCAGTGTGGAATTGAACAATCACACTGGTCAAGTTCAATTTGTATTTAGCCATAAGATGAGTCTCCATCTAACAACTGTTGAGAAATAAAGCAAAGGAATGGAAGTTGATGTTACAAATTGTCACCTCCCTCTCTCCCCCTCCACCTCCCTCTTTCTCTCTTTCCTTTCCTCCTTCCCTCTCTCCCTCCCTCCCTCTCTCCCTCCATCTTTGCCTCCTTCCCTTTCTCTCCCTCCCTTCCTCGTTCCTCCCTCCCTCTTTCTCTATATATCTCTCCCTCCTCCCTCCCTCTTTATCTCCCTCTCCCCTCTCTGTCTACCTCCCTCTCTCTCTTCCTCTTTCACTCCCCCTCTTTCTCTCTCTCTCCCCCTCTCCCTCCCTCTTTCTCTCTCCCTCTCCTTTGTTGTGTATATGTGTGTATTGTGTTTGAATTTACCAATTCAAAAATGAATTGGTAAATAATTGATATAAAAATAGTAATTCTATTGTGTCAATTAGAAATGGTTGGTTGTGAGGATGTACCTGACTTAAAGCAAAACTTTTTTTTAAGATGGATGATTTTGGCAGAAGCATTTGAAATATTTATTTGAAGGAGGTTAAACTGTAAGTGAAAACCAGTTTGGTGTAGTGGTTAAGGCATCAGGCTAGAAACTGGGAGACCATGAGTTCTAGTCCCATGTTAGGCATAAAGCCAGATTGGTGACCTTGGGCCACTCACTTTTCTCTAAGTCTTAGGAAGGAGGCAATGGCAAATCTTCTGGAAAACCTTACCAAGAAAACTGCATGGACATGTCCATGCAGTTTCTGAGAATCGGACATGATTGGATCAGGGATGAAAAACTGTAGGCAATTGAGCTAGACAGATGAGGTTTAAACAATAAAGTCTCAAGATGATGTAGATAAGATTCTTGATGTGTTCGGCAGAACGCATAGATCTTCGAAGTAGGGCATGATGAGAAAAAGTGTTTACCATGGCTTGGGTAAGTGAGTCATATGGATGAGAAATGTAATATAGAATGAAAATAATTTGAGATGGGAAATAAAAACGGGGTACATTTATAAAAGAGAAAGTGCCTAGGGCTGGCAATGTATCCAAAAATTGTGTACAAAACTCCAACCATGTAGTACAGTATGTCCTGCTGAATTAGAATGGAATGGAATATAGATTTGCATAGATGCAAGCTGTGTCAATTTCTATATAGAAATGCCAACGTTGAAATAATCAATAGTTAAATTAACTTAAATTTTGTCAAAGTTTGTTGCATAAATTCAAATCCAAAAGCACACACAGATAATTGAAGCAGCAGGATTCATTAACTTCTTTATATACATAAGAATAGATGAATAAATGTACAGTACCAACAGGTGGTTCTTCCAAGTAAATACAAGGCAGGAGAGTTACAGGCAAACACAAGCAATTGGCTTCAATTCAGCAGACAAACCCAGACAGACTGCTAGTTTACTTCTCAGAGCAGCAGACTGCTTGTTTCTGTTTCTATTCTTTTCACAGACTCAGATCTGTTTAAGCTCCCATTGGCTGATTAGTTGCTATGCCTAGTCATTGCTGATCTTGTTACCATGTCTCTCCCAGTCATGAATATTTTAACAAAATTGATATCCCAGCACTGCAGCATCTAGTAGGACTTTGAAAACCCTTCCAAAGGAGTGCTTCAGAAAAGTATACAAACTCCCTTTTCTTGATTGTCAAAATAGCCACAACTTTTTAAAGGTTCATTGGAATGAATTAATTTTAATCCAATTCACGAGATAACAATTCAAACTGATCCAAATTGAGAGCACTCTGATCTACAGTTAGGACCATCAATTAGAAAGTGGATTCAAGTAGGCGAAGAGCTGAGCATGGAAGCATTCCAAAACCAACCAGTTGCCTGAGACAACAACCAAATACTTGTTTCCAAGCACGGATGGGTTCTCTGCAATTGTTATCATGACATTCTGCAGTGCAAAGGATTTCTCAATTTATGAACCAAGACATTGACTTAGAAATATTACCAGAGGGATTTTGATGCCCTGTATTTTACCCTTAACTGCCTGGAAAAGAGCAGGCTAAAAAATATGAACAGTTGAACAAAATTCTAAGGACATTTAACAATTGATAGAAGTCTTCAATTCTGTGGATTTTTGAAAGGAGGTTAGGCCTTGAATTATTAAGATGCATTTATAAGGAGACTCCAGTGGTCAATGAGTTTGTGGCAGAGACTATTGCTGTTATTTGGTGAATCACCGAGAACCAATTTCATAATAGATTCACTAGAGGATTTTTTTTAATTTAGTTTGTCAAACATGTACAAGATAACAGGTATAATGGACAAGAACAAAGGAAGTAAATACAGATAAATGGGGACAGTAAGACAGGGACAGTAGACATGCTGGTGCACTTATGCACGCCCCCTTTATGGACCTTTTAGGAATGGGGTGAGGTCCACACTAGACAGTTTAAGGTTGAAGCTGTGAGGGTTTGAGGATGTTACCATGGAGTCAGGTAGACCATTCCAGGCATTGACAACTCTGTTGCTGAAGTCGTATTTTCTGCAATTGAGTTTGGAGCGGTTTACCTTGAGTTTGTATCTATTGTTTGCCCATGTAATATTGAGGTTGAAGCTGAAGTAGTCTTTGACAGGTAGGACATTGTAGCAGATAATTTTGTGTACTACACTTAGATCAGACCATAGGTAGTGTAATTCCAAGTTGTCCAAGCTCAAAATTTCGAGCCTGGGGCATAAGAGATTCTTGAGCAGAGGAGTGGAGTACTCTTTTTGTGAAATACCTCTGGAGCTGCTTAATTGTATTAATATCTGATATACAGTGTGGATTCCATGGAGATGAGCTATATTCGAGAATTGGTCTGGTCACAGTTGTGGCAAATTCAACTTTTGCCTCAGTCTAACTCAAAAAACCATGGAAAAACCAAACAGTTTGAAGAAAACCTTAAGTTCTTTACATCAGGGATAAAGAAATATTTTGTATCTGGGTCTCTTTATTTATTTGACAGGCTGTCAACTCATAAATGAATCTGGATGGCTTACAACTAAAAACACTCAAATCTATTAAAAGAAATGCAGCCTACCAGAAGAGCAAAATGCAAAATTTAAAATAAAAGATTAAAAAAAACCCAAAACAAAATTGATTTAAAATAAAACAAAGTCAAGGGAAAACAAGAAGGAGCTGAGCCCAAGTCCTGGGAGAACAGTTAGATCTTCAATAATTTCTTGAATGGTGTAAGGGTCAGAAACCACGTGAATCTCAGAGGGGAGATTATTGCAGAAGGCAGGAATTACATCACTGTAGGCAAGTTTTCTGGATCCTGCAAGATGAAGTTTTTTAATTGATAGGATCCAGAGAGACAATTTTTGTTTTGGCCTCAAATGCTAGAGAAGGAATGGCTGATGAAGTGACAGAATAAGCATAATTATTTTTTCCCCATTATATCATCTCAACTTTGTTGGGCAACATACAACAAACCCACAGTGGCCAATAAGAAAATTCATATTACATATATGGAGTTTTTATAGTTTAATTTATTTAGCTAGGTGTATCTATTCTTGGAGCAAAATATAGAGTCTTAACTGCATGGGCTCAAAAACAAAATAGGAATAAATTACTGAAATGTATCCTGATCCTGTTTCTTTCCTTTTTGGTGGGGAGATTGAAAGAGAAGTCTAAGGGATGCATTGATCTTTACAGATATTTAAGACATCTATGTTTTCTATTATTTAAGGAGGGGGAATGGTAAAGTCAGTTACTTTAGAATAGAATACTTTATTGGTCAAGTGTGATTGGATGGAGAAGTCTCTGGCACATAAGCTCCCAGTGTATATACAAAGACCAAAGTAATATAATCATAAGATACCAATAGGTGAAGGTAGTAGAAAAGATGAGAAGGATAATAGTAATACAGCCAGAAGTAAAAATCTTTAGACACAAGACAGTACTGTGATTTTACTGCCAGATTTTGGATTCTGAGTCTGAGGGTCCTTTGGCGGCTACAAAATAAGTGCTGAGACAGCTCTCTGTTTTATATTTGGTAAACCAAATAACCTCCTTCCCAATTCAATAAAGTTCTTGAAAAATCAGTTACAACCATCTCATTGATCAATCATCTGTTTCAGCAAAGCTGCATTGCGGGCTAACTCTTTGATTCCACTTGGAATAACCCAACCCTTTGGCAGTTGTAGAGCAAGTCTTTTCAATGGACACATTTTATTTCTTCCTGAAGTATTGTCAAAACCTCAAACGCTGGGGAATGGCAAATACAAGTGTTTCTTATTGACTGTCATCTCAAAAAACTTGTCTGTTGTGGCTCCTCTATTCAAAGAGCAGAATGCACATTTGCACAGCATGTTGTCTCTTTTTCGTATTGGTTAGGCAACCATTTCAGATATCAATCACCACAATTTGCTAAAGTCAAAAAGCATGGGGCCCAATGGAAGCTAATTGGGTTGCAGATTGCTTTCTAACAAAGCAGGGAGGAAGAAACTTCCATGTAGCTTTTTCAGAAATGTGAAATGCCAACGTCCAATATTGTATGAATTCTTTCTCCTTGCTAGAGAAGTTTTCATTGGATATTTAGCGGCTAATATTGAATAGAAAACATTAGCCTTTTCAATGTGTTAACAAGAGTGGGAGTCTCTGAAGGGAACTGGGATCTCTTGAGGTGGTACCACCGTTCCTAAAATCTCCCTTATCTTTTTAAAAATAATAACATCAATGTTTTAATGATGTTCTGTTTTAATGTTATTTCATGGTTTTGCTCTGTATCCACCCCAGAGTCATGTTCTGTGAAATGGGCAGCTGTATAAATATGATAAATAAGTCAAATTATGTTGAAGAATGGGAAGTTTCAGAATTCTGTAACATTCTATTCAAGCAAGTTTAGACAGAATCAGTGTTGACCTAGGCTTCCCCATAAAGCACGAAGTAAATTCCTGGTCCCGACATGCAGCAAAGGCCTGATAAATAGTCTTTCAAAGGTGAATTCATGACCACAGACTTTATCTAGCTTGGAAAGCTGCCATGTAAATATTTTCCAAACGCAGTGCTGTGGAAGGAAAAACTTGGCACAGAGACTCTGAGATTCACAGACAGATGTTCACACTCCTGAAATGAATGAACGAACAAATGAACGAACAAATGAATTATTTCCTGCAAAAGCCCACTCCCTTTTTCGCTCCTCTTTTATTTCCTATGGGAGGGGCCATTTACCGTCCACCTGTGGCTTTACTCCCAAGTCAACCCTGATTTCTTAGCTGTTCTTTTCTTCTGGCAACCCTGCAAGTGCGCACTCTGGGAACAGGCTCCAGCTGTTCCTCTGCCTCACTGCTGTCTAGCTCTGAAGGCAGCTGAGAACTGCCAGATGGCCTTGGCCCCATCTCTGCCTCTCATCCAAGTCTTCCGTAGCCTCCAGGACTAGCCCATGTTCCTCTCCAACAGGGGTGAGTTGATCCCAGTTCAGCCCGGTTCGGGCGAACCGGTAGTGGAATTGTGGCCTGGGTAGCAGAATCAGCAGCGACCCAGGCTTGCCATGCCCCCGAACCAGTTCCCCGTCTCTTATGTCATTGTTGACATGTTTCTGCACATGCACAGAACAATTTTTAGTCAACTGTTTATGTGGCAGCAATGCGTGGCCAGCGCACGCACAATGAACTGATACTGAGTGGTATAGGAACCCACCCCTGCTCTCTAACCTTCTCACTGTCCAACTCTGCTGCCAACTCTGCTGGCCTCTGGCAGGCCACAACAGTGAGGTAGCTTTTCCAACATTGATACCTTCCACATCTCTTGGGGGTTTTCAAAAACCAGACAACTATTTGACTGAATGACATAAAGGTCTCCTGCCTTGAACAGATGGGTTAGAGTAGAAGACCTTTGAGGTCCTTCCCAACCCTATGAGCCAATTTACTTGCTGGCTGGAAGAATTATAGGAATTGAAATCTAGGACATCTGGAGAGATCCATATGGGAAAGTTGGGACACTGTCAATCCTTGAAAGGATGTTTTGCTTCAGTTAAGGCCTAACCTAAAACACTCTCTTGATGTTACTTCGAGAATCTTCCTCACTTCTAAAACGGAAAGAAAACAGCTTTCCGTTTTAGAAGAGGTGGAAAACAATTCACTTTGCCTGCCTTAATCGGCATTTGCAAAAGTCAGAAGGAACTTATGTACACACAAGCTCATGCACAGAAGTTTCTTCAGTTTTTTTTAAAGTGCCAGTTAAGTCAGTGGAAGTGATGTGAAGAACACTGTCAAGGCAAATTGTGTCACCATATCAACTTGAAGAAAATTGCATGATGTCCATCTATATAAAGTTCTTCATCCAAGGACTTTTGCATAATCCTGTTCCATGTATTCCAGATTCACATTCGGAGGCAGGATGCCACAAAATGCCATCTGTTGTTTTTAGCAATGACAGTAAGCCATTGTTCAGGTCCACTCTTGAACTATTGGCAAGCATATGATTTGCCATTGTGGGAAAGACTTTGGCGGCTTTAAAAGACCTTTGGTTGGAACCAATAGAAGTCGTCTTCTTGTATTAACAAAAACAAGAGTATGCCTAAGAATCCAAACAGCTCATCAGAGTTAAAGGCACAAGCTGAGATCATTCCATCACCCTGGCCTGCAAACTCATTAGAACAACCAGAACCACTATCTGCAGTTTGTTTTCCAAAATGACAGAATGTACCTTCTGGCACTTGCAGAATAGCTAATTAAAAATAAAAATAAAAAGATAAAGGGTAGGCTTTTCTTTAATATTTAATTAAAAGCTACCAAATATAATTGTTTTTCTAGTTCTGACAAAATACAGACAAGCACTCTGCATGGTATGTTTGCAAGGTCTTGTTGGGCTAATTGGTTTTGAAAAGAAAAGGGCCACTTTGGGGAAAATAGTCTAGGTTAGGGTGGTTGCAATTAGAACATCAGCAGACCTGCTGGGTTTTAAAGTGATGGGAACATAATATGGTTAAAGAATTAAAGGTTGAATCGAATGGGTTCCTAATTGTTTGGAGTAGTGATTAGTAGCTCAGCAATTCAGTCTTCGGGCTGAAGGAATTCCATGTCAAGAAGTCCAGAGATTTCCAGTTAGAACCAGAAGGTAAGGATGGGCCCAAAATATTGCAGGCACACAACCAGATAACTCCTGATGCAAAGCAGGTGTAGAATACCTAACCGAGCCCAAACTTGACATGAAATGTAATCTTTCTATTTTCCTACTAATTTTCCTCCACCCTCAAAAGTACCCTGCGGAGACTCCTAGCCCAGGAATGAGAGAGGACAACAGCTGCTTCAACTCTTTTTCCTTCCAATTGTGTTTTTTTTTAAACTTAACACTGCTACTTCTTCTCAGTGAGATTATTAGAACTGATGGATCAAAATATTTATCGCAGTTCCAAAAGGATCCAAGTTCAGTATAGATAGTCCTTTTTTTAATAATTTTTTTTATTTTCAAAAGAAACACAACACATCCTACTTTACATATTTAGAAAGTGTATCAGTTGGTTACAAAAAGGCTTTTGTGCATCTCTTCCACAGTCAAAAAAGATAATTCATATTAACTCAAGTATTTTAACTCAGATATTTATACATGTTACCATCATCATACCTCCATTTTCATTTGACTATAATTGGTTAAATGTCCTTCATCATAAAATATACCAAGATTTAATACATAACCACATACTGGCATTTCATTTACTACTTCTAAAATCCTCCAGTAACATTGAATCCTTATGTCCTATTCTAGCTAAACATCCATAATATTTAATAACAAATTTTTCTAATCCTCCTTTCCAAATCACTGTTTACAATTTATATCCAGTTTCCTTATGTTGTACCCATACCTGTATATACATTGTTATCATCATCCCTCCTTTATTTAATTATATCCTGTATCATAACATTTTCCGCCTAATAATCAAGACTTAACTGAATCTAACTTAGTTTTATTTTATTAAACTTTATATATAATCCAAAAGATTTCTAATCTTCCTTTCATGGATACCATTCAATATTCATATCCAATTATTACTTATCATAATACTACAGATTGTATAGAGTATTATCATTATCAATTATTTGTTTAACTATATCTATTGTCACTAAATTTCACTAAGTTTAACTAGTTTTAAATTATACTCTTCCATCTATCAACTGGTATCTTTCCAATACAGATAGTCCTTGATTTACAATCACAATTTAGACCCAAATTTCCTTTGCTGAGCAAGACAGTTGTTAAGTAGGTTTTGCCCCATTTTACAAACTTTCTTGACACAATTGTTAGGTGTACCACTCAGTAGCTAAGGCCCTGAGGTTGTAGATCAGAAAGGTTGGCAATTCGGTGTTTTGAATCGCTAACACCGCATAATGGAGTGAGTTCCTGTTACTTGTCCCAGCTTTTGCCATCCTAGCAGTTTGAAAGCATGTAAAACTGCAAGTAGAAAAATAGGGACCACCTTGGCGGGAAGGTAACAGCATTCTGTGCACCTTCGGTGTTTAGTCATGCCAGCCACATGACCACGGAGATGTCTTAAGACAGCGCTGGGAAACTGGAAGCACTAGCACATATGTGCAAGGGGAATCTTTACCTTTTACAGTTATTAAGTTAGTAACCTGTTCTGACCCCCCTTCTCATATACCAAAGCACTCCGAAACAAGGTCTCTGCAAGATGTTTTATTTACATACAGTTTAAACCTTGGCAGCAATCCAGGTACAGATAACACGTTGGCAGCAATCCGGCCTGCCGAGGTACGACACAGATTTCAGAGTGTCTCCAACTCTAATGATAAGTTGATTCCTGCAAAACAACTTTCAGAAAGTCCCTCCTTAAATAGCCTTGAGAGGAGCCTGATTACGATCACCTGAGTCCAATCATCTCTTGTAAATGCATAGCTGTTCTCTACGTCTATCAGCTCTCCGTTGCCGGGCATCCAGAAACCATTCCCTTGTCTCCTCCCCACTGCTCCTAGGCATGACGTCAGGAGCATACTCCCTTTGGCTTTCACCACTGCTCCATGCCTCAGGTGCATCCTGGTGGCCAACCAGCCTCTCTGATCCCTGCTCGGAGTCGGAACCCTGTCCAGGGTCCTCCACATCCCCAGTAGCCGACTCATAGGGACACTCTCTGTCGGAGTCTGGTGGCAGCTCCAACGGCTCCTGCTGGGCCACAACAGTAACCCAGCTGTTGAGGGAATCTGACTTCCCCATTGGTTTTACTTGTCAGAAGATTACAACAGTTGATCACATTGCCCAGGACACCGCAACTGTCATAAATACATACCAATTGCCAAGTATCCAAATTTTGATCATGTGACCATGGGGATGCTGCAACAATTGTAATTTGAAAAATGGTCATAAATATTTTTTTTCAGTGGTGTTCTAATTTTGAACGGTCACCAAATGAATGACTGCAAGCCAATTCATGTCTCTCTCTTTTTCCAGGTAAAACAAAAACCAGGAAATGTATCATCATCCCCATATCCCTTGAAAGAGGGAAGAAAAAGAAAAAGATTGCTTTGGCCATTGCTTGGTATGTAAGGCATGAGAAGAATAGAAATAAAGGCAGAGAAGGCTGGATGCAGCAGAAAGAAAAGATCAATAGCATTTAAGAAGATAGTTATTGTAAGGTAATAGATAGCTCATTTCAGTGGTGGGTTTTGGATCCTGTTCCAACCGGTATGGTTGGAACAGGTCTGGTGGCATCCACATGCACACAACATGTGCATGCATCTTAGCACCTCCATAAGCCTCCACGATGCTCCAGATGCTCTGTGGAGCGTTGCGCAGGTGCTGTACGCGCCATACACATGCACAGAAGTGCAGAAGCCTTAAAAGACAGGTAAGGAGCTCAGGCAGGCGGGTGGGTCCTCTGGAGCACTGTACCGGAACAGTATCCGGTTCTCCCAGCAGGCTCCGGTATGCCCATACCAGGGCGTACCACCTGCAACCCAACACTGGCTCATTTATATATGTGGGCTGCCTAGAGTCCTCTCAATTCTGATTTTTTCCTCCATACAGCAGAATCCATGTGTTCCAGAACAGTGTTTTTCAAACTTACAAGAGAAACTTTGAAATGTGCAGACTTAAGCTTCCAGAATTCTCCAGCCAATATATTCAGGTTTTTTTAAACCCACTGTTCTAGATTATGCATTTATAGTAAACCAACTTTTCAATTTCAATGTCTTCATTTCTTGTTTTTCTGTATTGGCAAAATCAATTCTTCAGATATGTCAACTATTTTAAAATTCCTCTTAAACTTTGTGGGGGTTCTTCCAAACATAAAAAATAGGTTTGTGTCTGTGTGTTGCAGATCATTTTTTAAATATTATTTTCATGAACATATGGGTGTTTGTGTAGACTTTTTGCATATATATATATGCAAGCACACAAGCAGAGGAGAGAACAGTTTCAGTTTCAGTTCAGAGCAGCAGACTAGTTTAGAACTCAGCACAGACTCAGAGTTGCAGAGCTAAGCCACGGCCAGGCTCCAAACTGTTTCAGCTCCCATTGGCTGACTTAGTTGCTATGCCTATTCATTGGCTGACCTTGTTACCGTGTCTTCCAAGTCATAACTCTCATGCACTGACAGAACAAGTTGAGATTTTAAATGTGAATGTTTACAATCAGGCTTTATGATTGTCTCTGATTTATAGGCATTCTGTAGAATTCATGATAACAATGAAATGCCATCGTTGAAAGGCAAGATAAGAAACAATGTATGGAAACTAATCAAAGAGAGAAGCAACCTAGAAGTAAGGAGAAAATTCCTAATGGTTACAGCAATCAACCAATGGAATAGCTTGCCTTCTGATGTAATGGGTGCTCTATCACTGGAGGCTTTCAAAAATAGACTGGACAAGCATCTGTCTGAAATAGTATAGTGCTTACTGCTTGAGCAAGGGGTTGAACTAGAAGACCTTCAAGTTACCTTCCAACTCTGTTATTTTACTGCTATGTTCTAAATTTATTGTTCAGTTTTGTTCTTGTAACAGTGGGCCTGGAAGAAATCCATGGTTTGGACATGTACAAAAAGTCTTAAAAGAAGATGGCAACAGAGAATGGAAAAGTGAATGGGAGGAGAATGGGATTACATTTCTAATAAAAACTAGTTGCCTGGAACTTCAAATAGGAAAGCTCTATTTTTGGTCATTTGAAAGGATTAGCTGGTGACATCACTGTGGCTCAGGGGACACCTACGAGTGCTCCTTTCATGTCCCCTTTCATGTCTTCTCATTATAAGTGTTCAGAATCCTTAGTACTCATCAGTGACTTTCTAGCTCATTAACTTCAGATAAAATACAACTTGGAATTCAGGTTAAATGAATATAGGAGAAGAAAGCTCTTTTAGTGGACTTGCTTGTTACAGTTCCAATACATTTTCCCTTGAAGATGTTGACACTGCATGGGAAGGCTATCATCTCTAGACCTTGGGTGGAATGTGGTTGTCTACAGGAGTGACCATTGTTTCATTCAAAAACCATGTTATCCTACAATAACCACCCTGACAGATGTGACATTGAGACCACTTCTTTAAGAGCCTTATTGGAACATTCTAATCTATCTTATTATTGTGATCCACCTTAAATCTTTCTTTTGTGGGAAAATTGGTTGGCTGCCCCTATTTTCCATGAATTCATCCAACTTCCTTTTAAAAATGAATAAAAGAATAAAGATGTGCAGTGGTTCAGATTCAATTAGTTCACTCTGGAGCTCCAGCGCAGCATCTATTTATATGATTTATCTTAAAGAATACTTGTCTTTCATAAGGATCCAAGATGCCTTTGCTAGATCTGTATTTTGATCAGTTCTATCAAGGCCATTAACTTCTTTTGTTTTATAAAGAAACATGACCTTTGAAACAAGTCTTAATCTCCTTATATTTCTTTTTTCTGGCAGATTACTCCAAGTTTAATATTACTGGAGAAGAAATATATTTTTGTGTAGTATTCATAATTTCAAATGTCTATCATGTTCCCAGAATCCTCTAAGCAAAAATTCCACCAAATGCCTAGTCTTTTCACATTGCTGTAGGCAATGGGAAGTTGCTGTAGACCCCGGTCATGTTAGTTGTCTATTTCATGTTTTCTATTTCTCCTACTTTTTTTTAGAAGTGAAGTGACCAGACCTGTAACCCAGGCAAAGTTGAATGACTGAATGAATCTAAGGGATTCCAGAATTATTTATTTAGTCCGCACCACCAAATCACTCTTTCCCCCTGTTGTGACCTGCCAGTGGCCAGAGGAGCTAGCATCAAATTTTAGGAGGTTGGAAAGAAACATTGGCCAGTCCTGGAGTCTGGGGAAGGCTCTGATGAATGCTCTGTGTTGGAGGCAGAGTTGGGGCTGGGGCCATCTGACAGTTATCAGCTGCCTTCAGAGTCAGACATCAGTGAGGGGACAAACAACTGGAGCCTGTTCTCAGTGGGCACTTGCACAGAGTTGCCAGATGAAGGGAACAGCTAAGGAACAAGGATCAATTTGGGAGTAAAGCCACAGATGGATGATGAATGGCTCCTCCCATAGGGAATAAAAGAGGAGTGAAAGGCGTTTGCAGGAGACAATGAGTTCATTCCTGCATTCATGCCAAATATTGCCGGTGTCTGGAAGATATTAGCCTAGCCACTCTCCAAGCCTGATAAAAGTCGATAATTGTGAACTATCTTGAAAGACTGTGGACCGGGACTTTGCTGGAGAGGAATTCACTGCAAATTAAATAAAAGGGGTTTATTGGGAAGAGGACTTGGCTCTGTGCTGCTGGGGAAGCCTAGATCAGAACACCCCCTTCTAAACTCAACTGATGTCTGAACTTCAGAATAAAGGTAATTCTACTACTATTTTCAGATCCTTTCCACCATTGCAAAGACTGCCTACCAACTAGAAGCCAATGGCTGTTGACCTCGCAGGCGCCCAAAACAGAGATGGCAAGATACCATCAATAAAGATATGAAAGCTGCAAGCCCTGCACTCTGGAGACGCAGCTGACCATCCAAAGTGGCATTCAAAGATCTGAAAAGCAGACCCTGCACTTGAGGAATACTCCAGGAAGAAGCTTTTCAGATCCTTTCCAGTCTTTCAGTGGCAGCAATTTGAAGTGCTCCCTAGATTTACAGTGAAATGTACACAGGTTACAGAAATCTAAGCTGTGCCCTGGAAGGTGTACTGCCGGTAGAAATCAAGGGACTGTATTGGTATGAATGTTTCATAGCAGGTTAAATATTAAATAATATTGAAATTTAAGCATAAATGCATAATTCAGCAGGAAAACACTATTGTGGTCATAACAGTAAGAAGGTCATTGGCCTCTGGTGAGAGCCTTTCTTATTTCCATCATTAAGTACCTGTACTTTATCCAATTCTTTTTCACATAAAACAGATAAAGTAACTCCTATTAGACCTCTGAGAAAGACCTGGATTCTTTTTAGTAAGAGAGATGCAATGTTCAGTTTAGAAACACAAAAAGGCATATGGAGGTTTAGTTATTCCTTAGGATGGAGACCTGGTTTTGTCATTGACTAAGGTCTCTGATGGTATGGGTGCTACATACTGACAGCCAGTATGGTAGGTTCCACCAAGGTCCTCCGATCCGGCGGGAAAATACTAAAAGCCGATTAGCCGAGCTGTTTGACCAGCTCCCTATAAAAGGGCTAGCTGTCAAACGAAATGGTGCTGGATTGAAAATAGCTGTCAAATAAAGAGCTGCTGTTTGTCATTGAAGTCTGAGTCTGTCTCATCCATTTACCCGATCTAACAATGGGGAAGTCCACTGCTTGACTGTAAACAACCAACACTGGAAAACAACCAACAACATGGTGAAAAACCACCCACCACAGTTTGTGAGTGGTTTCTCGCTGTGTTGTTGGTTGTTTTCCTGTCCTCTATTTATGTTATTTATGCTTTTGTTGTATTGTTTTATTTTGTTTTTTATTATTGTTCTTTGGAGTCATGCATTTGAGATGGGCAGTCATGGAAACTCAACCAATCAATGAATCACTATTTCTGCCAAATTCAGTATGTTTTCAGATATCTTCTTTAAGATATCTGAAAACATACTGAATTTGGCAGAAATAGAAGAACATTTATTACCTCTTTAAATTGACAGGTAATCCACAACTTACATACAACCAGTGGCGTAGCGTGAGGGGTGCAGGGGGGGGCCGGCCGCACCGGGTGCAACATCTGGGGGGGCGCTCGCACTCGCAGCTCTCTGCCCCTGCCTGGCTCACTCACTCTCTTTCACTGCAGTGCTGGCTGTGCGAATATGATCCGAGCCGCCGGGTCGCCGCCCACTGTGGAGGGGGGGGTGCCAGCAGTGGCGTAGCGTGGGGGGTGCAGGGGGGGCTGGCCGCATTGAAAGGGGGCTAAAATCCACGGGTTAGGGGGCGCAAATTACTTGCCTTGCCCCAGGTGCTGACAACCCACGCTACGCCATTGCATACAACAGTTCATCTAGTGACTGACCATTCAAAGTTACAACCACACTGAAACACGTGACCATTTTTCATACTTATGACCATTCTGTGCATTGCCTTGGGGATGTCTCCTCGTACATCACCTCTCAGGTTTCCAGGTTTTTCTTGAGAGCTGTGACCATTAGAGGAGAGAGCTGTAACCTCCCTTAGTTGGGCTTTTGGTGACTGGCTGCTGTGTCTCTTTTGTACTGTTCATGTTTGGTCTGTGACTGTAAATAAAGTATTACTTATGACCATTGCAGCATTCCCACAGTCGCCTGATCAAAGTTCAGATGCTCAGATGCTTTTTAACCGTTGCAGTATCCTGGAGTAATGTGATCATGTTTTGTCACCTTCTGATAAGCTGAGTCAATGGGAAAGATAGACTCACTTAACAACCAACTTAACAACTGCAATGATTCACTTAACAACTGTGACAAGAAAGGTCATAAAATGGGGTAAAGTTCCAATTTACAGATGTCTCACTTAACAGTAGAAATGTTGGGCTCAATTGTGATCGTAAGTCGAGGACCACCTGTATATAGCTAATAGGATGGTGGGGATTGTGAGAGGTCATGATTTTCACAACAGTTTTGATTGCACAGCTTTGTTTATGTTTTTTTCAAGAGCTGCAGCTGAAATTAATTGTACACTCTTCCCCCAAATTCTAGCATTACAAATTTCAATGAGAAATGTCAGGTTCATGTTCTGAATGTGAAATTCTAACTCAAGAAGTAAAATGATTTCAGCTTGTTATCACCTCCCTGAGAACTTAAGTTTCGATTTTGGCAAACTTCAGGAAACAAATTGTCATAAACTGCCTGTCAAATATTAATTATCAGCCATCAGATGGTACCAAGCATTTTTTTGTGTGCCAGTAACAAAATAAAATACAATTGTGATGTTTAAAACCGTCTTTGAATATAGGACGCCCTATTGTACTTTCCATCTGCAAAGCTTTCCATTTTCCATTTAAAATTTCCAAACAATTTTGCTCTGAACTATTCCAACCATCTGTAATTTTCTCAGAAATTGGGAAAATTGAAGGCAATTGTTTCCACATAAAAAACTCTGCTGCTGTTCATCCATCATGTCCAGCTCCTTCCTTCCTTCCTTCCTTCCTTCCTTCCTTCCTTCCTTCCTTCCTTCCTTCCTTCCTTCCTTCCTTCCTTCCATCCATCCATCCATCCATCCATCCTTCCATCCTTCCTGCCTATCTACCTACCTACCTACCTATCTTTTTTTTCCTTTTCTCTATCTTAAAAATACAACAGAATATTATTGTGACATTTTCTTGGTCTCATTTCTCTTTCCAATGTACTTGTAGAATTCCAAGTTCCTTTGCAAGTCAGTGTTTTCTTATAGTGGGGAAGGTAGGAAATTGTGAGCTGGATAATCTACAAAGAAGAATGGGTTTATATTCACCACTACCTCAGAGGCAGAATGTATAATCAAGCCACTTGGTATTGTTTTTGTTACTTTGGTTACATGAATAAGCGGGGAAATAAAAGAAAAGACTACATCAGAAGCAAAAGAGGTGAATTTTGCAAAATGTCAGGAACAGAACTTTCAGATTTGAATTGTAGGGAATTCATGCTAATGTTTTTGAAGTATTGCTGGAAGTGCCTATATCTTTTAAATTTAAATTCTTCCTCACCTGGAGTCTTCAAAAACTATTCCTTCTCTCTCATACCAAAAATTGGGAATTGCAATCTGAGCATATACATAAGCATCTCAGTTGATTAAGGCTAAACTTATATAGGTCATGCTAAGCCCTGGTTTGTTCAACAGCTATAACTATTTGCTTCTTAAGTAAAATTCACCTAAAACTCAAACAGGGTTCATAAGCCATTATGATTTCCCCCTCAGCCAAAAAAGCAAGTTGTGATTTTGCATAATGCGCAAAGCAGTGGTGGGATTCAGCTGGTTCACACTGGTTTGAGCCAACCAGTTGTTAAATTACACCACCACAACCACCCCGCTAACAAAGTGGATCCTGGGCGCTGCGCTGCAATGAAGAAACCAGCAACGGAGCAGCGGGCACGAACGAAGGGGAAGTCAATTTTCCCTCTTTCTTTTCCCTGTCCCTTCTCCTTCCCTTGTGCTGGCCACTCCAATGCCTGGCAGCACCCAGGATCCACTTTGATAGTGGGGAGTGGGTAATTGAACAACCGGATCACCCAGGGTCAGGTTGACCATTGTGGAAGGATTGTCCCACATGTGTGGCAGAACTGGAGGATAGTGATGGGCCAGCCTCCCACAACAGCCAACCTGACTCTAGGCGAACCGGTTGTTAAATTATTTGAATCCCACCACTGGTGCAAAGCCATTCACAGGCATATAGTTACATTCACCGTATATAAAATAAAGGCCTGTGAAAAGCAGGAATTCAAAGGGAGACACTAAAGTCAGTGCACACTGCCTGGGGAATAGGGGATCTGGGGCTAATTAATTTCAGTCAACTGCTTTTCCTCTGAGAGGAAAATGATGACGGGTTTGTGAACCCAGAGAGGTGGAGGAAGCGCAAACTTAGGGGTTTTTTAATGAAATGTTTTTTATCTTTTTTAGGGGGCTCCAGGGTGGGGGGGCGGGGGCGGGTGGGTCAGATCAGGAGCGATGTGAGAGCCGGGCCTCCAGGTGTGGTCGCGAGCAGAAGGAGCGGAAGGGAGGAGGAGGGGGAGGATATCATTCCTATACAGGGCTCTTTAATTCCAACGGTCGCAGGGACGGGCAGATACGAGGACAGATTAAGAACTTACAGTCGGTTGGGAGACCGTGGTTGCTGGTTACACCCGGTCGCTTGTACCAACCCCCGCGGTCTAGGTGGTCAAGAGTTACAGACCCAGGGCCTGAGGCTGTTGTTATGCAATGCGAGGTCCGTTGTTAACAAGGCCCCCCTCATTCACGATCTAATTTTAGAGGGGGAGCCGGACCTCGCGGGAATAACGGAGACCTGGTTGGGCCACGAGGAATGTCTTCCCCTCGTGGAAATGTGCCCACCAGGCTACCGAGCATTTCACCAGCCCCGGGCCCAGGGAAGGGGCGGTGTGGTGGCAGCAATTATTCGGGAGGACTTAGAGCCGAGGGAGTCTACTGTGCCACAGACATCCGGATGTGAATCCCTTGTTGTGAAATGGGGCCCTGGGAGACAGTTGGGCCTGCTGATAGTATACCTGGCTCCTCGCTATACATCAGCGGCCCTGCCTGAACTCCTCGAGCTGATCGCATCGGTGGCGGTCGAGACCCCCAAACTTTTAGTGATGGGGGATTTTAACCTGCCATCGATGGGAGAAGCATCAGAGGGGGTTCGGGAGTTCATGGCTTCCATGACAGCCATGGACCTGACTCAAATGATTAAGGGCCCGACACACGAGGGAGGACACACTCTGGACCTCGTTTTTGTCTCTGGCCAGTGGTTGAGCGATCTGGGAGGAGGGGAATTAACCATCACTCCCCTGTCATGGTCACTCCTTCGTCTTGACTTCCCTGGTGCTACCTCTCGCTGCGGGGAGGCGGAACCGGAAAGCACTAGATGGTTCCGCCCCAGGCGCCTGATGGAACCAGATAGGTTCCAGACGGAGCTTGGGCCACCTCCTGTAACCTTGACCCGCCCCCCGGTAGAGGACCTGGTGGTCGCGTGGAATAATGCGACTACCGGGGCCTTGAACCGGGTGGCGCCTTTGCGGCCTCTCCGGCGGCAACGATCCACCCTGGCCCCTTGGTTTACCGAGGAGCTGAGGGTGATGAAATGCCGCAAGAGACGTCTAGAGAGTCGTTGGAGATCCTCTCGTTCCGAACTTGATCGAACACAGGCACGAGCCCATTTAAGGACGTACCTTGTGGCATCGAGAGTGGCCAAACGCCAATATTGTGCCACTCTCATTGCATCCGCAGAGAACCACCCTGCCGCCCTGTTTCGGGTGTCCCGCTCCCTCTTGTTTCAGAGGCCATGGGAGGCCCCTCTACAGGGCAGAGCAGAGGAATTTGGGAAATATCTGAAGGATAAAATCGCTCAAATCCGGAAGGATTGGGTCCCTGTTAGTGGTCCAATGGAGACGTCCGTGAAGAGTCTTGAGGAATCGACCTGGGAGAAGTTTGACTTGGTTGCCATCGAGGATTTGGACAGAATGCGTGGACGACTGCGACCCACCACATGTTTATTGGACCCGTGCCCCTCCTGGCTTGTACTGGCATCCTGGGAGGTTACACAAGACTGGCTCCTGGACCTAGTGAATGCTTCGCTGAGCGAGGGGTCTCTCCCGGCCACCTTGAAAGAGGCGGTGGTGAGACCCTTGCTCAAGAAGCCTTCCCTGGATCCTTTGGAGCTGGCCAATTATCGTCCTGTCTCCAACCTTCCCTTTTTGGCGAAGGTTGTAGAGAGTGTGGTGGCCTACCAGTTTCCACGGCATCTGGAGGAAAATGATTATCTAAACCCGTGCCAGTCCGGCTTCCGCCCCGGTCACAGCACGGAGACGGCCTTGGTCGCGTTGGTGGATGATCTCTGGAGGGCCAGAGATAGAGGTTGTTCCTCTATCCTGGTCCTATTAGACCTCTCGGCGGCTTTTGATACCATCGACCATGGTATCCTGCTGCACCGGCTGGAGGGGTTGGGAGTCCGGGGCACCGTTTCGCGGTGGTTTGGCTCCTACCTTTGTCGCCGGACGCAGCGTGTGTTGGCAGGGGAGGAGAGGTCGACCCTATGCCCCCTTACTTGTGGGGTACCACAGGGGTCGGTCCTCTCGCCACTCCTGTTCAACACATATATGAAGCCGCTGGGTGAGATCATCCGTGGTTTCGGGGTGGGATACCATCTGTACGCTGATGATACTCAGCTGTACTTTTCCACCCCGAACCACCCCAACGAGGCCATCGAAGTGATGTCCCGGTATGTGGAAGCCGTACGGATCTGGATGGATGACAACCGACTCAAACTCAACCCCTCCAAGACGGAGTGGCTGTGGGTACTGGCTCCCCGGTTCAGCCAATTAATTCCATCATTGGCCATCGGGGGCATTCAACTTGCCCCCGTGGAGTGGGCGCGCAATTTGGGCGTCCTCCTGGATGCCCGGCTGTCCATGGATGACCATGTGACAGCCGTGGCAAGGGGGGCGTTCCACCAGGTTCGCCTGGTGCGCCAATTGCGCCCCCTACTGGACCGGGACGCCTTACGCACAGTCACTCATGCGCTGGTGACGTCTCGCTTGGACTACTGTAACGCTCTCTACATGGGGCTTCCCTTGAAATGCACCCGGAGGCTACAGTTGGTCCAGAACGCAGCCGCGCGGGTAATTATGGGGAGTACTAGGTACTCCCATGTGACACCGTTCCTGCGCGAGCTGCACTGGCTTCCTGTGGTCTATCGGGTGCGTTTCAAGGTTTTGATAACAATCTTTAAAGCGCTCCATGACTCAGGACCTAGTTACTTGCGGGATCGTATTCTGCCCCATACATCCCTGCGACCAATCCGCTCGCACAGAGAGGGCCTCCTCCAGGTGCCGTCCACCAGACAGTGTCGAGGGGCGGCGCCTAGGAGTAGAGCCTTCTCTGTGGCGGGCCCAGCCCTGTGGAATGACCTCCCTCCGGATATTAGGAATACCTCTGACCTCCGCTCCTTTCGTATCAAGCTCAAGACCCACCTATTCCAAGTAGCTTGCCTGGCTCAACTTTGATCTAACTATATCGCTCCTGACGGGTTTTTATTTGGGTATTTTAATTGTATTCAATTATTTAGGGGTTTCTAAACATTGTATTTTATTGTTTTTATTCATTAGCCAACCTCCTCCTTGTACATGTCTTGGTATATGTTTTTGTAATATGTATGTCTTGTCTATATATTTATTTCATATGTTTTATTGTACGCCACCCCGAGTCCTTCGGGAGAGGGTGCGGCTAAGAAATAAATATTTATTATTATTATTATTATTATTATTATTATTATTATTATTATTATTATTATTATTATTAGAGAAATGGAATCTGTGCATGAGCTGAAGATTTTAAGATCTGACTGAGTCAGGGGAGGGTCCCTGCCAGTTCTAACCTCTTCTATAGAAGAGGTTTCACAAATCTACAGTGCCGTTTAGAACCGGTTCCAGCTCCTCCCCCGCCCATCCACACATCATCAAGATGAAGAGTGAGAGGAGGAATTCTGGGAGTTGAAGTCCACAAGTCTTAAAGCTGTCAAGTTTGAACACCCCTGGGTTTTTTTTTCCTAAAGGGTTAGGTGTGCAAGGGTCTTGTAACTTGACAGCTTTAAGACTTGCACACTTCAAAGCCAGAATTTCTGAGCCAACATTTTGGTTCCTAAGCAAGAGCGTTGTTAAGTGAGTTTCACCACATTTTACAAGTTGGCCATGCCCACCCAGTCACATGGCTGGCAAGCCACTCCCACAAAGCAGGCCACATCTACAGAAGAGGTTCTAAAAAATTTTGAAACCCACCACTGGACTGAGTGATACTTTCGCTCCAACACAGTATTGTAAGTCAAGGATATGTCTCACTGCTTTTCAGATCTGCTTCAAACTAGATCATTGTATCAAACATTTTTGCAACCCTAATTTATAATGTTATCCTGCATACTGTATATGCACTTAAAATAAACCCCCCTTGGGCTTTTTTAGTCACCTTGCAAAAATAACTATCCCTTAAAGGGAACATGTGGATGTTTTCAAGATTGAACTGCATTGTCAAGTTGGCATTTTTATGGCTTGATACTTGAACAGCTGAAAATCAGTTAAAACATGTTTTGTTTTGTACAACAAGGTCCCAAAGGTGCCTTTTCAAGAGGCAACTGGAGTTTTTGGTTTTTCTTTGAAGACGTTTCGCTTCTCATCCAAGAAGCTTCTTCAGAGCTGAAGAAGCTTCTTGGATGAAAAGCGAAATGTCTTCAAAGAAAAACCAGAAAGTCCAGTTGCCTCTTGAAAAAGCACCTTTGGGACAACCACGACCTGAAGGACTGACAATCTCCATAGACATTTGTACAACAATATATTTCGATTCATGACTGATTGATTTTTGTTAGGTTATTTTCTTATTTCTCCACCCTGTACCTCCCTTGCTAACAAGAGACCCCAATATAGTAAACCCAAGTTATATACTAGCTCTCCCCCCCCCCCGCCAATAATTGGATTCACTTGGAATCATTCCTCAAAGATCAGTATTGGGGAAAACAGCATTTCCCAGTTCTTTTTCTGAGACAAGAAAGAAAGAAAAATGAAAAAGAATGGGTGGGTATAATTATCCTAAAGGAATTTTAGGGATTAAGAATGCTTGCTCCTTATGTATTTATTTATATTTGTATTGTGTCAGAAAAGAGACTCCGGGCCAGTGGTGGGTTCCTACTGGTTCGCACCGGATCGCGCGAACCGGTTGGCGACCGAACCCGGAAGTAACCGGACCCGGAAGTAACTTCTGGGAACCGGCACTGCTCCTGTCGCTCAATCGCCCTTGCCATCCCAATGCAGCTCGCTCGCTCCCCCGCCCATCTGCACTAAACTAGCTAGCCCAGGCAGCCACTCACTGATTGGCTGGAGTCCAGCCAATCAGTGAGCGGGCTGGAGGCGACCCGTTTAAAAGTGGGTCCTCCATTTCAAAACTCCCTTCTCTTCACCTTCCAGGAGCTTGCTGCTTCCCTCAGGTAAGCAACTAAGCGCGAGGGGGGGCGGGAGGCTAGCTTTGGCGAGGAAAGGCCTCGCTGAAGCAGCGGACTGGCGTGGGCCATGCGGGCAGCGGGCAGCTAACTTCGCCCAGGAGAGGCCCCGGGGCCTTTCCTGGATGAAGCGCCGGCGTCGCATGGGATGCGCGGCCGCCGGGAAGCTAGCTTCGTCCAGGAGAGGCCCCGGGGCCTTTCCGGGATGAAGCGCCGGCGTCGCGTGGGAAGCGCGGCCGCTGGGAAGCTAGCTTCGCCCAGGAGAGGCCCCGGGGCCTTTCCGGGACGAAGCGCCGGCGTCGCGTGGGAAGCACGGCCGCTGGGAAGCTAGCTTCGCCCCGGAGAGGCCCCGGGGCCTTTCCGGGATGAAGCGCCGGCGTCGCGTGGGTGGCAAGCCTCCGCGAGGCTAGGCCAAAAGCCCCCCACCCTCCCCTCTCCAGCCTCGCCTGGCTGGCTAAGCCCTAAGCAGTCTTAAACAGTCTTACCTGTCCTCCTGCCTCTCTGCCTGTCTGCTGCCTGTTGCATCGGAGAGCTGCTGATTCTGCCTGCTGGTAAGTAACCTGGGTTTTTTTCTTTTATTTTTTTAATGTATTTTAAAATAATATTTTATTTATTGTGCATAGAATTTTTTAAAATATTTTTACTTAAAAGTATTGAGTGTAGAATATTTTAAAATGGTTTACTTCAATTTATTGTGTATGGATTCTTTTTTAAAATTGTCTCAGACTATTTTAAAAAAGATTCTATCCAAAATAAATTAAAATAAACCATTTTAAAATATTCTATACTCAATACTTTAAAATGTATTGTGTATAGAATTGTTTTAAATTGTTTTATTGTAATTTATTGTGTATTGAATGTTTTCAATGGTTTCATTTTAAATTATTGTGTGTGGAATAGTTTGAAATGGTACAGTATAAATTATTGCTGGTGGAATAATGGTTACAGTTGGTACAATACCTTAAAATAGTTATAGTATAAATTATTGCTGGTGGAATACTTAACAATGGTTTTTAAGGATTCTTTTTTATTTATAGAATAACTTTTTTAAATTATTGTTTGGGAATTTTTATGTTTTAATTGTTTATAAAATATATTTACTACAAGAAATGTTATTCCTTTTTGCAAATGTTTTCTTTGTGGTGCAATATGTTGCTTAAAAGTGTTCAGACCAGGTTTATATATCTCAAAGTGGGTGCTTTTCTATGGGCAGGCCAGGTTGGTGCAAGGCAGCTTTGCCACATTTAATGTGTTTCACCCTGGTTGTTTCGGTAATTCTGGTTGCTGGTTCTGTGAGCTTCCTGGCACTGTCCTTTATAATTTCCCACAATGCCTTGATGGTTTTTATTCCAGTGGCTTTGTCTTTCCTGTCCTTAGGGTTAGGGGGGAAAAAAACACTGGTTTCATTTGCAGTCTTTGGGGGGGGGGACAAAAAGGAGAAAGAGGGAGGAGGTGGGGGAAAGTGGGATCCTTGCTGCTTTCTGAGCTTGGTGGTTTTTTTTACAGACATTTCACTACCAAACTAGGTAACATCATCAGTGCTAGATGGGGTTGTGGGGAAAGGAGGAGGAGGAGAAGTCGAAGGACAAAAAGGAAAAAGATGAGGGAGAGGACTGTGGGGTCCTTTGGTGTTCTCTGAACCTGGTGGTTTTTAATTATTTTTAGGGAATTTTTATTTATTTATTGTTTATAGAATGTTTATTACAAGAAATGTTATTCCTTTTTGCAAATGTTTTATTTGTGATGCAATATGTTGCTTTTAAGTGTACAGGTTGGTGTATGGTATGTGTCTCAAGGTGGCTTCTTTTCTATGGGCAGGCCAGGTTGGTGCAAGGCAGCTTTGCCAGATTTTGTGTGTTTCTATGTGATACCTGGTTGTTTAGGTAATTGTGAGGTGGTTGCTGGTTCTGTGAGCTTCCTGGCACTGTCCTTTATAATTTCCCACAATGCCTTGATGGTTTTTATTCCTGTCTTTCCTGTTCTTAGGGTTAGGGAAAAAAATTGGTTTCATCTGCAGTCTTTTGGGGGGAAATTGTTTGTGTGTGTGTGTGAGTTTTCCTGGCACTGTCATAGTTTGTGTTTGTGGGTATGTAATGTCCTGCAGTTATCTACACATTAATAATGATCAAGTACTAATAATATTTCCTTATACATTTTAATGACCTTTCCTTTCATAATTGGTGTTTTCTTTCATACTTTTAGATTTCTAATTGCTGTTTCTATTAGTTAGCAATTGATAAAACAAATTCCACATGAAAAAGTATTCAAAGCCTTCTTGGTTTTAATTGTCAATTTATTCATTCTTGCACATTCTAATATTTATTCATTTTCATATCTTTGTTTTTTCCACTGTTGTGCAAACACAATTCCAACAGCTGTTAACGTGTAAAATTAAATATGTATTTATTTCCTTTGAAATGCAAGTAGTAAGTAGTTAGCTACTTACCTTCTGTAAGTATCTCTCTTATTGTTTTGTGTACTTATTTTAATCTTATTTAAGTAGTAAGTGCACAAAATAATAAATTTCCTTTTTGATATCTTCTTTTTGTAGATCATTCATTGGGGCAAAAAATTCAGTGACATTGTCTTGGCCACTCCCATCCGGTCACATGACTGCCAAGCCACTCCCACCCGGTCACATGGCCGGCAAGCCACTCCCACCCGGTCACATGGCCGGCAAGCCACTCCCACCAGGTCACATGGCTGGCAAGTCACTCCCACAAAGGAGGCCACACCCACAGAGTAGGTTCCAAAAAATTTTGAAACCCACCACTGCTCCGGGCATATAATTGGTAAAACAGTACTCTTCCTGATTATAGCTGAAGACCAACACCTATATGTACATACATAAAGGCATATCTAGTTGAAATATTTATTCTACAGAGTGCTGTCCATCTCAACATAACTATTTAATGACTGAGAATAGGTGGTTTTGTTCTAATGTTGGTGTGGGTAGTCCTAAAACTTCATGTATTACTTGAATAATTTCAGGAGCTATTGGTAAATGACCAATTCAGAGTTTTGGAAAGAGGTGAAATTCCTTTTTACATACGTTAAAGAAGGAGGAAAGAGGATGTTAGAAGGAAGAATGTTTTCATGAGCCAAGAGCACTGCATTAGGTTAAAGTCTCACTAAAACTGATCGAAGAAGTGGCTAGCTATGGAACATTTTACCTTAATTCAACCATACATTTTTTTTAATATATATATATATATATATATATATATATATATATATATATATATATATATATATATGTGTGTGTGTGTGTGTGTGTGTGTGTGTGTGTGTGTGTGTGTGTGTGTGTGTGTGTGTGTGTGTGTGTATATATGTGTATATATATATATATATATATATATATATATATATATGTGTGTGTGTGTGTGTGTGTGTGTGTGTGTGTATGTATGTATGTATGTATGTATGTATGTATGTATGTATGTATTTGTGTTACAACCCCTGGTATGCCCAATATGGCTAGCTGATGAGAGCTAAATAGCTTGAAATAAATCTATACTAGTCTCCCTTTATTTATTTATTAGCACAAATACAACACAAATATATATGTGTGTGTGTGTGTGTGTGTGTGTGTGTGTGTGTGTACACGTACGAATGTATGTGTATCTTTGATATAGCGAGATGCACCAGAATTTTACATTTAGAATGTTCAACTCAATGAATGCCTTGAAGTTTGGCTAGACAGTTTCAAGATGGAATGTGCATTAGGTTTATGCCCAAGGCTATGATCAGCAAGTATTACTCATGGAGTACATTCATTTGCACAAGTCACTTAATTCAGTTACTGAATTAGCCCACGCAGCTGCTGGTTTGTAACTGATCCAGTTAAGGTTGTTATGCAAACACAGAAGCCTGTCTATGCACACAAGTCTCCTTGGCTGAACTTGGGAGTAGAAGATAGTACTGGATATAATTACGTAAAATTCAGATGCATTACCATGTTTCCCTGAAAATAAGACAGGGTCCTATTTTCTTTTGACCCCCAAAATAAGCGCTTGGCCTTATTTTCAGGGCGGTTTTATTATTTTTGAGCTGCAGGAGGCGGCGAGCATTGTTGCCTCATGGCCGCTTCTGTGTTGCAATATTTTTGGGGAGGGCTTATTTTTTGGGGAGGGCTTATTTTAGCGCATGTGCTCAAAAGCCCAATTGGGCTTATTATCCATTGAGGTCTTATTTTCGGGAAAAAAGGGTATCTTGTATGCCACTGGAATTTCACAGATAGGGACCATATCGACCCTGTCCACATGATCTGGTGTTTTAGCCACTCTCTAGTATTTCTCAAAGGTGATTATTTTCAAAGAAAATAAGTGTTCTTTACTCATATTTCTACCAATCTCACACTTCACCCCTCCTCTTCCCTTCTGCCCTGTGTAACTGCCTGGTGGAAAATGTATCTTCTCAATGTAAGCCAGCAGCCCCCCAACCTTTTAAACACCATGGACTTGTTCTGTGGAGAGCATTTTTTTGTGGACCAGAGGGGACATGGTTTCATGTGCTGCCTGCATCCCATGGATGGGGCTTCCTTGTTTGCATGGCCTGGTTTTTAGCATGCTGCAACCTGGTGCAGGTCCATAGACCGGCAGTTGGAGACATAGACCAGGAATTGGGAACCTCTGATGTAGACAATGAGAAGTTCATTCTCATCAGTTCTGAGTGTTAGTTTTTCTGACATCATCTCCAGAATTCCAGTTGGCCTGTAAGTACTAAATTGCCTGTATTTTTTCTGTATATGAATTAATTTCAATGCAATTCTTGTGTCTGCCTTTTAAAAAAGTTCATTCCATTTTGATATTTTCTTCTCCTGCTGTAGGTTATCATTGCTCTAGGTTTATTACAACCCACGTTTATGAAATCCAAGACATGTATTAAAATATGCTGAGCTTTCATTCCCTTATAATCCAAAACTATATTATTAAATGGCCACTTATCCATTATTTTTCTACTATTTGCGCTTCATTGATTCCTTCCTGTTGACTATTTGAGCAAGAAAATTTAGAAATTTCCGGGAGGGAAATTTCCAAGCTTAATCATCAGTCCTCTCTGTAGTGATTAAAAGTGGTCTTTACTCTGGCTAGGATAGATGACCACCACAAGTTATTGACAGATCAATTAAAGACTTCTAAACATTATTAATATGACAGAAATAAATAATTAAATATAAGGCAATAGTAAACTATTAATTGCATATGGTTTCATGTAGACGGAATGAAATGTAATGATCAGCTTTCTGCAAATAATATAAATTCTTCCATTTCCCACCATCCAGTCAGAGCTTAGATGAGAAGTAAAACATTTTCAAAGGAAAAACAAGAAAGTCCAGTTGCCTCCTGAAAAAGCACCTTTGGAACAACCATGACCTGGATGACTGAGAATCTTTCTAGAAATGAAATTTAATTTTTGTCCTAGTATACTCACTATTTACTAGTATCTCTCAAAAATTAATTATGGCCATGGACAAGAAAACAATTATGTACCCTTGGGTCTTAGGATCCCACAAGTTTTAAAAAATAAAAAAAATAAAAGTCAGCTTCTTACACAAATCAACATTAAAAAGAGAATTTAGACATTTAGATTTTAAGTTTAGAAATGTTTTGCACATTGTTTTGTTATTTATGAAGACCCCTTAAGCAAGCAAGTCAATCTTCAACTTATTACTCTTTTGATCTTTGAGAAAGAGCTTCATGTGGTTGACCTGGCCAGAATGGTTTGAGGGGAGAAGAAAACGAAAGGGCCAGAGGCAAGAAAAAAGACTCTATATTACAAGCTGTTGGCATTTGCCACGTACTATATTTTTATTATAGACTTGGGAAGCGTGAGATCTTGGTTAACTGATTTGTGCAGCCAAATGAACCCTTCAAATCCAATCAGATATGTTAAATTAGAAACAGAATGCTTTGAAAATGTTCCATGTAAATATCAATATTAATGGTGGACTTGGCTTTGTGAACTTTACACTCTTTATCTGCGCGACATAGAGATTGTACATGTGTGTATATGTATTTTGGCTGGACTTCATATAAACCCACATTCTTTATTTCATTTCATAGCTATTTTTCCCCTTTCCATTTCTTCATAGCCATTTCATTCATTTGCAGAGTGGAATTCAGTAGCTTTATCTCCTGGTTTGCTCATTTATTTTAAGAATAGGAATTCTCTGGACATGCAAAGAGACTTGTATGCTGTTTGATGCACCAAAGAAACATCTGCATAACTTATTCTGCACATTTGCTGTACATGCAACGTATACTAAATAAAAGAGTGGTAATGATGTTTGCCAACTCTGAATTTCCAGTTTAGAATCCAGCAGAAATATGTGTGATCCAGTCAGGGTACTCTGGCAATTGAGCAATTAAAACTCTAACAAACATAGTAATACTACATACAGAAAGATGGACATTCAGAAAACACTAAAAGCTGAAGGTGTAAACCAGGGCTTGACAACCTTAAACACTCAATGAGCCACAAAGGTCCTAACCGAAAGCCCCCCGTTCAATTCTGGAGACAACTGGAAGTCTGGTTCTCCCACCATAGTGTCTCCTCCTAGCACGGCATCCTTTTTCCTCTACATGTCCTAACCAAAAGCCCATCAATTGTGGAGCTGACCAGCGACAGGGAGCCACAGCAGAAGGATGAAAGAGCCACATGTGGCTCCAGAGCCACAGGTTGCTGACCCCTGATATAAACCATGGAGTACATGGCACACTGGAAATTGAGGAATTGCAACTCTTAGCATCCATTGCTTCTTTTTCCTAGGAAATTAGGAGTTGTAGTTCAGCAACATCTGGATAATAATCGGTTGTCTATCATAATTGAAAATTTTGTGCATTCCACTAATTTTGACTTCTTACTAGAAAGTAGGCTAAGAATGACCCCCCAACCCACCTAGCCAAGGCGTTGAATGGCCATGATCCAATAATCCTAACCAAATTCAAGGCAACTTACTTCACATCAGAACATTCTGGGAAGGTTTTTGATTTTTCACCATTAGCAGAAACAGAACATTGTGATATACCTGCTGCAGGACATCTGGTTTACTATTTTAGCAGATACACCTTTTGCAGTGAGGGCCATTGGCAATGACCCTCTTGTATTGTTTGAACAATTGTTAAAGGAGCAATACTGGGTCACCAACCTGTTCTTCTTGAGCTAGTTGTTTTCTTCATAAATGAAAGCTTCGTGGCATTATTTTCATAAGTATCTTACCCAGAACTAGCAACAGGCTATCCCATGGTAATTGTTGTACTCTTGCTTCTCTCCTTTCTTGAAAACTGGCACTATAATTGAATGTTTCATGGATTTGTATTTCATCAGCCTGCCAGATTATTTGATGTAGTGAAAGGAACTGACAATTAAGTATATCACTACCAGCATTCAATGTGTCTTCTTCTGCTCCGGCAGCTTTCTCACTTTTTAAACTGATGGGTAGTAATTTTTATTTCAGAGATTCTGGACTCATATTCGTCAATAGTTCCATCTGGACCATCAAAAGTTGGTGGTTCTAACAGAGTGTCTTCCAGAACACGGCAATTCAAAGTAGCTGAAAGTACGAGACCCAGTAACTCAATAATTCAATTCCAGAGCTTATTACAATGTTGCCAGCTTTTCTGATGTTGTTAATATACATTGAAATTTATTCCAATAGGTAATTCATTCTACTTTGAGATGGGTATGGACTTATTTATAAGCTGTCTATACGGTCTATATCCATGATACTGAACCTATGGCATGGGTGCTGGAAGTGGCACACAGAGCCATCTCTTTCGGCATGCCAGCCATCGCCCGTTGCTCTTCCAGGTTCTGGTGTGCAGATGCATGCTAGCCAACTGGTCTTTGTGTGCCTGGGAGCACTGGAAACTGGAAGACCAGGTGATCCGTGTGCATGGACATGCTGAAAAGCAGAAGATCAGCTTCCCGGCATGTGCATGCATGCTGGGGAACTGCTCTTCTGGTTTCCGGCACTCCCCCATGCGCGTGTTCCCGTTTCTGCACTCGGTGCTGAAAAGGTTGGCCTACATTGGTCTATATCTCTCTTTGAGTTACCATTTTTTCTATCTATCTACCAAATGCAGGCATTCATCTGAAATCCACAGTTGTGTTTGCTGTTGTGCTACAGGGCAGTTTTCTTTGGCACATTCAATAATTAACTATAACATTTTATAACATACATCTTCTAAATATTTGAAAACAGCAAATCAATTGGTAAGCATCAATTGGAGCTGTTCTTTACAAGAAGAGCTCTTCCTTCACCCATTCATAATATTTGGGGGCTTACCTTATGAACAGTCCACTTGCAGGATTATATGTACAAGTGATGGTCAGAACCATAGTTGGTGGATCTCATTGAGTGGGCATCCATGAATTATGTTTGAAAACAGTTGCTGATTAGGAAGTTGTCCAGGACAGATATATCCTTTTCACTGGGTGAATAGCAGTGAATAGCTGTGGGGTGAATACTATGTTAATTGATGTTTTCGTGGATGCTGAAATAAGCTGCTTTCAATCATTAGCTCATTTGCTCTTGCAAATTATAGCAGAAACAGGCCATTGTCATTCAGCTTTCCAACACCAAATTTACCCAGGATGTTTTCCCAGTCTTACTGATTGTTAACATGGGCACCAGCAATCAGGGTTCTTTTTGCAGAAATGACACCATATTTGTTTGTCACTGTGGAAAGATTTTGGCATGTTCCCTCATCTATGCATACTTCTATAGGAGCAGGAGATGCAATTATGTGCTTTTTCATGGTTTCTGAAAGTGACAAAACTGCTAATTGAGTTGAGGATGGTTGGAAGCTCATCATACTTTCAGAAGTTGTATAGTCAGAAGCAAAGCCAACACCCTTTGTGTGTTTTCTCAAGACACAAGGTCATCTGTTTTTCCGGCTTCACAATATTGAGTTGTATTTAGCCAGTCATATATTCTTTATCTGACCCTGACCTTGGTTATAGGATATGCTTATTCATCAGCTAAACTATTGAATATTCTCATTATTCTCAGCATTATCCTCAATGTGATGTTTCTTTTTAATTTCCTTAGGTTCTTACCTGTTTTTGCAGCCTTCAGCAGAGTTCAACCTTCCTCCTTTATCCAGACTCTGGACTACTTGCAGTTGCTTGTAAGTGAAATTAAGTTTATGCCTAGAGTAGAAGAATAGTTGGGAAATTTGCATATCCTGATGACCAGTATGGATAGAATCAAAGGCCCCATTGATTTATTCATATAGCTTTGGGAAGGCAAATGATACAGCAACAAACTAAAATAGCACCCAAACATCCTAGGCTTATTGGTTGGTTGGATGGATGGCATACAGATTTAATTAAATAAATAAATATGACATAGGTAGTGAAAGTATATGATTAAGATCTGGCAAAAATGTCTTTGGGTGACTAATAACCTTTTTAAAAACAACACAAAGTAGTAACAGGATAAAAAGAACCCAAAATAACAGAACATAAAATGGTGCTTGAGGAAACCAGTCAATTAATTCGACTTCCCTAACTCCATGCCCAGGAAAACAGTCAAATGTTAAAGGACTTTCCAAAAGGCTACCACAATGATATGATGTTCTTTTTTTAATTTTTTTTTAATTTTCAAAACAAACACAACACATCCTTCTTTACATACTGTAGAAAGTGTATCAGTTGGTTACAAAAAGGCTTACGTGCATCTCTTCCACAGTCAACAAACATAATTCATATTAACTCAAGTAATTTAACTCAGATATTTATACATATTATACATCATCATACCTCCGTTTTCATTTGACTATAATTGTTTAAACGTCCTTCATCATAAAATATACCAAGATTTAATACATAACCACATACTGGCATTTCATTTACTACTTCTAAAATCCTCCAATAACACTGAATCCTTATGTCCTATTCTAGCTAAACATCCATAATATTTAATAACAAAGTTTTCTAATCCTCCTTTCCAAATCACTGTGTTCAATTTACATTCAGTTTCCTTATGTTGTACCCATACATATATATACATTGTTATCATTATCTCTCCTTTATTTGATATCCTGTATCATAACATTTCCCCCCTAATAATCAAGACTTAACTGTATCTAACTTAGTTCTTTTTTATTAACCTTGTTATATAATCCAAAAGGATTTCTAATCTTCCTTTCATGAGTACCATTCAATATTCATATCCCATTGTTGCTTATCATATCACTACACATTGTATACATTATTATCATTATCAATTATTTATTTAACTATATCTGTTATCACTAAATTTCACTAAGTTTAACTAGTTTTAAATTATACTCTTCCATCTATTAACCTGTATCTTTCCAGTAGCAAAACAGTCTCATATCATCTGCCATTTGTGGTGTCAGTCCTCTAATCATCTCTTTAATCAACTTTGTATGGACTCCTCTTAGCAACTCTTTGCTTATAAAATCTCTCATGTAATTTTGATGCCCTTCTTCTGTTTCTTTAATCAGAGTATCTTTGATTGTCGGTAGTGTTATCAATGCTATTGCTAATAAGATTTCTCTCTTTATATCCATAAATTCTTTTGTTTCTTCTTCTTCTGTATCTTGCCATCTGGGGTAGATTCCCCCTCCATTTAATTCCTCTTTCAGTATTCTACTCTTTCCATTTTCAGAAACAAACCAATCACCATAAATATGAGCAATTTTAATTTCTTTATATTCATTTTCCTCTTTGATTTTTAGGATTTTAACTGCCACTTTTTCCATTTGATGAACATCTTCAACTTCTCTGTCATATTTTTCTGTTAGATGCACTAAGTCTTCCAACTTCTTCTCTATTCTCTCACATGTATTTGATAATTTCTGTATTTCTGAGAATATCTTTTGCAGACTTAAAACTTCTTTCTGCTATTGAAATTGTGCGATTATCTCCAGCTAACAAACACTGCTGCTCTAGCTTAGAAGGTTTTAACAAGATTAAGCATAGATTCATAATAACATTTCTTTTCACCTTTCTCTGGTTAAAAATATACTTCAATGGAATATCTGTGTGCTTTTCTTCTTATCACTCTCTATAAACAAGCAGTGAGACCTTGAAGTGCCAAGCCAGGATAATCAGTGAAAAAAATTAAAAGTGTTTTGTTTCCAATACACAAACCTCCAGCCTCCAAGTAGCAATGTTATTGTTGCAATGTTGCAATTGTCTTTTCTTGTTTCTTTTTGTATCTTTTTTGTATTTCAAGTTTAAAAAAAGTCCAATTCTTGAATGAGTTAGAAAAACATCCACAATAATGAAAGAGGAGAATTTTAGTCCATAGGTTAAAAGAAAAAAAAAATAGAAGAAAACTTAATCATTCAAAGGCTTTCATAAATTCAATCCGTGAAGATAGCATTTAAAAAGTAAGATAACCCATTGTCCAAACCATTCCAAATTTAATTCCGCTGCTTATTTCGTCTGTTCTCCAATTTAAATTAATTTTAAGTTTTTTATAGGCCATCACTTTTAAAATTCCTCACCAGCTGGAAACACTTTCTCTTTCCGTATCCTTCCATTTTGGAGCTGCCCTGACTTCATCAGCCTAATGGCTGGATTTTTTGTCACCGGCTTGAAGAACTTCTCTTGGATCAATCTGGGACTTTGAGATATTCTTCCTGTTCACCATCTCTGTGGGATGGTTTAAGTCCGTTTGGACCACCCAGCGGCAAAAGTATCAACTGCAATCTCAGAGCATTGAGATCGCATGTCGTCTCATTGTGACTTCAACTCCTCCCCTCCATGCCCAGGAAAACAGTCAAATGTTAAAGGACTTTCCAAAAGGCTACCACAATGATATGGTGTTCTTGTGTGGATTGTCCTGTGGCAAGTTGTCCAGTGGCGAGTTGGCTATGGCAAGATGTCCATGGTGAGATAGAATAGAATAACAGAGTTGGAAGGGATCTTGGAGATCTTCTAGTCCAACCCCTTGCTTAGGCAGGAAACCCTACATCACTTCAGACAAATGGCTATCCAACATCATCTTAAAAACTTCCAGTGTTGGAGCATTCACAATTTCTGGAGGTGAGCTGTTCCGCTGATTAATTGTTCTAACTGTCAGGTAATTTCTCCTCAATTCTAAATTGCTTCTTTCCTTGATTAGTTTCCACCCATTACTTCTTGTTCAACCCTCAGGAACATGGCCATGACAAGATGGTTGAGGTGATTTGGTTGCAAGGGGTTTGTCCTGTTTCATTTTTTATTTGCAACTCCTGACTTGATTGAGTCAGTTTTGAACCTGATTTGTTTTTACCAGTTTCCCTTCCCACACCAAATTTGGTCCGATTTCATTCTGTTTTAGGGGCTTGTCATTCTGACATGCAGACAGATGAATAGAGTCCCTAGTCCCCTTTATTTAATTTATTTCCAACATCCTAATGAATTGGAAAGAATAAAAATAAATTAAAAATAATGGCGCCATTTCACATCCATCCATCCTATCGTATTAACTCTTTTAACTGACAGAAGCTGAAGTGAAGCATGTAGGTAGTCAGTCAAGCATGTATATGAGATTTGAATTTCAACCCTGGGTTGGGGAATTTGAATGACTGAGAGAAGAAGAAAGAATGGAACCCAGGAGAAAGGTCAAGGGAAGGAGAGTCTCTAAGGAATGGAAATTTTGAAGTAGCTTGGTAGCCATTAAGCATACAGTATTTCTGTGCATATGGGTTAACACTGGGGAAAACAACAGGATGTCGATGAATGCCAGCAAGTCTAACAAGAATTTAATGCTGCTATGGCTGATTCTCAGTCAAAAAAGTGGGAGAGGAGAAGCGAGGGAGGGAGGGAGGGAGGGAAGGAAGGAAGGAAGGAAGGAAGGAAGGAAGGAAGGAAGGAAGGAAGGAAGGAAGGACAGACATAGTGTTACATTTTAGCCAAGGTCTCCTCTCAGTTAAACTGGGACAACACAAATAGACACGAGGATAGAAATAATCTTACAAAGTTACTCATATAGTGCCAGGAAGAAATAAACTTGGATCTATTCAAATAAATCATTGTCTGACAAGCCTTTCTAGCAAAACAAGGTGTCAGTATTTCAGAAAGTTATGATGATACTGTAAGAAGGTGAACTAATATTAATATAGCATTCAGGAGGGCACCAGATATTATATCGATGAACACCAGAACTAATTAAGTTAGATAGAAAGAAGGTGCCTCCATTACTCTTATTTTAAAGTGAAATTATTTGGGTGGTGGTGTAGAACCTAGTCTTCCTTTTGGATTAAATGCAATATGCATGTTTATGTGTATTAATAACATATTACTATCATTAACACATGAAAAAACATACATGTTTTAGCTTAACTTGATTTCTCTGAGTTTTTAAATTATTTGCATATATATTATACTGTATATTTAGATGAAGTGAACTGACATCAAAATTAGCATTGAAGGTCAACTCAACCTTCAAACTTGAATCTCAAGATACCTGTTTAAACCAAGATCGGTAAAGCATGAAAATATCTTTACACCCAGCTGTTGGCTTTTGAAGAAACATGAAATGGAACAATAGAAGAACAGCTTTATTCCAGGAATTGGAAATACTATGCCAGTTAAGATAATCTGGTTACCATTCTCTATTATCACTGTTAATGCTGTTGTTATTATTCAAACAATACAAGGACTGAGTATCACAGTCCTTATATATTGCTTTTTTAAAAAATCAGCACTTTGGATTCTAAACAAGGGTTTAAGAATCATGGAGATATTGTTCTAATGGTGGTGAAAATTCTCAGCAACTGTTTTGTTTGTTTTCTGCAAGTCTGGTATATTTAAAGCATCCAGATATTTGGTGAATCGTTTTAGTATAGCTTGAAGACTAGGGGAGGGATTCAGCCAGCTTGGACCGGTTCAGATGAACCACATGTTAATTTTGCATCTGGTTCACAGAACCAGTTGTTACAAGCACTGGCTGGTTCCGCCTACCTTGTTCCTCCCCTTCCAGGAATCTCCACACAGCCCGTTCATCATGCCGGCTAAGTACAGGACCCACATGGAGGGTCTGGGAGGGCAAATAATTAGCCTTCCAGAAGCCACAAGACTGGAAACTATCCTATTTCCAGCCTTTGGAGGGCCTCTGGAGTCTGGGGAGCTGTTTTCGCCCTCCTGGAGGCTCAGGGAACCCTCCAAAGCATCCGGAGCATCCACAGCTTCCGGTGCCTCCTGAGGGTGAAAAGCGGGCGTCTCGGAAATCTGGAAGCAGCCCCTTTTCCAGCTTCTGGGGGGGCCTCTGAAGCCCAGGGGAGCCAGTTTTCGCCCTCTCAAAGGCTTGGGGAAAGCCTCCAGAGCCTGGGGAGGGAGAAAACACCCCCATCCTGCCAGAAGGCCAAGTAGGCCACACCCACCATGGTCACACCCACCCAGCGACCAAGCAGAGAACCAGTTGCTGACATTTTTGAATCCCACCACTGTCCAAGACCTTTGATTTAAAGCAGGGGTATCCAACCATGCCAACTTTAAGACTTGTGGACTTCAACTCCCAGAATTCCCCAGATAGCATTACCATTGAAGTCCACAGGTCTTAAAGTTGCTAAGGTTAAAGATTTCTGATTTAATGTATTACAATTGACATTCTTTTCCACACTGTTTTAATTTTAATTTGTAAATTATGGTATTTTGTTACATTTTCGTATGCTGTTCATAATTTTGGCCATCTCCTCATATTACTACTTCTATGGCGTGCATTTTTCCTATAATAATGCTCATGCTTAGTAGAGTATGTTGTGCTCCAGGTATCTATCCTTCTTTGATTTAAAATCCTACCTAATTTTGCTCATTTCATACTGTGAAGCTTATGTTAATAATAAAAGTAAAATTTACCTAAATTCCAATGCTGGATTTTTGTAACTCTATTACTGCATTGCTCATAGTCATTTTAGACCATTTTGATTCAAACACTAATAAGAGGATGAAGATTATTATTCCTTATTTGCAGTTAATAACACTTGGCCTTATTCTGAATAAGGTCTTGGAATACAGCGCCATAAGGAGAAGATGAAAGACTCCAAGATTTAATGACTCTTGTATTAAACCAGTTGAGAAATGGAAAATTGTAAATGCTGTGGAGAAAAACCATTACATTAATTAAGAGAATGCTTTATTATGAATTGGCTGGTGGGATAACACAATCTTATCTTCAGATGTGTACACTGAGTAATGGGGTAAGGTTTTCATTATTCAGCAAGTCTCTCAAATGAGAAGATGTTATCTACTTCTCTTAAGGACACAAGTTGTTCCTGAAAATGGAGACTTGCTCACCAAGAACTTGCTTGCAGTATATATTTGTGTGTGTGTGTGTGTGTTTAAGAGCAACACACTTGTTATAAATGTATTATATTGTGTGCGTGTAATGGTTTTCTCTTACCTTTGCTATTGGTTTGGAACTGAGAGCATGCACTCATGCGTGGCACTTCTGCACAGGCGCAGAGCATCCGTGATGACATCTGCGCAGGAGGGTGGAACCTCCCACCACTAATATATATATATATATATATATATATATATATATATATATATATATATATATATATATATATATATATGTGTGTGTGTGTGTGTGTGTGTGTGTGTGTGTGTGTGTGTGTGTGTTGTATTTGTGCTGATAAATAAATAAAGGGAGTCTAGTATAAATCTATTTCAAGCTATCTAGCTCTCATCAGCTAGCCATACCCTTACTGGGATTTGAACCTGGGCTGTATTACATATTAGGCAGATATATTAGCCACCAAGCCACAGGCTCTCCTCCTTATCAGCTGAGCCAGGGAAATAGGTATGTATTTGTGTTACAACCCCTGGTATGCCCAAATATGGGATGAGCCGAAGGACAGAAAGGGGGAGTAGTGAGCTCCCTCCCATATTTGGGCATACCAGGGGTTGTAACAATTCAGTGGGAAGGTAACAGCACTCCATGACATCATGCTGGCCACATGACCATGGAAATGTCTTCAGGCAGCACTGGCTCAATAGCCTTGAAATAGATATGAGTATTTTCTGATTCTTCCTGTAACTCCTAACATTTTGTATCAAGATGTTCAACATGCCGATCTTAAGTTTAACCACTGAGCAGAATATAGTATGCATTGCTTCTTTTCTGGAATCTTCTGTATAAATATGCAATGATATAAAAGCAGGGAATGAACATTGATAAAATAAAAAAAGGAGGGAGGATGTTATGTAGTAGTTAGTGCAGTAGCTAATAATCCAAATATATTCCCAACTGGATTTTGCTCAGGAGACAAGAGTGAATTAAAGGACTTTTTTTTTTTGTTTGGAAGCAGGGGGGAGAAAAATCACATTTTCACCATCATTTCCTTTTTGTTTTTATTGGCCTGATTAAGGTATTTAAAATTGGCTTTCCAGTTCAGGTCTGGATTTAAACATCAACCTTTTGACAATAGTGATATTGTGCACAGATAACGGAGACAGAAGAATGAACCTTTGAGAAGCGTGCTTTTCCCCCCTCTTCTCTTTTGGAGATCTGGAATCCCACTAAAGAGTTTGTTTTGTTTTCAAGGTTGGGAAAAGGAGCGATTTGGAACTGAAATGCAGACAGGAGTGGAGGCAAAGTTCCCACAGCGTAAATTCCAGGAAATGGGTTGGATATATAAAGACACAATTAAAAGATATTTCAGTGATATCTGAATTCTATATAAGGAAAAATTAGGACCAGGGGAATAGATAGAACCTAGATAAACTATTAAACTGTTCCAGTAGCCTTTCTTTTAAAAGCTTAAAAAGAACTGTGAAATAAATGATTGCGACTCTTCAGGTCTAAACAATGATACTCGTTCACAGAAAGGCTGAGACTACCTTTTTTAAAATAATAATAATAATAATAATTAATTCTGGGCATCTAGTCCAAGAAACTGTTTTATATTAGGGCAGATTATTTATTTATTTAGTTATCACAGTCAGTTCTTGATATCTACAATGTGGAGCCTATAGGAATTGTCATGTTGATGGATATGCTCCTTGATATTTTATCATTTTTATGCCAGGTAAAATAGATACATTTAAGTAAAAATAATAATAATTGAGAAATTCTAATGTCATCTTTATTTCCAACAGGTATCTATACTCCTCAAAAGCCCTACAGCTTGGATGGTGGACCTATGGCATGCACGACAACCCCCATTCCTCTTCTGGGTTTCTGGTGCACATGTCCATGCAATGATCAGCTGGCCTTCGCACGTGTGGGAGTATCGGAAACAGGGAGACCTGGTCTTCCACTTTCCAGCATGTGCATGTGTGCTGGCCAGCTGATTGTCACATGTGCATGGGTACCAGAAACCAGAAGACCAGCTGGTCAGTGCGCATGCATGTGATGGAAACAGGAAGTTAATTTCCCGGTGCATGCATGCTCCCTGGGCAACTCCCTTTCCAAGTTGCGGCTCTGATGAACATGCATGCTCCATGATGTTCGCCATCACTGCCATACAGTATCCTTAGACAAGGTGGAGAGGGTGCGGCCTATAAATTGAATTAATAAATAAATAATATAAGCATGGTCTATGTAGGCAAAAGACTGGATGATAGTGGAAGGAAAGATCTTCACAGATTTGACTTCTGGTATTTGAATTATTGTGGCTGGGCAGTCCTACCTTGGCAATAATTATGGAAGAACAAAAAATTCCAATAATAAATGGTAAGGAAAAGTAAGAAAATCCATTTACAATTTTGATCAGATATGGATATTTTTTCCACACAGAAATATTGTCATCATCTGCTGCTATGATTTTTTTAACGTTGGTATGTTAAAGATGCTGTCTATGGCAAATCTAGACAGCATACTAAAAAGCAGAGACATCACCCTGCCAACAAAAGTGTGTATAGTCGAGGCTATGGTTTTTTCCAGTTGCAATGTATGGCTGTGAAAGTTGGACCATGTTTGGCCCAGATCAGGTGAACTGGTAACAGCAGCAAGAGGCTCCATGCCACCCGCCTGGACACTTCTCTACATGTACAGAAGTATCATATGAGTGTGCAAGTGTGCCCAAACCACTAGTAACAAAATTGCTAACCCACCACTGCTTGGACTGCATGGCGAACAGCCCGGTCAGTCCTATAGGAGATCAACCCTAACTGCTTTTTAGAAGGCCAGATCCTGAAGATGAAACTCAAATACTTTGGTCACCTAATGAGAAGGGAGGACTCACTGGAGAAGAGCCTAATGCTGGGAAAGATTGATGGCAAAAGAAGATGGGGACAACAGAGAATGAGGTGGCTGGATGGAGTCACTGAAGCAGTAGGCATGAGCTTAAATGGACTCCAGAGGATGGTAGAGGACAGGAAGGCCTGGAGGAACGTTGTCCATGGGGTCATGATTGGTCAGGCATGGCTTTGAAACTAACAACAAGAGCAATAAATGTCAAAGATGAATCTGAATTCTCATCTTTTCTTGCATACAGCCTTACTTTTCCAATGGTAGGGGGGGGGGACCCTGATCCTATTACTACTGGAGGCAAGAACTGGCAATTGTGTGACCAGTGAAATTGTGTGCCTCTACCAATGAAAACAGAGCTTGGGAGAGCTGCATGCAGTCCTTCTGAGCTCCATTTTGCTGGTGGAGGGTTGCAAGAGGCCATCATAACTGAAAACGGAGCTCAGGAGCCCGTTTTCACTGGCAGAGCACTTGGGCCACCACAGGCACCCCCGATACAAGTGATGCTTGCCATGCCAACCTTAGCCACACCCACCCTAGCTCACCCGAGGTCAAACACAACCCTGATGTGGCCCTCAATGAAATCAAGTTTGGAATATAGAGTAGTATCACTGATTGTTTTCTAGATTGCAATGACAATTCTTGGCTGAAGCTCCCATTGATATAATACTATGTACCATGTGCATATGGAATTAAACCAGGGAGTGCAGAGGAAATTTCTACCTTGGGGCACAAGCAATGCCTTATGTGAAACAACAAGCAGACCAGACAAGGGCTCTTAAGCTTGTTTTATTACTGAACTAGCGTAATAGTGTATGGGGTATAAGGTTTTCATGTTAAAAAATAAAGTAACAGCTCACCCTGAGTATAATTTTATCACGCCAAGGATTCATAAATTTGTAGAACTCTTACACAAAGAAAGACGAAAAGTTTTTTCCTCCTTTTTGATTGCTATATTTTCTGCACCACTTAACTTCATTCTGAGACCACGACTATTTAAAAAAAAGGGGGGCTGGGGGAAGAGGAGAGAAAAACGTTTTAAAAAGAAAACTTTTTTATATGGCTCCAACTTCAGCAAAACTCTGAAAACTGACATCCAGGACTGATGTACAGCGCCGAGACCAACTTTCATCCTGCGCTCTATGTGGCTTTTCCTCCTTGTGTGTATTTGTCTCTGTATATGTTGGCAGTCTGCTGGAAGACTGACTCTTTTGACTGGTATGTAGAACCTTGAAGAAAGTCATTGTTTTTGCTGTAATTCTGACTCCCATCTGGGAGAGCGGGAAACTCAGTTTTCAGTTACCCAAACTGTAGCAATACCAAGGAACCTAGCAACTGGGGCCTTTCAATGAATATAACAGATATATGTGTGTGTGTGTGTGTGTGTGTGTGTGTGTGTGTGTGTGTGTGTTACTTAATAGCTCAAATCCCAGAAGCCATTAAATTTACATCATACTTTATCACATTACAAATTGTAATAGTCACTGTTTTGCAAGAAGCCACAGACTTGGAGCCAAGTATGCCTAACTCGGCTTCATTTTTTAGATTTCTTTTTTTTAAAAATAAGACCAAATAAGAAATGTATGCATGTATGTATGTATGTATGTATGTATGTATGTATGTATGTATGTATGTATATGTTGTGTTTGTGCTGATAAATAAATAAAGGGAGACTTTATCAGCACAAACACAACACAAATGTAACAAAGGCAACATTAAAAATGTGGTTTTCTGCCTGGATGGTCTCCTGGAGTGAGCCGAAGGACAGAAAAGGGAAGCAGAGTGTTCCCTCCCATATTTGGGCATACCAGGGTTTGTTTGGGTTTTTTTGGTTCCCCTTGTCAAAGAATTATTTAATCACTTGGTAAACTAAATCTGAAAACCGGTCCATCTAAATCAGGGGTGTCAAACTCGATATCATTGAGGTCCACATCAGATTTGTGTTTGACCTCAGGGGGTTGGGGTGGGCATGGCCAGGGTGGGTGTGGCCAGCTCAATGTCACTCGTGTCATTGAGAGGGCTTCTATGGTAGCCCAAATGCTCTGCCAGTGAAAATGGGCTCCCACCAGGCCCTTGCGAGGTTCATTTTCAGTGGCAGAGGTACGGCGGTTCAGTCCTTTGCTGTTTCCAGGGTGGCCCTATAGCCCAGATCTAAACATCCTGGCAGGCTGGATCCGGGCCCCGGGCCTTGAGTTTGACACCTCTGACCTAAAATGAAACCAATTTAATCCTAATTTTGCTTAATAACTGAAAGTGCCAGCACCTGATCATTTTACATGGAATGATAAGGGGCAGATTAGTTATCTAAAGAGTACAAGAAAGGAAGAGCTTAGATTCGTACTCTAAATTTCTATCCCACATTGTTTGCAAAGGGGAATGTAATGACTTTTGCAAAATTGATACAGACAAATCACAAGGATTGCTACTACAAGATGTGATAATCACCACCAACCTAGATAGCAATAGCACTTACATGTATAGACCAATTTTGCAAAGTTGTTACATCCCCTTTTGCAAACAATGCAGGATAGAAATTTATTGATTTTTATTCTAATTCTTCAACGTTCAACTGTTCTTTCTACAAAGTGTCACAGGGATTGCTTGTTCAAATTCTGATCATTTTGGTCATGCAAATAGTTTTTCAAAGGCCTTCCTTCATTACTTACCCTATTGAATCCTAGACCACCAATCATTTCTTAATTGCTAGTTCCTTTACAGTGAATACTTAATCTTAAAGGCAGAACTATCCACCACTTCCATATCTTCATTCATTTACTGATCATTAGAACAGTCTTTAGTTACTTTCATATCTCGGAGGACATAAAGCAATATATAAATTGGGGGAGGGAAGATAAATGCTAATGCATACTAAATACTAGATTAACATCCCTAAGAGGGTGATAACCTCCATAGGGTAGTTTCATTAGTATAGCGTTTTGTGGGTCTAAAAGAATCTAATTGCATTTGCTTTCCAGCATGATAATAGTCTACAAAGCAGGGGGGGAATAGACCTCCCCTCACATTTTCCTCTCCCATAACACTCCTAAGTTGCCAAAAAAAGCCGCCAAAAAGCCATCACAGTTCAAGGCTCCATAAACAGAGGGATAGAATCAAGATCACTTGAAGTGTTAATACCACTTTATAATGCTTTGGTAAGGCCACTGCATCCAGTTTTGGTTGCCACGATGTAGAAAAGATGTGGAGACTCTCAAAAGAGTGCAGAGAAGAGCAACAAAGATGATGAGGGGACTGGAGGCTAAAACATATGAAGAACGGTTGCAGGAATTGGGTATGTCTAGTTTAATGAAAGGAAGCCCTAGGGAGACATGATAGCAGTATTCCAATATCTCAGGGGTTGCCACAAAGAAGAGGGAGTCAAGCTAATCTCCAAGGCACCTGAGGACAGAACAAGAAGCAATGAGTGGAAACTAATCAAGAAGAGAAGCAACTTAGAACTGAGGAGAAATTTCCTGACAGAACAATTAATCAGTGGAACAACTTGCCTCCAGAAGTTGTGAATGCTCCAACACTGGAAGTTGTTGGGTAGCCATTTGTCTGAAATGGTATAGGGTTTCCTGCCTAGGCAGGGGGTTGGACTAGAAGACCTCCAAGGTCCCTTCCAACTCTGTTATTCTATTCTAAGTGCTGCTATTGCTCTGTGAGTGAGATGGGCAATCTCTAGATTTGGTAAACAAAAATAAGTTAGAAAGTTAGGCCAGAGAAAGCAGGCATTTTATAGTTTCCATATTTCCTCTTAGACAAATCTGTTTATGTGGTAAAAAAAACTACTTGATGACACAATCAATCCTTCCTCTCCCCTACTCCCCACCTCTCACACACAAACATAAACACACACTTTTATTACTATGTAGGCAGCTCTCCATGGCTAATATTATCGTTTGGCTACACGAGGCAGTTGTTACAGGTAGTTACAGAGACTGGAAGGCAGTCAGAAGTGGTCAGAAAAGAAAGCTAGGCTCTCCAAGTAGGATAGTGATGAAGGCCTTCAAAAAAAACTATTTATATGACTAGCCAGCTGCTTTTATATGCAGTGGAGGATGTTGTCTTATTAACAGTGAATTAAGTTTCAACTCCCACACTAGTTGACCTTTGCACAAGGAATAGGAGAAGGTGCCATCTTGTCCGTTACCTCAGGAAAGCAAGTATTTTCCTCTGGTTCTTCCATTTTCATAACCTATCATGCCTAGAAGGCGCTGTGAATTTGTCAATGTCTGTGACAAGATTCTAAGTCATTCCAGCTGAAGAGCATAAGAGGAAGTTGTAATTACTTTTGGGAAGCAGTGGTTCATATTTCCATGACAAGAGGGCCCAGAGGAAGGCCTTTATCAAGACCATGCATTATTTAACTTAAAATATGAAGTTCTCAGGTCGTAAATCCAGAAAATTACTAAAATTACTATTTTCTCAGAAATTCACTGTTTCAAATTATGGTAACATGTAACCTTAAATCCCTGGAATCCTTAAGCTTATATAAAAAGCAATATTTTTGTGCCCTCTTAATTTGCACCCTGATCTATTTTGACTGCTCCAGCCTGGGCATCCTCCAGATGGTTTCAGACTTTAATCCTCCAAAATCCAATTCAGAATGGAAGAAAGAGAAAGAAGGGAAGGAAGATGGAAAGGTCTCCAATAACTTTAAGAAAAACATTTGTATGGAGCTAAAGTTTGGGTCTTCCAATGCAATGAACTAGACCCCAACTCAGTGATATGGCTAACAGAACCCTTCAGTTCTTCTAGAAATATTGCTACTATGGTCAATATCTTAAAAAGTCCGAAACAGCCACATTTGATTTTAAAAGAATGAATTTCTCAGAAATGAGAAGATAAGATGAAAGTGTTGGGAGCATTTGGAAATTATTCAAAAGCACATAATTGCAGGAATGTGGTGACTCAGTGGCTATGACGCTGAACTTGTCGATCAGAAAGGTCCACAATTCAGTGGTTCGAATCCCTAGTGCTGTGTAATGGAGTGAGCTCCCGTTACTTGTCCCAACTTCTGCCAACCTAGCAGTTTGAAAACACATAGAAAAACAGCAACCACCTTTGGTGGGAAGGTAACAGCGTTCCATGCACCTTCGGCATTTAGTCATGCTGGCCACATGACCACAGAGATGTCTTCGGACAACACTGGCTCTTTGGCTTTGAAATGGAGATGAGAACCGTCCCCTAGAGTCGGGAACGACTAGCACATATGTGCAAGGGGAACCTTTTGTAAAAGATTGGCCAAAGGACATAACACCTTTACCTTTAATTGCAGATCTATCAGATTATACAATCTCCATCAGGAAGAATGCTTCCAAATTCAAAAGCAGAAGAATGATTAAGAAGTGTCATAGAAATGGACATTGAGTCCAATTGAGAAGAGATGCAATTTCATAATACAAAAATACATGTTTCAGCTGTGCTATCTGTCAGAGGTCACTAGAGTGAGGATGCTTCAAAAATGATTTTGAAGAAATCCTTCACATATTTTTGAATGTAAGTATGGCACTCTTCTGACCATCCGTGCCCAATTTTCAAAATCACCTAGATGTATTCACAGCTTACTTACAGCTTCTTGCAAAGCTTATTTCATTATATTATAGGTTTTAATTATAATATAAGGTTTTATATTAAAACCTTATAATATAAGGTTTTATATTATGGGCTAACATAACAAGCTAAAGGAGCTGTAACATGTCCCAACCTACGCATTCTGCATGGGTAATATTCTTTAAAGACAAACCTTGATTTACTACATGTAAAATAAGGATTCATAATACGGTATTGCTATAGATGACTAAAATAACAAAATGTTTCTTGAAGAAACATAATCCAGCTCTTGCATAGTTGAGGTGTGTTCTTTAAAACTTGGACAGGATAAAGGCCAGATTACAAATAAATGGAGGGTTTTTTTAAAAAAAAATAAATGTACAGGAAAAGCAGTGCTGTTTTCAAAATTAATTTATATTCTCAGAAAATACAGAATGATATATTTACGCTAGGCAGATTAACACAAAATTTTTGTGCAATCTATTTACCCCTTTTTCGAAGTAGGAAAATCTCTTGTGACAGTGTTCCTTTTTTTTTTTTGTAATAAAATTTTATTGGTTTTTCAAGATTTATAGGGAAAAGGGTAAATGGACAGGTATACAAATTTTGGCAGTTGCAAAATGTGAGAGGCGCCCCTCCCTCCAAACCCATAGTATACATTTATATATAATGCATTAGTATATAATTGATTACAATCAGCATATTAGTTCTATTATTAAATTCAATCAAATTAAACATTACAGTATAAAATCCAAATATAATTCCATTTTCACTTTCGGTCAATTTATAATAATATGATTTTCTTGTTTATTTTTGTGATCTGAGTCTTCTTGCTATTGCCCCATCTCCCTCCACTGGCAGAGCTCTGGCCCCTCCCGTGTCCTGCGTGTCCGTTGTAGTGTCTGGTGGTTTCTCTAGGAGTGTTTTATTTTTTTCCATAAAGGCCTGCGCCTCTATGGGTGAATTAATTCTGATTCTTGTCTCCTCCCAGAATATCAGCATACCTTCAGGCATCAACCATCTAAACCACACCCCTTTCTGGTATAATTTATTCGCTAATTGCGAATAATTTTTTCTTTTTTCTCTAATCTTCTTAGGGATCTGCTTCAGAATGGTTATCTCCATATCATGATATGTCAGTGCTTGCCCCCTTTGTACACCCAGAATTTCATCTCTTGTGCTTTTTCTAAGGAATTTAATGTGAACCTCCCTGGGTACATTGTGTGTTCTAGCATAAGCTGAGTTCACTCTATAAACCAGGTCTATATCCCACCCCATCTGTTGTTTTTCTTTGTGTGTGTAGTCAGCCAGAATGTTTGTCATGATGTCCCTTATATTTTCCCCATCTTCTTCTATAACATTTTGAAATCTAAGATAATAGGACATTCTCTCAAATTCTAATTTCATCTGTTGGATGTCAAGATCTTTGTTCCCTTTCTGCACAGCTTCCACCCCCCCCCTCACCTCCTCCACCCCCCCTTCCACAAGATCCAGTCTTTGTGAGTTCTTATAAATTTGGGCTTGATTTTCTTTAATTTCATCTTTCATTTCCCTTAGCTGTTTCTTGATTTCCTCCTGGCCCTGTAAAATTTGTTGAAGCATTTGTTGAAAGTCCATCTCTGTAGTCTTAGGTTGCATCAGTTCTGTTATCTTTGACTGTGTGGCTGGACTGGATGTTGCAGATGTTGGAGCAGACGTGGCAAAGCCAGGTTTCCCAGGAGGTGGTCTTTTAGATGCCATCCTTTATAACATTAGAAGTTCAGTCCATATATAAGATAAACAGTTAGAAAAGAAGGGTAGCCAGGTGAGGTCCGGGAGCAGAAGAACCAGGCAGAAGAGAATCTCTCTAATAAGTCTGGCAATAGATGAAAGGTTTCCCCTAGAAAGTTCAAAAAATACCAATCCACAAGAGATTCCTCTGGGAGACACGGAGACAAAGACCGGAAGCCTGAATTTTAAAGGTGGAGTCAGGTTTCACAATTCATAAAGACAACGGAAGTGTGCCATCTTGCCCTGCCAGTTTTGGGCACAGAGGCATAACAAAGTTTTAAAAAGTTCCAAAAGTCCTCAAATCACAGTAGAAAGTGAAATTAAATTGAAAAGAAAATCATCTCAACCTGGGTGAGGCTTCATTCGTTGGCTCTCCCCCCTCCTCCTTCCCCGGGGGCTGAGATCAAAATTATTCCTCGCTTGTGACAGTGTTCCTGAAGCCAGCTCTTCCTCGTCAATGGAGCTGGCATCTAGGAAAGCCATCACGTCTTTTTTGAGACTGACAAACACTAGCATTTCTAAATATAAATGTTTGTAAGGTGTGTGTATGTGAGAGAAAGGGAGAGATATCATCCACTGTGTTCTGTTGCGCTTTTAGCTACTACTAAATTGTCTGCTGTTCAGTTTCTGAATTTCTAATATTCTCCTCAAAAATTGGTAATGATTTTTCATTACTTCATGATTCCCCCCCTCCTACAGCTTTAAAGATTGATAAAAGGGATATAATCAGCATGATAAAACCGAAATTCATATTATAGTCAACATCTCATTCACAGCCCGTCCATGAGCATCTTCAAAGAACTTGTCTAAAATGAGTTTGGATGGGGAACTGTTGTCACTTGCATTACTTTGATCATTTAATTTTTGTTTTCAGAGGAACCGAAGTCTACATTCTCATCTTTAAAAAGCAACCAACAAGACCAGATATTCACTGCATGTATTCAGTGATAAAATTCTCATCAAAACAAATCAAGCAATCACTTGCACAAAAATGCCACAGCTGATTTGCAAAAGCTGTTTCAGTTTTGCTGTGCATCTTTAACTATGAGGAGCCATTCTGATTTTCCCGAAGGCACTACATTATTTGAATGAGAACTCTTCATATATAAGAGAGAAGTTGAACATACAATGTGTGTTAAAGTATTGTGAAAAGTTAGGAATAACATGTAGAAATCAAACCAAGGTTGCTTAAATAGGTTCTGGCGACATCCAAAAATTCTGCATTCAGATGTGACATGCTATATATTTTTCATTCTGACATTTCAAATTACCAGTTATATTCCAGATTTTTGGAGGGTTGGGCGGGGATGGTGTTGCTTGGTCAAATTGCTTTATTGCTTGCTGTCTATTTCTGTTTGTCTGCCATTTAAGATATTTGTTAACTTTTGATTTCATGTTAAAGTAATAAGTTGAAAATAATGCTAGGACTATATCCGTAAGCATGAATTCAGCATTCTATTGATATGATGGCCCAAATTAGGGTTTGTGATAGAATAGAAATTAAGTTAAGCAAAAATTAACTTCAAGATTAGTACTAGACCAACAATCAAGGAGTAAACAATAACCCAATCAAGGAATTAGCAACTCAGACCAACAAACTAACAGTAAACTACATCCTAATCGAGGAACTACTAAGAATAATTTCATCAGCACTGACTGGATAAACAACCTGTTTATAAACAGAAACAAACCCCTTTCCCTTACAGCACTGATGATGTTACTTAGTTGGGTAATGAAATGTCTGCAAGAAAACAACCAAGCTCAAAGAACACCATGGACCATACTGTTCAAAAGTATTCCTTGAGTTGCCTTCTCAAGTTAATTACAATTCACTTGGCTGATGTGAATTGTCTTTCCTGGTTTCTCCTGATTCCTTGCCTTCTGAAAAGCCATGGCTACAAGTTTCAGGCAAGAGATACTTTCACTGCAGATTTTTCTCATCTTAATTTAAGTCCACAGCTCTAACATTATGCGTTAATTGATTTACAACCAAGCTAATAACACAGTTGGAAGTGTGCTAATTATCTTTTGCTTGTTGTCACTCAGCCTACTGCAAGATGAAGGCAAGCCATGTGGCACATCAGGAAAAAAAATGTCTAGAGTTTTAGCCACATCTCATATATTACTACTGATTAGAACTTCCCACTCAAGAAGGAGAACTCCTGTACAAGAATTCCAATTACCACCAATCCCTGTAGGTCAGAGGTGTCAAACTCAAGGGCCCAGGGGCCGGATCTGGCCCACAGGGTGCTTAAATCTGGCCCATGGGGCTGCACTGGAAAAAACAAAGGACCAGCCCACGGGGCCTCTGCCAGCAAAAATGGAGTTCCTTCTTTACTGGCAGAGGGTTACAGGTTGCCATCAGGGCTGAAAACAGAGCTTGAGAGTCCATTTTCGCTGGCAGAGCTTGAGTCAGTCATGACAGAAGAGGCAAAACCTTTAAACTTCGTCTCCTAATCTGAAAAAAAAGTAGTACCAATTTCATTTTTGTGCAGGCCTTTTCATAGGACACATCATATTCATGGCAGGAGTTCTGAAATTACCTTACACTTGTGATTTAATTAAAAACAATTTTAAAAAGTAGCCATGCATGAAAAAATCAGCAAAAGATTCAGTTTTGTGATCAAGGCATGTTCAAATCACACATGCTAAAATCAAGCATTTATTTTGGAGCCATTTTTGGTGGTTCTAAAATTGCTCGTTCCATGTTGGCTTATATTAAGCTCCGAAAAGATGAAAATGCCAGCTGAGATGTGTCCTGTCATCTTGTGTCAGTTCTCATGCCTTCTTAAGACTGTTCCTTGGCTTCCTGAGCTAACACCAAAATGTCTCAGATAATTTAATTGCCAGAGTAGAAATTTCCGTAAATAGCAAAAAGGCCAGGGGTAACTCACCCAATCTAGAGAACATTTTGCTAGTTGAAGAAAAAAAAATGAAAACTCTCAGTACTAAAAATGAACAATTACACAATAATTTACTTGCTTTCCATGATATTCAGAACCATCATCTGGAGTAACTACCTCAGCTTGGTCAATTGGTATAGCCAACACTACAGGAACTTCTAGGAGAAATCTTCTAATGTCCTTCTCCCTAATAGATTTTGCTACTGAAATTTTTGTTGGGTAACACTTGTTCAGCTACCTTTAATACTCAGTACTTATTCATTTTAAGTTATTTATTGATGTAACAGTAGTTTTACAGTATCTGTCTTCACATGGAAGTAAATTTTGGATTGTATAAATAGAGGTAGTCCTCAATTATTGAATATTCATTCAGCAACGGTTCAACGATGCTGAAAATGGAGATTTAAGATTGATCCCTAGACATCATAGCATCTTTGCGGTCATGTGATTATGACTTGGGTGCTTGGAAAATTAACATGCATTTATGACTGCCACACCACCCTGTGGTCATGTGACTGCTATTTAAAATATTGATGGACAGTTTCTGACAAGCAAAGTCAATTGGAAAGCCAGTAGGAAGTAATAAGTTGGGGGTCACAACTTTACTGCAGGTGATTTGCTTAACAATTATAGTCGGAATTGACACAGGAAGTTGGCCACAGTCATGTGACATTCCATTTTATGACTGCATCAGTGATAGAGTTGCTGGTTACAAATGAGGATTACCTATAATTGATCCAGTTTTATGCTATCAACAAAATCTGGTACAAATACAAACAGATATGGATTACTTCAGAATACCAGGAAATTCTTAGTGGAATGCTCATAATTTGTATGGTAGTGACATGAGAACTGAAGATCAAACCACTGATTAAATCCTCTCAGTCTTCCTCTAAAAGATCCATAAGTGGTTCAATTATATAAAATTCAGCTTAACTGAAAGGGAGATCCATGAACTTTTAATTATTATTGCATTTAGAGAATACTATTTTCTAAGATCAAAAAGCAGATCCAAATATGAGGGATTTTTTTGTCTGAAGGCCAACTTTGTGGTCTTTACATTTGCATTGTGTGACATTGTTGGTACAGCTGGCATTGTATTGTGTTCTAAATTAACACACTAGCTCTTCAAAGTCACTTTTTGCCCTTCCCTTGAGATAGGTCTATAATTCCTAGAGTTGCCAACTGGCATGGCTTTCCAAAGTACAATTCTGGAAGTTTCCATCCCAAAATATTAGTGAACATTTAATTGAAGGAGATTTTTCTAAGCTTTCTAGCCAAAGATCTAATAACTGGAATTTTTTCAACAAACACGGATTTGTTTTCTTTTTGATATGGAAATGGTTTGCACCATTTCAACTTCACCTTCTCAATGTCAATGTATTTATTTCTAAGAAATATGCTTGGGTGCCAAAATGCCATTGCTTTACAAATTCAGGAGGTACAGGTGGGGGTGAAAAACAATCAAGTACATTTGCAATAGCTTTGATCACCAAGCTAGGAAACTCCAGAAAATTAAACAACAGTAGTATATATGTATAATATAGCAAAGAGCCCAATTTGACCTTGGAACCTTGATAGTCCCCTGTTTAGATCAAAACATTCCTGCTAATACTGATAGAAGCACCACTGGAGTTGGTTGCACCACAAATCCTTAAGATATGTGTTATGTATTTTCCCACTAGGCGAGAGACTCACATGCATGACTAATAAAATGTGTGGGCGCATTAATATCAATGGAGTAGAGATAAAAGGCATGAGACAGTAGCAATGATGAGTAGTTTAATTAAAAGAGTCGTGTGGAAAAAAAAACATCAGACGGTAAATGATATTAAAGCAGTTTATAACTCTCTAATTTAATAATTGGTTTACAAAGCAGAATTCTTCTCTTTTTGAGACTCATTAATTTCCCAAGAACAAGGCGTTGGAGCAGCTTCCCTTTAATTTATCCAAGCTAATCTCGCTGATTAAAAATATGTTTCGATGGAAGAAAAGAGAGGGTACAACCTGATGTCAGTATCTGGGCAGGCAATCGAGTTCAGAAGCAGAGTTCTAGCATGGGACCCATAAAATCAGGATAGCCAAGGTATTTCCAGCCATGCTTCAGAAAACTTCAATATTTCTCCTTGGCTTCCCAAAAGTTAGTGGATTACATTTTAAAAAAATGTAGTTACAAATAGCAGGAGGGGATGAAATGAATGAACGAACGAGATGTTGTGGTAGAATAGTAAAAAGAAATCAGATAATATCACATACTGTCCCTGTATTTATTATAACTTTATGGCAAGTGTATTATAAAATCACAGAGTTGGAAAAGATTACAACTGAAATCAAAATATGTTACGCGTACCAATAAAGGAAAATATTTGTAGCTCAAGATTGAAATGAGGGATCCTTGGTACTCTCTGAGCTTGGTGGTTTTCTTACAGACATTTCATTACCCTAACTAAGTAGCTAGCACTGATGTTTACTAGTTAGAGTAATGAAATATCTGCAAGAAAACAAGCAAACTCAGAGCACACCAAGGAGCCCTTGTATGTTACGAGTAACAGATATTTGAGCATAACTTTCTTAGCCCAAAGAAGAGAAGATTATAAAAGTAAAAATTGAAAATAAAACATCCAGATTAATGCTAAATATTAAGATACTAAAGATAGCATCAACTAACCTGCTTAGGGAACTTGCAACTGAAGAACTGAAGGAGATAGACTTAGACTCAGAATAACTTTATTGTCACTTTGAATGTACATACATTACATTCATACATTCATACATTAAAATTAAAATTTCATTGCATACAATTACATATAGTTTTGCTCAGGTGAAGAATAGATACAAATGAATCTGTTTCTGCTGGAGGATAAAGAAGAAGGATAAAGAAGAAGTAAAAGATAAAGATAATGACAAATGCAAACAAGATAAATAAGGATACTTCTAGGAAAACAAACTTTAGAATAGTTAAAGAAGGCATTTTATTCCAGGGGTAATACATGACTATGAAAACCAGACATTGGAAAAGAATGAAGAGAGAGATTTTCAAACTATGAATTGGTAGACCTTACTAAGCATGCCATAGACTGCAAGGGACCCAAAGGGGAAAAACCCCTGACTGTTCCTTGAGGCAATGTTTAGCAAGCAAAACTCATTTTCTTTGAGCAGGTGATATAAGCAGAACTCAAAAACATGAATATTCCTGGCATGATTAAGGGAAGACAAAATGGATATGATGGATGGAAGATATTATAGGAATGTTCTTAAGGAAGAATGGATTCTTAATGGAGACAGGTTGAGATGACTATCTTTGCTGTAGCACTCAAGCCTGGTCTAATGCTACTTAGCTAACTAGTGGATAAGGAAATGGTGGGGGGCGTACCAATGATATGATATGTGGGTGAGAAAATAAATCTGAGCAGTTTATATTGAGATGCTGGGTTTTGTATATTTTTCAAAGGAAAAGTCAATACTGTTTCATTATAAAGAAAAGTAGACTGAAACAAATAGTAAACAAAGATAAGAAGGGGTTTTTGGGGGGACCAACCATAAAAACTCAAAAAAATATGAAGTCTGAAATGACTTTTACTCTTCTCAATTAAGTGCATTGTCATTGTCTTCTACTTTTCCTGATTGTATGATGTTGCTTGACTTTTGCTGGGTCTGTATCAAAGTTATGAACAAAGTGGAACCTGTTTTTTTCCAATGCTGAGCTGTGGAAGCTAATTTTTTTTATGTTACACTGTGGTATTCCAACCTAATACCTATGCAACAGGTTTCAAAAAAGGGAAGGGGTTGTCAAAAGTTACTGGAGTGAATAGCTCTGTATACTACCCTTTTCCTATTATGTTGTTTCTAGAATTCTGGGACAAAAACTCCTAGAATATATACCTAGTATGGCTATTTAAATATTTATGAAATAGCTGTTGCTAATTGTGAATTACATGCATGTCGTCAAAAAACTGTTTGGGATTGTCTTCTGCTTTGGGGAATTTCCGCCCTCCCATTTACAGAACATGAGCCCCTTTCTTTCTTTCTTTCTTTCTTTCTTTCTTTCTTTCTTTCTTTCTTTCTTTCTTTCTTTCTTTTTTGAAACAGTTTTTTTGTTACATATTTAACTTTTTTTTATAAACAGAGTGTTGCCAGGATTTCCCCCTTACCATCTTCTCATATGCATAATTCATTTTACATCATATTTCCATTTCCACTTTCAGCCATATTATTTTCTTTCCATATTTTCCATCTTAGATTTAATTTCTTCTTAATAAATAAAGAATATCATTATTTGCCTCTCCAAGTTAATCAAATTTAACATTTCATTTCCATCTTTTATTCTATTTTACTATAGGTATTATATATCCTCAGATTTTATTTTGTATAATAAACATGTCATTTAATCAATTATCCACAATTAATAGAATTAATCTATTTCCCTCACATCATGTTAACCATATACCATTAATAATATTAACACATTTCATTTTATTCTACTGGTAAATTCTTTTCCTTCTTTCCTCTTTTCCTAACCATTTTCTCTTGGTCTCTCAGAAACGTCCCTTCTTTTATATTCTCTTCTTTCCACCCATTCATTGAGCCTCTTTCTTTAATGGCCCCTTTTTTGAATTTTTGAAGGAGAATGGCTGAAACTCAGTGGCTTAGTTTCCTAATATTTCTCTCAAACCATCCCGAATCTCAAAGAACTGGGAAACTCCAGTTCTGTCCGTATGTGGAATGAAGCCACTTAAATTGGCATTATGCCAGGCCCAGATCCAAGAAAGACATGAAACGATTCTTCCAACCTGAGTTTACGTATAGACAACATTTTGCCCAACTGAACACTTGACTATCCGTGTCTACAATAGACTCTGGGAACTATTAGGGAAGGGCTGTCTTCAGTCTCTCATACATAATATCCGAACTGAGTTTCCTCTTACTTCTTGGAATTTACTTCCTCCCTCTAGGGAATCCACCTCCTTACTACTTTCCACATTATTTCCACATCCCACCCAATTAGATCTTTTCCTCTCAAAAAGTATTAAGCAAGACTCATTGGCCCTATATTAGCTAGATGGTGCCTTCATAATTATTCAGGGTGCTCTGTCTCTAAATGTTTAGAATATATAAGAGTTATATATTCTATTGTAGTTTTGGCAGTTAGTTTCTCCCATTCAACTGCTTGAGTAAGTGTTTTGTTTATGCCACAAGCTCCCAAAACTAGCACTGATGCATTATTAAATGTTAAGACCATCAGACTGATTAACAACCACATCTGCAGAGATTCTTCCTCATCAGAGCAAATTATTTTCCAGTGATAGGAGCTTTTGGGCTAAACTACTGCTCTCTTGTCTCATGCTTTATTTTCTCTATGGCTTGAATTATGTGGTTTGCTTCTTGGTCTTCTGGGCTTCAACAAAGATGGAAGCAAGAAGAAGAAACACATGCATGCAATCTTCAGTCACACTGGTAATCTAGTGTCTTTAGTCATGTTCCTGGGCACATGTGGTCATATGCTGCTCAATCAAAATGTTGTATTTTGTTCTACATATTGTAGAGGAGTGTATGGGGTGTTCAGGAAGGGGTAGCACCTCTGGTGTAGGGGCATGTCATGTCCTTTTAGGGCAGCTCATTTTAGGGCAGCTTTTGGAGAAGCTTGTCCACCTTTGGTTCCCACTCATCACTCAGCTCTCACCTGTGGCTCCTAGTAGCTATAGAATGCACAGTGGCCATACCCCGGGCAAGAGCTTCAACAGGCTGGCCAAACCAGGTTGAGAGTAGCCATTAGATCATTGACCTTTGGTGAGATAGGGACTTGTCTACCCCGAGCATGTGAAGACAGATTCTGGCAGATTGAGCAGATGAAACCTACTAGAATAGGACAACGGTTATGAAGGTGGTCTCTGCAAATGATGGGTATGTTAAAAGCATGGCAAGAAACAAAAGACATCCTGGTCAACCACTGTGCCCATCCCATTTCCAACTATCTTGACTCTTGTTCTGCTATTGGAGCAAGATAGAATCTGATAAGAGAGAGTGAGGCTGACTACGCACACCTCTCCCTCACTCTAATTCAATTCAGGCGGAAGTTTTGACGTTCCAGATGTCAAGGTCCTATTCAGATATGATGGACAAACATCATCATCAACATATTGTAGATATTACAAGGCTGCCATTGGCTCTTAAGCAAAATTCAGCTTTCTATTAAGCATTGTAGGGACTAGTCTGCCTGCCTTCCTGCCTTCCTTCCTTTCCTCCTCCCTCCCTCCATCTTTCTTTCTTTCTTCCTTCCTTCCTTCCTTCCTTCCTTCCTTCCTTCTTTCCTTCCTTCCTTCCAAAGTTTCTGTGCAGGCTTAGGCTAGAAACTGTTTGAATAATTATCCCTCTTTGTTAAGTTCCTACCTGGGGTCGTGTAGCCTAACCAGTGGGACATATGCAGCCGCACATTATCCCAAGATCACATCCCTAACAAGCTGAAAAACATTTCAAAATTGCATTGTAATAACAATTCATTTGGGAAGGCCCAAAATCTAATTCTCATTCAGCTGTGAAATGAACCGTGTGATCTTAGACTGCATGTTATCCTTCCTGCCTAATAATCACTCTTCCAACTATCTGGCCTGGCTCAACCGTAATTTTCCCGTACTCCTCCTGACTGTCTGTTTTTTAACATTTTGAATTTGGATTGTACATGGGGTTTTTTAATTAGGGTATTTTAATGGTTTTTAATTGTCTATGTATTGTATCTGTTAACCTCCTCCGAACATGTGTGTCTTTGTACTTATGTATGTCATGGATTTATGTAAATGTTATATGTTTTTTACTCCATTGTACGCCGCCCCGAGTCCTTTTCGGAAAGGGAGCGGCTAATAAATTTAAATTATTATTATTATTATTATTATTATTATTATTACTCTTGTCTAGGAAAAAAACAAAAACAAAAACAAGAGTTCCAATCAAGTACTCTGCATTTAAAAAAAAAAGAAAAAGAGGCAGAGGGACATGCAAAAACATTGGCCAGTGATAGATCAGAACAAATAAGGGCATATCTATATTGTCTGTCTGTCTCATTTCTAGAAGGCAGGAATGGATGACTCCCATTTGACTCAACCAAGGATGCTATAAAGCCTCTTCCTGCGTTTTTTGTTGCTAGGAATTGAGAGTGTCTTCCACCTTTTTCCCGTTCAGCCATTGCCTTCCTGCTTTCCTGCTGCCCTTTACTTTCTTTTGTTTGTTTATTTATTCATTCATTCATTCATTTTATTGTATGAGTTATATAATAGATATAAGTATAGACAAGATTATAAGTACATGAAATGGATGTGAATAAAAGGGAACATTCGGACAGAGACAATAGGCATGTTGGTGCACTTATGCACGTCCCTTAAAGACCTCTTAGGAATGGGGTGAGGTCGAAAGTAGACAGTTTTGGGGATTTGGGAAAGAAACCCAAAGAGTCAGGTAACACATTCCAGGCATTGACCACTCTGTTGCTGAAGTCGTATTTTTTGCAATCAAGTTTGGAGCGGTTTACCATAAGTTTGTATCAATTGTGTGCTTGTGTGTTGTTGTGGTTGAAGCTGAAGTATTTATTGACAGGGAGGACATTTAACAGATAATTTTATGTACTACACTTAGGTCAGATTAAAGATGGCGAAGTTTTAAATTGTCTAAGCCCAAAACCTCAAGTCTGGTGGTATTCTGTCGTGAGCAGAGGAGTGGAGGACTCTTCTCGTGAAATATCTCTCTGGTCTCGTTCGATTGTATTAATGTCTGATATGCAGTGTGGGTTCCAGACAGATGAGCTGTATTCAAGGACTGGTCTAGCAAAAGTTTTGTATGCCCCAGTTTGCAGTTCAATATTACTGGAGAAGAACCTATGCAAGATTAGGTTAACAACTCTTAATGCCTTTTTGGCAATGCAGTTACAGTGAGCTCTGGCACTTAGATCATTTGAGATGAGTACTCCAAGGTCCTTGACAGTGTGGGGGTTGTCTACAAGTATTGTTACCTATGATGCTTCAATAGGATAGTGATTATAACAGTTGACACTGGCAACTTCATCTGTGTGTTATCTAGCAGAAAAAGTTTGTGTGTTTGTGTCAGTGACTGTGTGTGTTTGTGAGTATGTGCAGTTTTGTTCCTCCTCCCTACTTACTTTTCTGATGAAGCGTTTTTAAGAAAACATAAATCCAATAGTGAAGCCCAGCAACTGAATGTGTTAGAAGCACTGATCTTGATTTATAGCTAGCAGAAATAGTATTTTTGTAGTGGTTTGCAATATTGTGTTGAGGGAAGTGGGAAGGATGCATGGATAGGATGGTGTGGCAACTTGTTTTGATCCAGCACTGCCATGTTAGGTTGTACAGAAAAGAAATAAACGGTTTACTAGAATTGGATTTAACCACTTAGATAACACCCTGATCTATCTAGGATTTCTGATGGGCATAGCAGGTATTGAACTTGTGAACATTTGCATGCAAAACATATATATCATAGGGCTGCTATGGGACAGCCTTCACAAAATGCAAATCTTTGGTCTGGAAGCTGCCATGAGATACTCTTCTAGTTAGATGTGTCTAACCAACTAACTCTACTAACAGAATAACAAGTTAACAGAGTTGGAAGCAACCTTAGAGATTTTGTAGTCCAACTTCCTGCTCAAGCAAGAATCCTTCTACCATTTCAGAAAAAAAAAGTTCTTCCAATCTTTTCTTAAAAATCTGCAATGTTGGAGCACCCACAACTTCTGAAGGCAACTTGTCCCACTGATTAATTGTTCGAATTGTCAGGAATTTTTTCTTTAGTTCTAAGTTGCTTCTCTCCTTGATTAGTTTCCATCCATTGCTTCCTGTCTTTGCCTTCAGGTGACCCCCTCTTCTTTGTGGCAGCCCCTCAGACCTACACTGCTAGTCATTCTTTTCCTTACTTTTGGTAAGATTGTCAGAAATATTAGAAAGAAGAACAGAGATCTTGAAATTACTCATCAATAGTTAGTATTTGGACAGTTGAGCGAGCAGACACATAGGTTAATTTGGTTGCCAACTTTTCCATTAGGGTAAACTTACTTAAAATCTACTTAAATTATATCAATTTATTTGGATGACTACCTATACAATCATATTAACATTTTGGAAATTGCATTGAAGAGAAATAAAAAATGTTTCTCTTCCTCTAAGCAAAATGTGAATGACCTAACTATTGAGTACTAAATAGAAGAAAGGAAGGTACAGTCACATTTTTTTTTAAATCCTAAGGATCTGAATTATGCATTTGATGCATACTCAAGAATGAAGTACAACATAGGAAAAGGACTACAGTAATATCTTGCTGTAGTCCTTTTCCTATGTTGTACTTCATTCTTGAGTATGCATCAAATGCATAATTCAGATCCTGTAGTTGCATTTCAGACCTATACAATTTGAACTTTTTCAACTGGGACAGTGACCACTGGCCTCTTAGGCCACAAATTGACAATTCTTTACTAGAACATTCAGAGAAATATGGTAAGAATCTGTTGTTGGTTTTTTAGGGGGGTTACTGTGTTTGAGTTGAGTTGAGTGAGGTGTGTGGCTGTGTAGGTTTGTTTAATAAATAAAATACTAAAGACGGTGCCAATGAATTACATTTAACAAGGTGTCCCTGACAACTTATAATTTGTTGGAACTTCAAAAGATTCAAAATACTTGACTTCTTTGATAGTCATTGAATTAGCTTGATCTCTCTGTTCTCTGATGTTAGATGAAACAAGTGTAAGTATGAAATGAATCAATTAGGAAAAAAATAGGAGAGCAAGGAAGTTACATGATTCTCATTAATCTGCCTGGAAAGCAAGATTAAAATAATTATAGTTTAAAATTTTTACATAGGTTTTCACAAGACTTCACCCTGGTTTGCCAATAAAGGATTACTGCTCAGCAAAAATTAGTAAAGGTGCCATCCACAAAGAAGGCAGATGTATTATTGATGTTTTATAGATATGTGCTTAAAATGTAATCAGTTTAGGAAACAATGATATTGGATATTTGGGAATATTGAACTGACGGTCTCTCAGAAACTAGGTTTACAATGAGCAAGGTCTCACGGGAAGCCTATGAGCTGTATAAATAACATCTTCTGCAACATCTGCTGATATTCTACTGGCAACCACCATTTCCCAAACTGGTAATTTATACCTAGCATGATTAGAAGTTACTGATAGCATTTATCCTGCGTGGATTTGTCAAATCCCCTTTTAAAGCCGTTCAAATTGGCAATCATTTTTAAAGCTTTGTAGAAGCAAACTCCATATGTGTGTTCGCTGAGTGAAATTCTTCCTGGTTTATACCCTAAATGCTTTTCTAACATTTGTGCATTTTTTGGGGTGGGGGGAGCAGGAGGAGGAAGAAACAAGAATTATATGATGTAAGGAAGACCATGAAAAATAATTTCTGGCATTCTGTTGCTCTTAGATTCAACTTTTTAGTTCTTGCTTATTACAAAAATTCAGCCTAAGCACACGTCGTCCAGTATTCAGTATTCTTTTTTTTCTCTAAAAATTGTCACTTTCTTACTATAAATCTTTCCTTTTGCTCATATTTGATCTCTGCATATAGTATGTCAATGTACTCTTGTCAGTAATAATATGTAATATGAACTAACTACAAAGCAGTTACAAAAAAGAGCATGATTTTTGGATGAAGAACACATATTTTTCCTAGTGTTCTCCTTCAACAATCTGCTTCTTTTTTAATATAGATTAATTGAATTTTGATCCATCGGTTGCAACAGGAATTGAGTGACTAGTTTGTTGCTTGACCTGATGCTTTAGGTTGAAAGTGATAGGCTCAAAGTAATTCTGGAACACTACATTTCAAAGGTAACTTAAAATGTTAGGAAATCTAAGAACCAGAATAGATGTTCTGTTATTATGTACATTATTTTTGTCATTTACAAGGATACAGTTTGCAAGTTATAAGTCTATTCTGAGTAAATTTTAGCTCCCAGTGATTTCGTGAATATGTTCACATAATTTTCATAGGAAAAAAAATGGAAGTGAGATCTTTTCTCACTATGGGATATTTAAAATTGATTCCCAGTGTAACCTATGCAATCTATTATTACTGATGTCCTAAATGAGTAGTAACCAGGAACCAAGTCAAGGTTGAACAGCATCGAGGTGGAGAAACTGAAATAGGATCTTTACATATAAATAAAAACTGTGTTTTGATGGGCTGTAGGAATGCTGATTGATAGCACTCAAGGAGGGTATATGACTGTGACAAATAACTAAACCAGAAAGTACCCGAATGGTCCACCAGAATAGTTGTATTTATTAGAAGTTCAAAGGGATATTTGTAGAGTTCGACATACCATTTTGAAAGTTTATACCATCCTTTGCTCTTCTCAGTTATCAAAAGCTTGGGAAATATGCTGTCCTTATTTCAATTGTTTTCACCCTCGTCTGCTTAAATCTTGCCTTTGGTTAATCTCTAGTTCATGGCTTTTATTAAGGCAACGATTCCTCCCTCCAAAAAAATGATGGAGAAAGAAAATGTGAATCTCATAACTCCCAACACAGGAATCTGAAGCCTTAGAAGTTTGACACCAATGTAATGATTATATTAAAGTCACTAAAGAGATTCAGCTGTTTATTAGTATGATTGACTAAAAATGTTGTTTTCATTTAAAGGCAACTGTTTTTATTAGGACAAATAGTAACACAACATTCACACAGAAGATGAAGTTATGTTTTGGTTCTGCCTAGAACACAGGGCTTAATTATAGCCTATTGGGTGATTTATTTATTTTTTTGCCATGGCATTTTAATTACGATCATGCGTTATACTTCTGTACTGTTGGCACTCAACAGGACAATAAAACATAATTAACACAAGATGGAATGTAGCAGCTGAAATGGAAATACCTACTGGATCATGCCGTTAGATCCCAGTAAAAGGGTTGTTCCTTCCAGCAAATGTATCTAAATTAACATTTTTCTACAAACAAACCACAACAGAGGTCCACCAAAACTTTCAAGTTGGTTGCTTTAATCTTCAAAAGGGCAGAATTTGGCTTTAATGCTTCTTTTTTTTGTTTTTATATAAAAGTATCTCTCACTCCATACCCCCTCCAGCTCATGCACAAAATAAGAAATAGGACCAAGTTCATTATCTATCAGAGAATAATGAGGGGGGGGGGGAGCCACAGATGTTTCTGAAAATTGATTTGAACATTATGGTTGAGAGTCCTGCCGCTCTTGTTCTACATACGTTTGATTGCTGCCTTACATGACTGACTTACATTATTCTCTATTAACATTGACTCTGGGCTATAATCCACCATTTGAACAAGACAGACTTTTTGCAATTGAGTCGTCTTGATTAACAATGTCCACCCCATCAAAAGTCAAAGGAAAAAAATCAGTTCTTTTTAATGTTGTCTCAGCACATTGGAAGCTATTCCTTCTCCATGCTCCAAATTCTCAACATAAGGGGGTGGGGGAATTAAATCCCTCTAACGTGAGATTCAAATCACTGCTGCTCTCCTAGAGAAGTTATTTTTTCTTCTTTTAAGGACAAACGAACTTCATTTTTTTTTAAAAAAGGAATCTGCTTTTGTCCAAACAGTGGCATTAACTGTCATTTTTATATGGCTAATGTCTGCCACTATAGGTAAAAGGTACACGGTGTTATATATTATAATATAGAAATGGTATTCATTGGCTTAGTGCTCCATGGTAGTGTAAAGTCCACCTTACTGTGAAAGAGGCCAGTAAGGTGGGTTCTTTTAATTAGAAAAGAACTAAAAAATGTGCCCTAGATCTTTAGCTCTGATATGTAGTTGAGCTCTGTAGGAAGGAATTCAGGACAAAAAAAACCCCAAATTGCTAAAAAAAACATCCTTTGATCCTTGATCATTTTAGTGGATAAGAAGGATATTGCAGTCAGAAATCGATGAGTTAATCCATAAATTATAATAGTATTTAATCATATCAATGTTAGATTCTAGATTAAATGGCTATATTGAATGGGATAATATAGAGAGTAGTATTCACACAAACACACAAACATACACAGAGATAGATACATGGGCATGTGCTCTCTTAGGCACAGGCCTTTGGCAAGTCACTGTCTCTCAATCCTTGATTGAACAATTAACTATCTATCTATCATCTAACTATCTATCTGTCTATTATCTATCATCTATCTATCTATCTATCTATCTATCTATCTATCTATCTATCTATCTATCTATCTATCTATCATCTATCTATCTTTTTATGTATCATCTGTCCTGTTGTTGTTAGTTGCAAAGTCATGTCCAACCCATCACAACTCCATGGACAATGTTCCTCCGGGCCTTCCTGTCCTCTACCATCCTTTGGAGCCCATTTATGCTCACGCCTATTGCTTTGGTGACTCCAGCCAGCCACCTCATTGTCTGTCGTCCCCTTCTTCTTTTGCCCTCAATCTTTCCCAGCATTATCATCTGTCTATCATCTATCTGTTGATTATGGTTCATAATCTTCAATGAAGGGATTTTTTTTCTGCAGTGGATTGATTCAGGGTGATAATAATAGCTAATGTAATGTAATGTAATGCAATGTAATGTAGCAACTAAGTCTTATGAGAAATGGCTACAGGAAAGAAATTGAAGTGTTGGAATATCTCATTAGGAAATTGCTTTACACTAGAATCCAAGACTGCCCATTGGGGAGGTTAGGATTCAGTCTTTAATATATCTAGTTATTAGATGTAATCAGATGTAGTCTCAAGCAGAGCTGATCAACAGGCTAAATATCATAAAAATCATTGTACCATCTGGTTTAACCCCTTGTGATGTACAGGAATCTTTTGCAGCATCTCTGCACTTTTGCATCCAACTTTGGTTTAAACATTTCTAGTGATGGAGATAGCAATAGTACTTAGACTTATATACCACTTTACAGTGCTTTACAGCCGACTCTAAGTGGTTTTACAGAGTCAGCATATTGCGCCCAACAATCTGGGTCCTCATTTTACCCACCTCAGAAGGATGGAAGGCTGACTCAACCTTGAGCCTGGTGGGATTTGAACTGCCAAATTGCAGGCAGCCGAGAGGCAGCAGAAGTAGCTTGCAGTACTGCACTCTAAGCACTGTGCCACCGAGGCTCACTCTACCCCCAAGTTAACAGTTTTTTAAAAAAAGTTTTCTGATGTACACCCAAAATATAATTCCATTTTGATCTTTGTCTCCCAGGGCAACTTTGTCACTCTTCTGCATGACAAGCCTTCAAGTACATCTACACCCATAGTCATCCCCAGCAGCTCTAATTCATTTTTGTAAGTTTTTTTTTCCTTTCAGGTGCCTTATTATCTTGTTTATCAACATGTCATGATGCTCTGAACATATTTCAATGTTACATCTTTCTTTCCTAAAATGTAGTATCTAGTCCAGGTGGCTTCTGACCAATATAAAAAAGAGAAATGAGATGAACAACGACTGTTCTTGATGCTATACATCTGTTGATATGGACTAGGACTGGATTTGCTATTTTTGCAGCTGTTTCACTAGTCGCTTATGTTCAGCTTCTGATTCACTTATATCCTGTTGTGTATAGTGCAGCCCAGTGTGATGCTTCCTTTCAAGATTCATGTCTTTGAATTGCTTACCTAATGGAGACTTGCCTTTGTTCCTGTTAACATTAATTTTGCTGGTTTTCCATTGTTTAAGCTTGCTAGGCTCAGCCTGAATATTAATGATGGCCTTAAGATGTTTGTCACTTCCTTGTAGCATTATGCAGAGCCATCAGAAATGAATTGATTAAGATTGTGCACCTAACTCTGTATCCATCTAATGGGTACTTAAGTCCAATCCACGTGTTTGCTATTTTCTCTGCTTTTGATCATTGATCAAAGCCAATAATGGTTACTGCCATAGAATGAATAAATAAAATAAATAAGATTTCTAAAGAGAGATGGGATTATCCTGAGCACAAAGCAAACACCAAACTGCTATATGCCTGGAACGCACCTTCTTGTAAAAAAAAAGATTTCAATGCTGTTCCTCTTTATGCCCAATAATGCTGCTGTGATGTGTCAATGAGTAATAAGCCCCTGATTATGTGGGCAGAATTTGACCCTGTAAGTCTTAATGAAGTGAAGAGGATTCTTCTTAGTAAAACCAACTATATTTAATCTAGGCACCTCTGGTTGGTCAAGTCCTCCATGGAGGGAAAGTATGGTTGGATCTATTTAGTGGTAAATGCATCTTTGAGAGATGGAGTATTTCTGGCAGCTCTGAAAGAGATGATGGTCAGTCCCCTCCAGTGATGGGCTTCTTAAGATGCCAATAGAACTGAACAGTTTTTATTCTGAGCTTAAGCCTGTAATTTAAAGAGTCTTTAAGGAGTCATGGAGCTTCAGAGAGAATGCTGCTCCATCCAGAAGAGACAAGAGAGAAGGAGAGAGAAAGAGAGAGAGACAGAGACAGACAGAGACAGAGAGGCAGGGGGAGACAGAGAGACAGAGAGAGAGACAGAGAGACAGAGAGAGAGAGAGAGACAGACAGAGAGACAAAGAGAGACAGAGAGACAGAGAGAGAGAGACAGAGAGACACAAACACAGAGAGAGAGAGAAAGAGAGAGACAGAGAGACAGAGGCAGACCTCAGCTTTGTCTGGTTGATTTTTATTTCAGTTTGTTGTCAAGAATGTTGTATTCAAGAAGTCACCTTAAGTCACCTTGTTCCATCTTTTATGATAAGTTTATTAAAACAATATATCTTTAAGAATGAATAGTAAGTACATTGATACTTTGAGTGAAAGATGTTCTTACAGATAAATATTTCACTGCACCTCAGAACTACATGGTTCAAACAGTTTTATTCAACAGGGACCTTGCCAGTCACTGCTGATTGGTAATCATAGGACCTATACTCCAACAAATTTGGACAGTTCCAGGCAAAAACTAAAGTCCAATGATATCAGAAAGATGAGCTTGAATGTAAAGTAACCTCCTGCGCTATAAAAATAAGTAAACTCTCGGTGAATGTAAGGTGCTCAACCCAGTTTAAGTGAAAACTTTGCAGCTGAGATTCATTTTTAGATAACTATGGAGTCTATGCTCAGTTAAGATTATTTCCCCTGAATTTAATGGCTGTTAAATCTGAATAAACACAGTGTGGATTGTCCCCCCCAAAAAAACTTGCAGTCCTATTAATTATCTGTTAAATCTTGAACTTGAAAGAGGTTTTTGCCTAAAGACGAACAATATGTCTGGGCATATTGTCCCACCAAATCCCCAGGAGCTTCATAGAAATGATACTTTTTGTTCCTTCATTTTCAGCTTTGTGGGGTTCTCCCCACCTCCCCTTTTAATGCAATGTGTCTGATTTATAGCTGAAGTCCATCTGAAGGGCACATGACAGACTTAGCGACTACAGTCCTCTCTGATCTGGGATTCCATGCAGTCTATTCCCTGCTTTGTGCTGAGGGCAAATAAGAAATGCCACAAGAGGATAAACAATAAAGATGCAAGCTGCCAATTTTGCACACTCCAAGAAATATTTTTCAACATGTGAAATCAAGTTGAAGATCCAGTCCTTCTAAATCTCAACAGATGAAACCAATTTCCTAATTTTGTGGGAAAACCAGGATCCTTTGTCAACATATACCACAACTCAAGACCTTCGATTTTAGAGTTATGGAATGCCTCTTCCCATCACGGAAAAAAAGTGGTTATTTTGATGAAGACTAATTGTTCTGAGATGCCAACCATGTGAGACCTAAATTATGGGTTGCTTTAGGCAATAACTTAATCCTTTTCTGGATCCTCCATTTTGTCACTGATGGATAATTCATTTTGAAAAACTGAGTGCCTGAAACAAAGAGATGGAAAAGTGAAATATAAATGCAAACAATTTAAATTCAATATTCCAATACTTATTTGTATGCACAATACAAATCAATATATAATAATAAAAGACTCCTATGCATATATTCCTTTCTGGTTGGAAAATTATATGGAATTATCCTAACTCATCATCTTCATATTCATCAAATTTGTAGAGGAAAACATTTGCTGGGAAGCTAATTTTTGAAAAGTTGTACAACAATTATAGCAATAACATTAGCACTTAGTCTTATATGCTGCCCCATAATGCTTTACAGCACTCTCTGAGTGGTTCACAATATCAGCATATTGCCTCCAACAATCTGAGTCCTCATTTTACTGAACTTGAAAAGTTGTACAACAATTATAGCAATAACATTAGCACTTGGACTACTGTAACGCTCTCTACATGGGGCTTCCCTTGAAATGCACCCGGAGGCTGCAGTTGGTCCAGAACGCAGCCGCGCGGGTGATTATGGGGAGTACTAGGTACTCCCATGTGACACCGTTCCTGCACGAGCTGCACTGGCTTCCTGTGGTCTATCGGGTGCGTTTCAAGGTTTTGATAACTATCTTTAAAGCGCTCCATGGCTTAGGACCTAGTTACTTGCGGGATCGTATTCTGCCCCATACATCCCTGCGACCAATTCGCTCGCACAGAGAGGGGCTCCTCCAGGTGCCGTCCGCTAGACAATGTCGTGGGGCGGCGCCTAGGAGTAGAGCCTTCTCTGTGGCGGGCCCAGCCCTGTGGAATGACCTCCCTCCGGATATTAGGAATACCTCTGACCTCCGCTCCTTCCGTATTAAGCTGAAGACCCACCTATTTCAAGCAGCTGGCCTGGCTCAACTCTGATCTAACCATATCGCTCCTGACGGGTTTTTAACTGGGTATTTTAATTATATTTAATTTCTAGGGGTTTTAAATACTGTATTTTAATTGTTTTATCAATCGACCTCCTCCTTGTGTATGTTCCAGTGTATGTCTTTGTTATATGTTTGTTTTGTTTACATATTTATTTTGTATGTTTCGTTGTACGCCGCCCCGAGTCCTTCGGGAGAGGGTGCGGCTAAGAAATAAATATATTATTATTATATTATTACTTAGTCTTATATGCTGCCCCATAATGCTTTACAGCACTCTCTGAGTGGTTCACAATATCAGCATATTGCCTCCAACAATCTGAGTCCTCATTTTACTGAACTTGGAAGGATGGAAGGCTGAATCAACCTCCAGCCCCATCGGGGTCGAACTCCTGACTGCAGGCAGATTAGCGTGCAATGATGCATTCTAACCACTGTGCCACCAGGGCTCTTTATTTAATTATAAAGGAGCATTAAATTGATTTCTGTTTCCCTGGGACTGGTTTAATTTGTATTGTTCATTGCAAAACTTTGATTTCAAGTTACAAATTCAAGTTCGCTCATGTCTTTTGTTGTCCTGTTCCTTGGAAGTCAGTTGTCTGTGCAGGACTAAATATGTTCAGCATCTTGAAGTACCAGATTTAGCTGATTAAAAAAGTTGAAAGCAAGATTTGCATATTCCACTTTGGATAGTGATGGATTTTTGATTCACACTACTTCAGCGAACGCAGATCACTTGTGAATTTGGTTTTATTTCCCTGACTTATTTATGCACCAGGGCTCTAACTAAGGGGGAAAAAACATTACAATATATATTTTTTGTAATTTTTATTCCAATCGCCAATGATAGGATCCACACAGGCAGTAGTTATATACGCAAAGGGACTTAATTCTGCATAACCATTAACATGTTTACTCAAATGACGATTCCTCCAAGGCTAAGGAGACATCATTCTTGCTCATTGAGATTCACTAGCATTCTTCATGCATTTCATTTAATACATGGAAGAGGCAAAGCATTGAGTCTGTTGACTCCATTTGATACACGTTGAATTATAATTATGCAGGTCTAATATGTGTGCAAGTCCTTTCATCTCAGATTTCCAAAATCCAGATGAGCATTAAGATGGGAACAAAGATACAAGGAAGACTCTCTTTGCTCCATCTCAGAGTCATCTGGATTTTTTTTGCAACTCAGATCTGGTAGCTCCATTGGAAACTAATGTTCCATTTGTACATATGGAGAATGTATGTCCATGTTACATTTAATATATTAAGACTGAGAGCAGGGATTGCATGCTCAGTCTTAGTTTCAGACATGACTTCATAGATTCTCTATATTTTTAAAAAAGTCACTTTATTTTTTACTTAAAAACACATTTTATTTTCATTATAAATAAAACCAAAATATTAACAAAGGTCATTTTCTCTCAATTTTGTAAAGACACTTAGAACATGTTCCAGTCTTAAAATGGTTTGCCAGATTTCTGTCTGTCAGTCAGAGAGAGAGATTTATTGTAATCTCCTCCCCCACCCAAATCAAGCATTCTGCAGCTAATTGTGATATGTGTGAAACGAGGAAAATGATAACACAGTAACTGTTGAAATATAGAAAAGGGTATTTTCATAATGTAGTGTGCTCTGTCCCATTATCCAGGGACTTTAATTTGAATAGATGTATAGATCCTTGAGTAGGAAAAGATACACAGAACCCACAAAGCAGTTATCTAAAAAAAGATCTTACTTCTTAGAGCAGGGGTGTCAAACTAAGGCCCGCATTCTGCCTGTGGTGCCTCCTTGGAAACAGTAAAAGACTGACCTGTAGTGCCTCAGCCAATGAAAATGGAGCTCTTTTTTCGCTGGGAGAGGGTTGTAGGAGGCTGTTGCAGCCTAAAATGGAGCTTGGGAGCTTGTTTTGGCTGGCGGGCCACCATAGGTACATCCAACATGAGTGATGGCGATTTGGCCACGCTCACCCTGGCCATACTTACCCCAACCCCCCCCCCCAAGGTTAAACCCAACTCTGATGCGGCCCTCAATGAATTGAGTTTGACACTCCTGTCTTAAGAGTGTTAAATCTAGTTTTTGCTTGAGTTTGTCTACTGACAATCCCTGAAATCATCCCTTAAGTATAGGTAAATTATCTTGTTGTCTCATTCATTTCACTGTCAGGAATGATTTTTAGTTCAGGATGAGAAACTTCTTGAGATAGTTCTCTTTCAGCATCTTCCCCATGTTTGTTAGGTCTGAATGAAAACTCCACTGTCACATCTCCTGCTCATATTTTGTAAAGCTCCATCTCTATTGCACGTGAATAGGATACTTCAACATTCCTGCAAAGTTTCCAACATCTCTCTCCCTTTCCCTCTCCCTCTCCCCCCCCTCTCTCTCTCTGTGTCTATACACACACATACACAAAATCCTTTTTACTTTCTCTCATCTTAAAACCTTATTTCATATGCTTTTGGAGGTATATGGATCTGTAGGGTAAAATATTGGCTTTAGACCAGAGAAATTCATTGGTCGATTTTGATACAGTTTTCTTTCTCAGATTGCTGATTTTTTGTAGAGATAAAATTAAGGAAGAGACACTGATATACCCACTTGAACTTTCAAAGGAAAAAAAAAAGCATCAATGTAACAGAAAATGTCCTAATATATAAATTATGCACCTAGTAATAAACTCCCTCAATTTCAAATGATGTAAAGGAATTTAGAGATGACTTGGAAAGAATATGAAAAAAATGTTTAAGGGGGAAAGAAAGAAATGAGCCATTAAAGAATAAAAGATTACCCAGCCCTGAGATAAAAGAAAGCACGAGAAAGAAACTCAAATTAACCCCACCTTGATTTTATTCAGTATAAGATGGGTTGGAGCCAGGCTTTCAAGATTCTCTTATTACAGCGAAAAACATTCTTGGAATCCTTACCATGCCTATTTCATCTTTGAAGGGCTGCCATATGAATGCTAATAGAAATGATTAAAATACCATAATAGGAAAAACAAAAATACCATAAATAAATTGTGATGTAAACTCACTCATTTTAAAGGCCACCCAAATGCTAAAATCTGGCCTAGAAAAAAACAGTAGTGAATTAGTTGGGATAATGTCTGTGGGGAGAATGGTTAGCGTGTTAAAACGTGGTTTTTTTCTAATCTGTTGTCCTTCTAATGCATTTAGATTGCAATTCCCCAAATTCTTAGAATTCCTGAAATTTTGCTATGAAAGCATCTCAAGGCATCAAATTTAGATGTATGCACTGATAATTGGACAGATTCTGAGTGAAACAAGACATTTCAGCTGGACCTACACCTTTTCAAATAAGATGGAACAAGTTCTGGTTTGGGGAATCATCTTTAGATTAATTTGAAAGATTGCTTTTTATTAAAATCTAATGACTCACCAACTAATTTCAAAAGGTAGTCATATTGGATTAAATCATTTTAATCAACTGCAAATTTTGCTTTTAGTAGTACATTTGACTTGAACTCAAAGATTAAGAGATCATTAAATTTAAAAAATGATCATTAGATTAAAAAAATAACATTAGATAGTTATGATATCAATCAAAGTTAGTAAAGAACACCTGTCCCATTCTTACCTATACTGAAGCGGATAGGATAACATGGCCTCCAGAACTATTCATGAAAGTTATCTAGTACTCTTCCTGAATTACATATATAGTTCTGTCACCAAGCTGTGTTGTCTTAAATTTGCTTGCATAGGTGTGGATGTGGATGTTTTAGTCAGAGTCTTAAGATAGTGTTATTTCAAACTATTGGCTTTGCTTAGTTTATATTGTCTTGATATTTAAAGAAATTCTTCTATTCCAGTCAGAGAATATGTTAGATTAATTAATGGAGAATTTGAATTATAGCTGCTTTTTTCTTTATTGGCATAATATGCAGTTTGTTGTCTTCTCAAAAAAACTTTCACCTGATTCCCTCAGGACTTCTCCATATTAGCCATTTAATTTTTAGGAGGTTAATTTGCTGGTTGTTGTCAAACATTGAAGAGAGAACATCCTTTGCTAGGACATTGTCAATCACTCCTCATTCCCCACTTTGCACCTTCCACTGAAGAACTTGTGAAAGGTATCCAAAGAAACTATCATGGCAGTAATGTGCCTAAATGCAATACAATACAATACAATAGTAGAGTTGGAAGGGACCTTGGAGGTCTTCTAGTCCAACCCCCTGCCTAGGCAGGAAACCCTATACCGTTCCAGACAAATGGCTATCCAACATCTTCTTAAAGACTTCCAGTGTTGGGGCATTCACAACTTCTGGAGGCAAGCTGTTCCACTGATTAATTGTTCTAACTGTCAGGAAGTTTCTCTTCAGTTCTAAGTTGCTTCTCTCCTTGATTAGTTTCCACCCATTGCTTCTTGTTCTGTCCTCAGGTGCCTTGGAGAATAGCTTGACTCCCACTTCTTTGTGGCAACCCCTGAGATATTGGAACACTGCTATCATGTCTCCCCTAGTCCTTCTTTCTCTTAAGCTAGACATACCTAGTTCCTGCAACCGTTCTTCATATGTTTTAGTCTCCAGTCCCTTAATCATCTTTGTTGTTCTTCTCTGCACTCTTTCTAGAGTCTCTACATCTTTTTTACATCGTGGCGACCAGAACTAAATGCAGTATTCCAAGTGTGGCCTTACCAAGGCATTATAAAGTGGTATTAACACTTCACGTGATCTTGATTCTATCCCTCTGTTGATGCAGCCTAGAACTGTGTTGGCTTTTTTGGCAGCTGCTGCACACTGCTGGCTCATATTTAAATGGTTGTCCACTAGAACTCCAAGATCCCTCTCACAGTTACTACTATTGAGCACGGTACCACCTATACTGTACCTGTGCATTCCGTTTTTGTTGCCTAAATGTAGAACCTTACTCTTTTCACCATTGAATTTCATTTTATTAGATAGTGCCCAATGTTCAAGTTTGTCAAGATCCTTCTGTATCTTAAGCCTATCTTCTGGAGTGTTGGCTATTCCTGCCAGCTTGGTGTCATCTGCAAATTTGATGAGTTCCCCATTTATTCCCTCATCCAAATCATTGATGAAGATGTTGAAGAGTACTGGGCCTAAAACAGAGCCTTGGGGTACTCCACTGCATACTTCCCTCCATGTAGATGCAGTTCCATTGAGGACTACACGTTGAGTGCGGTTGGTCAGCCAGTTACGAATCCATCTGGTGGTGATGCTGTCTAACCCACATTCTTCTACTTTATCTAGTAGTAGGTTATGGTCTACCTTATCAAAAGCCTTACTGAAGTCCAAGTAAACTATATCAACGGCATTCTTCTGGTCCACTAATTTTGTCACATTATCAAAGAATGCAATAAGATTAGTCTGGCATGATCTGTTTTTGACAAATCCATGTTGACTTTTGGCTATTAATTTGTTTGCTTCTAGGTGTTTGCAAATTCGTTGCTTGATTATTTTTTCCAGAATCTTTCCTGGTATTGAGGTCAGGCTGATAGGTCTGTAGTTTCCTGGATCTATTTTTTTCCCTTTTTTGAAGATGGGAACCACATCAGCTCTTTTCCAGTCCTCTGGTAGTTCCCCGGTGTTCCAGGATCTCTGAAAGATATAATTCAGTGGTTCTGAGATCTCGTCTGCTAGTTCCTTCAGAACCCTGGGGTGTAATCCATCCGGTCCTGGTGATTTGAACTCATCTAGGGTAGACAGGTGCTCACTTACCATTTTCTTCCCTATTTCAATTTGTGTTCCTAATCTGATTTTTGTGGTGCTGCTTTTGACAGGTTGGACTGTTTTATCCCTTTGTGTAAAGACAGATGCAAAACATGAGTTAAATAGTTCTGCTTTCTCCCTGTTGCTTGTCACCTTCTTGCCACTTTCTCCTAGCAATGGACCAATTGTTTCCTTAACTTTTTTCTTGTTTTTAACATGTTGGAAGAAGCTTTTTTTGTTAATTTTTACTTTTGTGGCAAGCCTTTCTTCATTGTGAGCCTTAGCTTTCCTCACTTCATCTTTACATGCTCGGGCTGTTTGCTGATATTCTGCCTTAGTTATGTCCCCCCCCCTCCACTTTTTATACTTACCTTTTTTGTCTTTCAGTTTGTCAGATAGTTCTTTATGCAGCCATGCTGGTTTCTTTTGGGAGCTGATATTTTTCTTCTTCATTGGTATTGTGCTAGACTGGGCTTTTGTAATCTCATTTTTCAAAATTTCCCAAGCTTCTTGAGTTGTTTTCCCCTTGAGGATTCTCATCCATGGAATTTTTCCCAAGCTCTCTCTAAGTTTATTGAAATTAGCTTTCTTAAAGTCCAAGACTCTAGTTTGGCTTTGTTCTACTACTTGTGTTTGGATAATGTTGAATTCTAATATTGCATGGTCACTTGCCCCCAGGGTTCCTATGGCTTCAACACCTTCTATCATTTCCTCTCTGTTAGTGAGGATTAAGTCCAATATGGCTGATCCCCTTGTTCCCTTCTCTACTTTTTGGAAAACAAAGTTGTCTGCTAGGTTTCTTAAGAACCTGTTGGATCTTCCACTTGGTGCAGAGTTTGTTTCCCAGTTGATGTCAGGGTAGTTAAAATCTCCCATTACTATTGTGGTGTGCTTCCTACATACCTTAGTTAGCTGACTAGCAAAAAGTTCATCTACTTCCTCTGCTTGGTTGGGTGGCCTGTAGTATAGACCTATGGCAGTGTCATTTCCCCCACAACCTTTAATATTGACCCAAATGCATTCAAGATAGTTCTCATCATTGTTGTGTTCTATTTCTGTAGAGATGTAGTTATTTCTTATATATAGTGCAACTCCACCTCCTCTTTTATTTGGTCTATTTCTTTTAAATAATTTAAATCCTTCTAGCTGTATGTTCCATTTGTCGGTTTCATCCCACCAAGTTTCTGTAATGGCAATAATATCGTATCTGCCCTCTTTTACTTGAATTTCTAATTCACAGATTAGCGAATTAGTTTGCAGAACCAGTTCTTTTTTTTTTTTTAGTAACATCTAGGAATCTGGACTTTTTGAGAAATTATTTGTATGATTTCTTTTCGTAAGAGATCAACAGAACTCTCAAGAATTGTTAAAACAACAAAGAGATGATCAAACAGGGTGTCCTCTATCCACATTTGTGCTGGGCTAAACCTTACTTTTTCTCAAGTGTGTTCATTCAGTTTATTGAAAAAAGAGCTCAGTTTAAAGACGAATCCACCTCACTTCCAAAGGAAGAAGAAAATCATTGACTTTGTGATTGGAGAAGTACAGTGTTCATACCCGCATTTAATATGTCCACAGAAAATTTTCAGCACATAAATTAAATAGAAAAATTCAATTTGTGCCCTGCTTTTTAAAAAACAAAACATAACAAAAGGCAAAATCATTCATTTCCTTACTTTTTGCAACCTGGTAAAATCTAGAAGGACTCCTTCAACCTTGCCTTGATTCCTGGTAAAACTATAAACAATCCCATGCTGTTTACGTAACAACAGTAAAGAAGTGGTTTGCCATTATCTTCTTCGAGGAAGTTGACACCCAGTCTAGTCCATGGCCCTGAGATTAACTGGTGACTTCCTCTCAAAGAAATAACCATGTCTACCTGCTACGTTTTTCAAGGTCAGCCAAGTCAACTCTAAGTGATGTTTATCCCCTATGAAGCCCCATCATATGAATTTAGAATAACACAGTTGGAAGGGATCTTGAAGGTCTTCTAGTCCAACACCCTGCTTAGGCAGGAAACCCTACACCACTCCAGACAAATTATTATCCAACATTTTAAAAACTTCCAGTGATGGAGCATTCACAACTTCAGGAGGCAAGTTGTTCCACTGATTAATTGTTCTAACTGTCAGGAATTTTCTCCTTAGTTCTAAGTTGCTTCTCTCCTTGATTAGTTTCCACCCATTGATTCTTGTCCTACCCTCGGGTGCTTTGGAGAATAGCTTGACCCCCTCTTCTTTGTGGCAGCCCCTGATTATCTGATAATGCATGAATTATTTTATCCCATCTTATTTTGTCTGTAATCTAAGTGATAGTGGAGACGTTTTTCTCTATATCCTGTTATGGATTCATATTTGGTTAAGCAGATTATGCAACAGGAGCTGATATTTTATGGTTCTATGAATTTTGGCGATAACAGTTTAGAGAGCTAATTTGCAAGTGGAAATACACAGGATCTATTCTATTCAAATGATTACATAAAGAAACAAAGTACATTCAACTAATGCACAATTACTTATTAATGTTAACCCCCATTACCATCTTTCCAATGTTCAGCTCTTGATGCCTCTGCAAGACACTACATATTTAAGGTCCCTCCTCCTCCTTGTTCGACTTTCACATTGTATTATGGAAATCAAAACCAGAGCAATTAGATACCTCCTGAATCTTATTTGTTATAATATCACAAGAATGCCCACAATGGCCAATAGAGTGCAGGAAAACATTTAAAGCGGTAAGGCTGGAGTTTCTGAAAGGCAACTTCAAAGATATATTGAAAAGAGAGGGAGGGAACCCTGAAAGCATAATAAATTACATTTGTAGGAGTGTCCTTTTCATGCAGAATTCTGCAGCAAACATTGCATTAAAGAATGCTGTGGGTGGGAGTGGTGGTCGAGCAGGCTAGGGGAGTAACTGATTGCTTTCAAATGTCCTTGAAAACAATGGAAACTTGGGTGGAAAATATGTCTGCCCCCTCAAATGAAATTTTGCAATGACATTCATTAAACATGTCAAAAACTCTGGGTAGTTTTTATTAACCGATCTCCTGGTTTTACAAATTGAAAACATTTGCAGTCATCTCTTTGGATGATAAGCAGTCTAATGACTGTCATTTCTTGAAGTACAAGATGGATTTAGGAGGGATTCCCAGGGAATCAAGCAGAATGGGGTGCATGGATGATCCCTTTCAAGTAACCCCTGATTAGATGCAGTGAGAAGGAGAAACAATCTGTATGAAAGCTATGACTCACGCCGTCTATAGGAAGCATATTTATCCTCAGTTATAACAGAGTTAATAATACATATATTACCTAATGAAAGAATGAATGAAACAAACCAATATTAAATGAGAGAGATGGAAAGCAGAAGATGGAGTACTATTTCTATAAAAGCTGTACTAACTTTTGCTGATTCAAGTGGAGTGTGTGTGTGTGTGTGTGTGTGTGTGTGTGTGTTAGCCCCTGAAGTGCTTATTACTCATGATTACATAAATGGCTATATGGTTTTTAATCACCCTGCATGAAAATTATTGAGGTACATTTCTATTGTACCCTACCCTATTCTGTTCTGTCCTGTCTTATCCTGTCTCAAATCTATCTCCATTTATTCTCTCTCTGTCTCTGTCTCTGTCGCTGTCTCTCATCCATCCATTCATCCTCTATGTATCTATTTCATTTGAGTCAGTCTTAGCTTTTGGGAAATATAATGCACCACATTTTGTTCTGTCCACCCCACCAAATCAAAATCTTCCAGGTCCTCTTGATTAAAAAGTCTAACCTTCTGTGACCCAAGGAGGATGCCTTCTCTATATCATGACAGCCCTTTGGAACATAATTTTTCCTGAGGTTAGATTAGTACCAACCTCACTCACCTTCCATAGAGCACTCAAAATTTGGATTTTCTTTCATGCATGGGAATCGGGAGGTGGTTAAGCTTGTTATTTGACTGGTTATTCTTGGTGGCCATTTCTCTTTCTGAATATCATTTTTTTGTAGACATGTTTTTATTAGATTCATTTATATGAAATGGCTGTTTGTATAAATCCAATACATAAATAAATGAACAAGTCTATGTAGTTTTCTAATCAGTATTATTAAAAAGTGGCCATTCTTATCTTCTTAGAAAGAGACTGATCCAAAATCATCCAGGTGTCTAAGGCAAGTGTTAATCCTGCCCTACTCAGATCCTTAGGAAAGAAACACTCTCAACTCCATTTGGTTGAACAGATAGGTACTTTTACTTAGTGGTTTCACTGAAAGCAAGGCTAGATCTGAATATTTCAATGTAAAGGTTATATATTCCCCCCTTCTATGGCTCTCCTCCCATTGTCCAATAACAGGCCACTTAGATGTTTTGGGAACCACTTGTATATTTAGTGCTACTCAAGCAGTTTCTCACTCCATTCCCAGGTAAGTGTCCCTGGCGTCTTCATTCCAGTCTTGGCACCTCTGTTTTCTGTTAAAGCTGTCTCCCCTCCTGCCATTAGTCTTACATTTCCATGCCCTATTCTACTACTCTATATTCCTTTGGTCCCCTCCTTCCTTCTTTTGCTTTTATGGTAAAATGCCAGAGAAGCAGACGTGCTGAAGGTGCCAGATCTGACAGCAAGACTAAAACTCATGGTCTTCAAGTTTCTAACCCACATGTTTTAACTCATGTTAAACTGTCTCCTTCTTTATCTCATCCCTTGAATTCATGAAGTGGGTCACTCACAAATAACTTCATAATGATCAGTACAAGCCCTTGTGCTCCAAATTAAATAATGTGGAGTAACTGTTTGGTGTACCATATTTTCCAAATCAGTATTTAAACTATAATGGTAAGGGTTACCTTCTTTAGACCAACTAAAGGTTTACAAAATAGTGTGGGCAAGCTTTATTCGGCAGACAGAAAGTTTACAAAATAGTGTGGAAACTTGTGGATTGCAAAGAACTTCTCACAGAGGATATTTATGGAAACTCAAAAATCTTGCACAATATTCTGCAAAGCGTTCATTGTAAATCTTTTAAGTTGACCTCAAAGAAGGTAACTCCAGCTATTTATAGTTTAACATTATATAATATGTTTATTTCTTGTGCTTGATTAAAATCAGTTCTAAACCTTTGCATTCCCACATCAGCACATTTGGACAAACCAACAAATCAATTGAATTGATTTATTTGTCTCTCAGCTGTGATGTAACTTAAAATGCTGAAAAGTTAGAGGATTTCAACAATTCTAAGATGCATGGGCTTCAATACCCAGAAGCCCTCAGGCAGCATGCTGGGAGTCTAAGCCCATGCATCTTAAAGTTGCTGAGAAATAGGGATCAAATCTTTTGCAACCCAATTTAGTAGATTAAAGGCAATTCTGCACTGCAGTCTAAGCTTCTTGTCTCCTATATAGCTTCCAACTCTTTCTTAAATCAGTTTCATAAATCCATACAGAATTTCACTGGGTTGACAGCAGGATTAGGCTGGTGATAAATTTTAATCCCTGGGTCATTACATGGATTAGTCCTGGCAGTTTTCTTAGCAAGATTTTCAGAAGTGGTTTGCCATTGTCTCCTTTTTAGAGCTGAGAGGGAGGGACTGGCCCAAGGTCACCTTACTGGCTCCACACCTGAGATGAGACTAGGACACCCAATGCTTCTGCTTTCTAGCTTTGACGCTTTAATCACTGCAGCAAACTGGTTTTCTCCATCTCAGTAGGCCAAATAAACAGGAATATAATGGACAAATGCCTCTTCACCACTCCTGGAATTAGACATCCATGTTGTTTGTACGTGGTTTTTAATTATTTCCTTTCATGGGGAGTGAGATGAGGGGATTTTGTGTTGTTGCAGGTTCTGCAGCAGCTTGGCCAGAGCAGGGATTTCGGCTACCTTTTCTCGGTATTTCATTTAACAGAATAACAGTGTTGGAAGGGATCTCGGAGGTCTTCTAGTCCAACACTCTATGCCCGTGATGGTGAACCTACAGCACACGTGCCAAAGGTGGCACGCAGCGTCCTCTCTCTGGACATGGAGCCATCGCCCTAGTTCAGCTGCTCGTTAGGACTCTGCTGTGCATGCACGGGGGTCAGGGAGCATGCAGGAGGTGTACGCATACATGCATGGGGGACAGGCCGCATGTGGGAGAACATGTGTGCATACATGGGGGTGGGGCATGTGCGGGGAATGTGTATGCATGTATGGGGGTGAGGCATGTGCAGGAAGCATGTGCGCATGCATGGGGCAGGGCACATTCAGGGTGTGCATGTGCAGGGACGCATGCACGGGGGCAGCACACGTTGCATTTTGGGGGTTCACATATGCACAGTCGTGTGCACACGCACGGAGTTTGGGCGCTCAGTTTGGAAAAGTTTAGCCCTCACTGCTCTATGCCATTCCAGACAAGTGGCTGCCCAGTCTCTTTTGAAAAGCTTCCTGTGATGGAGTGCCCACAAGATCTGAAGGCAAGCCGATCCACTTTTTTATTGTTCTCGCTGTTGAGAAATGTCTCCTTAGTTCTAGATTGCATCTCTACTTGATTAGTTTCCACCTAATTTCCTTAATTAGTTTCTATCTTCCCGTACTTTGGAAAATAGGTGGAACCCCCACCCCCACCCCCTCTTTGTGGCAACCCCTTAAATATTGGAACACTACTGCATTTTGGCAGAAATTAACTAATGCCTTTGCAGATTTTCTTCTGCTTGATTTTGAGAGTTTGGGGTATGAAAACCGTGGCTGGGTGAAGATGTATTTACCCTACTTATTCTTCCTTCAATGGAATGAATTTTGCCACACTATGTATAAGGTTATGATTCTTGATGTCTTTGTAATATACCACAGTGTGTGAATTGGAAGAAATCTACATTAAATGATCTTTACAACAATGCCTGACTTAATTTCTGAACAGCCGTAGCTAGTGGAGCGAAGCTGGTTTCTCTTATGGGATATTTTCCCTTGAGGGATATATTTCAAAGTCTTCTTATTTTTATATTCACTTATTTAATATTGTGTTGTAATCAATAAAAGAAGGTTAGATTACAACAAATAACAGACAGGCTAGAGTGAAATGTTCTGAGACCCTTCCTTCCTCTCTTCCTCCCTCCACCCCTTCCTCCCTCCTTCCTTCTCTTCCTCTCTCCCTCCAATCTTCCCCGTAGATGTCCAAATGTTTCCTTTCCAGAGAAATTTTAAAATGAGATTTAGGCTGCAAGTTATTTATTCATGACTTATAGACCAGATTATAATCAAATATGGGTTTGATTCAATGTTGTGGATTGATCAGAAAATTCCCAACCATTTGGGAATAACATAATAGCACAATTGGAAGGGACCTTGGAGGTCTTATGGTCCAAACATGTGCTCAAGCAGGAGCTCCTATACCCCATCTCAGACAAATGGCTGAAATTCATACATTTGGGATGTTGAGGGCACATTGTTGGCTCTCACAGAAAAGAGGTAGTGGATGGTTAGCCCACTGATAAAGTGAATAAAAAGATAGAATCAATTAATTAATGGTCGCATCAAAAGAAAAAAAACAGATGCCATTGGGGACATAATCAATGACTTTATGCTATGCAGATTTATTAATGTACTTCTATTCCATGGTCCCTATTCTCAGTGATCTTGCTATATTTTTCCTTACTCTAGAAAGTGTAGCTCAAACAGTCTGTATCTCCCTTTAGAAAACTAGAAACACTCAAGCGAGATGGATGTTGTAGAAATTTGATAGAAAGATAGAAAATAGATGGATGGATGGATGGATGGATGGACGGATTGACTGACTGACTGATTGGGAACCAAATATATTATTAGAAATAAAGATGGTACAACTCTAGAGCTTTACTTTAGAATAAAAGTAAACTCCAACTTTTCCCTGTTTAATAGCAATGGTGTTCAGGAGAACAAAAAATGCTGAACAGGCAGAACAGGGAGCATCATGGACGTTCAGGAATCTTCTCCACTTGGTACATTTGGGCTTCCAGGAGCATCTTGGGAACCTAGAGCATTGCATTCTACTCAAAAAGTTGTAGGTTTTAAAGCCCATTTATCCATTTATTCCCTTGTATGATTTGGATCACAGATCCTCTTCCAGTTGCCTTCCAGGATTAAACAAAGAGGATGGAGCAGTACATGCTCTGTACTTTGGCCTTTCTGGAGGAAATTTAGGATAGAAAGGCTAAAAGCAAATGTCGTTAACCCTGAGTTTGATTTCAGCCCATGATAGTGCCTTTCATCCACTGTAAACAATCTTAGATTTGTTCCTTAAGCTCTTCCCCTCCCAAAGAATCACATGTGAAACTTCTTTCCTGGATGCATCTAGCATGCTTCTTGCCAATAGCTTTAGGAGAGGTAATGAAAGAGAAAACCTTTGGAGGAAGAGAGATGATGAGGAAGAAGCAGAGAGATATGAGAAGTAAAAACAAAAGGTCAGCGTTTCTCAGAGGTGTAAAGGGGATCCAGCTGTGGGAAAGTCTTAAGAGTTCATTATGTTGTTGAATGCAGCACAGGAATCAAGCCACACTGTAGCAATAAGCTAGCAGAAATAAATAAAGGTAGCCTTCTTCTTCCCAAATTTATAAAAATATGATAGTGTGTCATTTCAAGTAGCCAACAGCCAGACATTACATAATGTCTTGGGAACGAGATACAAAAGCAAATTGTGCTCCCAGTCCCCTGTGTTTTTGTAATGTCTGTCAAAGAGTCCATAGTATTCCATGTAGTCATATGTATATGGTTCTAATAAAAGGGCCATAAAAGAATGTACACCTTTCCATTTCAAATAAGACAAGGGAGTAAAGAAAACAGGGAGAAAAAGTTAATTCCTGTTCTTTTTCACCTGCCTTATGAGCCTTCATGCCTTCTGGACTGCAAAGGTAACAGGGGGACAGCCATGTTACAAGCACCTCTTGCGATGTCCACACTCAGTTATGGCTAGTGTCCTACACACACACACAAAAGATAGAAATTGGTTTGGGATGAATTTAAAGAGAAAGAGAGAAAAATGAACGTAATTTGTCATTTCATTCTAGCACCTTTCCCAAATATGATGACTTTAACATATCTTAAACCAGGATCTTGAGATTCTTTAGCTCATTGACTCTTGCAGGAATTGTTCATTGACCACCCCAACCTCTTATTATATGAAAATGACTTAATAAATACTAAATTATTTTATACTAATTTAATAAATATTTCTAAATGGCAGCTTTACTTGGATCAGTTTACATTCTGCAACAATATCTCTAACAGCATCAAACAACGGCTGCATATCCGAGGTCCTTGGGAAGAATGTGATAGGTGAATAAAAAGGCCAAATCCAGTATAACCTATCTGGATGACTATGCAATTAATCGTAAGAATTATGACCAAGTTATCAAAATTATTATTTAGAAACTTTGATGGAAGTTTGTATTTAAAGGTAGCAAAAGCTACCAGGAACATCAAGCTGATATCCAGCTATAAGGTGCCTGTTGTGTGTGGCTTTTTAGTTGTTGATTGGGGTGTTGATGGATCAATATCCCAATTAACATCATCACCCCATCCACATCCCACTCAGCAACTAAAAAGCCATATACAACATGAACCATATGATACCACACACAGAATAGCCCAAAACACTCTACAAGAGAGGAGTTTCCTGGGGATGGGCTCCAGCATGAGTTCGAAAGCTCAGAATTAAATCTCTGGTCCTGGTGGACTGACTCAGTTTGGATTCTATATGATAGCAGAGTAGAGTAGAGTAGAGTAGAGTAGAGTAGAGTAGAGTAGAGTAGAGTAACAGTTGGAAGGGACCTTGGAGGTCTTCTAGTCCAACCCCCTACTTAAGCAGGAAACCCTACACAACTTCAGACAAATGGTTATCTAATTTCTTCTTAAAAACTTCCAGTGTTGAAGCATTCACAACTTCTGGAGGCAAATTGTTCCACTGATTAATTGATCTAACTGTCCGGAAATTTCTCCTTAGTTCTAAGTTGCTTCTCTCCTTGATTAGTCTCCACTCACTGTTTCTTGTCCTACCCTCAGATGCTTTGGAGAATAGCTTTACTCCCTCTTCTTTGTGGCAACCCCTGAGATACTGGAACATTGCTATCATGTCTCCCCTAGTCCTTCTTTTCATTAAACTAGACATACCCAGTTCCTGCAACCGTTCTTCATATGTTTTAGTCTCCAGTCCCCTAATCATCTTTGTTGTTCTTATTTTATTTCTACCTATAATTTCACAGGATTTGGGAGATCTGGGAGATTTCAACTATTTTAAAAGTTTCATTTTGACTTGAGGGTGTAGGAAGTGCTATCTTGGGGTGCCTTCCAGAATTGTATTCTCCATCCTGCAGCTTAGTTCACACTAATTTCAATTGCAACAGCTTGCTATAAGACAGCTTTCAGTGATTCCAGCATGCATTAGATGTAAGAACATCTGACTATCAATTCCAAAAGAGAACACACTTTGAGTTTGTGTGATCAAGTGAAAATGCTTACATATGGAAATCCCATCGTGTCATTCATTAGTGTTTAAAGCAGATGTTTCAACGAACAACAAATTTAATTAAACCTAAACCTGTTGTGCTTAAACAAAAAGTATGCAATGATTTCTACCACCCTCATTTTCTTCTTGGTTTCACTTTTCCTCAATAGTGAACATAAAATTAAATACCCTGGAACAATTAGCAATAAGTTGTTAAATGATTTGTATTTTAATAAAACAAGGGAGAATGGCGAATTTTATTCTCTTCTGAAGTAAGTTCAGAGATAATCACCATGAATATCAAAAGAAGAACTGACTATGAAGAATGTTTGGAAAGTCTATCGAATGCATTATTGTATGTCTCTTCCTATTGATTTGGCTAGAGAGAGGAGAAACATTCAAACAAAATGTCTGTTCTCATCTAGAGATTGCATTCCTCAAACAAAGATATACAGTACACAGACACGCTGCCTTAGCCATAAGAATGCAAACAGATATTCAGAGGAGCATTTACAAAACTGAACGTGCAGAAAATCAGTCTGGTTCAAGGGAAACTTTCTTCTCATAATCTTGCATCCCTTAGCAAAGAGGGCCTGAACTTTGAAGGAATCATCTCAATGCTTCTAGTATTTACAGTGTAAGCTAATGTTGAATGAGGCCTATTTAATTTTTATTTATTTATTTTACACCTTTATTAATATACTTAATAACTCAAAGCAAACATACCTAATGCTCCTCCCCATTTTTCTCACAACAACAACAACAACAACAACAACAACAACAACAACTCTGTGACGAGATTTGGCTGAGGAGAGTGACTGGCTCAAAGTCACCCGGCCAGTTTTCATCCAGAAGGTGGGACTAGAACTCAGTCTCTCAGTTTCTAGGGTGGTATCTTAATCACTAGACCAGACTGGCTCTTGATTCATTTGATTAATCAGTGAAACCATCAAAGTAAACAAATCTGGCCCACACACTATTTACTTCAGTTTACTTTATTGCTTATTGATTAATGGGACAAATTTATTCAATGCTGATATCACCAAGTCATGGCCTGGATAGATGTGACATGTTTACTCCTATAATGAAGGGGGGGGGGAACTACTACCCATGTTTCCCTGAAAATAAGGCCTCCCAGAATAATAAGCCCAGGCTTTTGAGTGTATGCACTAAAATAAGCCCTCCCCTGAAAATAAGCCATCCCTGAAAATATTGCAACACAGCAGCAGTCATGCTGCCTCCTGCACCTCAAAAAGAATAAGACTTCCCCAAAAATAAGGCCTAAGGTGCTTATTTCGGGGGTCAAAAGAAAATAAGACCATGTCTTATTTTGGGGGGAAAAGGTAGTCAACCTAAGAGAATAATTATTTAATTCTAGCTCTACTTTATATTCAAATTAAAACGAACTAAAGTAGATGTTTAACAGAACTCAGGTTTCAACTTTAGGAAGCAAGCCCTATTTTGTGCATGTTGAAATAAATAAAACCTTAATTGTGGTTTAATTTCTGTGCATGTTTTAAAATCAACACCTTAAATGCAGGAATAAAGAGCCTTTTAAAGCTATAACCCTTATCTTTGTTTTTGCTAAAATGTTTATTTTTGTGGAGTTTCCAAAATCACTCCCTTTAATACATGAAAAACCTTTTAAACTGCAGTCTGCTTTAACTTTTCTAAATATTAAAGATTCATAGTTCAGGCAATGTTCATTAGGGAACATAATATTTCCACCTTGCAATAGGTGTGGTTCAATCCTCTTGCAGGATCAGAATTCAGCACTTATGAAAAATTTTAACTGGTATCTGTTACCTCAGATAGGAGGAAAGTTGGTTGGAGCTGATATTTTGTTACCAGTTCTCTTTTGCTCTTTTTAGAAAAATACATACATACATTTATTTTAATCTTTATTGTACTTTATTTGTAATTTGTGACTTTTTTAAAAAAATAATTGTGGTCATATACTGTATTTACTACTAAATAAAAGGGAAGAGAGAATTAAAATTATACGAAGATATTTCAAGCATAGGAGTCAACCAGATCGTTTGACTAATCCACCAAGACAGTTCTAAATGTTCTATTCATCCACTTCTTATAGTGTTGACAGCAACGTACTTATTTAAACACAGTATTTCCTAGGCACACCCTTTTATATTTCTGGGACACGCTGAATGCCAGCCATATCCTATGGATGTTTGCCTCTACCTTCAGAGTACCTTCTATCTAAGCTCCATTGATGGAAGGCAGATCCAAACCAGGTATAGTAGTTATTTCAGATGTTCCTGAGATGACCATCCAGTCTTATCAAGTATGTGTAAGGCAGAAGATGCTGATCCCTATATGCAAAACTTAAAAATAAGCAAAATTTAAATTATTTTTCACTTTAGAAAGGAAGGTCAATGCACTGCATCACTGATACCTGTTCAATTTAGCCGGCCTGGCCTAATCCCAAATTTTAGTCCCTCAAGTCTGCATTTTTAAATTTTTAGGGGTACGCTTTTTAGCTGATTTTAACTTTTATTATTCTGTACAGCTGAATTTAGGTTTAATTCGCTTTTAAGGGTATGTAAGGGTATTTATTTTTTGTATGTTTTTAATGTGATGCCTGTACACCGCCCCGAGTCCCTTCGGGGAGAGGGGGCGGTCTATAAATTTTGAAAATAAATAAATAAATAAAGGAGAAGAACATATTTCCACCATCACAACAAGCAACAAACAGAACCAAGACTGTCTCTGATTACAAAGTCTCCACATTTAATGTTCCACTTTCAAATTCCAAAAAGACACTTTCATATATGTTGATCCTCCTAGTTCAGTTTCAAAGATTATTCTGCATTTCTTTGACCATTATCATGCATTTTGATGTGAACCAAATTCCTTTTGAATAGTCTTCCCCCCTCTCAAATGTTCATGGTTTGATATGGAATTTATAAAGTTGTCTTAGCTATGGGGTAGCTGAAGGTTCCTTCTTGTATAATTATCCTTTTAGCAGTCATCGGCATCTTTGGATTTCTATATCAAAGATCTCTTACCCTAGGACATTGCAGGCCAGACAGTGTGGGCAGCAAAGAAGATTAAAGAGAGAGATATAGCAGGGAAGCATATAACCTCTGCTATCTTGAAATCAAATAAGTTCTTAAACACGACCAAAATAAACTATAAAGAAATGTTAAGTGTCCTGAGAATAGGATAGAAAAACTGAAGCTTATTTTTCAGGAGAAAAGGAAATAACAAGTGGTGGGAAATGGATAGATTTTAGTGCAACATTAGTATAGATCAAGTATTCCAACAGCTGGGTACAATTTGTTATAGAAAAATAGAAACAGTAAATTCAGGAAGCCAAGAAAATATCTCTACGTAGGTGTGTTGCATACATATGCCAAACCATCTCAATTTTTCTGAAGTTTCCAAGGATCATAAAAAGGCTGGCAACACAGATCCTGAAAGTGACCTGCAAGATATCATAGGATGTGTTCAAAAGCCACTGCATAAAACTCATATTTGCAAGGGTGGAAAACTGATATTCTAGCTCTTATGATCACTATATCAGTTTTCTTATTTTAGACCCACAACAGACTGCAAAATACCTTTCTAACAATAGCTCTAGTCTGCAGGAGAACATCAGCATTCCCTCTGTTTATTGCAGGCGGTGTCAAAATATTCACAATGCTAAGATAATTATCCTTTCGTACCTGCAATTACTGTGTTTAATTTTCTGATTCAACATGCTGTTTTTAGGCTAGATAGCATCCAACGGCGCCATGTAATATGTTTATGTTGAAAGTCATGAAGCCTAGGAGGCTATAAGAACTGAAAGGGTCTTCCTGATAAAAAGAAACTAAGGTAATGAATTACTTCTCCAATATCTTTTTATAAAAAATAAATGATGGATTCTCTTCATTAATGCTTACTAGGAGCACATGGTACATCTTTTGTATTAAGAAGAAGAAGAAGAAGAAGAAGAAGAAGAAGAAGAAGAAGAAGAAGAAGAAGAAGAAGAAGAAGAAGAAGAAGAAGAAGAAGAAGAAGAGGAAGTAGACTTCTCATCCAACTTCATACAACTTCATCAGTTGTAATTTATGAATGACATTTCTTTGATGATAAGCAAAATGTCTTCTTTTTCTTCCTTAAAAAAATCATTTAAAAAAACCAAGTCCAGTTGCTTTTTGAAAAAAAGAAAAGGGGGGAAAAAAGCACCTTTGAGACAACTCTGACTGGATGTCTGAGAATCTCCCATAGGCATTCTTCTCCTTGTTTACCTTCACACAAAGAACATGGCAGGATGGGTCATTAAAATGAAAGGTCTGTAGAGATTCTCAGTCATCCAGGTCATGATTTTTTTTCCAAAGGTGCTTTTTTCAGGAGGCAACTGGACTTTATTGTTTTTTTCTTTGAAGAACTTTTGCTTCTCGTTCAAGAAGCCTCTTCAGCTCTGACAGGACAGTGGGGAATGGAAGGATTTATATTCCTTGCAGACAGTTGGTCATTTCCATCCTTTGAGAGGGTCGTTGATGCACTTGGAGATTTATCTGTGTCCTCAGGGTCACCTGAGTGGTGCTCCTGATTTCCTGTAGTCTACCATTTTTTTCTCTGGAAATCCATTCCTATCCCACAAGGACACCTTTGGAATGGTGTAGAGGGTAGGAATGGAAAAAGCACCTCCTGAAAAAAAGCACCTGTGGTAAAATGAAAGGTAATGATCAATCTCCTTCAAGGTGGACTTAAGACTTGGTGACTTCATTAGCTCTCTTGTGTCACTTTTTTTTTTGACTGTTTCTGGGGTGTTTCTGCCTTTTTCCTCTTTAGGGATTTTCTGTACAGTTTCACCATCTAATCTACAGCCCTTGTATTCCCTGGAGAAATTCCAGTAGGTACTAACCTAGACAGATCTTGGCTAACTTCCAATTCTAGACAAGACCAGAAAAGTGCTGCCATCTGCTGAGAGAGTGAATCACTCTTGTTGTCCGGTTCACAGACTAGAAAATGAAAATGAAACCAAAGCAATTTAACAACAGATTTTGTTGGGAATGGAGTGTCCATTAAATCCAAATAGCCCTCAAATCCTGATTTACATAATCTATGTAAATTTACATAGTTGTGTAATTTATACAATTTTTCATACTTTGGATAAGTAGACATTTAAGCAGTTTATGTAAGATGCATGACATTTTAAACTAAATTAAATTTTAGATTATGCAAATATTTGTAAATTCTATGGCCCAACAGCAGACTTTCACACTATTTGAGGGTAAAGATCAATATGAACAATTCATTTATTCAATGTGGAGACTCCTAAATGAAGGCCATTAAAATGTTGGAAAAATTTTATAGCTTTAAATATTGGTCCCTTTTCTAAAACATCATTCTATATTTTTTTTAAAAAGGAAACAAAAAAAAGTCACAACATATCCAGATGTGAGTGAATTTGCTTCCTGCCATTTTTATTATAGAATATTTATTTATTCATTCATTCATTCATTCATTCATTCATTCATTCATTCATTCATTCATTCATTTCTAAATAGGTTGGCAGACCTTCAAATCAAGCACTGGGTTAGAGAAACACATTTCTAGGAAGCCTCATAGAGCCTAGGTGACTTAATAAGTATTAGAATTAATATTGAAATCCACCAGTGGCATTTTGCTTTGAAACTGGCCAACCTCTCACCTTATTTATATAAATTAAAAGAACTTTAAAGGAAGCTATGTAGGGCAGGAAACCTAGTCAGCAAGCTAAGTATTCAGCAGCTCATTAAATGTCCCTAAATACCATGCTGCTTATCCCTAAAGTAGATAGTCCTTTAAAGAATGTGGACATACAATCTTTTACACTTTTGAAAGGCAAAAGCAGGACTTTGAACTCAGAAGAAACTGGTGGAACTGGTCAGGATAGTCTTCCATCTGGGAAGACTCAGAATGGTGCAGCCAGGTGAGTTTAGATCCAAGAGTTAATCGTCTCATTTCTCCTTCCTTATATGTTCTTGTGTACTGAGTTAAAAAACATTGAATTACAAATTCTGGTGTGTTTCCCATCTAGTACTTTAGTTTTATAGCTGCGTATATGTGTCTATGCTTGTCAATCAGCAGTTCGGCGGTTCGAATCCCTAGCGACACATAACAGAGTGAGCTCCCGTTACTTCTACCCCTCAAAGACCTCTTAGGAATGGCGTGAGGTCGACAGTAGACAGTCTAAGGTTAAAATTTTGGGGGTTTGTGGAAGAAACCACAGAGTCAGGTAGTGCATCCCAGGTATTGAAGGTATTACTGAAGTCATATTTTCTGTAATCAAGTTTGGAGAGCTTTACCATATGTTTGTACCTATTGTGAGCTCGTGTGTTGTGCTTCCACCAACCTAGCAGTTGGAAAGCATGCAAAAAATGCAAGTAGAAAAATAGAGACCACCTTTGGTGGGAAGGTGACCGTGTTCCGTGCATCTTCAGCAGTTAGTCATGCCGGCCACATGACCACGGAGACGTCTTCGGACAGCAGCTTTGAAACAGAGATGAGCACAGCCCCCTAGAGTCAGGAATGACTAGCACATATGTGTGAGGGGAAGCTTTACCTTTATCTTATGCGTCTAATATATTGGAGCACAGCAAAATAAAGTAATAAGATAGTTTACCATTTCAGTTTTTTTTTTTTAAGAAAAAGAAATATTCTGACCTTGTAAGGTTTGATATGTTAAATTGAGTTGAAGCTGCAGCCCTATTATGTTCAGAGGAATAAAATAAAGTTAGTTTCCTAAACCAATACTAAATCATTTGATTTAAGGATTGCTATGATCTTTCCATAACAGGAAAAGAGAGGGAGAGAAAAACACTCCATTTTTTAAATTATTTAAAACCAACTTTCCCTCCATCCCATGAAGAGCTAAATTTCATAAGAGAAATGTGCCATTGTTTCTATCAAATTTTGACATTGTGATTTTGGGTTTCATGGAGATCCATATGAGATGATGGCAGCTATTATGTGGCTTATGGGTCCCAGACTGCCTCTGCATGTGAAAATCTGAGTATGGCATCACCAACAGCTTCCTAGATTCCTTCTATTGACCACAAAATGACACACAAAAGGACCCAGCAAGAAGATTTTATGTACTTCAGCTGTAAACTGCTTTGTGCAAGACAGCTAAGGCAACCTTATCTGGTTGCAGAAAGCATGCAGATGTTTAGATGGCTGCAATGAGTTGTCTCTGTTGGTATAGGAAACACAAACAAGATTGTACATGCAATATCTGCTCCACACATTATATGTACTTGAACATATGGGTATAAAAACTGGGCTTTGTTCAGGAGAGTAAAAACCCAATTGACCAATAGAGGGCAGCGGACTAATAGCTTCTGGATTTCTTTCATGGCCTAAAGTGATTGCCCAAGCCTTTCCCATCCAGATGTAGCAGCAAATAGTTATAAGTTGCAGTCATGTGATTTCTCACTTAGTGATCATGGGTGATTCACTTAAATGCAGCAGAAGTGAGATCATTCATCTATTGGAATGGAATGGAATGGAATGGAATGGAGTGGAGTGGAATGGAATGGAGTGGAGTGGAGTGGAGTGGAGTGGAATGGAATGGAATGGAATGGAATGGAATGAGAATAGAATAACAGAGTTGGAAGCAGGGGTGGACTTCAAAAATGTTAACAACGGGTTCTCTGCCTAGCTGCTGGGTAGGTGTGGCCATGCCGGGTGTGGCTTGGTCATCCTCTTACACCACAGTGGGGGGGGGTTCACCCTCCCCAGGCTCTGGAGGTTTTCCTCGAGCCTCTGGGATGGCGAAAACGACCTCCCCTGGGCTCCATTTCTGACCTTCCAGAACTTCCAGGAGGACCATTTTTCACCCTCCCCGAGCCTCCGCGCGGGCCCTGTACTTACCTGGAATTCCCAAATTCTTCGTAGATGCTTATAAAATCACATTATTTGAGAATGACCAGTCTGGGAGTATTTTTTCATAGCTGCTGGTTTTAATTATGTTAAGTAGGATCAACAGTTTGATCTTTAAGGAAGGCCTTCCTATATCGCTTATCCACCCCTGCAATCTGTAGTCCTTCATTTTATGGAGGAGGAGCTAATGTAGCGATGATACGGACGTGCGGTCTTGATGCTCCGAGACCGCACAGTTCTTTTTCTTGATCATGAAACAAGATTATGTTATAGAATCTCTGGCAATATTTGCAACAGAGGATTAGTTGCTGAAAATGAGAGCATTTTCTAAAATAGTCAAGTTGATGTCTTCGTTAAAGAAAAGACACTATTATTGCTGGCTAGAAATGCCTTATGGACTTTTTGGATAAAAAAGAAAAAAAATTAACTTATCCTCTCTCTTTATATATATATTTGTTTTTACAATTAGATAGGATACATTATAAAGTGAAAGTAAAGCTTTCCCCTTCTTGGTCATGTCCGACTCTAGGTGGCAGTACTCATCTCCTTTCTTAACTAAGGGAGCCAACATTGTCCAAAGATGTTTCCATGCAATGGTGAAATGCTACCGGGTTTTAGCTGCTTCTCCTGAACCGGTAGTAAAAAATGCTACCAGTTTGTCTCAACTGGTAGTTTAAAAAATGCTTTAAAAAGTTTTTAAAAAGTTCCGACGATCGCGCAACACAGCTAATTGTTGGAACTTTAAAAAAAACTTGTTAAAGCATTTTTTAACTATCGGTTGGCCAGTAATTTTTTTTAAAGTTCCAATGATCAGCTGTGCAATAATCAGCTCTGCTGTGCAATTTACATTCACTAGAAAGCAGGAAATCCTGCTTTCTAGCTAATCTAAATCATGCAGCACAGCTGTTCCCCCTCCCCACTGTTCTACTTACATTTGCAGACTCTTAAAAGGCTTCTTAGCACCTGTGGTGCGCATGTGCGCAAAGCAAACAGTAGCAGACTTCAAAGCATTTCACCCCTGTTTCCATGGTTATGTGACCAGCATAGACTGAGCTGCACAGAATGGTGTTATCTTCCCACCAGTGGTACCTATTTATCTACTCACATTTGCTTGTTTTCGAACTGCTAGGTAGGCAGGAGCTGGGGCAAGTAACAGGAGCTCACCACATTGCGTGGTGCTTGGGTCTTGAACTTGGGCTATCTTTCCAACTGACAAGCTTGGTGTCTTTAACCACTGAGCATTCATGCCCCATATGTAGCTTGTTTAGTTTATGCTAAAATCCAACCCAGCTCTCAGAATCTTTTGCTAGTGTGGGCTATAAGCACTTTTATTTGATCCTTTCAAACACACTATTGATAAATAACAAAGCTGAATAGGGTTTGATGTTCAAATGTTCTCTCAGTGGTCCATCATCCTAGCTACTCAGCTTCTTATTAAATATCTTCTCTTTTAGCTGCACTGATTGCTTCCCTAATACATATAACGAAGCTCAAGTTGTGGATTCTGAGATCAACTGCCTGCAGTGAGTTTGGTTGTGTAAGAAAAGGATTATAATGAAGGAGAAAAGGAAATGAACAAAGAAAATTATCTCTCAGTGAGAGGATATATTTAATTGACATATGTGAGAAGAACAAAGGAAAGGGCAGAGTCTGCTTTATTACAAGATAAATGCTGCATAGTATCTTCACCTTTAATCTGTATTTATAAGAAAGCTATATGGTAATGACCATCATTGCTTTTTTATCTTTTGTCATATGATAACAGATAAAAGAGATCCAGTCTTCTTCTTCTCTTCCTTCCCATTCTCCTGAAGATAAGACAATCCTCCTCCTTCTCCTTCTCCTTAAGATAAGACAGTTCTCCTCAGTGGTGGGTTTCCAATTTTTTTACTACCGGTTTGCCCATGTGGACGATGCTTCTGCGCATGCACAGAAGTGTCCGGTTCAGTGGGCGGAGCCTCCTGCCGCTGCTACTACCGGTTTGCCCAATTCAGACTGAACCGGGAGCAACCCACCTATGGTGCTCCTCCTCCTCCTCCTCCTCCTCCTCCTCCTCCTCCTCCTCCTCCTCCTCCTCCTCCTCCTCCTCCTCATTGCAAATGATGCTATCTGGGAATATGTTTTCTTACTCGGAGATATGAAATTCATAGAGACTGATATTAAATTGAAATAAGTATAATCTCCCAATATAAGTGATTTTGAAGTAAAATCCATACCACTTATTCTTTGGCGTCACTATGTACCTTGGTTGGAGAAGAAAATGGTCTACCTGTTTTATGCTGCAGACTGTACCTTCACTGTGCCTATCGATCCTAATACCTGTGGAGGTTCTCAGTCATCCAGGTCATGGTTGTCTCAAAGTCTTTGAGACTATCAATCCTGATCTATAAATCAAAACTGCCTCATCCAGAGTAATTGTTGAATTGTTGTTAAGCTCCAAAATAGTTCAAATTAGCCAGAGAGGCAACTCAAGAGCACAGTAAACTCCAACTGTGCCTATTTATAAGCAACATTATTGTCCTACTTTTTCTACTGGCATTAGGATTCTGAATCGCAGCACGTTACTTGGATCTAATGGAGCCCAGGAGAATTCTACCTGTGGCTAGGTAAATATTCTGAGATTTTATGAGCATGACTCAATGTCTTTATTTGTGGAGCGCTAGCGGGGATCTTGATAGGTTAGGATTAGAGGTGGATCAGACCAGACTATAGCAATAGCATTTAAACTTATATGCCACTTTATAGTGCTTTACTGCCCTCTTTAAGCAGTTTTACAGAGTCAGGATATTGCCTCCAACAATCTGGGTCCTCATTTTACCCACCTCAGAAGGATGGAAGATTGAGTCAACTCTGAGCCTGGTGGGATTTGAACTGCCAAATTGCAGGCAGCTGATAGTCAGCAGAAGTGGCCTGCAGTACAGCACTCTAACCACTCTGCCACCAAGGCTCTTGTATCTTGACAATGTATTTTGCTTGTTAACATTTCCTATCTGCCTTGGTGGAACATCGGATGGGTAATGGTCTTTAGAATAAAAGGCAAAGTAGAGGGAAGGGTTAAGCTTCATATTTCTATCAGTTTCATTTGTGTTTTTTTTAGCACCCTGGTGATGAGTGGGGTGACAGATGTTGCAGCCAGATCACCCTGACATCTGCTTTTTAGCAGCAGTATCACCAAGGCCAGGGCATTTTACTGAACAAGATATTTCCCTTTTCAAGGATCTGAACACAACAGTAGCTAAATCTTACTTTAAAGTTGTTGCTAAGATAATATTCTCCATCACAGGTGAGTCAGTAACTTGTTACTAGCCAGATGACAAGTACAGTGAAACTCGAAAAATTAGAATATCGTGCAAAAGTTCATTTATTTCAGTAATGCAACTTAAAAGGTGAAACTAATATATGAGATAGACTCATTACATGCAAAGCAGGATAGTTCAAGCCGTGATTTGTCATAATTGTGATGATTATGGCTTACAGCTCATGAAAACCCCAAATCCACAATCTCAGAAAATTAGAATATTACATGCAATCAATAAAACAAGGATTGTACATAGAACAATATCAGACCTCTGAAAAGTATAAGCGTACAAATGTACTGAGTACTTGGTTTGGGCCCCTTTTGCAGCAATTACTGCCTCAATGTGGCGTGGCATGGAAGCTACCAGCCTGTGGCACTGCTGAGGTGTTATGGAAGACCAGGATGCTTCAATAGTGGCCTTCAGCTCTTCTGCATTGTTCAGTCTCATGTCTCTCATCTTTCTCTTGGCAATGCCCCATAGATTCTCTATGGGGTTCAGGTCAGGCGAGTTTGCTGGCCAATCAAGCATAGTAATCCCATGGTCAATGAACCAGGTTTTGGTGCTTTTGGCAGTGTGGGATGGTGCCAAGTCCTGCTGGAAAATGAAGTCAGCATCCCCATAAAGCTCGTCTGCAGAAGGAAGCAAGAAGTGCTCCAAAATTTCCTGGCAGATGGTTGCGTTGACCCTGGACTTAATGAACCACAGTAGACCCACACCAGCAGATGACATGGCTCCCCAAATCGACACAGACTGTGGAAACTTCACACTGGACTTCAAGCATCTTGCAGTGTGTGCCTCTCCATTCTCCCTCCATACTCTGGGTCCTTGGTTTCCAAATGAGAGGCAAAAGTTGCTCTCATCAGAAAAGAAGACTTTGGAGCACTGAGCAACAGATCAGGTCTTTTTTTCTTTAGCCCAGGTAAGACGCTTCTGACGTTTTTTGTTGTTCAGGAGCAGCTTGACAAGAGGAATACGACATTTGAAGCCCATGTCCAGGATCCATCTGTGTGTGGTGGCTCTTGATGCACTGACTCCAGCCTCAGTCCACTCCTTGTGAAAGTCCCCAACATTTTTGAATGGCCTTTTCCTGACAATCCTCTCCAGGCTCGGTCATCCCTGTTGCTTGTACACCTTTTTCTTCCACACTTTCCCCTTCCACATAACTTTCTATTAATGTGCTTTGATACAGCACTTTGGGAACATCCAACTTCTTTTGCAATTACCTTTTGAGGCTTTCCCTCCTTATGGAGGGTGTCAATGATGGCTTTCTGCACAACTGTCAGGTCAACAGTCTTTCCCATGATTGTGATTCCTACTGAACCAGACTGAGAGACCATTTAAAGGCTCAGGAACCATTTGCCAGTGTTATGGCTTAATTAGCTGATTAGAGTGGGACACTTTGAGCCTAGAATATTCCACCTTTTCACAATATTCCAAATTTCTGAGATTATGGATTTGGGGTTTTCATGAGCTGTAAGCCATAATCATCACAATTATGACAAATCACAGCTTGAACTATCTTGTTTTGCATGTAATGAGTCTATCTCCTATATTAGTTTCATCTTTTAAGTTGCATTACTGAAATAAATGAACTTTTGCACGATATTCTAATTTTTCGAGTTTCACCTTTATGTAACAAACATAATTCAATTCTTCAGCGGAAGGAAACAGGCAGCTGTAATGTCTTCATTGCTGATTGTAGGAATCTCATATTATCAAATCTTGCCCTAAGTGCAAGCTTGCATATGTGTAATATTCCAGAACCATAAGAATATTCCTTCTATCCCTTGCCCTACTTCCCATTTTTCTCTATCTCTTGTGTCTATTGTAAATCTCCCAGGATAGTGAGCTGCCTCATTGCAAAAGAACAAAAACATGGACGATTACGCAAAATATAAAAAGATATACTACACTTGATCTTAGCCAAAAGGTTGAGAAACATAGTAGGTTTATGTGTGTGTTTTCTCCAAGATAGTGTTCCAAAAAAATGCTAAATATCTCTTGGGGGAAATCTTGGGAAGAACCAAAAAATGTGTGTCTTAAATTCAAATTATATTCCTAAATTACTTTCTTCTACCATACCTTTTCTATTCAGGCTGTTAAGGTATCTTCACCATTATCAGCTGTAAAACTCCCACATAATCCGAACAGCATAATTAGCATGCATTGCATACAGTCGGGAATTTTAATTGAATGTAGACTCTTTTTGCCCTGCTTTGTATAATCCCCTTTTTTATTGGTGTAGTTTGTTCCAGTACAGCCAATCAACAAATCCAATTCTTCACCAATTAATATCTAAAGGTAAAGGTTCCCCTCACACATATGTGCTAGTTGTTCATGACACTAGGGGGCATTTCCATTTCAAAGCCAAAGAGCCAGCGCTGTCCGAAGATGTCTCTGTGGTCATTTGGCCAGCATGACTAAACACCGAAGGTGCCCGGAATGCTGTTACCTTCCCACCAAATGTAGTTCCTATTTTTCTACTTGCATTTTTACATGCTTTCGAAGTGTTAGGTTGGCAGAAGCTGGGACAAGAAACAGGAGCTCACTCCATTATGTGGCGCTAGGGATTCGAACCGCTAAACTGCCAACCTTTCTGATCAACAAGCTCAGTGTCTTAGCTACTGAGCCACCACATCTTACTAGGGTACCTGCAAGACCACCTACTGCCACCAGTAGCCTCCCACTGTCCAGTGTGATCTCACAGAGTTGGCCTCCTCAGGGTGCCGTCAGCCAGGCAGTGTCAGCTGGGGGAGAGCCTTCTCTGTGGGAGCACCTTCCCTCTGCAATGAGCTGTCCCAGGAGCTTCGCATAATCCCCGACCTCTGGTTCTTCCGATGCACCCTAAAAAGTTGGGTTTTCCAGCCTGAACAAAATAAAATAAATGATTGATTTAATTGTTAATTTTAATCTAATGTTTAAAATGTTATTGTTAATATTAATTGGGTTTGTTTTTGGATACTCTAATTTCCTTTTTAACTTTTGTAATATGTTTTTTTTTAATGTTGTACACCGCCCTGAGTCCTTTGGGAGAAGGGCGGCATATAAATCCAATAAACAAACAAACAAACAAACTATCTAGGAATGAGCAAATCAGGGAAAAGAAATGGAAGGCTTCTTTCCTATTGCTCTTTCATTATGGTTTTGCAGGTAACAAGTCTTCACTGCTTTGGAGACTGTCCAGATGATCATCAGGCAAGTCTGAGAACTGCTGATGAAGAGAAAACCACTCAGATAATAGCTTCATTCACCTGAGCCACTCGGTAAAGAGTTATAGTCCTGCCAAACTTTTCAGGGTAATCCGTTATTTCTTTCACCTGCACACTGTGAGATACTAACAGGGAGGCTCTATCAGCAGACTCTAGCTTTAGTACTTAGAATCATCATCTAGATGTGCAAGTCTCTTTACCAATAGCTCTATACATTTTAAAAGTCCTTTCAAAGGTAATTATTGAATTATTTAAGTGGACATATTTATATACATACATACATACATACATACATACATACATACATACATACATCACCGTGTATGTGTATAGTTTATACTATACTATACAGGGACACGGTGATTCAGTCGATAGGAGGCTGAGCTTGTTGATCAGAAAGGTTGGCAGTTCAGCAGTTCGAATCCCTAGCGCCACATAATGGAGTGAGCTCCCGTTACTTGTGCCAGCTTCTGCCAACCTAGCAGTTCAAAAATGCAAGTAGAAAAATAGGGACCATTTTGGTGGGAAGAAAACAGCATTCCATGCACCTTCAGCATTTAGTCATGCCAGCCATATGACCATGGAGATGTCTTTGGATAGTGCTGGCTCTTCAGCTTTGAAATGGGGATGAGCACCGCTCCCTGGAATTGGGAACAACTAGCACATATTTGCGAGGGGAACCTTTACCTTTATACTTGGTTTGTCAAATTATCTTCTTGTGTATGCAAATGAATATATGTATAGGAATGTTAGGTATGAAAAAGATTGGATGTTCTGATTTTGCCATGCCCATGCTGTGGATCAAGCCTATCAGAAAGTAAAACTTAATATCTTTAGAAAAATAGTAATAGCAAGTGTCTACATGAAGATTGCATCAACTTCACACATTTGTCTGGTGCCCTGAAGACACCTGTATTTGTATTGGATAATGTCTGATGAATATCTCTTGTTCTTCAAGATTATATATTCTAGGATTCCTGGAATCCTAGAATATGTTATAGGAATACTGCAATAAAGAGTGAACTTTAATCAGCATAAAAGCAAGGTATCTCCATGGGCTGCTATAAAAAGGAAGGACTTTACTGGGCGAAAGTCATAATGGCATCAACATAAGGGTGGGCTTCAAAATTTTAGCAACGGATTCTCTGCCCAGTTGCTGGGTGGGTGTGGCCATGGTGGGCGTGTCCTAGTTGGCTTTCTGCACCACAATGAGGGGTGGGGCGTTTTTGCCCTCCCTGGACTCTGGAGGCTTTCCTCGAGCCTCCAGGACTGCGAAAACAGCCTCCCCAGCCTCCAGCCGCCCGCTGGAGGCCTGAAACGTCTGGTAGACCTGCTCTTCACCCTCCCTTAGCCTCCGCACTCACCCTGCACTTACCTGCATCCAAAACGGGCTGCGTGGGGACTCCTGGGAGGGGTGGGACTGGATGGGCAGGGTAGGCAGCATGGGGAGGGGGCTTTGGGGGTTCTCCAAATTGCACAGAATCTTAGCTCAAGGTTCTCCTGAACCCCTGCAAACCCCCAGCAGCCCAGCTCTGCATCAACAGTTATTTCAATCAAGACTGGCAAGTCCTTCATATGAAACAAAACAACACACAACAGACAGAACATTTTACCAAATAATAAATAGAAAATAGTAAATAAAAGAAATATTTTTGAGGACAAACAGCATTTAACCTTATTATTTGGGGGACATTGCCTCTTAGCTGCAAAGCCCCAGGTAACCATGGGATGGCAGAAAATTCTACCTATTTGGTGCCATCTATTGGATCACCTACTCACTGGAAAAGGCAGTTATTCTCAGAATGGTTGGTGGTAAAGGAAAAAGGAAACAAGGCTGCCAAAAAACACAGTGGCTAGACACCACTAAAGCCAACACCTACCAAAACATAAAGCAACTGAAAGAAGCTGTACCAAGTTAGAAAATGTAAAAAGAAATGGCCCATAGAATTGCTGAAAATTGGACACAATTGAAAGGATAACATCATCAGGGGATTGACTGGGATTTTTTTTTAGTCCATGTTAGCGAATCCTAATTCCTTATATTATTTAGGGTTTGGTACAATCTCTATTTTCAGGAAAGAAATAAAAGTTTAAAGATGCCATTATATTGTTGAATAATATGTCCCAAATAATCAACTTACCAGTGAAAGTTACATTAATCAAGTTTGAATTACAACTGCAGTTTGTATTCTTGACACTTTGAAACCTGAACTGAAGAATTTGCTCACATTTGTCCTTTGAAATGGCTTTATACCGATATTGTTGGTGTTAGTTGCAAAGTCGTGTCTGACCCATCGTGACCCCATGGATAAAGTTCCTCCAGACCTTCTATCATCTACCATCTCCTGGAGTCCATTTAAACTCACGCTGGCTGCTTTGGTGACTCCATCCAATCACTTCATTCTCTGTCTTTCCTTGCTTCTTTTGCCCTCAATCTTTCCCAGCATTAGGCTCTTCTTCAGTGAGTCCTTCCTTCTCATTAGGTGTCCAAAGTATTTGATTTTCATCTTCAGGATCTGGCCTTCTAAAGAGCAATCAGGGTTGATCTCCTCTAGGACTGACCAGTTTGATCATCTTGCAGTCCAAGGGACTCACAGGAGGCTTCTCCAGCACCATAGTTCAAAGGCCTCAATTCTTTGGTGCTCAGCCTTTCTTATGGTCCAACTTTCACAACTATACATCAATCTACTGATATAAAGAAAGACTATTCAAAACCGGTTTCTGTGCACAAAGCTTAGTTCATTGTTAAAATGCGGAGTTACCTTTCCATATCTACTGTATTGTATGATATGTATGCATTTTGTTTCCCATTCCCCTTCATTTTGTCTTTTTTAATTCATATTGTCTTGTCTGTTTGTCAATTAAATTTACATAGCCACCCATCTCACAAAACACAATATACTATACTTCTATCTGTTATCTAATTCATACTCGCTGAAATAAATAAATAAAATAGTTGATGGTACCTGTGGCATACCTTCTCTGCCAAATTTAATGGGGTGATCAGATATAACAGGGGAGGTGCGGTACCTTACATAGACCAGCCTTGGTGGTCTGTTGTTTGAAGAACAATATAAAATCTTGCATCTTGTAACATTTTCTCCCACTCCTTGCTTGACTTTTTTTTCTTTTTTAGACATTATAGCAGCACGAATAAATGGCAAATCTTGGTGTGATCTCTGCAGGCAGCCAAGCTTCATTGCAATGGTTTTGTTGGATTTAAATGAGCCCCTTTCTCCCTCCAGCCAGCAATCTTGTCTTACAAGTTTATGGAGCAAGTTCAGAAAAAAAAAAGATAGAACACAAGAGCAACTAAACCACTTTGGTGTTGGCAGCCATCCGTTGTCCACAAAGTCAGTGCATTTTGCTAATTATCTATTTATTTCTGTGTTTCTTGGCTAGCTGACTTAGTCATCAGACAGGCCAGATGGCAGAGACATTGGCACCTGTAATTAGAAAAGAGATAAATCTTGCAGAAATGCATTTTCTTTTGCACTCTTCTCTCTCTATCCATATCTTTTTCTAGTTCTCTAGTTCTTTCTTTAGTTCTTTCATTTATTTATTTTGTAGCTACTGATCAGTGGTGGGTTCTGGATCCTGTTCCAACCAGTATGGTTGGAACGGGCCCGGCAATGTCCACATGGATGCGTGCAGCGTGTGTGTGCATGCATGCAGTGTGAGCATGAGTCTTAGCGCCTCCACAAGCCTATGCGATGCTCCAGCTGCTCAGGGGAGCATCGTGCAAGTGCTGTACATTCTATGTGCATGCGCGGAAGCGCTGAAGACTTAAAAGACTGGTAAGGAGCTCGGGCAGGCGGGCCCTCCGGAAATTGTACCGGAACAGTATCCAGTACTCCAGGCAGGCTCCAGTACGCCCGTACCTCCTACAACCCACCACTGCTGCTGATACTGAAAAGCTGTAAAAAGATACTGAGAAAAGACACTGAGCTGATATTTCTGCAACTTCCTTAAAGGAATCTGTAATGTGAAGGAATTATCTACAACAGGGGTGTTTAGATCTGGCCCATGGGGCCTCCCTGGAAACAGCAAAGGACTGGCCTATGGTACCTCTGCCAGCAAAAATGGAGTTTTGGAAGGCTGCAGGTGGCGCTCCCGAGCTCCTTTTCCCTGACAGAGGGTTGCAGGGCACAGCTGAAAATGGAGCTTGCAAGGGCTGTGGACAGCACTCCTGAGTTCTGTTTTTGTTGGCAGAGGGTTGTAGGAAACTGTCACAGCCGAAGGCAGAGCTCAGGGGCCCATTTTCACTGGCAGAGGACTTGGGCCACTACAGGCGCCCCTGACACAAGTGACACAAGTGACGTTGAGTTGGCTATGCCCACCTTGGCTATGCCCACCCTGACCTCCCAAAGTAAAACACAACCCTGACGCAGCCCTCAATGAAATTGAGTTTGATACCCCTGATCTAGAAGGTAGCATCTTACAACAATCAGCTAATGATCTTAATCATACTTTTCAGGGTTTATCTACAAGTCAACCTAACTCCCATTATTGGAAGAGGGAAATAGCTGATTTGGAGGTGACTGGAAGAAAAAAGGCAACACCTGTGGTGCAATGAACAGGCATGGCATAATCTGTATGACTTAGACAGGTAACTATGTTTTTGTTTTTTACAGAATAACTGTAAGCAAGAACAAGACTTTGGGCAATGTACTTGTACTATAATCAACCTATAAAAAGTCTACTCCAAAATATGGAATATTTGGATTCATTCAAATATTCCCTGGATTGCAACAGCAGATAATACAGGTAGTCCTTGACTTTTACTATCACAGCTGGGACCAGAACCTTTGTCACTAGCAATAACACTTAGGCTTATATACAGCTTTACAACCCTCTGTAAGAGGTTTACAAAGTCAGCACATTGGCCCCAACAATCTGGGTGGTCCTCATTTTAGTGATCTCGGAAGGATGGAAGGTTGAGTCAACCTTGAACCTGGTGAGATTTGAACTGCCAAATGCAAGCAGCAGGCAATCAGCAGAAGTAGCCTGCAGTACTGCACTCTAACCACTGTGCCACCATGGCTCATCACTAAGCGATATCATCATTGTATTAGTCATTACATGACTGCACTTGATTTTATGAACTTTTTGCTGTGGCCATTAAATGAATCCAGCTTCTCCCATTGACTTTGTTTGCCATAAGCCATCTTCCAAGGTCGCAAATGGGGATCATGTGAGTCTGGGATACTGGAACTGTCATAAATACATGCCAGTTGCCAAGTGTCCAAATCACAGAATAACAGAATTGTAAGGACCTTGGAGGTCTTCTAGTCCAATCCCCTGCTCATGGAGGAAACTCTATACTATTTCAGACATATCTCTTCTTAAAAACATCCAGTCTTGGAGCATTCACAACATCTGGAGGCAAGTCGTTACACTGATACATTGTTTTAACTGTCAGGAAATTCCTCTTTGGTTCTAGGTTGCTTCTCTCCTTGATTAGTTTCCATCCATTTCTTTTTGTCCTGCCTTCAGGTGCTTTGGAGAATAGGTTAACTCACTCTGTTCTTTGTGGCAGAGAAACACTGCTATCATGTCAGCCCCTAGTCCCTCTTTTCATTAAACTAGACATACCCAAATTGCTGCAACTGTTCATCGTGTGTTTTTGCCTCCAGTCTCCTAATCATCTTTGTTTTCTTCTCTGCACTCTTTCTAGAGTCTTGACATCTTTTTGATGTCATGCTGACCAAAACTGGATGGGGATGCTATGACAGCTGTAAGTGCAAGAATCAGTCACTTTTTTCAGCACCACTGGTCATAAGTCAAAGACTATGTATAGAGTTACTAACATTTGTACCAGCTCTTGTTCATGTATCTTGACCAACAGCTTTCAAGTCTGAATCTGGCTTGACTGAGGCCATCTTGGAGGCTTCAGTGTTGCCAAAATGGTGATGAGGGATAGAGAGGAGGAATAGAGATACATAGCTGGGTTTTGTAGCCAAAACAAATTAGTTTCCCCTGAGAACCAAGGACATTCCCACAGGTGGTTGAAGAGAGAAGGGGTGAATTTTCCAAGAAACTGGACAGCATTTTGATTGAGCCATGTGACAGGTTGTTTGAGAAAGGGAGAAAAACTTTTACTTTTAATTACGCGAAAACTGTGGGAACCATTCGAGTTGGTTTTCACCAGTTTGTACCAATATGGTGTGTCCAATAAACCTGTTCCCTGAGGAACCTGCTTGCCTTGGAGTTCTGTTTGCTATGTGTGTATTACTTGGATCCCTGACAACAGCTGAGAAAAGCACATTTTACTGTGCTGTTAAAAAAAAGTATCACTTGCTCTTATGCTCTAAAACAGGGGTGTCAAACTGGTGGCCCATGGGCCAGATGCATCACACTCAGGCCACACCCACTCCAGCTGCACAAAGGGAAAAATGTTACGATACATCACATGACAGCAACTTGACACCACGAGCTTGATACCCAGGCTCTAAAAAGGTAAGTGTTCAAGGAAGTAAGAAATTGTACTTTCCCTGATTATATTTCCCAAAAGATCTTCATTGTTTCCTCATCTAGCATAGATTGGTATGTGTATTTGGATTTACTGTTTAAAAAATGTTGCTGCAAGTTTTGTTGTACTAAATATAGAAGCTGGAAGAAATAGAAACCCACATTTTCTCAGGAACAAATTTGAGTAGTTGTGAGGATTGCAGATTTCCAGGCACGCTTGCTTAGAGAAAGAGGTTTGTAGTGCTTCAGATTAATTATACTTAATTGTGTTTTTAATCATTCCATTTTCATTAGTTTTCATTTACTCTTCTTTTTGATCTACTGTGTGGTACTGCCTGTGGTCCCCTATGGATTCGTTATAGCCTAATAGATTTTATTGCTGAGCCCCCCCCCCCCCGCCCTCGTTCTTGGGGGAGACTGAACGTACATTAATATAATAGTAAATAAACATCTGTATGCCTTGCAGAAAGATGGGAACTTTGCGTTCCCCAAGGATTGTGAATGGAAAACAGGCGAAGTGCCTGTCAGCATGGCAGCGATCAAGGATTATGAAACTGTGTAGTGTTTGGAGAACATTATGTGGCCCACCTACTTCCAAGCTTCCCAGCTACTTTAACAACTTTATTATACTTTCACTGAATGAATCAATAGCTTGGAAAGACTTGTGAAAGAAACCTACTTATTTCCCAAGTTCAATTTTTAGATTTATTCTTACATTTCCCTTTAATGTGTGCCCATGTAAGTCTTCAAGTTGATGTAGACTCTTAGTGATTGCTTGGATAAGTCACTGCAGTTTTCTTGGCAAGATTTTTAGAACTGGCTTGCTATCCTAGGGCTAAGAGGAAGTGACTGGCCCAAGATCACCCAACTGGCTTTATGCCTAAGGCAGAGCTAAAACTCAGTGTCTTCTTTTCTAGCCTGATGCTTTTAAACAGTAGGTCAAACTGACATTCCCTTAATCATGCATAAACGTGTCCTGGTAAAAAGTTCCTTCCTTCCTTCCTTCCTTCCTTCCTTCCTTCCTTCCTTCCTTCCTTCCTTCCTTCCTTTCTTCTCTCCCTCCCTCCCTCCCTCCCTCCTTCTGCCTCTGAAGCTGTAAGGTGGCTATAAAGTCAGAGCAATTATTCAGGAATAACTATACATTCCATGCTGTGAAAGATACAATCAATTGGTAATCTGACAGATTATTTAGTTGATTTAATGCATTTTGGAAATATTTGACCTTCTTCATCCTGGGCATATCTGAACTGCACTTTTAAGCTGCTCCTGTCCTGTGGTCATACTAGCTTCACTTTAAGACAGTTTATACCAAGGGTGCCTAACTTGCGATCCGCGGGCCAGGTGCATCACATGCTGGTCCCACCCCCGCCCAGTTTAGCGAAGGGGGAAAAAATCCCGATACATCACGTGATGCCTCCATGACAATGTAAGTTTGACAATCCTGGTTTATACAATTTAAGAAATTTACTGAGATACTTTTGCTGTATCTTCAATTTAAACACTGCTGTTGTGCCTTCCAACTTTACAAACCAGCAAGGCTATGGCCCATTGTTTTCCTTCCTGTGGATTAGTCTTACTGTACATATGTACTTGTTTATGTGTTCAGCAGATTTTTTTTAATTGCTGTATTTAATTTTCTCACCTAACAATCACTAGGTTTAAAAAAGAAAGCCCAGTGGTCTACTGTTTCAAGATTTTTAGAATAGAGAATAGAATATTTATTTCTAAGCCGCACCCTCTCCCGAAGGACTCGGGGCGGCGTACAATAAAACAAATAAAATACAAAGTACAATACAAATCTGGACAGGACATACATATAACAAGGACGTATATAAGACGTATACAAGGAGGAGGTAGGCTGATAGCTAAAAAACAATTAAAAAGTCACAATATTTAAAAACCCCAATAAATAAATTCAATTGAATTACACTAATAAAAACCCGTCAGGAGCGATATAGTTAGATCATGGTTGAGCCAGGCCAGCTACTTGGAATAGGTGGGTCTTGAGCTTAACTCGGAAGGAACGGAGGTCAGACGTAGTCCTAATATCCGGAGGGAGGTCATTCCACAGGGCTGGGCCCGCCACAGAGAAGGCTCTACTCCTAGGCGCCGCCCCTTGACACTGTCTGGTGGACGGCACCTGGAGGAGTCCCTCTCTGTGCGAGCGAATTGGTCGCAGGGATGTATGGGGCAGAATACGATCCCGCAAGTAACTAGGTCCTGAGCCATGGAGCGCTTTAAAGATAGTTATCAAAACCTTGAAACGCACCCGATAGACCACAGGAAGCCAGTGCAGCTCGCGCAGGAAAGGTGTCACATGGGAGTACCTAGTACTCCCCATAATTACCCGCACGGCTGCGTTCTGGACGAGCTGTAGCCTCCGGGTGCATTTCAAGGGAAGCCCCATGTAGAGAGCGTTACAGTAGTCCAGGCGGGACGTCACCAGGGCGTGAGTGACTGTGCGTAAGGCCTCCCGGTCCAGTAGGGGGCGCAATTGGCGCACCAGGCGAACTTGGTGGAACGCCCCCCTTGCCACGGCTGTCACATGGTCATCCATGGACAGCCGGGCATCCAGGAGGACGCCCAAATTGCGCTCCCGCTCCACGGGGGCAAGTTGAATGCCCCTGATGGCCAAGGATGGAATTAATTGGCTGAACCGGGGAGCCGGTACCCACAGCCACTCCGTCTTGGAGGGGTTGAGTTTGAGTCGGTTGTCATCCATCCAGACCCATACGGCCTCCACACACTGGGACATCACTTCGACGGCCTCGTTGGGGTGGTTCGGGGTGGAAATGTACTGCTGAGTATCATCAGCGTACAGATGATATCCCACCCCAAAACCACGGATGATCTCACCCAACGGCTTCATATATGTGTTGAACAGGAGTGGCGAGAGGACCGACCCCTGTGGCACCCCACACGTAAGGGGGCTTAGAGTCGACCTCTGCTCCCCTGCCAACACACGTTGCGTCCGACCGGAAAGGTAGGAGCCGAACCACCGCAAAATGGTGCCCCGGACCCCCAGCCCCTCCAGTCGGCGCAACATGGTCGATGGTATCAAAAGCCGCCGAGAGGTCTAATAGGACCAGGATAGAGGAACAACCCCTATCTCTGGCCCTCCAGAGATCATCTACCAACGCGACCAAGGCCGTCTCCGTGCTGTGCCCGGGACGGAAGCCGGACTGGCGCGGATCTAGATAATCATCTTCCTCCAGATGCCGTGGAAACTGATAAGCCACCACACTCTCTACAACCTTCGCCAAGAAGGGAAGGTTGGAGACAGGACGATAATTGGCCAGCTCCATAGGGTCCAGGGAAGGCTTCTTGAGCAAGGGTCTCACCACCGTCTCTTTCAAAGAGGCCGGGAGAGACCCCTCACTCAGCGAAGCGTTCACTAGGCCCAGGAGCCAGTCATGTGTAACCTCCCAGGATGCCAGTACAAGCCAGGAGGGGCACGGGTCCAATAAACATGTGGTGGGTCGCAGTCGTCCACGCACTCTGTCCAAATCCTCGATGGCAACCAAGTCAAACTCCTCCCAGATCAAAGTCTCAAGACTCGCCACGGACGTCTCCATAGGACCACTGACAGGGACCCAATCCTTCCGAATTTGAGCGATTTTATCCTGCAGGTATTTCCCAAACTCCTCTGCCCTACCCTGTAAAGGGGCGTCCCGCGGCCTCTGAAACAAGAGGGAGAGGGACACCCGAAACAGGGCGGCAGGGCGGTTCTCTGTGGATGCAATGAGAGCGGCACAATATTGACGTTTGGCCGCTCTCAGTGCCACAAGGTACGTCCTTAAATGGGCTCGTACCTGTGTTCGGTCAAATTCGGAACGGGAGGATCTCCAACGACTCTCTAGGCATCTCTTGCGGCATTTCATCACCCTTAGCTCCTCGGTAAACCAAGGGGCCAGGGTGGATCGTTGCCGCCAGAGAGGCCGCAAAGGCGCCACCAGGTTCAAGGCCCCGGTAGTCGCATTATTCCACGCGACCACCAGGTCCTCTACCCGGGGGTGGGTCAGGGTTGCAGGAGGTGCCCAAGCTCCGTCTGGAACCTATCTGGTTCCATCAGGCACCTGGGGCGGAACCATCTAGTGTTTTCAGGTTCCACCTCCCCGCAGCGGGGGGTAGCACCAGGGAAGTCGAGTCGGAGGAGTGAGTGATCTGACCATGACAGGGGAGTGATGGTTAAGTCCCCTCCTCCCAGATCACTCAACCACTGGCCAGAGACAAAAACAAGGTCCAGGGTGTGTCCATCCTCGTGTGTCGGGCCCTGAATCAATTGAGTCAGGTCCATGGCTGTCATGGAAGCCATGAACTCCCGAACCCCCTCGGATGCTTCTCCCACCGATGGCAGGTTAAAATCCCATCAGGTTGAGATAGAAGGTTATCACAATCTACTTTAAAATAACCCATGGTCAATGAATGCCTTATGAATCAGATGCTTTGCGCATGATAGAACTCTGAATTAAACTCTGTTTGTATCTGCATTGCAGGCTTAATTGATTTTATCTATTATGGTATCACCTTTGGTTACTTATTGTGCATGGTACTTGTGTTGGTTTTCTCCTGTGGGTGTGAATAGCAGAGATGCAGGCCATGTCTTTTCTTAACAAAACCCTGTCAGGGTGATTCAGAATCTAAGACTAATTGATGTCCTGCAATGCATGGTGCTTAGCAACTGGAAGAGGAACCAAAAAAATTTGCTTTCACCCCCTTCTGAGCAGAAACAGGGCTCCAATGTATTTAATCATTTTTTATTTCTGTCCCTACCCAAACAACAAGACCTAAGATTTATTATTATGTATTTATGCTCTTTTATGATAATCTAGCACCATTATTTTTTATCATACCTTCAGCAACCAAATCCTCACCATAAGCCAGTCAGTCATAGTAAGCTAAACTAATACAGTAAGTAAGCAATAAAATGAAAATTTAGAAACTTCCTTCTGCAAAGGATAGATACCATTCAGTACCAAAATTCAAGAACTGTACATAGTCAGTCTTTTGGTGCTCAGACTTACAGTATTTTTGGAGTATAAGATGCACCTTTTTCCCTCAAAAAAGAGGCTGAAAATCTGAGTGCGTCTTATACACTGAATACAACATTTTTTGCCTCCTAAAAGCCCACCCCCATCACCAAAATGGCCGTGCATAGCTTGTAGGGGGCTTTCAGAGAGCTCCTGGGGGCTGGAGAGGGCAGAAATTAGCAAAAAATGGGCTATTTTTTGCTCACTGTTGCCCCCCCTCCCCAGGAGCACTCTATAAGCTTCCTAATGCCTTTTTTGACAAAAACAAAAAACAAAAACAACTCTTTTTTTTGGCTCGTTCCCCCCCCCCACCCCCCGGAACACTCTACAAGCCTCCTAAGGGCTATTCATGCCCTTTTTTTGAAAAAAAAATGGGTCCATTTTTGCGGAGTACAAAAAGTTTTTTTTTTTAATTTGCCTCTTCAAAACCTTGGTGTGTCTTATACTCCAGTGCATCTTATACTCCAAACAATACATATTCCTACTAGATTAATAGGTATCATTATGGTCAGGATGCAAAACCCACAGCTATTGCTTTCTACATGCACATGGCACACAGGTAATCTGTATGTCTATGATCCAAGCACACATTTTGACTACAACAAAGCTCTCTACATGAGAATTCTACATGCCGTTAAAAAAAATTGTTGGAAGGAATATCCATCTGGTTCAGTTCCAAGCTGGGAGAAAGGCACTGGAGACAAAATGGAGGCTGGAGGATGATTGAAAAGATGGTTTAATGATGTAGTAGAACCTCATGGGTTTTGGGCAGCTGATCCCATGGAGTTGAGAGTGAGGGGCTTTTATACTTTCTCTTGGGCATTAAATTTGAGCTTCCTGTTCCTATGCAAGAACATGCATTCTATTGGCTGTTGTCAGACTCCCATGGGGCCATGTAGGGATTATTTGGGGCCATAGCCGGCTCTATAGGCAAAGTACAAATCCTAGGTGTTTGTCTGAGCTAAGTTTGGTTGAGGTTTGGAAGGGGATGCAATGTCCTTAGGAGATTGTGCAATGTTGTGAACTCTGCGGCTAAATAGTAGTGTGTTAATCCTATTATGTCCTGAATGGTCATGTCTTAATCCCATCATCCTGGAGCTGAAGGACTTTTGTTTTGTAGATAGGCTGGCCCAATCTTTCTCAATGGGCATAAATATCTGCTGGAGGGACCTCGGTCTCTGAGTTTCTGTCTCCCTTATGATTTTTTAATTTCTCTTTTAGGGGAAATATTTTATCCTGCCTCTTTAAATATTCCTCAAAATATTTCATTTTTCTGGGAAGGGTGGTGGTGGTGGTGGTGGCTTCCCACAAAGTATCTGGAAGTTCCAATTGTTTCAAATGCATTATTCTACATGGTTTTATGCAAGTCCAAATTTGCATACATGCCACCTGTCTTCAGGGAGCTACGCTGCTTGCCGATTTGCTTCTGGGTTCAATTCAAGGTGCTGGGTGTCATCTTCAGAGCCATACAAAACTTGGGGCAAAGTTATTTGAAGGACTGCCTCTTCCCAGTTACATCTACCTTACCCCTCTGAGCAGGAAGGCAGGGTGTGTTATGGGTCCCCTCTCTTAAGAAAGTCTATCTACTGAGACCAAGAAGGAAGGCCTTCTTTGTGATGGTTCCTTTCCTGTGGAACATCATTCCCATGGAAATAAGATTGATCCCCAGCCTGATACACTTTTGGAAGGACCTCAGACATGGGTTTGCCAGCAAGTGTGGGGCCCGAGAGTGATAGGAAGTCCATCAAGTGGTTTGTTTGACTGTTATTGGCAGGGAAGTGAGAGTTTATTGATGTTCAGTTTGGGGATTTGACTTCTGTAAGCCAGCTAGAGTCACTGTGACTGAGTTGGGTGGACATGCAAGTTACAGTGATGAGCAACATGGGAAGGAGAAGGAAATAGAATTGGGGCAAAATAGCAGGCAAAGATGAATACTTGGCGTGCCATAGAGCACATGGGTGAGCTATCTACCACCCACAGGCTGTGTAAGCCACCTGAGGATAACACTCATGAAGCCTCTCATCTAATTTCAAAATTCTTATGCAAGAAATCATTTGGATCTCAAGATTTACTTGTTCCTTTCCTTCCTATGACATAGATCAGTGTTTCTCAACTTTGGCAACTTGAAGATGTCTGAACTTCAAGTCCCAGAATTCCCCAGCCAGTGAATGCTGGGACTTGAAGTCCAGACATCTTCAAGTTGCCAAGGTTGAGAAACACTGACATAGATAGAAAAGAGTGTCAGAAGAAGAAAAAATAATGAAAAAGATGCCCCATTTAAGGCACCAGAATGGAATGTCCAATAGCAGATGATGTGTCAAATAATATGGGCTTTGTTAAAGAATGTTGAATTGGCTTGGGAAGTACCTGGCAACCAGCACAGCTGTTTCAACATCTGGTGGTAGAGCAACTTTACATCCAGATAATCAGCTGTGGTGATTATCTCTATTGGTTCCTTTTGAAGTGTTTACAGGCCTAATCATGGGATTTACAGATAGTCCTTGCTTAATTATAATTATTGGGCCTGGAAATCATTGCGGTTCAGTGGTGGGATTCAAATAATTCAACGACCGGTTCTCTTCCCTAATGATTTCTTCCAACAACCAGTTCACCAAACTGCTCAGAAAGTTAATAACCGGTTCTCCCAAAGTGGTGCGAACTGGCTGAATCCCACCACTGTTGCAGTTGTTAAGCATGCAACCTGACTCAATTTTATGAATGTTTTTGTAATTGGTGATAAGCAAATTACGTGGTCTTTCTGTGAACCACTTCAGTTATTATGTAAAGTAAATCCATAGCATATCCAATGGGTGGGGTTTTTGGGTGGAAATATTTCAGAAGTCACAAATCTCAATCACCTGATCATGGGAACATTGAATCCTGTCATAAATACAAACTGGCTGCCAAATGCCTAAAATATAATCATGGGATTATAGGCTGTGTATCCTGTTTCTCCTAAAATAAGACCTGCTCGAAAATAAGCCCAATCAGGCTTTTGAGCGTCTGCACTAAAATAAGCCCTCCTGAAAATATTGCAACACAGCAGCAGCCATGAGGTGACCACATTCTCCACCTCTTGCACCTCAAAAATAATTAGACGTGCCCGAACATAAGGCCAAGCACTTATTTTGGGGGGTCAAAAGTAAATAAGACCCTGCCTTATTTTCAAGGAAACACAGTATGTACAGTCATAACTTTGAGAATGGGTTGTAAGAAACTGTTTTTGAAATCATCCTAAATTTAAAATTATCATTAAGTGACCAGTCATTAAATAAGGATTGTCTGTATTTCACTATGAGAACAGAGGTAGTCCTCGGCTTACAATAGTTCACTTATGGACCATTCAAAGTTACAATGGCACTGAACAAAGTGACTGAGGACCATTTTGTCACAGTTATGACCTTTCCAGCATACCCATGATTATGTGGACAAAATTCAGATGCTTGGAAATTGGTTCATACTTATGACCATTGCTGTGTCCCAAGGTCATGTGGTCACCTTTTGCGACCTTCTGACAAGCAAAGTCCATGGGGAAGCCAGATTCACTTAACAACTAGGTTACTACCTTATCAATTTCAGTGATTCACGTGACTACCGTGGCAAGATTGGTCATAAAATGGGGCAAAACTCATTTAACAATTTTCTCACTCCACAACAGAAATGTTGGGCTTAAATGTGGTTTAAAATGTAGTCTTAAGTCAAGGATCACCTATACTTTGTAAATCACATCATGATTTTACTCTAAGACTTTATCTGGTTATTGCATGTTTCAATCATGCATGTATAGATCTAACTTGCTTAAGACACATCTGTCAATCCTCTGCCAAGTAGGCCAAGTTTGGAAAAGCGCAATCAGGGTTTGGAGGGTACTAGTATAGAATAGAGTTCTTCATTGGCCAATTGTGATTGGACACACAACACATTTGTCTCTGATGCATAAACTCTCAATGTACATGCACTAAAACGACATTACTGTATAGTAATAGCAATAGCACTTTGACTGCTGACTGCCGGCTGCCTGCAATTTGGCAGTTCAAATCTCACCAAGCTCAAAGTTGACTCAGCCTTCCATCTTTCTGAGGTAGGTAAAATGAGGACTCAAATTGTTGGGGGCAATATGCTGACTCTGTAAATTGCTTACACAGAGCTGTAAAGCACTTTGAAGCAATATATAAGTCTAAGTGCTATTGCTAGTGCTATTGGCTGCAGCAGGACTACTTTACACACAAAAATGGAAGGAGACTGATTCCCACAATGGATGAATGACTGCAAAAAAGGAGTTAGCAAAGCTGGCTAAACTGACTGCTTTGATTAAAGAAAAAAACACAATTACTTTTGTTTATACTTGGAAACCATTTCTGGACTTTGTGCTTGCAGTGGGGGGCAAAATGAAACTTTTTATTTGGGGTTTTACCAGTTAGATAGCTTCGTTGTTATAGAAATATATAACAGAAATACTTTCTGTTATGGATTGCACCAGTATAGGCTAAACCAATTTCGTTGTATACATGATGTATAATGACAATAAAGGCTATTGCTATTATTATTATCTCTTTTGTTCATTAAACATGAAACTCAGTCAACTGAACATTTAAAAATGCATCACAAATACCATTGACTGGTATTGATGGTTGATATGAGTTGCTGCCAGCGTTCTAGGTATCAACCAAGTATCTTTTTTAAAAATAGCATGTTCCCAGTAGCACAGTTTTTTGCAGTTCTGCTGATGTTATTGCAGGAAGCTGCAATTCCTTGATGTATTTTGTAAAACTCTTGGGCATGGTACCAAGTGCTCTGATGACAATGGGTATCACGGTTACACGTTTCATCCATAGCCATGTAGTTTCGATGGCCAGGTCATGATATTTCATAATTTTTTCCACTTCTTTTTCTTCAACTCTGGCATCTCCTGGTACAGTGATATCAATAAACTGTACATTACGGCCCTCGACAACCGTGATATCTGGCGTGTTGCGTTCCAAATGATGATGATGATTATTGTTGTTCTAATGATGATGCTAGTTTATACTATTATGTAAAATTAAAAAGTTGAGGTTTGGTGTTATTATCTTATTCTTCTGCAGCAAAGGGAGCCGGAAGTCAACTCCTTTTCTTTCTTTTCCCTCTTTTCCCTATATTTTTTCTCTTCTCCTTTCCCTCCCCTATCTTACTACTACTACCTTTTGTAGTTTTGTATTTTATATTAGAAATTAATTAAGAAAATTACAGGAACATACAATATGGGGGGCAGAAGAATCCAAAACTGGGGTAAAAAAGCATGCAAAGAGCTGTAAAGCACTCTGAAGCGGTATATAAGTCTATTTTGGTGTGCCATAGGTCTTGTGGGTGAACTGCATGCCACCCACAGGGTGAAAGGCATCTGAGGATTAAGTTCGTGAGGCCTCTTCTCTCATTTCAAAACTCTTATGCAAGAAATAATTTGGAACTTTAGTGAGATTTACTCCTTCCTTCCTTATCAGGCAATATCTCAGATGCTGAAGTCCAGCCCTGATACAATTATGAGATTCTGCAAGACCAACAGACCTTTGAAATGCAAATACATTTAATCAAGAGATGGGCACACCTGATCTCTTTAGGCCAACTGATCCAGGAACTTGCTGCACCATGTCATTTTGTGTTCTATCCATTTCAGCTTGAGAGAATGTTAGTCCTACTTCAATATACAGGTACTCCTCAACTTACAACTATTTGCTTAGTGACCGTTTGAAGTTACAATACTGGAAAAAATGACCATTTTTCACATCCATCGCTGCACCATTATGATTATGTGATCAAAATTCAGACACTTGACAACTGGCGTATGTATTTATGACAATTGCGGTGTCCCAAGGCCACATGATTGACTTTTGCAATTTTTCTGACATAAAGTCAGTGAGGAAACCAAATTCACTTAACAATTGAGTTACTAACTTAATAACTGCTGTGATTCACTTAACAACTGGGTAAGAAATGTCATAAGATGGGGCAAAACTCACTTAACAAATGTCTTGCATAGCAACAGAAGTGTTGGGCTCAGTTATGGTTATAAGTTGAGGCCTAAAGGTAAAGGTTTCCCTCACACATATGTGCGAGTCGTTCCCGTCTCTAGGGGGTGGTGCTCATCTCCAAAGCCAAAGAGCCAGTGCTGTTCAAAGACGTCTCCGTGGTCATGTGGCCGGCATGACTAAATGCCGAAAGCACATGGAATGCTGTTACCTTCCCAACAAAAGTGGCCTCTATTTTTTCTACTTGCATTTTTATATGGTTTCGGACTGCTATGTTGGCAGAAACTGGGACGAGTAACGGGAGCTCACTCTGTTACCTGGTGCTAGGGACTCAAACTGCTGAACTGCCGACCTTTCTAATCGACAAGCTCAGCGTCTTAGCCACTGAGCCACCGCATCCCTAAGTTGAGGCCTACTTCTATCTAAAAACATCCTACTAGACAGGACCTTCTAAAACACCTGCTTTGTGCACAGGGAATTGACCTTACATCATGTAACACTAATACAAGGAGATGTTAGATCTGCAAGCTGGCAGTCAAACACTGGAATGACCATTTCTAATTAGCAGAGTACCCTACTTATTTTATCTTGGCGACTCCAAATGAACACTGCTGAATTTCCAACTCGGAGCTCTGTTTCCATCAGCCAACCCCTAAAACAAGTTGAGCCAAGATAAAATATCATTCCAAAGGACAAAGCAGTTATAGGTGAACTAACATTTTGTTACAGCTGAAAGGAAGTAACATCTCTGGAATGGCATTTATCAACTGCAAAATTACATTTTATACAAAATGTATATTGGCAATGCTCTGGGCCAAATGTCCCAAGCATCCTTCTCTCTCATTGATCTGAATCTTTGGGCTTAAAGAGCTATTTCTCCAGAAGTTTCTTTGGCTTCACCAGGAAGACAGATTACCATCTTTCTGTCAGGGTTGGTGGAGAATTAATAAGAGTTGTAGCACTTTGATAAACCCCCCAAAAAACCAAAAAAAACATGCATATTTTGTAAGAGATGAGACATTTGTTTCATTTCATAAAAAAACTGGCGTTAAGCTTCTGTTTGCTAAAGTCAACAGATTTATTGTTCTATCAACCACTTGCCCAAATGAGCAGTGATAAGTTTCAAGGGCAACATTTCTCAACTTTAGATTGAAATAGCTTTCTGTAGTATTTTCTTCTCAAAACATTTGTGTAAATTTAAGCAAGAATCACTTCCATACATACAGGAAGTCCTCACTTAATGCACACCCGTTCATCAACCATTCAAAGTTACAGCAGCACTGAACAAGGAATTCTTACAATGGGTCCTCATAGTTCCCATGCCCATAATCTCACATGCCCATAACTGGCAATTGGCACACATTCGTGACATTGTAGCATCCCATAATCACATGATGGTTATCTGCGACTTTCACTGCTGGTTTACGACAAGCAAAATCAATGGGGAAGCTAGCAGGAAGTTGCAAACAGTGATCATTTGACTGTGGCATGCTGTGACTGTGGGGAATTCACTTAATGACACCAACTAAAGCCTCTGGAGCTGCCATTGTAAGTCAGTGCAATCACATGACGTCACAAGTTATCACTACATTATTTGGTGACCATTGGTAAATGAGGATTACCTGTACTCTATATTACACAGCAAGGCAAACATAAATGAGGTTTTAGAGTATGGTTTTTAAGGGGGGAAAATGCTGATAAACCAATCAAACTGGAAACAGACCAAACATTTAAATGTGTATAAATATTGTGCATTGGAGTACCACAATTCCTTTGTATTCTTAGCAAATAATGGAAAATCAAATTCTCATACTGTCAAAATAATTAATGTACTTTGCTTTTTTATAGTTATTTCTCATCAGTGATATATCACTAACTCTACAATCTTGGTAATTCCTTTCTCCACTAATTGATATTATATTGTTGGATCAAAATGTTGTTGTTTTTTCCTTTGAATTGTTCCTTCTCTTCTTCTTCTTCTTCTTCTTCTTCTTCTTCTTCTTCTTCTTCTTCTTCTTCTTCTTCTTCTTCTTCTTCCCCCTCCCCCTCCCCTCCCGCTCCTCTCCTCCCCCTCCTCCTCCTCTACCTCCTCCTCCTCCTCTTCTTCTTCCTCCTCCTCCTCCTCCTCCTTCTCTTCTTCTTCTTCTTCTTCTTCCTCCTCCTCCCCTCCCCCTCCTCCTCCTCTACCTCCTCTACCTCCTCCTCCTCCTCTTCTTCTTCTTCATCATCATCATCTTCTTCCTCCTCCTCCTCCTCCCCCTCCCCTCTCCTCCTCCTCCTCCTCCTCCTCCTCCTTAATAATAATAATAATAAAATTTATTTCTTAGCCGCACCCTCTCCCGAAGGACTCGGGGCGGCGTACAATAAAAAATACATAAAATACAATATGGACAATACACACACAACATAAACGAATATGTGTACATGGAGGAGGTAGGCAGATGAATGAAGACAATTAAAAACACAATTTAAAATCCCCTAATAAAATTCCAAAAACCACAAAATTAAAAAACCCGTCAGGAGCAGTATGAACGAACTATGGTTGAGCCAGGCCAGCTACTTGGAATAGGTGGGTCTCCTTCTTCTTCATCATCATCAAAAAGCCCCATTTGCAAGCTATAATTAAACCTATGAGCAAAACTGCAACTATAACTTATTTTTGGACCATGCCCTATTCTACTCAGTAATTTCATTACTATTTTAAATGGAATAAAATATGGCATTAGAATCAAAAGTACCCTACATTTTATAATAATTATATTTGCTATGTGAAATACCTATACAAATATTATTTCTTTGGGAAGAAAAGAAAAGATAACTGTGCTGGGAACTATTACAAAAGTGGAATCACTGAAATGGTTGAAAGATGACCGAAATCTCATGAGATCCTTAAACATTGCAAAAATTGTGATCCTTAAACACATTGTCAATGATCTTTCAAGCAGGATAAATTCTCAGGAACGTTGAAATTGAATGAACTCTCATCTGAAATTTAGGGCAATCTCATGGAAGGAGGCCCCAAATCTCACAAGATCTCAGACTTGGTCAATTGCGATATGGGCAGCATATACTTTTAATAATAAAATTAATAAATAAAAGCCCTCTTAACATCTATGTTCAGGTTGGGCCATTTGAGGAAAAAAATACTGTAGAAAATTATTATCGGGGAAATATTCTTTTAAAAGAGACAGTCAGTGCCTACTTTAACAAGCTTTTAAACCAACTGTTTAAAAGTTGAAGACTACCTGTAGTTAGTGTAGCTCCACTTAATTATGGACAGAAGGAATAAGATTAATTGCGGCAACAATCAATGTGCTAATCTTAAATCTCAGAAAGTAAAGCCTTCTTATTAGGATTCTGCTTGTCAGCTATGGATCAATACAATACAATAGCAGAGTGGGAAGGGACCTTGGGGGTCTTCTAGTCCAACCCCCTGCCTAGGCAGGAAACCCTATACCATTTCAGACAAATGACTATCCAACATCTTCTTAAAGACTTCCAGTGTTGGGGCATTCACAACTTCTGGAGGCAAACTGTTCCACTGGTTAATTGTTCTAACTGTCAGGAAATTTCTCCTCAGTTCTAAGTTGCATCTTTCCTTGATTAGTTTCCACCCATTGCTTCTTGTTCTACCCTCAGATGCCTTGGAAAATAGTTTGACTCCCTCTTCTTTGTGGCAACCCCTGAGATATTGGAACACTGCTATCATGTCTCCCCTAATCCTTCTTTCTATTAAACTAGACATACCCAGTTCCTGCAACCATTCTTCATATGTTTTAGCCTCCAGTCCCCTAATCATCTTTGTTGCTCTTCTCTGCACTCTTTCTAGAGTCTCCACATCTTTTCTACATCGTGGTGACCAAAACTGAATGCAGTATTCCAAGTGTGGCCTTACCAAGGCATTATAAAGTGGTATTAACACTTCATGTGATCTTGATTCTATCCCTCTGTTTATGCAGCCTAGAACTGTGTTGGCTTTTTTGGCAGCTGCTGCACACTGCTGGCTCATATTTAAATGGTTGTCTATTAGGACTCCAAGATCCCTCTCACAGTTACTACTGTTGAGCAAAGTACCACCTGTGCATTTCATTTTTGTTGTCTAAATGTAGAACCTTACTCTTTTCACCATTAAATTTCATTTTATTAGATAGTGCCCAATGTTCAAGTTTGACAAGATCCTTCTGTATTTTTAGCCTATCTTCTGGAGCGTTAGCTATTCCTGCCAGCTTGTTGTCATCTGCAAATTTGATGAGTTCCCCATTCATTCCCTCATCCAAATTATTGATGAAGATGTTGAAGAGTACTGGGCCCAAAACAGAGCCTTGGGGTACTCCACTGCATACCTCCCTCCATGTAGATGCAGTTCCATTGAGGACTACACGTTGAGTGTGGTTGGTCAGCCAGTTACGAATCCATCTGGTGGTGATGCTGTCTAACCCACATTCTTCTACTTTATCTAGTAGGTTATGGTCTACCTTATCAAATGCCTTACTGAAGTCCAAGAAAACTATATCGATGGCATTCCTCTGGTCCACTAATATTGTCACATTATCAAAGAATGCAATAAGATTAGTCTGGCATGATCTGTTTTTGACAAATCCATGTTGGCTTTTGGCTATTACTTTGTTTGCTTCTAGGTATTTGCTAATTCGTTGCTTGATTATCTTTTCCAGACTCTTTCCTCATATTGAGGTCAGGCTGATAGGTCTGTAGTTTCCTGGATCTGTTTTTTTCCCTTTTTTGAAGATGGGAACCACATCAGTTCTTTTCCAGTCCTCTCATAGTTCCCCAGTGCTCCAGGATCTCTGAAAGATATAGTTCAGTGCTTCTGAGATCTCGTCTGCCAGTTCCTTCAGAACCCTGGGGTGTAATCCATCCGGTCCTGATGATTTGAACTCATCTAGCTGCTCACTTATCATTTTCTTCCCTATTTCAACTTGTGTTCCTAATGTGATTTTCGTGGTGCTGTTTTTGATAGGTTGGACTGTTTAATCCCTTTGTGTAAAGACAGATGCAAAACATGAGTTAAATAGTTCTGCTTTCTCCCTGTTGCTTGTCACCTACTTGCCACTTTCTCCCAGCAATGGACCAATTGTTTCCTTAACTTTTTTCTTGTTCTTAACATGTTGGAAGAAGCTTTTTTTGTTAATTTTTACTTTTGTGGCAAGCCTTTCTTCATTGTGAGCCTTAGCTTTCCTCACTTCATCTTTACATGCTCAGGCTATTTGCTGATATTCTGACTTAGTTATGTCCCCCTCTTTCCACTTTTTATACTTATCTTTTTTGTCTTTCAATTTGTCAGAGAGTTCTTTATGCAGCCATGCTGGTTTCTTTTGGGAGCTGTTATTTTTCTTCTTCATTAGTATTGGTATCATTGCTATCACTTTCTGATCAGATGATCACATCTTGGAATATGTATTATTGTTAGTATTCATGTGTTTATTTTATGTTACAGTCACACAGCCATAAATGGAAGCAGATGGATGATAGGAACGATGAGAAGATTAATAGTAATGCAGGCTTAGTAAATAGTTGGACAGTGTTGAGGGAATTAGTTGTTTAGCAGAGTGATGGCATTCGGGGAAAACTGTTCTTTTGTATAGTTGTTCTGGTGTGCAGTGCCCTATAGTTTTGAGGGCAGAAGTTGAAACAATTTATGTCCAGGATGTGAGGGGTCTGTAAATATTTTCACAGCCCTCTTTTTGACTCATGCAGTGTACAGGTCCTCAATGGAAGGCAGGTTGGTAGTAATTGTTTTTTTTTCCTGCAGTTCTAATTATCCTCTGAAGTCTGGGTTTGTCTTGTTAGGTTGCCAAATATAAGATAGGATCAGGGTTGCATCCATACTGTGTAAGAGAGGAATACAAATAGAGAGGACTACATCCCATTTTTTAAATAATTACAATAAAAGAAATGAAGAAGACAATTAGCTCTGAAAAAAAAAGATAATTGCAAGATCAAAGTTCCTCTTCTTTTCTTGATGATTATCATTGTTTGCTTTATTGCAAATTCTAACCGGATTTTATTTCATTGTAATGTAATTATTTTGAGGGTTTTTAATTGGTGCCTGGTATAGGTAAAAAAAATAATAATGGGGAAAACAACACATCTCAGAAACAATTCTTCTGACAAACATTTCGCCTCTGCAAAGTTGTTCTCAAGTTGCAGGTCTCTGCCAAATTATAAATGTATTTCTAGCTTGTTCCTCTTCTAAAATGTTTAAATCAATTTATATGGTCCTCTGTCCCCCAGGTTTTACCCATACAACAGTTAGGATGTGAGGGGTGGGGAGTAAGGAGTTAAATATTAAGAAAGGAGTTGGATATTGAAATAAGGAATCTGTAAATCACCCAAAAATTGTTTGTGGCTTTCACCATCTGTATCAATAGGGCCACGTTCAACTCCATCTTTTTCCAGCACACACTGAATGTAACAAATACTTTGTGCCAAGAACAAGTTAATGAACAAGCACAATGGACAACACAGTTGTTGTCCAATGCTGATAGGGATTTTTTTCTTTTAATGACCCTGTAACCCCTTGCATTGGGGTGACTGAATGAAGCTTGAGAGTTTAGTGGCCGATGCCCTTCCTGATGCCTATGGAGAATTTGCAGCAAACAATAACTCATTGTGCCCAGAGAGAGAAATATCTGTTGCTACCTAGGATCAAGCTCCATCTCTAGCTCACCACACCCCTCAGTGGTGATAGACCCAAGAGAGGCAATTTAATAATATTAAACTTAATTATGACAGACAATAATTTTAATATTGTTAAACTGCCTATCTCAGGTCTGTGAGAAGGAATTAATAGGTGGGTAAAAACAGCCAAATCCAGTTTAAATATCTGTGCAACCAATCACAATAATGCAATAAGGAAAGCTACTAAGGATGTTAAGATTCACGTTCTTTCCTTTCATTACCTCTCTCCAGTATCTCTCACAGCAGTGTTCCACTAACACAGAGGGGGGAAATGTAGAGATCATATCTATTCCTGCTGTGACCCCTCAAACATTTTAATTGCCTACTCCTGTGATCCTTCATAAGATTTTCCATCACCCTACTGCTCTGAATAGAAGGATGATGTTGATCATTCTAAATCCCAAATGAGTATGATGTATCATTTGTGCTGCTGAAATCTGAAGTCAGATTGGGTTGAAGCAATATGTGGGGAGTTTTAACTATCTACTTATCTCTATGTGCCTTGGGGAAAAAATTCCTGATAACTAGGAAACAGCCAATCAGAAACTCAATTAAAAGCTTTAGGTTCAACCCAGCAATAGCTTGCTCCATCAATATTTCGTTAAAGCCAATGGAACTGTGCCTAAATAATTCTGACCGACTGAATTTACCTTTGGGCACTTCAAAGAGAACAGCCCTTTTCAAGATCAAAATATTTCATATGCATCTGAATAGTCCACACCCTAACCTAGAAAATCTATCTGGTGAGGTCAACTTTACACTGGGCTAGGCTTTTAGCAGGCAGGACTTACAAATGTTAGTCTTTCTAGTCACTTTTCTATTCTATTCTATTCATGGTCCAGTGACGGTCTGGAAGATTCCCAAAGCTCTAGTTTAATTGAGGCCCATGATGGTGAACCTATGGTACGCAGAGCCCTCTCTGTTGGCATGCGCACCGTCGTCAGCTGCTATTCTGGTTTCCAGTGCTGGTCTTAGCGGGTGCCGGAGCACCCAGAAAACTGCTTGAAAATGGGCAAAAACCAGAGTCCTTTTCCGGGCTGTTTTCAGGCCAAAAATGGTCCCAAAAATGACCTGAAAACAGCCTGAAATACGTTTCAGTTCAGTTTAGTTTTATTAAATTTATAAACCGCCCCCTCTCCCCGAAGGGACCTGGGGCGGTGTACAGACAAAAATAAAATATAAAATATAATATAAAATAAAATAGACAATAGACAATAGACAACAAAAATACAAAACCCCAGACAAAACAAATTAAACACAGTCTGTACAATAGTCATGAACTAACTGATAATTAAAACCAATTAAAACCAATTAAAATACCCCAGAATTTAAAAATTTAAAATGCCAGCCAGGAAGGTCAGGATTAGGTTATACTTATGATTGCGATTGGGCCAGGCCAGCTAATTGGAACAGGTGGGTCTTGAGTTTCTTACGGAAGGAGCGGAGATCAGCAGTAATTCTAATATCGGGGGGGAGGTCGTTCCAGAGGGTTGGGCCCATCACAGAGAAGGCTCTACTCCTGGGCACCGCCCGCCCGCATTGCTTAGCAGATGGTACCCGGAGGAGTCCCCCTCTGTGGAAGCGAATTGGTCACAGGGATGTGTGGAGTAGGATGCGATCCCGCAAATAAATACGGCCTTAAAAGCCTCCAAAATGGCCCAAAATAGGCATGCATGCGCTGGCCAGCTGGTCTTTGGGTTTCTGGCACTCCGGTGCATGCACATGCACACATATTCCGGTTTGGGCACTCAGTGCCGAACAGGTTCGCCATCCCTGATTTAGGATGTCCTTGTAATTTAATGAGCTCAAATTATTTTGTTATCATCACCAAAGAATGAAAATAGATGAAGATATGCATCAGAGGTGGTATTCTGCCAGTTCTGACCAGTTTGCCTGAACTGATTGTGAAAATTGTGGGTGGCCCCGCCCACCTGCCCCAGCTCTACGGCATCTCATTTAGACCATTTTTTAAGGCAAAGCACATGCACAGAAGGCAGAGTGAATGCATGGATGTGGCATATGTGAGTGAAGCAATAGGGAAGGTAAGCGAATACCACCCCTGATATGCATAAGAAGAATGTTAATTCTTGGAGTAATAAACCATGGCTTATCAGACCAATATTATAATTGCATTAAGCCTTAATGCCATAACTCAATATTTCTCAAACTTGGCAATTTTAAGATGTATGGACTTCAACTTCCAGAATTCTTGGAGTTCATGTCCACAGATCTTAAAATGGTCAAAACTGAGAATCACTGCCATAAGCAATTCGGCTATTTTAAAATGAAAACATTAATATGCCGTTCTCTCGCCACTTGACATGTTTTGATTTTTGTAAACTCTGTGCTTTAAAGATGGAAAATAATTATATTATCTAGAAAGGAGAGAGGGGGGGAGAGGGAGAGCATGATGCTACATTTAGAAATTGCATTTCTGTTTAGAAGGTTTAAGAAGTTAAGAAACAATAAATGACAGTGGGATTATTTACTTGTTTTAAAAATGACAGGAGGACTTTTGAGGAATTTGCCTTAATTATACATATTATATATGTATAATTATATACTATTTTATATATATTATAATATTATAATATATAAAATAATAAAATATTATAATATTATATATGTTCAGTGGTTTGAAACCATAGCACCGCATAATGGAGTGACTTCCCCTTACTTGTCCCAGCTTCTGCCAACCTAACAGTCCGAAAGCATATAAAAATGCAAGTAGGAAAAATAAGGATCACTTTTGGTGGGAAGGTAACTGCGTTCCATGCATTTAGTCATTCCGGCCACATGACCATGGAGACGTCTTCGAACAGCGCTGGCTCTTTGGCTTTGAAACGGAGATGAACACCGCCCCCTAGAGTCGGGGACAATTATCATGTATTTACGAGGGGAACCTTTACCTTTATACATATTAGAGGAACCCATATATAACAGCCCTGAATGTCTGTTCCAAAGGGGGAGAAAAGGGTTAAATTTTGCATGGAAAAATTCATTAGCACAGCATTATCACACTATCTCTGTTAATACTGTACCAATACAATGAAGTGTGCAGAATGTATATATTTTAATAAGCTTAGCTATACAGGTACTCTTCAATTTATGATGGGCTACTTAGTGATCATTTGAAGGTATAATAGCTCCAAAAAAATGGTCTCATGACCCAGATCCAAATTTCTGTTGCTTACCCCCCACCCCCCAAAGTCACATGACCACATTTCAAGAACTGGGCAACATGGCTGCGTTTACAGCCATTTTTGGTATCCCATGGCACTTTTGATTCTCAGCAAAACCACACCCTAGCAAACAATGATTTTGCTGAATGACTGCAATGTTCATTTAAAAACCAGCACAAAAAAAGTTCATAAAATTGGGTCAGTCACATGACTGGCCCATTTTATAACCATCACAACTTATAACCATAAGGAGCTGGGTCCATTATAGGTATCTCAGGGGTCATCTATATACCTGAAACTGGAACATGTAATGTTATGTTCTGGGTGAAGAATGGAGGCGAGGCCTGAGTGATTTCTAACAGCTCTTTATTCAATACTGCCTTGTGAGGCAACGGTTTGTCCCTGGCTGACACAGCTCCTTTTATAGGGATGCTGATCAGCCCACGACCAATCAGGAGAGAGTATTTTCCCGCTCCAACAGAGGACCAGACTGAGAACTTCAACTGACAACTATATACTACAATGCACAACATGTAAGGTCTTTGATTTTATTTTCTGGGTAAATGGAAAGAGGTTTGCAGGTTGTCAGGAAAGAGTTGTGTTTTCTGTTCCAATGTTCAACCCTGCTTCCAAAGGCTGATGATCCAGATAAATGTCGCTAATATTAAATGATATGTAATATTAAACCAAGCCCTTTCAAAAGATGACCACCTGTTTAAGTGGTATGAGTTCAGTAAACCATTATATTGACTTATTTTATGCATTACTGTTATGTATACACTTATCCTTTCCAAAGATACTTTTCCATAGTTAATATATTTAGCAAAGAAGGTGTCTATAGAGATTCTCAGTCGTCCGGGTTATGTTTGCCCCAACATAACCTGGTGCATTTTCAAGAGGAAACTGAACTTTCTGGTTTTTCTCTGAAAACGTTTCACTTCTCACCCAAGAAGCTTCTTCAGCTCTGACTGAATGGTGGGGAATGGAAGGCTTTATATTCCTTGCAGACAGCATCCTTTGCATCCTTTTAGAGAGTCACTGAGGCACACCTGAAGGTTTATTTTTGTCCTCAGGATCACCTGAGTGTTGCAAATGGGGGTAGAGCCTTCTTGGAACTGTTGAAAGGATTGTGTTGTTGATTGGAGATAGATGATGTTGAACATGACCAAACCTTGGGTGGAATTACCTAGAGAGGAAAGGAGAACCACTGTAATATGATGCCTCCCATTACTATTCCTTCCTTAGACCTTTCTTCCTATCTACCACCTCTTCAGCTTCATCTCCCTGTCCAGATGCCTTGGGATATATCTCCCATCTTCCCATTTTGTTTCTGGCTGTGAATCATGAGGCCCATCATTCAACATTTTTGGAGGAGAGTAATTGAGGAAGCCTGTTTTAGAAGAATTTGTTAAACATTTAAAATTTTCACATGTGGTCTATATCATTGCTCGTGCTAATGCTGCTTTCAAGCGAATTCTGGAATCCCTTAGTGGGTTGTGCCCACATCCCTACATTTAAAAAAAATAGTTTCAAAGATGTTAGTTTTGACAATTGCATCTTGTACTCTGCGTTTTAGAATATGATCATATTGTTTAAACCCCCCTGAATGTATGCAAAGAATTCTTGAATGGCTGTAACATTTGTGGAAGCTCTTTTCCATCACTCTGAGGATCACGAGGATTAACAAAAACGACCATCTGTTCCACAAGGTACCAAATTCCCCATGATAGCAACATATTGTGGCTCAGAGCCCAGCTCCATGATCAGCAGCCTCTCATGTTAGAACTGTTGCTGCATTAGACCCCCTTCAAACTGCAGGTGGAAAATCATATGTTTGAATACATTAAAAGAAGTAAACACATATTAAAGTAGCCTCTTGAGAAGTCTAGCTCAGAATGTTTTCCAAGACATTCATAAAGTTTGGTGGGTATTTTGTCCTTCAGATGGGGAGATATTCAAATGTAAAAGACATTAATGCAGTCTAGCATTTACTGCGTAATACTAATAATGCATACTAATACTGCATAATACTAATAACTATTATTATTAATGCATCATAATGCAGTAACTAAACACTAATATGTATGGTTTTCGTCTTTGTGTTAAGGAAGATACATATGTTTTGAATAAATAGACTGTTAATACTGAGTACCCAAATAAATTATCTCAAGATCAGAGGTGGTATTCAGCCGGTTTTGACCAGTTCTGGCAAACTGGTGGCGGAAGTTTTGAGTAGTTTGGAGAACTGGCAAATACCACCTCTGGCTGGCCCCACACCCAATCTATTCACTACCTCCCAAGTCCCAACTGATCAGCTGGGTCTTCTTTTGTTGCCCTGCACAGGAGAACGGAACTTGAAAGCAGGTTAGTGGGGTGGGGAGGGAGAGATTTTGCAGTATCCTTCCCTTGGAGTGGAGAGGGAATGATGATTTTGCAGTATCCTTCCCCTGCCATGCCCACCAAGCCACCTCCACCAAGTCATGCCATGCCCACCAAGTCATGCCAAGTCATGCCACGCAGACTTACAGAACCGAGTCCCTTTGGGGAGACGGGGCGGTATAAAAATCTAAATAAAAGTAAAGTAAAGTAAAGAACCGGTAATAAAATTTTTTGAATCCCACCACTGCTTAAGATTCATCTAGATCAATGTTTCTCAACCTTGAGAACTTTAAGATACAGGAAGTCCAATTCCTGGAATTCATTAGCCAGATTATATATTTTAAAATTTGTCAAACATCATAAACATTGCCTTTTGGGATTTATAAGGAGTGGAATTCACAGCCTGGGAATAGAGACTGGGAATATTAAGATTTCTACCTTTATCAGTAAGAAGTGTTCACTGCCTGTGCATTATATGGGTTTTAAGCTCTTCACATTTGTAACATGAATGTTTAGAATGTGTGTGTTTTGTGTGTGCATGTGTGTGTGTGTGTATGGGTATGTGATATGTGCATACAAACACACAAAGGTATCTATTATGTATAATCTGAATCAAATTGACAATTTAATACATTGATTCAATTAAAGATATCCACTGGGTCAGAAACTTTGATCAAAATGAAAATGATTTGATGAAAACAGCATCAAATCATTGAGATACAAACTATGCCCCTTTCTTACATGTGTGTAATTGCCATAGCATGCATTCAAAAGTGATGGAGCTTGAAAATGCTTTGTTAATTTGACTCCCCCTCCCCCTGATTTTGCTTGACATAACCTCTGAATCCAACTAAAGTTGATTTAGAAGATCAATTAATTTTATTCTGATAATTAAATATAATGATTGGGTCAGGTCATATTAATACAGGTTTCTGAAATAAAATGGACAAAAATGTTTCTCCACTGGTACAGAAGTTGATTAAACCATGTCAATCAATTAAGATCCATTTGATCTTCCAGTGTGAATCAATTTTAGAACTCAGCCCAGATTTGAAGATTTGATCAAATTAGCTTTGAATGAAATCTCTGAATTGATTATTCATACTGTTATATCTATGTGAATGGATAGATAGATAGATAGAATTAGTTTTGTATTTGAAGCATAGCCAGATATTTAATCTTTTTCAAATTGTTTGCTTATCAACTCATTTTTTCATCTTCCATGTTCCTCTTGAAAATTATAAGTGGGTTGCATCTTTGGTCTTGGTTGGTTGGTTGGTTGATATTTTTTCTCATTGTGTATCTTTCACTGTCAGAGCATGCTGCTTTGAAAGTCATTGATTGGGTTATTACATTGGAATGAATATCAAATTACTCTGTTTCTTCCATATTTTGTCACAGCTGTTTTTCTTTTATTACCGTATTTTTCGGAGTATAAAACACACCGGAGTATAAGACACACCAAGGTTTTGAAGAGGAAAATAAAAAAAGAGTTTTTGCACTCTGCAAACCTCTCAAAAACGACCCGTTTTTCACAAAAACAGGCCTGGTTTTTTTTCAAAAAAGGGGGCATGAATAGCTTTTAGGAGGCTTGTAGAGTGCTCCTGGGGGCTGGGGAGGGCAGAAATGAGCAAATAACAGGCCATTTTTTGCTCATTTCTGCCCTCCCCAGCCCCAGGAGCTCTGTGAAAGCCTCCTAAAGGCTATGCACAGCCATTTTGGTGAAGGGGGTGGGGTTTCAGGAGGCAGAAAATGCTGTACTCAGGGTATAAGACACACCCAGATTTTCAGCCTCTTTTTTGAGAGAAAAAGGTGTGTTTTATATTCTGAAAAATACAGTAATCCAATGGATTACACTTTCCACTGGTTAAAGTAGAAACTTAAATGCAAGCAGGTCAGGGGTGGGATTCTACTGGTCCAGACCAGTTCGGGTGACGTGCGCGATCAATGAACCAGTTCTTAAACCGATAGGATCCCACCACTGAAGCAGGTGACAATGGATATATTTAGTTCTATTGGTTTTGATTCTACTATTACTGCCTAGAAAAACAAATAACATTTGTTTTTGCTTATTTGTGTGATTGTTTCTAAGATATCCTGATGGGAAAAGTCAATGCTTGAGAGCTGCTTGGGAGTAGGGAAGAGCTTAAAATCTGTGTTGCATGCTAAATCTTGGCCAAGTCAAAGCCAAATAGAGATGAACTTCTAAAGACATTGGGCAACAGTAAAAGAAAAAAAATGTGCATGCCAGAATGTATTGCAACAATCTGATTGCAAACAATCAGATAAACTTGATAAGGGGGAGCATCAGTAATTGTTGGTTCTTAATAGGTTTGTTCTTAGCATGTGGAAAGAGTTCTTCGTCAGTCATTGATTAAGCGCTGAATGGGAATTTTGTTGCTGCAACGTTGGTTCAGTATTGACACTATTCGCTCACTTCTTCATAAATGGGATGGAAGTACTTTGAACCTTTAAAAAATAAATAAGGAGGAAAGTGAAATTTTTCTTCAATGTTGCTGTGGCAGTGCGAAAGTTATAATAACAGAACAACAGAGTTGGAAGGGAACTTGGAAGCCTTCTAGTCCAACCCCCTGCTCAAGCAGGAGAGTCTATACCATTTCAGAAAAGTACCTCTTCAGTCGTTTCTTTAAAACCTCCAGTGATGAAGCATCTACAACTTCTAAAGTCAAACTGTTCCATTGATCAATTGTTGTGACTGTTAGGAAGTTTCTCCTTAATTCCGGATTGTAATCTCTCCTTGATTAGTTTCCATCCATTGTTTCTTATCTTGTCTTCTGGTGCTTTGGAAAATAAATTGATCCCCTCTTCTTTGTGGCGGCCCCTCAAATACTGCTATCATGTCACCCCTTGTCCTTCTTTTCTTTAGACTAAAGGTAAAGATAAAGATTCCCACACACAAGCATGCTAGTCATTTTGGATCTAGGGGCGGTGCTCATCTCCATTTCTAAGCCAAAGAGCCAGCACTGTCCGAAGATGTCTCCATGGTCATGTGGCCAGCATGACTAAATGCTGAAGGTTACTTTCAGCACTGTTCAGCACGGTTACCTGGAGCACTGTTACTTTCTCTCCAAAGTAGTCCTTATTTTTCTACTTCCATTTTTGGGTACTTTAAAACTGCTAGGTTGGTTAAACCTGGGACAAATAATGGGAGCTCACTTTGTTATGCGGTGCTAGGGATTCAAACCATTGAACTGCTGACCTTCTGATCAACAAGCCCACTGAGCCACCGTGTCCCCCCCCCTTTTTTTCCTTTAGACTAGCCATACCCAATTTCTGCACCCAATCTTCATATGTTTTTTTTCTCCAGACCTTTAATCATCTTAGTGGCTCTTCTTTGTACTTTTTCCCAAAGTCTCAACATCTTTTTTGTAAAGTTTACATGAATTTTTTCCAAGATCAGAAAAAGCCAAAATACTTGGCAGTTTATAAAGCCATGTGTAGCTTCCTCAATGAATATTAAATGTCTATAACACCCCATTTCCCAAACAAAGAAATGCACCACCAAATTATAGGACCAAAGGAGAAACTGATTTTCATGATATTTGCACATACTTTTTTTTTGTCTATAATCAAGGCACTAATTACTGTATGGCATTTTCAGTTGCACTCCTGTCTTTTTAAAGATTATTCCTCTGTAAAACATCTTTATCTATGTTTGAAAGGGAATAGGAAGGAGTAGTACTAATAGGATGGACATATCATAAGTGAAAACCAATCCTTGGAGTGTATACCATTTTTATCATCTAGTGGCATAATCTGAACAATCATATGATGTAAAAGTTTGTGAGAAAGAACTTGAGCAATGGTATGAAGAGGTGCTGCCTAGAGAACAGTAAGATCAGAGGGAGAGATAAGAGGGAGCATAGCCCACAGCTGCATAATAGGCAGAGAAAGTGGCTTGGAAGGAATCCTCTCTAACTTCTCAGGTTGCAAAGGAGATTGCAGGAAATAGCAATAGTATAAGCACCTATTCTTATATACACTTTATAGTGCTTTACAGGCCTCTCTAAATGGTTTACAGAGCCAGTATATTGCCCCCAATAATCTGGGTTCTCATTTTAGCAACCTTGGAAGGATGGAAGGCTGAGTCAACCTTGTGCCACTCAAGATCGAACTCCTGACAGTGAGCAGTGTTAGCTTCCAATACTGCATTCTAACCATTGTACCACCACAACTCCTGAAAGATTGCATTTTCAGACTTGCAAGATTCTGTTAATGTAGTCTTTCAATAAAACATAATTAATTCATAATTAGTTGTGTTTCTTGCCCAGTCTACCTGAGAAGGCTGACATATACATGCATTCTCTTTCCACCACTCCTGCATGTGATGGATTTATGTTGAATACATTGTTCTGGCATTGCATGTCACAGCATGTCTGACTATTAGCTTACAACAGGGGTGTCAAACTGGTGGTCACGCACAGGCCACATCCACCCCAGCACCCCCAAGGGAAGAAAAGTCACAATACATCACGTGATGGCAACATGACGTGACGAGATTGACACCCATGGCTTAGGGGAATACTAATTTATTTCTTCTATTTCTTTATTGTTCACCCTAAATGGAGAAAATCTCTGAGGATTACAATCATAGCCAAAAAAAAAATGTACATATCCAATTATGTAACTATCAACAATAGGAAGTTTCCCTAAACCCACCACTATGAAACCACAGATAAATTCATAAAACAATCAACCCTAAGGCAACAAAAAAATGGCAATATCTATAAATCAAAGACTTTTAAAAAATCATTCTGGTTTTAATAATTTCTTAACGAGGCCAGAGTTTGGGCCTCAGTGTGTGTTGTGTGTGCTAAGGAAAAGGTCAAAAAAGGTCGGAAAAGACATTTTTGTGGGAAAGGATGAACTTGGAGAAAAAGGGAAGAATTAGAGGTTATGATTGGCCAATCCCCTTATAATTCAGAATGATTCTTGTAATCAGCCTACCACGGTTGACCATACACAGTATCTTGGAGTTCAGTGTACAGAAGTTAAATCATAATATTTAGTTTATCTACCTCACTGTTTTTTGTCAACAGTCTTTAAAAATTGTAGAAGAGATTATGTGTGGTTCTCTTATTTAATAGTTGGTTAAGAACTATATTTTTATGGAAAATATGAGTTGATCTGTTATATTTCTCCCTACCTTTTATTCTTGGCAGTCAGCTTCGATCCATTCATGAAAGAACACCATTATCCCTTCCTGTACTCATTTTTTTTATACAAACCACCTCAACCTACAGTAGATGTTTGCAATATGCCCAGATAGCGTGTAAGTTAAGATTCCCTTTTGCTGCTGCAAATTTCATCACGTTCTATTTTTAAAAGGAAAATAGCCCCTTGTTTAATAAAAACAGACTTTAAAGACACTTGAAAACCCTTGCACCCTTTTCAGCTGCATTTGGCATGTTTCATGTCTGAATAGCAATCTAGAGTTCCTGTAATTTTCATTCATTTTGGTAAGAAGCTAAAAGGATAAAAAAATAAAAAGGTTTGAAAGCTCCAATGTTCTATCACCAATTGGGTTAACATCCTTCACATATATTTTAAATTCCTGAAAATGTCATCCCATTTCATTTAAAAAAAAAAGACATTACATCCATGTATTTATATATTTCTCATTATAGATACTGGAAGAGCAGAGTTTCCCAGACAAGAAACACAGCTAAACTAGATTTCCTAAGGAACTTTCAAACTTTCCACAGGTTCTACACAGGTTCATTAAGACAATTTTTCCAGTTGTGGACCTGGCTATGAAATCGGTTGGATATCCTTAACATAGTTCCATTTAATAGACAATTTTAAAAACTCCTATACAAAAAATACCCTATTGCCGTGATGGTGAACCTCTGGCATACATGCCAGAGGTAGCATGCAGAGCCCACTCTGTGGGCACATGTACCATTGCAGCTGCTCTTCTCATTTCTGGCACGCCACCCAGCAGGTCTTTGCGGATACTGGAGTGCCAGAAAATGACCTGAAAATGCCCCGAAAAATGACCCCAAACTAGGCTGTTTTGGGGTCATTTTCAGGATGTTTCCCGGGCCATTTTGGGGGGGGCTGTTTTCAGGCTATTTTTAAGCCATTCTTCTTTGTGGGTGCTGGAGCAGCCAGCTGGCCTTTGCAGGCATCAGATTGCTGAAAAACAGCCTGAAAATGGTCCAAAAAACAGCCTGAAAATGGCCAAAAAGGTCAAAAAACAGGCATGTGCATGTCGAGCAGCTGGTCTTTGAGTTTCCAGCATTCTCTGGCACATGCACGGGTTCAGGCACTCAGTACTAAAAAGGTTCACCATCACTGCCCTATAGGAATGACTGCTACTTTTAAATCTTGAAACTAGCAAAAAGTGCCAAAACTTTCTGGTAAGCATTGTGGCTTCCTCTCAAAAACTTTGTGTTGTCTTTTGTTTCCCACCCAGATATTTTTAAAAGTAATATATCACTCAGCACGAAAAAAAGGGCAACCGTTTGCTTGAAAATTAAGCCTGCATCTGTGTATCAGTTTCATTTATATGCTTCATTTAACTGGGCTAGCATTTTTTCTTCTTCAGCCGATTTCTTGCACAAGAATTTCCATTCGTTTTCTCCATGATGAATAAGAACGTATGGTAAGCTGCATGGAAAAAAAAAATCAACACCTCCAATAGTCTTTGTCCCACCATCTCCACCCTTATCCCAGAAGGTGGAGCCCAATGGAAACTTTACAAGTTGAAACTCATATGGTTTTCTAGGTCTCTGCCTAATTGTCCCCCTCCCACTTTGGAAGTTATGATTCAGTCCTAAACTCTGTATTAAGAGCATAGTGAGATTAATTAATATAAATTCAACACAGATAAACCTGTCAGGCACGAAAGACTAGGTCCTCACATGAAAAGCAATTAAACTGATTGCCAGAAAACCTTTGCCCAGGAATCTTCTCAAGTAACAGTCAGCACTTGCTTAGGATTAGATAAGGGTCAAGAGAATTCAATGGGAGTTAGATTCAGTCCATTTGTGGCTACATTGGGATTCTAGACTGATCCCTCTTTTAACCCCACTCTCAGGTTCTGCCACTCCTTCTCCTAAGAAATAGAAAAGGAAGGAGGACAAACAACTCAATAGTAGTAACTGTGAGAGGGATCTTGGAGTCCTAGTGGACAACCATTTAAATATGAGCCAGCAGTGTGCAGCAGCTGCCAAAAAAGCCAACACAGTTCTAGGCTGCGCAAACAGAGGGATAGAATCAAGATCACGTGAAGTGTTAATAACACTTTATAATGCCTTGGTAAGGCCACACTTGGAATACTGCATTCAGTTTTGGTCACCACAATGTAGAAAAGATGTGGAGACTCTAGAAAGAGTGCAGAGAAGAGCAACAAAGATGATTAGGGAACTGGAGACTAAAACATCTGAAGAACGGTTGCAGGAACTGGGGATGTCTAGCTTAAGAGAAAGAAGGACTAGGGGAGACATGATAGCAGTGTTTTAATATCTCAGGGTTGTCACAAAGAAGAGGGAGTCAAACTATTCTCCAAGGCACCTGAGGGTAGAACAAGAAGCAATGGGTAGAAACTAATCAAGGAGAGAAGCAACTTAGAACTGAGGAGAAATTTCCTGACAGTTAGAACAATTAATCAATGGAACAGCTTGCCTCCAGAAGTTGTGAATGCCCCGACACTGGAAGTCTTTAAGAAAAGGTTGGATAGCCATTTGTCTGGAATAGGGTTTCCTGCCTAGGCAGGGGGTTGGACTAGAAGACCTCCAAGGTCCCTTCCAACTCTGCTATTGTATTGTATTGTATTAACATGGAAAAGGATATGTAACAGTAACAGGGTTGGAAGGGACCTTGGAGGTCATCTAGTCCATCACCCTGCTCATGCAGGAGGCCTGTACTAGGGCTTGATTCAAACCGACAATGTGTGCATGCATATAATTGTAACAAATAATAATAATAAATAGAAATTAAAAAGTTCTCAAGTCTATTAACTTGCTTGAAGTTGCTCTTCAGAGATAACAGACTACCTGCTAGTTCAGGGGTGTCAAACCCGCGGCCACTGGGCCAAATGCATCACGCACTGGCCACTCCCACTCCCATTTTCGCAAAGGAGAAAAAAGTTGCAATACGTCATGTGATGACAACATGACGACGCGAGTTTGACATCCCTGTACTAATTCATCATTTTTTTTGCCAAAAACTTTTTTATTTACTTTTAATTTTCAAAACAAACATAAAAATCCTCCTTCTTTATATCCTGTAGAAAGTGTATCAGTTGGTTACAAACGGTTTTTGTGCATCTCTTCTTCCATCATCAAGTATAATTCATATTAACTCTAGTATCTTAACTCAAATGTTTATACATATTACCATCATCATACTTCTATTTTTATTTGACTATAATTGTTTAAACGTCCTTCACCATAAAATATAGCAAAATGTAATACATAACCACATACTGGCATTTCATTTACTTATTTATAAAATCCTCCATTAACATTAAATCCTTATATCCTATTCTAGGTAAACATCCATAATATTTAATAACAAAGTTTTCTAATCCTCCTTTTCAAATTGCTGTTTACAATTTACATCCAATTTCCTTATATTATACCCATACATATGTATAGATTATTATTATTATCCTTTCTTTATTTGGCTATATTCTATATCATAACATTTTCCCCCTAATAATCAAAACTTAACTGTGTCTAATTTAGTTCTCTTTTTTATTGTTATTATTATTGACCTTTATATATAATCTCAGGTATCATTCAATATTCATATCCAATTATTGCTTATCATAACACTACACATTGTATACAATATTATCATTATCAATTTTTTATTTAACTATACCTATTATCACTAAATTTCACTAAGTTTAGCTAGTAGTTTTAAATTATACTCTTCCATCTCTCAACCTGTATCTTTCCAATAACAAAACAATCTTATGTCATCTGCCATTTGTGGTATCAATCTTCTAAGCTTCTTGTTAATCAGCTTTGTATGGACTAGTCCCGTGATGGCGAACCTATGGCACGCGTGCCACCTGTGCCATTTCTGGGGGCACGCAAGGCATTGCCCTGTGTCAGCTCCAGCGCGCATGTGCGCGCTGGCCAGCTGATTTTCGCATTCATTTTGGGCGGTTTTTCAGCCTCCGGGGGCTTCAAAAAAGGCTCCTGAAATCTCCTGAGGCACAAAACGGAAGTTGCGCGTCACCCCACCACAGCTACGGCCCTCTTGGAGAAGTAAGTCACTGCGGAGAGCTTCAGCTTTGCACGGGCTGCGCTGGAGGAGCCCCTATCCTCCGATTCCCTTTAGCCTTTCTGCTTTCCCAGACGCCAAACGTTCCCCTTTCAAAAGATAAGCACACACACACCCAGAAGAGCCAGCCAGCCATTCCCTCCAGAAGCCTAACACTGCAAGCTCTGCACCCTCGGCCCAAGCAGTTGGTGAGGAAGGTTGGGGGGGCGGGGGGAGTGCCTCTTCTTCCTACCTCTTTGAAATAGACGAGCTCGGAGTACAAAGCCGCGCTTGGGGCTTTCTGAGAAGCCTTTCCTCTTATGAGACACTTTTGCTCTTCAGCTGATCTCTTCTCCTATTTTTGATCTTCCGTACTCCTTTTGGTTTGTTCTGTTCGGTTTGTCCCCCCCCCCCCTTCTTTGGATCAATCAGCAAATCATAAGGTAAGCTGCCTTTTGGAGTCCCTAGGATCCAGGCTCGGCAAGTGGTTGATCTGGTTAAAAACAAGCCTCGCTAAGGTGGCTGGTGATCCGGTTGTTCTCTAAATTGTCAGTTTAAAAAAAACTTTAAAAATTAAAAAGAGCATGAGAGAGTAAAGATTAGCTAGGCTGGCTAAAACTGAAAGATAAATGTGTGTGTGTGTCTGTGTGTGTGTGTGTGATTTGTGACTGCGATGTTCTCTCCAAACGTTCTGGGTATTGTTACAGGTAGGTGAGATTTTGCCATTTGCTAACTTTTGAGATCGCTCTCTCCCTCCCTCGCCCCTCCCCCCCTTTATCTCCTGCTTGCAACTCCCCTGCTTGCAAGTTTGGCAGAGTGGGGGGAGGGGGGAGCATTGTTTCCATTTGTTTTGACCTGGAGTCAATTCCCCAGGTTTCACTTTAGAACTCTTGGGAAGCTTCGTTGCAAACAGCCAAACTTTCGGTGGATTTTTGTAGAATGGAGCAGGGCTGGGATCCTGCTTTTTATAAGTGATCTTGCCCTGGGTTTTTTTTTCTTTTTGTTGTGGGCTGGCTAAAACTGAAAGATAAATGCAAGGGTGGGTGTGTGCGTGTGTGTTTCCATTCGTTTTGATCTGGAATCAATTTCGCAGGTTTCACTTTAGGCTTGGGAAGCTTCATTGGAAAGCTGGGGTCCTGCTTTTTATAAGGGATCTTGCCCTGGGTTTTTGTTTCCTTTTTCTTTTTGCTGGGGGCTGCATGCAGGCCTCTTGGAACTACAGCTTCTCCCTCCTCAGCATTGGAAACTTGTGAGTTTCGGATAGAAATAGCCACCATATTCAACTGGCCTCTTTCAGGACATTTCCAATTGGGGCCATCTCCAAAACATCTTAATTATTTCCCCCAAGAAGCAGAGGGGCTCAAGCCTTCCGAGGTAGTGGTTCCCCCCCCCCCCCCGAAACACCTACCTCTCCTTCTGGAACCTCGGTCTTAGAACAAACTAAAGAGAGATCTGGTTTACCTTGAAAGGCCTGTCCAGGCTTCAACCCTCCCAAAGTCACGTGTGCATGTGCAGGGGGCAAGGCGTGGGGGGGGGATTAAATTGTGGGGTGGGCACGCGAGCGTGCGGGATAGCACACATGCTCGTGCTTTTGGCACCTGAGGCGAAAAAGGTTCGCCATCACTGGACTACTCCTAGCAACTCCTTGCTTGTAAGATCTCTCATATAATCCTGATGCCCTCTTTCTGCTTCTTTATTCCACTTGTCTTTAGTTGTCAGCAGTGTTATCCATATTTTCGTTAATAAGGTTTTGTAGTCCATAAATTCTTTACTTTTTTCTTCTTCTTCTATGCCTTGCCCTTGGAAATAGGTTTCCTCTCCATTTATTTCCTCTTTCAGTATTCCATTCTTTGCATTTTCAAAAACAAACCAATTACCATAAATGTCAGCAAGTTTAATCATTTTATATTCATTTTCCACTTCAATTCTTTTTATTTTAATCCCCTCATTTTGCATTTGGTGAATATCATCAAATTTTCGATCACATTTTTTCTGTTAGCTGTTCCAAAAATGCCAATTCTCTCATATGTATTTGTTAATTTTAGTAATTCTGAAAATATTGTCTGCAAGCTTACAATCTCTACATTTTCTTGACCTTCTGCCATCTTAAACAAAATGGTCTCGCTTGGAAGGTTTTTTTAAGTTAAAACATGGATTCACAAAAGCCGTTTTTTCCCCTCTTCTCTGGTTGAAAACACGCTTCAAAGGGACATTTGGCTTACCCCTATCGCTCTGCAACGAGCCGTCAAAACAAACCGTGAAGAAAGGGAAAAGTTCCGCTTGAGTACACAAAGCTCCAATCAACAAAACCTCCTGGCACGTAGCACTTTTAAAAATTTTCTTTTTTTATATTTGTTTTATATTTCAAATTAGAAAAAGAGGTCCAGTCTTTAAATGAATTAAAAGATAATAATACTCACAACGATAAAAGAGGAAAGCTTTGGTCTATGAATCACCGAGTGTCACAGAAAAAGAAAGGTAGAAAAAGAAGACTTAATCCGTCCATTTTAAAAAGCTTGTAAAAGATTCCTTCCATGGAAATAGCATATAAAAAATGGGATGGCCACTGCACATGCGCAGAACTTAAAAACAAGATGGCGACGACGATGACTAGGGAACTGGTTCAAGGGTGTGGCAGGCCTGGGTCGCTGCTGGTTACAGTGATCTAGGCCGCCATACCACTACTGGTTCAGCCAAACCAGGCCGAATCAAAAGGAACCCACCACTGCTTTAGATATGCTAAACTATAGATCAATTATAAGAAGGGCCTCAAAGCAGAAACTTGGAGCAAACCAATATTTATGTAAATGGTGAGAACTGCTTTCTCTTTTGCTTTCTTTGCTTTCTATTCTTCTTTTTATTATTCTATTATTCTATTTCTATTCTTCAGTTACTTAGCTCATGGCTACTCATTTTAATAATCCAAGAAGTGGACCATCTCCATCAACTTTGACACTCTCGAAGACATCTAACAGCTTAGCCAAGGCTTTGCAAGTTGGTTGTTTTTTCTACTGTAAAAAAGATATAGTGAAGCAGTCAATATTGATGGGATGGAACTGCTATTTATCCTCTCAAGCATCCAGAGTGAGATAAGATCCCTTTTGACCCCTTGTGTCCCTGCTACAAGAAATTAACTAGCAATGAGATGTCATATGAAGAGGCAGAAAGCATCCTGAATGCTGATTTTCTGATCAATTTGGAGGTTAGTGGGAATTTAAAGGTGGGTGTGGAAATGTGAACTCTTCTATTTCCATTGTTTCAACCTCTCCACATCCTAAAACATGGCCTAAATCACCACTGGGGGGTGGGGGACAGTTGTAAACTATTCAAGGATTGGAAGAGTTTTAAGGCTAAGTACAGAATTAGTTTGATTCCAGAACAAGCCATCTATCTATGTAACTGACAGTTACATTTTCTCTGTTTTTCTCTGGTCTGTTTCCCTCTCGTCTCTCACAGTGTTATCAAACCTGAATTACAAAACTCTGGAAGACCTCTAGAGGGCAGTGAAAAATTATTTTTCTGACTTTCTTTGATGTAATATAGGGATTGTTTTGGTTTTGGACCTACCTGATCTGGTAGCTCTCTGTCTCTTTCTCTGCCTCTCTGTCTCTGTCTCTCTCTGTGTCTCTCCATCTCTCTCTGTGTCCCAACATCTTGAAATTAAACTTGGAGACAATAAAAATACTAGGCATCTGAGACATTTGATGTGGCAGGAAGGCTGAAAGCAAAGGTGTGAAGATGCTAAACTCTGAGCTAAGATCTTAGACCCCTCTTCCTTCTTCTGATGATGGTGCATTAAAATTTCCCATGAAGGTGGATGCTACTGCCAGGGCCTACTTTTTTAAAAAAAGGAAAAAGAAAATTATTTAGAATTGTGACAGAGAAATACGGGTGTGCACATGGGGTAGGTGAAGAATCCCTAGAGGTCTGGTAAACATACTTCTAATTCATGGGTGTTGTTTGCTTATTTAGTTAGAGATGCCTTTAAACAATCACCCCTCTTCTCTGTCATCCTTTTATTGGTCATCTCCTCCTTTCTTGGGCTATTTTAATGGCTGTTCCATACGTTCTTCACCAAAACCAAATGTTTTAGGTTCTAATATATAGCATATGGGTTGTTCTTGGGATTTATCTTTCCATGCTAATAAGTTTCACCAAGCCTCATCTTCAACTTCAAAGAGTTTCAGTTGTTCCTAAGGGCTATAGCAACTTGGCTACTAGTATCCACCTCCTCTTTCTTAACCAGTAGTTATGGATGAAAATAGCCACTGAGCTGATTGCAATGCTGCTATTATTGAGCCAACCTGTTTATGAGTTTCAGAAGGAATCTGGTAGATGGCATACATCCCTTCCCTCCTATAAGTACATTTATCAAAGAACTGTGATTTGGTTTAGAAATAATGTTGTGCAAACCCATGTTGCTCAATTTTCCAATGTATCCCAATATTTTGAAGCTTATATTATTGCTTCGAGATGCTAGAAGTTATTGCTGATATTGTTTTTTATCTAATACATATCTCCATAGCTAGGCAGCTTCCTTGGCTGTCCATGCTTCTAGGTTTGACATGACCAAGCAGGAAATATTTTAGGGCACCGTGCATCTAATTGAGGCATGGGGAATTAAAGAGAGTTAATTACACAGTGGAAGACATGATATTTGCTTAAGACTGCAATGAATCAGAAGGATTCTCCAGAGAAGGTGGAACAGTTTTTACTTCATCAAAGTGAAAGAGAATGGTTGAAAAAATACAAAATTGAGAGGTCCTTAGTACTCTCTGAGCTTGTTTGTTTTCTTGCAAACATTTCACTATCCAGTGTTGGGTTTCAAAAATTTTTTAGAACCTCTTCTGTAGGTGTGGCCTACTTTGTGGGAGTGGCTTGCTGGCCATGTGACTGAGTGGGAGTGGCTTGCCAGCCATGTGACTGGGTGGGCGTAGCCAACTTGTAAAATGTGGTGAAACACACTTAGCAATGCTCTTGCTTAGCAACCAAAATGTTGGCTCAGAAACTCTGACATTTGAAGGACGCAAGTCTTAAAGCTGTCAAGTTACAAGACCCTTGCACCCCAAACCCTTTAGAAAAAAAACCCCAGGGGTGTTCAAACTTGACAGCTTTAAGACTTGTGGAGTTCAACTCCCAGAATTCCTCCTCTCGCTCTTCATCTTGATGATGTGCGGACGGGCGGGGGGAGGGAGCTGGAACCGGTTCTAAACGGCACTGTAGATTTGTGGAACCTCTTCTATAGAAGAGGTTAGAACTGGCAGGAACCCACCCCTGTCACTATCCCATCTGCAAGAAAGCAACCAAGTTCAGCAAACACCAAGGACCCCTCATTTCAACCCTGAGCTACAAATATCCCCCTTTATTGGTAGATATATAATAATTTTTGAGGGACGTGCTGTAGATGATCATCCCCCTCTGCATAGCAGGCGAGCTCATGTGCAATCAGGAAGCCAACACCTGGAGCAATAAATATCAAGACCACCAGGACTAAAGTTGCAATTGAAATGGAGAGCTGGTGATCCTGAAGGCAGTAGCATCAGACATGTGGAGACACAACTAACTACCCACTTTGCCTTTCTTTAGCTAGAAAAGAACTGTCTTGTCATATTAAAAAAAACATAGAAGGTACACATTCCAACAGTCAGCTATGGATCGTCTCTATTTTTATTTCTTCTCCCTGTAAAATTCCTTAAGGCTGGTTCACATGAGATGCCTTGCTGTGCAGTCATAAGAACCCTTAGGCCCTGCATGCTGTAATCTAACATGTGAATTTGGCATTCACAGATACAGACGATTTCAGCACCATTGCTTTCATCTGTTGCCCTCAAGGAATTGACTGGTGGCTGCATCTGTGATTATGCAGTGCAGGACATGCTGGATAATCTATGCAAGGAACGATTAAAATGTTTATGTACAGAAGGAGCCGTACAATGTGAGTCAACATTTAGCTTCGAACAGACATAGACGTTTTACCACCCACGTGCATTTTACTATTTCTGCACCGAGTCTCAAAAAACATCAAGCAGTTAATTATATAAGAATGAAAGAATGGAGACCTTATCTACTTGTTAGCACTCCTTAATCTGTCAACAAGAACATTAATCATTACTTATTTTTTTTAGCAATATCATCTCTTCAATCATATATGTTTGTTTGCTTATTTTGTCTAAGTCTTTCTTGATAGTCTATTTTTTATGGCCATGGCCTTCGTTATTGTCAAATGAGGCTTTACTAAAGGAGATCCATAAAACAATTCTTCTGTTTAAGAAAATCATTATCTGTGTACAAACACAAAATTGTGGAGGTCTTCTAGTCCAACCCCCTGCTTAGGCAGGAAACCCTACACCACTTCAGATAAATGGTTATCCAATATCTTCTTAAAAACGTCCAATGTTGGAGCATTCACAACTTCTGGAGGCAAGCTGTTCCACTGATTAATTGTTCTAATTGTCAGGAAATTTATCTTCAGTTCTAAGTTGCTTCTCTACTTGATTAGTTTCCACCCATTGCTTCTTGTTCTACCCTCAGGTACCTTGGAAAATAGTTTGACTCCCTCTTCTTTGTGGCAACCCCTGAGATATTGGAACAATGCTATCATGTCTCCCCTAGTCCTTCTTTCTCTTAAACTAAACATACCCAGTTCCTGCAACCGTTCTTCATATGTTTTAGCCTCCAGTCCCCTAATCATCTTTGTTGCTCTTCTCTGCCCTCTTTCCAAAATCTCAACATCTTTTTTACATCGTGGTGACCAAAACTGGATGCAGTATTCCGAGTGTGGCCTTACCAAGGCATTATAAAGTGGTATTAACAGTTCACGTGATCTTGATTCTATCCCTCTGTTTCTGCAGCCTAGAATCCTCTCACAGTTACTGCTATTGAGCAAGGTACGACATATACTATTAAAAAATATCTAAGCAGCACTCTAAAGCAGTGTATCTCAACTCTGGGAACTTTAAAGTGTATGGGCTTCAACTCTCAGAATCCCTCAATCAGCGATTTTGGTTGGGGAATTCTAGGAACTGAAGTCCATACAACTTAAAATTACCAAGTTTGAGAAACAGTGTTATAAAGGTAGGACTGCTGTAGCATTTTGTGCTAGTCCAAACTTTCAGCCATGCTTCAAGGACATCATTTTTTCATTTCCATGATTATTTTACCAACATATGATGACATTATGGTTGTTTCTCTGCTTCCAGCAACCTTCTACTCATAATTGAAATCTGTTCTTTGCAGCTATCTATATTACTAATACATTTTCCACATTCTCAGCTCTTAATGCAATAGCCTAGTTCATTTTCCATATATAATGGGAACACTTAAGTCTACAACGTCTGCAAAATACTAGCGTTAGACTGTAATCACCAGTAGTCAGTCTAGGTCCTACAATTTGATAATACAATGCTGAAATGCTGAATCCAATTAATGATCTACAGGGAGATATGTACCACTGAAACACACAAGAGTTGCTGAGGGTTGTGTTTTCTTTGTAACCTGTTAATCATTCTAGTTACAGCCATCTATATCAAAGATCTTGAACAACTGGGAGCAAGGAAAATTCTTTGTAATAGAAAGCAGATTGCACAAGTTATTCTTACTTGAAAAGAAAAAAAGGTGCGGATGAAAAAAAATCCAGATGAAATCGCTTACCTATGCTATCCAACCTAAAATGTCAATCTTCAATTTGAACATTGTTAAAGACTTATACCAGCTACAGTGGTTTCCACCAAGGTCCTCTGTTCTGGTGGGAACAGAGGTTTAATCCTATTGGTCGAAGGGTCTGACAGCTCCCTATAAAAGGGCTGCTGTCAGATTCAACCTTCGCTGGATTGTTCTTACTTCTTGTGTTATAATAAAGAACTGTTGTTACCGTTAAGCCTGTGTGTGCCTATCCATTACCCAATCTAACAAACACGTTCACACATAAATGGGCTATTGAGTTTCTCTTTACTGGAGATCAAGTTGAACACTCACATGTGAACGAGACATTGTTAATCCAACTCAACACAGAAAAGTCTCTTACTTACTTACCCTTCTGAATGTCAATTCAACCGTTCAACTGTGAGTAAAATCAGATCAGTAACTTTAAAGGGCAAAGGCCCTATAGTTACCAACTACTTTGCAAACAAAATAAGCACTCCAGAATCCTACACAAATCCACACATTGACTATTCTTGGGGAGTTATTTTAATATTCTTGGGGAAGAATGTTAAAATAAATGCAGAAGAAACTATTAGCACAAAAAGAATACAAAGTATTTGCCCATCTGCAGACTTAACAAGATTCGCATGAGACCAATTGAAAAACCTCATACATGTATACCGTATTTATACACCCATAGACATAATCTGCTGGAGCCTGGTTTTATTCTCTACATTTTCCTATTGATTTCAAGTTTTTTTTAGCCCAGCTTTATTACATTATTAAAATCAGAACAAATACAAAATGCTGTCTGTTTTTATTCAGAAAATAAGTAAATGAGAAGAGAGTCTGTACTGAATGATAAAGCTGTTTTTAATGTATAACCATGTGGTTTCTTCTTAGAAAATTAATGAGTTAAAGATGAAATTCCTCACTTTGTTTGCATATATATCTTCTTGCAGGATTTTATTCAGGAGAAGCATAATTAGAAGCACTTCTGTGGCTCAGTCTTAGATTTTATGTTTCTAAGATCTTGACGGTTAGAGTGTCTTTCCTCCCTCCAGGACAGTCATTGATTTAATGGGAGATTATATCCAAATCAGCATACTTATGTTCCCAATGAGATAAAAACTTTGTTGTACCTGAAAAACGTCTGCTGAGGTACAATCAGCCAAAGTATTTTCTATCAATCTCAATTCATATAATTTGCTTGAGACAATAGACATAACTATGGCCAAAGGACATCAAACCAAAGGGGGAACTTTGAGCAGGTTAAATAAGGGGGTGGGAATCAAACATGGTTGATTCTTGGCCGATCTATCCTCGCAACAGCACTGCAAAGTTAAAGGGTTACGATTTTTTTTATCAATAAGCTTCATCTTTAATCAGAAATTCTGAATGAAATACCCCTTAATTCTCAGAAATAGATAGCTTCCAAGTTTTCAAGTTCAACACTTATTGACCTGCACTAGTATGGCCATACATTGGACCATAAGAAAGGCTGAGCACCAAAGAATTGGGGCCTTTGAACTATGGTGCTGTAGAAGACTCCTGGGAAGTCCTTGGACTTCAAGGAGATCAAACCAGTCAGTCGTAGAGGAGATCAACCCTGACTGCTCATTAGAAGGCCAGATTCTGAAGATGAAACTCAAATACTTTGGCCACCTAATGAGAAGAAAGGATTCATTGGAGAAAAGCCTAAAGCTGGGAAAATTGAGGGCAAAAGAAGAAGGGGATAACAGAGAATGAGGTGGCTGGATGGAGTCACCAAAGCAGTAGGTGTAGGTTTAAATTGACTCCAGAGGATGGTAGAGGACAGGAAGTCCTGGACGAACATTGTCCATGGGGTCACAATGGATCGGACATGACAACAGTATGGCCAATATTAGGGATTTGGGGAATACAATTCAAAGGATATGAAAGGCTTCAAATTACTTACTCCTTCTGTAATCCTATATAACAATGCTTTTCAGCTGATGCCCTTTCTGAAATGAGTAGTAGATTAAAATATATACACACACATACATACACAGAGAATTATTTTGTACTAAAATTTTTATTTTTGATTATATGTGTTTCATGTGGAGATTCAGAAGAGGCTCATTTTTAATATCTTTGCTAACCTTTCCAGAGATTATTACTACAAAATTGTTTTTCCAGCATAATTAAAACAGGTAAAAATAATTTTGAGATAATGTTTTTATTTATATGTATATATTTATTCTTGTACAAGAATAAATTTGTACAATTCTTATACAAAAAAATCCTTGTTTTGTATTGCCCAGGATACTATTTTTTCTTTTTCTATGACCAGCCTCAAATTAACTTACAAAAATAAAAATTAAACATGAGGCATAACCTCAAACTAACAGGAGGGAAGTTCAAAAGTAATGTTAGAAAGTATTACTTCACAAAAGGAGTAACAGAAACCTGGAAATAACTTTCAGTAAAGATTATTTGTCAATCATTGGTAACTAAGTTTAAACATGCTTGGAAACACACATGTCTATCATCCAAGAAAGATATAAATAAATAAACAAAAATAATAATGAAATAAAAATAAATTAAAAATAATAAATAAATTAAAAAAGAATCAAACAAGCAAATAATTCAAAAGGCAGACTTGATGGACTACTGGGTCTTTTTTTTGCCATCAATTTTCTGTGTTTTTAAAATATTCTGAAACAATTACTGGCAAGATAAAAATGACAGAGCTGTCTAGTAAATGGAGAAAATGTAAAAGCAACTACTAAAAGTATTCAAACATCTTAAAAATGAATCAGACAAGGCAAACATAACCCATAACAGAGGTGACACCCTTGGGATATTGTCTTTGTGCGATAGCAAACTACTGTAGATTGTCCTGGTAGAAAAACTTGTCCAAACAGCATCAATTTTCTAGGGTGGAGAAGTGGAGACATTTAATGACTCAGTTCATAATATCTCCACCTCCCCAACAACCCCTCACAACCATCAACTTTTAAACTGCAGAGCATCTCACCACTCAGGACATATTCTGCTTGTACTCAGCATCAAAAGGTCATTTTTCATGCTTTGGGTGTGCAGAAAATTTCCGGAGTGTCATTTTGTGTGTGGCACTAACCTTTTCCCCCAACTTTGAGGAGAAGCTGACAATTAACATGAATCTGGGTTACTCAAAGCTATCAGAACTTGCTAGTGGCACTCAGAACTGACAACAAACCACCAAGGAACATGACTCTCTGATCTTTGGTTGGTAAGAATTATTATTATTAAGAAGAAGAAGAAGAAGAAGAAGAAGAAGAAGAAGAAGAAGAAGAAGAAGAAGAAGAAGAAGAAGAAGAAGAAGAAGAAGAAGAAGAAGAAGAAGAAGAAGAAGAAGAAGAAGAAGAAGAAGAAGAAGAAGAAGAAAAGAAAGACAGAACAAGCATTTCAACAAACACATTTGCTTTTGAGTGCATACCTTGTTTATTGTTTAAACTATTTGCTTCTAGTTTTCTTTCTCTTGCACTTTCCATGAAAAGGGGAGAGCATTTTTCTTTTCTGAGAAGATAGGCCTGCCTCTACCTGGTTTTTGTTTACATATTAATTAGTAGCCCCATTATCAGAATGAGAATCTGCTCTCAGATAAATGAACTGACTCAGAAGAAACCAACACTGGAACCAAACACTCAGAGCAGCATGGACTCCCATTATTGGTGGCGTTTGAACCGAGGCTAGGTGGTTAGGTATTCCAGATGCTTTAGATTCCTATGCAAGACAAGATGTTAGACATAATGTGTCCCTTTTAATTCTACATTAGCTATGATCATAATTCACTTTCTTGAAGGAAACTGAAATAATCAAGAAGTGTCCTGACTTTTAATCTTCAGTAAACTTTATGGCAGACTAGGGGTCCATCCTGGCTCTCATCTATGCAAATCTAGATCTGAAACTAATACCAAGTTTTTCACAGAATAGCAAAGCTTTTTTAAATTGTATTTTTAAGAAGATTATATTTAGTATGACTGACTAGTTAAAAAAAACCACACAGTATAACTATTTCTATAATACAGCTTCAGCCGACAAATGGCTTTATGAAATTTTGAATCTAGGAAACACTTTGATTTTCAAAAAAAAAAAAAAAATTCCTTTTCTAAACCTACGTTTACTATCTTTCATGAGAAAAAGACGATGCCATCTTTATAAATTATCACACATTGACAACACCTAGGCTCCAATTAGGCTGCTCCTTTCAGCTCCCGCTGACAGATGATGTTTGCATGCTGTCCTCTCTGCTGTACATTAATGCAAATCTAACATTTGCTTCAAAGAAGCTGATGGCAGTACAATTTGATTTCACCGGGGATTAGCTGGGCCCAGCTTGTGGAACAAGCTTTCTAGATAAGCATGAATATCATGTTCCCAAAGGTGGCCACTGAGGCACAGTTACCATTTTAGGAACAGAATAGGTTCCGAACAACTGTACCTTTTAGATCTCAGAAGGGTTGTGTTCCATTTTATTACCATCTATGGTTATTATGTAATGATGTCCTGCTAAAAGGGAATTGATTTAGTGGCTAATTCTGGACATGTCCTTGAATTTCTTACTTTGGAAAATAAAGACCGATACCTATTTTGCCCTGAGGCTCCAAGTTGGATGACCGAATACAAGAAATGCACAGCTGACTGAAGTTTTTTTAAAGATGCTAATACAAATATAAAAGATATGAATAGCAATAAAGACAGTCAAATACCTTCAGTTCTCAGAAACCCCAGTGATAATACTACCACCTTAGGAATTCAGGTCTGTGCAGAGGCTCATCTCTATTTATTTTTTGTTAAACAAACATTTATGGCCACCAGCTCCACGTAGTGACTCTACACAGCTTCCAGCATTGAAATCCACAACATAAAACCCCATAAAAATACACAACATAAAATCTCTGAAACTACGTGTATTCCACTCGTTCTTCCTCTATTCTACACTCCTTGGAGTACCCAATTTTCCCATCCGTCTTTATATATTAAATGTATACCTTTGCAGTTGTTTCAAAGAATTCATGGTGTATTTTAAAGGCCTCATCTTACCTGCTTTGATGATTTAGTCAGTTGAGATTGCACAGCTTTATTTGACCAAATATTGTTCATTGTCCATCCCTGTGTCATTTAAGAAAATCCCAGTAAGACTCCAAAGCCATTGTGTTTTTTGCAGAGTGCCAGAATTGTAGTGTTGTCTGCCCCCAGAACTTGAGATCATATTGGAAAGTATTTTTTTTCCAATATGGAGCAAACTGGTTGATATGACGTTAAGGATACAGATAATGAACTTGTGCATACCAAGCAAAGAACAAAGACTCATCATGAGTGTATTTTGAGCATATAAACATAATGTGCTTTTTCACTATATATAAAACAACAACAACAACAAAAATAAGGCAATAGCTCTTATTTGGTACTTTGTCTTCTTAAACGCCAAGCTATAAATAATTTACCCACAAATAACAAATTAATATCTGGCATTCCATATATTAGTAAATTAAAAAATGGAATTATCCACATCTCTTCTCAATTTGGTTTATGCTTACAACACGACAGCGGGAAGCTCACTATACGGTCGTCAAAGTAAAAATAACAATTCCGCATTACATTTATATCAATTAACTTTTAGTAAAATATTATGTTGGCATGCTACCTTGCGCCATGTTTTTTGTGCCAGTTCTGAGTCATGTTGGTGCATGATTCCAAGAAACAATGCCAATAAGGTTTAAACTATAGGATCACTATGTCAGCACCACCTGTGAAAAATATGTCTCAGATCTTTAATCAGTCAATATATAAACAAACAACTTAGGGGGACTTAGTCAATAACACCCAATAAGATAGCTGCGGGTTCTTTGCTCAAGACTTCTCCACAACAGTTGGACTTACTGGGGTAAGTCACCCATGTTTTTTTTTCTTGGGGTTAGGCTTTCATGTCTAAAACTTCAACCCTGAAACTTCTTGAAGGAAGTCCTCACCCACACCTCCCACCCACCTCCCACCCCAAAATAATTTTAGGATGGTCTGCTTCAGTGGTGGGTTTCAAAAATTTTTAGAATCTCTTCTATAGGTGTGGCTTGCTTTGTGGGAGTGGCTTGCTGGCCATGTGACTGGGTGGGCGTCTTGTAAAATGTGGTGAAACTCACTTAACAACGCTCTTGCTTAGCAACCAAAATGTTGGCTCAGAAACTCTGGCATTTGAAGCACGCAAGTCTTAAAGCTGTCAAGTTACAAGACCCTTGCACCCCTAACCCTTTAGAAAAAACCCCAGGGGTGTTCAAACTTTACAGTTTTAAGACTTGTGGACTTCAACTCCCAGAATTCCTCCTCCTGCTCTTCACCTTGATGATGTGCGGACGGGTGGGGTGAAGGAGCTGGAACCATTTCTAAACAGCACTGTAGATTTGTGAAACCTCTTCTACAGAAGAGGTTAGAAATGGCAGGAACCCACTCCTGGTCTGCTTAGAGCATCACATCTTTCCATGGTCTAACAAGACTTTAACGTTTCTTCCTAATAGTCTGAATCTACACTCCTGTTTAGCATCCAAACACCCTTAAGAATTAAGAAATCTGTTCGTACTAAGATTCATCATTAAAACAATGTTCCTCGTTAACAGGCAAGCAGCTACCACTAAAAAAAAGCTCATTTGCCATAGACAAGTTTTTGCCACCAAAACCTTGAACTGTCCTCCAGCTCAAAGAGATCAAGATCAAAGTGCAGACCACATTTTCTGCAGACATTTCATTCAGTGTTTCAACAAGATAGCTGCATTGAGGAAGCTTCACTGGAATGCAGGGTGAAGCATCTGAGGGAACACACAGTCCGCAACTTAGCACCAATTTTCCTGAGGTTGGGGGAAACCAACAAAAAGGTATGATCAAAGCATAATAGTACAGCGCACACATTGCGCCAAGAAAATCCAAGTTCCACACGTTGTTTTCGTTTAAAGCATTTCATAACAGGTAATGGAAAACCTGATATTAGGCAATGATGGACTAAAAAGACAAATGGTTTTTCCTAGGAAGTGACCAAGCATTTTCACTTTTTGAAGATTTCCTCTTTCTTAAAAGGGTGTCTCGTTCAGGTCCACTTTAATTTAAAAACCTCTAAGGTAGGAAAGGAGATTTATAAAGTTCTCTACCTAACTTAATCAGGAGCTTAAATCTGAGAAACAGAAGGCACTGCTTTAAGAGTCAACTTTAATTAGCTGCCATGTTAAAGCAAAGGCATCTATTTTAAGCCTCATAAAGAAGCCTTAAAAAGAACATGGTGGCTAGTAAGCAGGCATCTGAAATACTTTTTTTTAAAACATTTTCAATTATTTGATTTATTTGTGGCACCTATAATAATTTTCAGTTAAATGTTATTTAAGCCTTAGCTTGTTTCCTGAAGGGCTGCAAAAAGCTAATTCCTATGATTTCCAGGAAAAAAATAATAATTCTATGGACAAGTTATAAAAACAGGAAAAACTCCTGTTTCTTGCATAAATCAGCTCTAGAAGACTTTTTTTTTCCTGGATCTGGTAAACAGAAGTCAATAATGGGTCCAGCCTTCTTTTAACAGTGTACAAAAGAATGATTTATTCACCCTGTTTTTTCCATCTTTCTTGAGCCAGTGTAAAGTTGTTTCTCTGCTTGTTGTGTCATACAGATTTGAATGATATTCACAAATATATTTTAAAGACACAGATATTCTATCTGGAGGAGAAAAAGAAAAAAGAATCCAAAAGCTAATTCAGATGTGGTGTGAGAGAAGCCACTTCAATTGGCTAGTATTCTTCTACTATGGATGAGCTAAGGAAAAAAAATTTCCCCAAGCTACGGTTACTTCTCAGATTCGGGTGGGCTTCTCTTTGACATTTTAAACCCTTTGAAGAAAGATTTCCTTTGAGCCATGTGAAGTCTTTTGTGGCGATGGGAAACATACATTTATGATTAAGAAGAACATAGCGTACAAGTGGAAATGGTATAACAACATGTGACTAACCAAAAGTCTATTAAGAGAAAATATCAATCTGGAGAGGTTTCTTGACCTACTTATTTCTGGAAGGACTGGAAATGTAAGACAGTCTGCAAATTCAAACAACACACTCCTCTCCCTCCCCCCGCTCCCCAAATTGGGACTATCTAAAACTATCAGTGTAACTAGTTGGCAATGCTTAACAGAAAACACACCTACAATGGAATGGTCTATTTTTAAGATACAGAGAGGCATTGAAATAGTCATCAACAGTTAGCATACAAACTCCAGACTGTCTGGAGACACAGGTGACCTGGTCGAAGCTTTTGTCATTGTGGTTTCAGACCTAGTCTGTGGATAGAAGCAGCCTTGATCAGCATTGCTGGATGATCTAAATTGAGAAGAGACCCATAGTAAAGACTCAGTTTAATGGATCTAGGTTTTTCAGATTCCAAATAAAATAGAATTTTATAGGATCTTTACCACAAATGATGCCTTTCACATCAGTTATGCAAATGAAACTATTGCCACGTTTCCCTGAAAATAAGACAGGGTCTTATTTTCTTTTGACCCCTGAAATAAGCGCATGGCCTTATTTGAGGGCAGGTCTTATTATTTTTGAGATGCCTCGGCCTGTGGATCAGCTGATTTAGAGAAGGCCCGGAAGTTCTGTCTCTATTTCTGGCACACTCTTGCCAGCCCTAGCGTCACTAGGCCTGCCACTCTTTTTGCGGCCGCCACTAAGAGAAGGGGCGTGGTAGATTTGTGAAAGCAGCCTCCATGAGGCCATTCTGCGTGGATGGTAGGGCATGTTCTCCCCCTTTCCCCTACTCAGGAAATGGCTGGGACCTGCTGCGCATGCATTTAAATATTTTAGGGGAGGGCTTATTTTCCGGGGAGGGCTTATTTTAGCGCACGCACTCAAAAGCCTGATTGGGCTTATTATCCAGGGAGGTCTTATTTTCAGGGAAACAGGGTACATAAATTTATGTAAGTACAAAATACATAAAATTGCATATCACTGATAACTGTCACCTCAACCCTAACCCTTTAATAGTTAATTAAATCAAGGAATTGCTATTTTTGATCTTTGAGCATGGACTGTAGTTTTCACATGAGTAGTTGACTGATATAGAACATTATGCTTTGATGATGGTTCTGGACTTGGAGGGTTTCTCCAAAGATGTTGCTGAAAGATGACTGAAGAACCTTGGTCCTTCATTTTATGAGGTTCCTTGGGCCTTTACTGCATTCTTTGTATTCTTCATATGGTAGCGAAAACCATATGAAATTTGGAAAATTGGGTAGCATCAGTATGCTAATTATACTTTGCATCACGTTTTCAACCTATGCTTCATTTTTTTCTTGAAAACTCTTAATTGTTTCTCAGTCTAATGAAAAATATCTAATTGAACTAATCAAATTTTAATCCACATGAAGATCTGTGGATTCACAGATAGTAAATTCTGGTTTGAGGTGCAATCTGTATGAAATTAGGTAGCTCACTTTTAGAAAGCATCTTGGAATTGCTTTTCGATTGGTTATTGGAAGGCAGATGCTACTCACAGGGATAATAAGTGATAAATTTCTCTCTAGAATCATAAACGCAGTTTTATGAGCTTAGGGCAGAAGGTTCAAGAACAATAGCTAAGCTGCTTTCCTGAAGACATGGAATAAATGTTGTAAGTTGTAACAATGATGTTCAGTGATTATAGCATCTACAAATATAGCGTCTAAACCTTGCTAATTTTTTGTCAGGGTTTAAACCTCACATTCCAATATTATGTACAAAAATATTGTTTTGCCTCATTTCTCATCCTTGGATTAATGTTCTAATTGCTGTTTTAATTGCTCTCTGGCTCTTGTGGTATTATTAAATTCATCTCTCATTGGTGACAATAACCCCAATCAAGATCTAAAACTTTTGGCTTCTTTCACTTCTGGCACAATAGAGTTTGGAACTCTATAATTGCTTATTTGTACCTTATGACTGTAGTTAAGTGCTGTACCTTAGAATGCGTGAGGAATGTATCTTTTCTTTTATGTACACTGAGAGCATATGCAGCAAAGACAAATTCCTTGTATGTCCAATCATACTTGGCCAATAAAGAATTCTCTTCTCTTCTCTCTCTTCTCTTCCATTCTATTCTATTCTAGTCTAGTCTAGTCTATTACAATAGAATGTACAATGAAGTTGTTATTTGATTACTGAATACTGAATATTTATATGTCTTTCAATGACTCTGCCTCGAGATGTATATGATAGAAACTCATAACATGCATTATACAGATTGTTGCTCTGAATTACCTTTTCTGCAGTAATGTCCATTGCCTGCAAGTAAGACTTTGGTTTTTTTTTTTTTAAAAAAAACTGCAATGGATGAAGAAAATAAAATAAAATACCATGCTACTTTATCATGAAATTAGAAAACGTCCTCCAATTTATTAGGGAGATATAAGCTTTTGTAAGTTGTTTTAGATTTCCCATATTTCATATCTATAACAAAACTTTAAAGCCTTGTCATTCAAACTTAAGAAAAGATTCATAAAGAGCTACCAGAAGCAACAATATATTGAAAATCTTAATCTTTAATCCCTACAAATAATGTCCCACAAATACTTTTCTTATCGTTTTCCCTTGTCTTCTCTCAGAAGTTTTTTCACAGGTTTAATACTTTGCTTCCATTTTAACACCACATCTTATAATTTTCTCTAAAAATGCAAGAAAAAATTTCCCCATATCTTATCTAGAAGAGGCAGGATAAGAAGAGTATTGATGCTTTTGAACTTTGGTTTTGGAGAAGATTCTTGACAGTACTATGGACAGCCAAGAAAACAAACCAATGAATCATCAGACAAATCAAACAAAGGACTCAAATTCTCCTACTTCAGCACATTCTATAAAGACCTAGCTGTCTAAAAAAAAACTTTAATGCTTGGAAAGATGGAATGAAAGAGAAGAAGATGATAACTAGCAGCAAGCTGGATAGAGTCAATTACAGTTGTGATGAGTGTCTTGGAAGACCTGAAAAACCAGATTAGACACACATTGTCATGAAGAAAACTCTAACTATGTGGTCACTAATAATCAACAACTTGATGTCATATAATTACTTAATAAGAAACATTCTTTTTTATTATGCATATAAAAGGAAGACATTTAATAAGAGGATGCTAGTATATGGAATATCATTAGAGATCCCAAAACTATGATGCAGACTATCATTTAGATGGCAAGAAGACACAGTAGTTTCTAAACTCTTTGTTGTTATCTAATGGTCATCCTGATCTTTGCAGCCCAGCTCTAGGACCCATGATAATAGAGAAGGAGGAGGAGAAAGAAGGAAAAAGGAAGGAGGGAAAGGAAGAAGAAGAAGAAGAAGAAGAAGAAGAAGAAGAAGAAGAAGAAGAAGAAGAGGAGGAGGAGGAGGAGGAGGAGGAGGAGGAGGAGGAGGAGGAGGAGGAGGAGGAGGAGGAGACATATTCTTGCTTCTTAGTATTGCTTTGCAAAAGTATTCATATTATGAACACAAGTTCATTTAATTAACAGAGTAATCAGCTAAAACTCATCAGATAAATCAATTAAAGTATTTTAACCAGGTTGCAGTCCTAAAAATGACTATACTGAAATTATATGTGCTAAGAGAGAGAGAGAGAGAGAGAGAGAGAGAGAGAGAGAGAGAGAGAGAGAGAGAGAGAGAGAGAGCGCCTCTCTGTACTTTATCTTACTTGCCAGAAGGAAGATTATATGGCTGTTAAGCAAAAACAACATATTAGACAGATACACATATACATAATGTGTTAATTGTCATGTAAGAATGCAGTCTCAGATTGTTTTGCATTTTAAAAAGCCAATGAGATTCTACTCTTTTAAAACAAGAAGCAGAAGGCATAAAGGCAGAATGGAGCAATGATCATTGTTACCAAAGTAAAGGGGGAAACAAGGAAGCAATGCAATGCATTTTAGGGTATTTGTTAGATCTATTTGTAATTTGCCTCATAAAAGATCCCAGTGGGCTGAGATTAATAATGCAATAAAAGAAAGCTTTAAAGCATATGTGTCAATAGCATTCAACAAGTAAGACATAGGATTAAGAGGTTAGATTAATCATGAGGAAACCCAAGTTCAAATCTAGTCTGAGGTGTGGATGATCAGTAGGTACCAATTGCTTTATCTCGGAAGATTGGCATTGGGGTAGGGGAATTATAGGAATAAAGACTCTGTACACTGTCTTGAACTCCAGGAAGAAAGCTGGGGTATAAATTTGTTTATTCAATTTGTATTGTCCCATCTTACTATTCAATGGTATAAAGCATAAATATAAAAACATTAAAAGCATTGAAGTTAACAACAATTAAATAAACCAACCAACAGCATGGATGATACAGGGGAGATGATTTTGTGTCTCGTGCAATCAACCATGTCCAACTTAGCATGTACCCATTGGAGTCCCATGTCAACAGGATTTGAAGCCCTTGGGGATGGTCAGAAAACTGGAGCACCTCTTGAATACCAATGGCATTGGCAAAATGATTTTCAGTCAATTGCAAAAGGCCGGTTTACTTGGAACATCTTACATTCCACCACGATACCTCTAACACCATCAAACATCCACACCTGCCTATCCACAGGTCCTTGGGAAGGACTCAATAGCTGGGCAAAAATGCCAAATCCAGTTTGACCATCTGGCTGATTATGCAATCAACCATAACAACAATAGGTGGATAAAATTGCCAAATCCAATCCAAAAATCTCGCTGACTGTGCAACGAGCTATAGCAATTGTATATAAATATTTATTGATTTTTATCTCTGTTATACATCACCCAGAGTCACTTGTAAGATAAGCAGCCATATAAATTCAGAAAATAAATAAATAAATTCAAAAAATTCAAATGATCTTCATCAACTATAACAAGTAGGCACTTCTTCTGTCATGCACAGCTGCATCAATTCTTCCATCTCTGTGCCTGCCTCACATCCCATCTGTCTACAAACTGTAACAAATTGTCTGATCCCTTGTTACATTTCACCCTTGCCTGAGAGACAGCTGTCCAAGATGTAACACAGGCAAGATTGTGTTACAGAGAAGGCTCCGAGAGAAAGGTATGTTCTAACATCAATTGACATCTGCAGCTCACATTGAGAGGTGTGCTATTTTCTCACATTGGTGTTCACTCCAAATGCATTACTACTTGCTTCCTTCCTTCATTAATTCAAAATAATAATGATGGCTGGATTTCCTCTTGGACTTACCTATCCAAGTCTTCTGAATTTCCATTTAGATTCTTAAAACTCAAGTTCAAAGTCACGTTGCCTCTCTCTTGGAACACTGAAAATTGAGAACATATCATCTAAGCCTGCAAAAGTTGGCTGGTATCCCCCAAGATCATTAAAGAGAGAGCCAACCTAAAACAAAGTATACATTTCCCGACAGTGAGAACAATCAGTGGAACGGTTTGCCTCCAGAAGTTGTAGGTGCTTCATCATTGGAGGTTTTCAAGAAGAGACGGGGCAATCTTTGTTCAGAATGATATAGGGTCTCCTGCTTGAACAAGAGTTCGGATTAGAACACTTCCAACCCTATTATTCTACTTGCTAAGTTTTAACTTGGAATTCATGATGTTGGCCTTAATCTAAAAACTTCAGTGTTCAGCTATATGTAGCATAGTTGTCCAAGACGCTACTCTCCACCCCTGGAGATTGTAGCCATATATTTGTACCACATATTGTTGAGGCATGAATGCCTCAGTAAAACGAACTATTTGTACAATGGTAAAGAAAAGTGAAAATGTATATCTGAAAATGGGACTAATAAATGTGTCAAAATGTAGGACCCTCTAGCTGGAAAAGGCCATTTAGATCACCATGTCCCTTCCATTGTTAAATGCAAGTAGCATGTCCAACAGATGAGTGTCCAGCATTGCTTGAACTAGTCTTATTAAGGGGAACCATCTATCACTCTGGTTAACTCACTCCACTGTGAAACTGTTTTTACTATTAGGAAGGTTCCCTGTAGTGACCCCAGAATTCAAACCTGCCTCCTTCACAAGTGGGAACCTCCTCCCCTCTTTGGTCTTTTCAGCCTTCAACTTCAGAGAATATAACTGACTGACTGATTATGTGCCATCTACTCATTGTTGATGCTTAGTGACCACTAAGATAGACCAAAGATAAGGCATATTCTCTTCTTATTGAAATAGCATTTAAATTTTGAAACGAAAACACGGGGACATGCCTAATAGCTCATGAAATGTTTCACAGCACAGATGTCAATGTTGAAAAACAGCATCTATAGTCTTCCATGCAGGGGAAAATGAATTGGGCAGGTCAAATATAGTTGGAAGAGGTAGTCCTGCAAGTATCTTGGGGCCAAAATGAGTTACATCCATCCCCTTAATACAGTGCTTCTCAATTATTTTCTGTCATGCCCCCCCTAGGAAGAAGAAAACATTTCACGCCCCCCGAGCGACTGTAAATAGTATCATTTGTCTATAAAATTGTTATAAGTACACCTCTGCATAACACTGTATCCTTATTAACGTATAAGAGAATAAAAAAAGAAAGAAATGTGGATCAATTTACAACAAAGAATAGCTTTATTAACTGTAGCAGAAAAGATTTAAAGGAGCACAGGATTTAAAGGAACACAATATTAAAAAAAACTTTAACCTGCAAAACAAAAATATATAAAATAATTTGAGCTGAGCCCCCCTTTACGGAGCCTCGCGCCCCCCCTGGGGGGCCCGCCCCACTATTTGAGAAGCACTGCCTTAATATAACACAGCTTGAATCTTCTGACTTAGTTTTGTTCTTGGAATAATTCAACTATGTTTGACTGACCTAAATATTTGCCTGCTTTTCCCTTCTCTTATGTCCCAATAAACAAATTAAATGAAAAGCAAACCATAGGACAATTTTCACACTGAAGGGATTCAGGAAGTGAGATATCCCAAGGATCTCTGTTTTTAGTGAATAATAGAGGGTTTGGCAGATTTTATAGATATGTGGATATTTATTTATATGTGGGTAAATTGGGAAAACCGTTCTGGAATCTTAAGTCATCCAATTAAGTTGGAGAAATAAGCAAGATAAAAGGAAGAACATCTAAAGAGGCCCATAATTAAAACATGAGAATTTGCTAACTTAATACATGGTGATTGTAGCAATGTAAGGTTCTAAAATAAGATTATGGAAATTTAAGAGGATAAGGCTCTCTAAAACTACTAATCATGATATATTACATGTTACCTCCAGGACATAGATGCTAATTGCCAAATATAAAAGCATGATCTGGATCTAACTGGACAGAAGAAAAAGTGGATTTAATGTGATCCAACAGGTTGCATTTGCTCTATTTCATGGAGACTACTGTGATAGAATTTGGAGTATCAGATCGATTCATGATCTACTAAGACTATTTTGTGTTCCAATAGAAGGGAATATAAGTAGCTCAGGGCTGAATGATGGAGTCCTTGATGCTCTCTGAGTTTTGATGTTTCATCAGACATTTCATTATCCTACTAGGTAACATCATCAAGGCTATTGACTGCATAGTGTGCACACCAGTTGTTTACAGTAAATTGCCCTGCCAGTGTTGATGAGGGTATAGTTTTCTCCTTGATGGCTCCTTCATTACAGTGTTATTTTCTGGTATTTTCTTGACAGTTCATGTTACTTTCTTCTTATCTAGGTGTTGGCTGCTAGAGAAGATGTGTTCTGCTCTTTTTGTTTGCTTCTGGATTTTTTATTGTCTTTTTTGAATGGGATATAAATATATCTTATTTTTCTGTGTCTATTGATGGCTTATTTGTCTGAAGGCCAAGTTTCCAGGAATTTCCTAGTGCTTTGACATTTGGTTTGGTATGGAATGCTCGCAGTTTCCCAGTTGAAACTGTGGTTGAGTGAAACATGTGCTGTGAGATTGAGGAGTTAGATAACTCCTGTATTTTCTTCTTGGGCTGCTAGATAATCTATAACATACAATATAAAGACTATAGCAGCCACTATGTAGGGCAGATGGGCAGAAGATTACCAGATTACATCCATGAACACCAACAAGTCATCAAATGACACGATGAAAACTCTTTGATCTCACAATGTATGGACAGACTAAATCACAACTGGGAAACTATGAGCATTCCAGATCACATAAATTGAAAAAAAAAACCTTTTTAAATAAAAAAGCCCCCTCCCCCCTAGGCTCTTAAAAAAAAGAGAATCCTGTGATCGGTGAGCTTTATTACAAGAAACAAGGTAGGGAAAGGATTTCAAACCAGTGGCTTTTGGAATTCTCTCCAACTCTCTAATAGTAGTTCTTTTATGAATCATTTAACCAGGAGGGAAAAAGGCAAGAGACTTAAGAGTGGAACAGTGGGCAGAATTCCATGGAGGTTACCCCATTGCTTCTCCCATAGAAATGCACCAGGGACCTTTTCTGGAGATACTTTTTTCGCTTCAGTCTCCAGCTGGATTCACCTTCTAAAATTCGATCTTGCTTTTGCCAGCATTGCCCCTTACGCAAAATTTGGTCCTATTTCATTCTGTCTTGGGAAACTTACCTTGTTGACACAGACAGAGCCGCGAGCTCCTTTACATAATTTCCTTCCAACATTCTGTTAGGTTTGGAAATAATAACAAGTATTTAAAATAAAAAATAAAAAAAAATAAGAAAGTAAGTAGGTTCCTGGCTTTCATTTATGCCTGCGTGCCAAGGAATGCCAATCTCTCTATGACTTGGCATGCCAGAGGGCAAGGACTAGTTGCGATGCCTTCAGTTCATCTCTCCTACCAGGCTGCTAATTGAGATGTGCGGGTCGTTTCTTCTGTGTTGCTTTGGAGCGCCCAAAAGGATATTAATGATTATATAGTTGAAGGATATTCATTAAAATCCAATAGTAAAAAGCCAGATGGCTAAAGGTCACTGCCAAAGACCTTAGTAAACTAAACTGTGTAAATCAGTAAGAGGCCACAGTGCCTAATCTATGTTGCCACATGCCTGAAGGCAGTCCTGCTTTTGAACACCTGCAGCACACTGTGTTCATTCTTAATCGTCAACCTATGAATTCTGCATCACAGGTCCTGCTCAGATGTTAAGAAGTCATCTGCTTTGAGATTCCTTATTGCCAAGCACATGTGCTCTGAATGGCAGCTCCTGCCCCTGATTTGCAATGATAAATTTATCCAAGGAAAGTTACCTTTTCCCCCCCACCTGCTTATTAATTGGAATCCCAAACAAGTTTGTTTTCCTTCCAGATTGCTGAGTGAATAAAATGGTTGAATATTGCATGGCTTGTAAGACTGAGCATTTTGTTGGAAAACTTGAAAACTTAATTTGTTATCCTACAATTTACTGGATGAATTAAATTCGTAAGTCACAGCTCTACTCAGTTTCATACTCTTTAGCAGGTACACAAATAATGTTCTTATGTGCTTTGCCTTGAGTATCCCTGCGTATTGGATACTGAGTCAATTGCAATTTTAAGGTTGCAAACACGAAATAAAATCTTTATTATGTCATAAACCATGATAAAACGCCAAATGGGTACATATACAATGGAAAATGACTCATTGATGATGTTTGAAGAGACACACAAATGAATTGCTTAATGTAGTAGTATGATATAACATGGTATAGATTAGAAAAGCATAGAATAGCATTGTTAATCAGAAGCAAACCATTAAGTTCTATGGAACTGGCTTCAGAAAGTTTCTGAAAGCTAAATGATTTTGGGGGGGAAAGAATGCGAAAGAGATTATTTTATGAAATTGCTTATATTTGAATTATTGGATCAGATACAGGAATTCTTGATCAAATTGTTATTAATCCTAAACTTTTGCTGAAAATGTCAAGAATTTAATATGGAACCTTGCACATGAAAAAATTAGTGAGCTGGTGAGCTAAACATTTTCCTTAGTCTGCTGTTATTTCCTGATACTATCTAAGGGTATATTTATACTGTAGGTGTTTTTTGGAAAATCTGAATATTTTTACAGTAAAATTAAAAAGTGAGGAAAAAGACAAATCTTATTTTGCATTTAATTCATTTCTAAAACTTTTCTAAGACTTCCCAAGTTGTAGACTTGTAGAATAAAAACAATACGGACAAGACACAAGAAAAGTATGTGATATAAAAACAGTGTTAAGTAAAATAAGTTCTAAAACGTTTTCAGCCGTTGCAAATTTGGAATATTAACTTAAGAAGAGAAGGTCTGTGCAGGTGAAAGTAAAATTTAAGTTCTTAGTGTCAACACTACTCTGTGATTCTTAAGTTAAGAAAGATCTGCCTTGATCAAAACTTGGATGGGTGGGTCCAACTGAGAATTCCAGACTATTAGGCTAAACAGAGAAGTAAATAAATGAGGAAGAGACAATGCAAATTACTTATCTCATATTGCCAATATACCTTCATTGAAGCAATCATGGAGAGCTGACCTTGACTTGAATGCATCTTCATCATTTTGTTTAAAAAGCAAAAGCAACAACCTATAGGATTCTATCTTATTTTTTTGAAAAACATAATCAGATGGGAGGCTTCTGTGGTAGAAATTACCTCTAGAATATGTGAAGAACATTAGAACATCTACCAAGGTTAGATGAGATCTACCTGTTCAGTTAAATGCTGGATTCTGCGTATAGTGCTGCTTTAGGGCTTTAGGCATACATGATTTACTTTTCTTTACACTTAAATGTAATTAAAATGTTATTGATAAAATATAAGTAATATAGGCTAGTCCCCTTAACAACATTTAGGGTTACATTTTATAGTGCCTTTGAAGGCTGCATCCAAGTTTCCCAAATGAGTGTTTTCAGGTTGCAAGTAATATATTCTGGCATTGAATTCAGTGCATATGGCTATTAAATATATATCCTAGGTTTGTCATATCTGGCTGCAATTCCATGAATACTGATACCCAGAGTAAGTTTTTAAACCATGGATATTTTTTTTTAAAGGACAGTAGCATGGCTTATGAGCTAAAGCTTCTTTTGAATTTTTCAAATGGTGTTTCCTTGCTTATCTACCCAACTGTCTGAAGCATAATGTTTGAAGTGATGTGCGTTGCATAACAGAAAGAAAAAAAAATTGGCTTCCACTGACTTATATTTGTGATACAAGAGAAATGCACAAACATCGAGGTTCTTGGAGATTTTAAGAAGCCAGTAAAACAAACTGAATCACTGAATGACTAAATTATTTGTTTGCATTACACAGCTGATGAAGTTAATTTTTTTGTTTTTATTTTAGTTATGGAGTCTTTCTGTCTAATTACTGTAATTAGTAGAATTAATAACTCTTAGAGGCACTTGACATAGAAAACCAAATGCAGATGGCAAAGTAGTATCTGATAGGCTTACAATAATTTGCTGCATGGCAAATATACATATGGCATTCAGGCACATGCCACCCTGCTTTTAGTATATGTATGAAATCAATTTCACATGATACTTCAGCAGGGAGCAGAACCTGACTTACCTTTGGTGGGCTTGGAAGTTAACCAAAATTAGACCTAGTTAACCCCAGCATTATCAAGGAATGCTAAGGCTGTAGGCTAGGCTGCCAGATGGAATACATTCCAGAAGAAAACAATGCTACATAGATCCATAACGTTGCCTTGAAAATTTCATGGCACTGTCCATAAACTTAATTTCATGTTTTTATAGGATATGTGCATAAAATAGGCATGTATGATAAGTGAAGTAGTAGGTGAGTGGATAATTAGAGGTCTTATTTGCTCTCTAATTTTATAGTTATTTGACAACTTCCACCGATACTTCTCCACTCTTAAAATCAGAAAGCCGAAAGCTGGGCTGGTACATTTGCTTTTTGATTAGATGTTTTCTTCTTACTTGATTATATTGTAACATGACTTTGTCACATTGAAATCAGAACATTGGGGAAGTAAAGTTACTTCTTTTCATGCTGCTAGTTTACAATTCATGACTGCAAATGGAATGAACCTTGGCTTGCACTAAGTGGCATCCCAAATTTATCAGTTCCAGTCCATGAGGATTGAACACATTTTGCTGCTTGAAGTGAAGATGTTCAAAATATGGGAGTTAGACTGACAGCTAGTATTTTCAAAACAAAAATGCAAATTATTGCACCAACCCATTGCCATCTACCAAGTACTGAGAAGTAAAAAGCAAGGTACGGGGAAACACCCCCCCCCCCAATATTTAATTTTCAGTAGATATAAGTGGGACAATGCTTCTTATTGGCCAGGGATGGGCAATTATGGTAACTTTAGAACCTGTGGACCTCAATTCCTAGAATTCTTGAATCAGGACTTCCCACTGTTGGTATTAACAAAAGGCAATCAAGTTTTTAAAATTGATATTATTCAAACTCGTGCTGCAGAAAAAATACTTATCGTGAATGGCTTCAGAGGAGTTGGGTGGTACATAAGGAAACAGCAGTTGTTGCCTACACTGGTGCTAGCAACAGCTGCTCCCCAAAAGGTGTAGCATCTCACAGAGTCTGATGAAAGAGATTTACTGAGAGAGAGAGAGAAATGATTCACGTAGAACAGTGGTCTCCAACCATTGCAATTTGGCCCGGCTAGAGGAGGAAAGGGAAACTGGGCCACATGAGCACGTGGCACTTAGGTGAGTGGCACATACATACACAGCTCGACTTGCGTGAGCAGCAGGCTGGTGTGTACATGCATGAGTGCTCTCTGGCCCACAGTTGTGCAAGTTGATCTGTGTGCGCATGTGCACTCTGGCCAGCCACTCGCATAGCCCAATTCTGAATAGGCCACGGCCCGATAGTGAGCCATGGCCTGTGGGTTGGGGAGCCTTGATGTAGAATCTTGAAATGTGGATGTTTTAATACCCCAATCTGTTAAGGTAGGGATTCTTTGAACCTCCTCCTGCTGCTCATCTCTTGAAACTACTACTGGCTTTGCTAATATGGGAGCACAGATGCACAGATGTTCTATCCCTGCAATAATTTGCGAACTGCCATCCATTTCCCCAGGATCTAAGAAGTCCATAACACCTGGACCTGCTCATTGAAACCTATTAATGAGTAGGTCATAAATAAGTCCAATATGAATCTTCCATAAGGCTCCACTTCAACATCCCTCTGGCCTTCTCCTACATTTCTGTCTCTGAGAGAAAGCCAAAGAAAGTCTGAAGCATGGTAATGCAAAGACATGCATCTTTTTTAAAAAAAAATTTTTATAGACCAGGTTGCTTCAGGTCACGGAACTGAAAGCACCCTTTCAAATCTTTCCATGGCACTATTTATTATTTATTATTAAGTGATCCATGATCAGGACTAAGATTACCTCTTTACAGGTAGTTCTCAATTTACAACCACAACTGAGTCCAAAATTTCTTTTGCTAAGCTGTTAAGTTAATTTTGCTCCATTTTGCTCCATTTTACAATCTTTCTTGTCACATTTGCAGTTGTTAAGTTAATAGCATGGGTTGTTAGGTGAGCCTGGCTTCCCCGTTGACTTTGTTAGTCAGAAGGTCGCAAAAGGTGATCACATGACACAAGGACACTGCAATTGTCACAGATAAGAGTCAGTTGCCAAGGATCTCAATTTTGATCATGTGATCATAGGGATGCTGCAATGGTCTTAAATGTAAATTAGGGCCTGAATTTGAGGATCTGGATTTGTTTTTTTTCTCCAACGCTTCCTTTGCTAGAAATTAAGCACCAAGCATTATTAATAAAAGAAGCATATGGTCTTCTTGCTAGGGATTCATTGACTAGCAATTCAAGTATTTAAGATGCAAGGGAATGGAAAAAGTACGTTTATTTGTAGTAAGGTATAAATTAGTACAGTGAATTGAAAATATTTACATTTAGATGGGGGGGGGGTGTAAAATCACAGAATAGAACCATTCATTTAATCTTATTCAGTGATGGCCTGGAGAGAGACAGCAAACATTTATATATTCTACCCAGGAGTGGTATTCACTTACCACATTTTTTGGAGTATAAGATGCACACACATCCAAAAAGAGCGTGGAAATGTTGGTGTGTCTTATACACCAAATACAGCCATTTTTGGCCTCCCAAAGCCCCACCCCCGCATCCCATTTTTGCAAAAAAAACAGGCCATGGAGGCCTTTTTGCCTTCCCTCAGCCCCCAGCATCACTCTGTGGGCTTCAGCAAGGATGGCACAAGGCAAAAATCTCCCCGTTTTTGTAAGAAACGGGCAAAAAAGGGCCATTTTTCACAAAAACAGAGGCTTTTTTGCCTTCCTTCAGCCCCCAGCAGCACCCTGCAGACTTCAGCAGGGCCAGGGCAAGGCAAGAATGTTTTTCTTACTTATCTCTTCAAAATCTTGGTGCGTCTTATACACCGGTGTATCTTATAGTCCAAAAAATACAGTACTTACCCTACCAGTTTGCAAATGTGAGTGCACCTGCACTCGCTCCCTTCACTTGGACACGCCCCATCCACGCATGCGCTCCGCCTTTTGCCTGGCTTGAAAATGTGCCTAAATAGGCAGCATAGAGTCGGGACAGGTGGGCAGGCCCGCCCGCGATTTCCACTACCAGTTCGGGTGAACCGGTCTAAACCGGCTGAATGCCACCTCTGATTCTACCTAGAGAAATACTATATCAGATTTCAGGCATCACTAAATAAAACCTCTTCTATGTTTCTTACAAGGGAATTTTTTTATTAGGAGAGGCATTGGGAGGGGCAAGAGTGATAGGAGAAATATCTACGGAATCAGTTAACTTACATTTAAATATTGTTTCACATCAGGATTGGACCTATGATAAAAAGATTATGTGCACAAGAGATGGATTTAGCTCAGGTGAAGATTCGAAGGGATAAACGGATGTTTTAGAAGAGCTCGTCAGGGAACTTTCTACTGAATTATATGAAAATATTGTGTAATGATTGATCCGTATTATTTATATTTTATGGAGGAGATAGTCTATGCCTGGCATTCAACACTGTGATCATCAGAGGCAATATTGCCAATGTGTTATGACTTATTTAAAAAATCTGTCATGGATTCATAATTAGTAATCAGTGTCCAAATAACTTATATGTTGTGAGTTCTTTCAAAAAAACAAGCTGCATAAAAGGATAATTAACTTGACTGGCTCCCTGAATTGATCTCCTTTGCTTGAATTATTCCTAATTAAAGACACTGTTATGACAATCCACAAAAGATTACTGCGTGTGGAGTGGAACCAGCTAAGTGACTGTTTTGATTTTCAGAAAGACAGGACAGATTTAAATACTTCTTGGATACATGCATACAAACTTTATTTTATTGTTTAATAAAATATTATAGTGATAATTTTTTGTAAACATCACAGATGGGACTCACATTCAGACTCCAAACCAGCTTTAATGCTTACATAGATTTGAAACCTGTTTGATTTCAAGATTCCTCTCTCTCTCTCTCTCCCTCTCCCTCTCCCCACCTCTCTCTCCCTCTCCCTCCTCCGTCCCTCCCTCCCTCCCTCTCTCTCTCTCTCCATGCATTTGCACCGGAGTTTGTTCCAGCCGGCACTACTGCTGGTTCACTGGTGTGCATGCTTCACATGTGTCTGTGCTTGATGCGCACTGTGCACAGTGCAATTAAAATTGTTCTGCGCATGCGCAGAACTGAAAAACAAGATGGTCGCCACCGATGACACCAATTGGGGAACCAGTTCGGGGGTGCGGCAGGCCTGGGTCACTGCTGTTTCCAGCAACCCAATTTGCCAAACCACTACCGGTTCAGCCAAACCAGTCCGAACCAGTAGGAAAACAACCACCAATTTGTATGCATATCACTAAAGTTAGCAATTATTTTCTTGTCTTAATCTCATGTCTGAGGGTCATGAGACAGAAAAGAATCAATGCAAGTAGGAAAAAACAGCTATAACTGGGCGTTTACAGAGAAAGCTGGTACAAATAATGATTTCATTAGAGTAGTGATAAAATACCTCTGTGGTCAGAGAATATGTTTTCTTAAAAACATATTAAAATATAAGACAATAAAGCTACACAGGTGACAAAGTACTGTGATACTAAGATATGCATGATATGAACCTATAAATCTAGTTACAAGGAAGTATTTGACATTGTTCAAAACTAAATTTATCATAAACACCATCTCAGAAAACAGAATACTTCCTATATCAGATTCTGAAGCGACAGTGTAAATGTTTTTAAAATATAATGTTTGACAAGAAACTTCAAGCTAATGCAGCTGAAATAACATATGGCTTGAAGCCTTAGTTTGCCATTGAGACAGATGCTTGGAATAACATCTGGAGATCATATAGAAAAGAAAGAAAAGAGGAATTGCAACCAATCATGGTTTGCTTGCATTTTTAAAAAAAAATCTAAGTAACTATATTTAGGGCTAACTATGGTTTATTAATTTTATGTGCTTTTATCTTTTTGTCTGGTAGCATTGTCTGGTAACATTTAGAAAAGGTCAGGGAACACAACACATTATTTCTAAACACATACTAAATAATTGAGAAAGTCAAAAGAATAACAAAAAGGACATCACTATGCATAAACCTTTGATGGTGTCAAATCACATCAAGCTGGAGAATGTGCTTAGAAAAATGGGAATCCAAAACTTCTCATTCTTCTGATAAGAAATCTATACATTGGTCAGGAAGCTATAGTACGGATAGAAGTAGACTGGGTACACAAGTTGGCCAAGGAAAGAGACAACAACTCTCCCTTTATTTATTCAACTGAATATATAAGCTGGATTGGAAGAAGATAAGTGTTTATTAGCCTTCCAAGTGGATGAGGAAACGTGACAAAATGAGCTGATACTACTTTATTATAAGGCTGCACAACAATCTTGCAAGTCTGAAAATACAAAACTCCAACCATCTTTTTTTACTGTCTGATCAGCTAGGGTGGATCTTCTTAAGTGTCCTTATCAGCCTGTTACTCCTTAGCAGGCTCCTTCCCTTTTTATCTGATTTGTATCCTAAGCATCATTTCTTCCCTTCATCTTCCAGTTATTCACATTCCATTCTATTGTGCTTTTAATTTGGATGAAGAAATAGGAATAGCTTATGCTATTACGGTGATGAAACCACTCTGATAGCCAAAATGTTTATTTATTTGTACCCTGCCTTTATTATTTTTACAAATAACTCAAAGCAGCATACATATTACAACGTACCTTCCTCCTTCTATTTTCCCCATAATAACCACTCTGTGGGCTGAGCTGGGCTGAGTGGGATTGACTGGCTCAAAGTCACCCAGCTGGCATTTATGGCTAAGGCAGGACTTGAATTCATGGTCTCCTGCTTTCTAACCCGGTGCTTTAATCACTAAAACAAACTACAATCTGCAGACTCTCGTAATAAAAACCAAAGTGCACAGTGGGGAAAAAATTAGGACTAAAATATGAAGAAGACCAAATTACTGAGAACAGGTAGAACAACTAGCTTTAGAATTTAAAATGAAGATATCAAAGTAGTAGATAGTTTCTGCCTTTTAGGATCAAAGGTAAAGTAACAAGCAAGGGAACCAGCAGTAACATATGGATAGACTCAGTCAGTGATGAAGGGCATACTGTTGTTGGAAGACCTGAAAGATAAGATTAGTGACGGAAATCATCATGGAAGAAAAATCTCTTGGTATGGTTAAAAGTCTGTAGAGATTCTCAGTCATCCAGGTCATGGTTATCCCAAAGGTGTTTTTTTCAGGAGGCAATTGGACTGTCTTCTTTTTTTCTTTGAAGATGTTTCGCTTCTCATCCAAGAAGCTTCTTCAGCTCTGATGGGATATTGGGGGATGGAAGGATTTATATTCCTTGCAGACAGCTGGTCATTTGCATTCTTTTTGAGGGTCATTGAAGCACGGAGGTCTATCTTTGTCTTCAGAGTCACCTGAGTAGTGCTAATGGTTCTTGCAGTTGGCAATGTTTTTTTCCTGAAAACCCGTTCATACTCTCACGCCATTCAAAAGGTGTTCATCCCAAAACCATCTCCATACGGTTATTAAGAACAGATAATGACTTGACAACATTCATTAATACATTTGATAGCATTAGCATTAAACAGTGTATGTTGCACCGTATGGAAGATATTTTCTATAATTTCCGAAATACATTTAAAAGATAATGTTCTAACATGTCAAATGATTGGTCAACTCCTAATAAATGTATTCAGTTTTGTCCATCTCTTACTAAGTTCTAAACATCCACAAGGAAAATTACACCGGACTGTATCCCTGAATATGTTTATGATGAATATTTATACCTCACATTTCAATCAAATTATTTTCAGGATGCAGTTAAAAACAGAATAGCTAGGCAGTGAGTCACAGTCTCTTGGGTGGTGGCAAATATGAAGATCTTGAATTTTGTCTCACAAAGCCTATCATCTACACACAATTTGTAACATGCTGAGGAGATCCACCTTCTTCAGAAGCATGAAAATCACCCTGCTCTCTAAGTGATGTTTCTAATCAGAATAAAACCTGAATAAACAATTTAAAAGATCAAGAGGCACTAGTTGCAGCTCTCAGAATCAGTTCTGAAGGTTGAATTTGAATTAGAGACTCACTCAATGTAGTTATCATCGCCAAGATGTTGAAGATGGCAGTGAAATTCCCATGCTTAGCCTTTTTCTTAAGGCAGATTTGCTATTTTTGACATCCTTGAACCTATAAATAAATGGAGCACACATGCTGCTATCCACACCTTTCAAGAAACAAGACAGAATATATTTACAGTCAGAAAGCTGAAAGTCTGCATGAAACCATGGTTAATATGTTTTCCCCACCTCTGTTACTTACTTTTACCCTTAGAGCAGATGGGTAATTGTTTTTCAAATATTTGTGATGTGTATGTGTGAGAGAGAGTTGGAGATGAGGAATGTAAGCTCAAATGCGCATAAAACATATCACCGCCTGTTTCAAAAATTACTGAAAAAAACCCAAAAGCTCATCCTGCTTAAAGGGTGAGAAATAATGCTGACACACCCGCTTGTCATGATAAACTGAAGAAAACATTGTGGCTGAGGAACCTGTTGTGATTGCCAATAGAAGGCCACATCTATCTTCACCTTGAAAGCTTTAGGGTGGCCCCGAAATGGCCATTATCTAAGCAAATCACACAAAAGACCAGACAAAGGCAGGAAGGAAAGAGTCACGTACTCCTACCAAACTGCCTGGGGGGGAGATGGAGATGGGATATAATTATTGTACACAATTATATACATGTAGAATGTAATTATGCCAGCTGGAATATTTGTCAGTGCTTTGTGGTAACCACCCATGCTCCATGAAAAGCTTGCGGCTATTTGCTTTAATTGTGCATAAGTGGTCAGAGTTCCAAAGTGATGCCAAGACCAAGGGATGACTTGATCATGAGATAGTAGCAACCACCTAAAATGTGCCTAACTAATCTCCAACTGAATAAAAGTCTAATTTCTCATAACATAACCACATGTAGTTGCATGGTGAGGCAACATGAGATAGGATTTCCTTGATGAGAGATTTTTTACATGTGGATCTCCTTTCCCATGTTGTACATGCTGACACCATTTTTTTGTGAGCTTTCAACAACAGCTAAGGGCTATTTTTTCAGCTAGGCTGAAACTACGGTACAATATCATGTGGACTTTAAAAAGAACCATGACTGGGATTTTACGCAATTTTGGGCGTCATTTCAGAGAGTGGCAAGCATGTTTTCCAAATGCTAAATGTTTTATATATTCCATGTTTTAACTCTGGCTTTAGTCAAGGCAATATGCTGAAGCTGAATAAGATCAAGATCTGTTTGTGCGGTTGCTACTTCTTTGTGTTTGGATCATGTTTTAGATCTTGTTGATTCAACATTTGTCTCTTTTCTCTTTTTTATTTCACTTTTTCTTAATTATTCCACTTTTTAAATTAGTCCTAGATTGTAAGTTTCTGAAGTCTGTGACTCATTTCCTTCTACAAATTGAACAGAAATGCATTCCAAAAACATATTGCATAAAGAATGGGATGCCTACCATATATTTATTTAAAAGGTAAAGATTCCCCTTACACATATATGCTAGTCATTCCCCACTCTAGGGGGCGGTGTTCATCTCTGTTTCAAAGCCAAAGAGCCAGCGCTGTCCAAAGATGTCTCCATGGTCATGTGGCTGGCATGACTAAATACCGAAGGCGCACAGAATGCTGTTACCTTCCCACCAAAGGTGATTCCTATTTTTCTACTTGCGTTTTTACATGCTTTTGAACTGCTAGGTTGCCAGAAGCTGGGACAAGTAACGGGAGCTCACTCTGTTACATGGCACTAGGGATTCGAGCCACCATGCTGCTGACCTTTCTGATTGACAAGTTCAGCATCTAAGTCACTGAGCCACTGCATCCCTTATATATTTATTACCATACTTCATTAGATAAGATAAGGGAGCAGAAGGGACCAGACCAGATTGGAGACATCATAACATGAGGTGAGGCAAAGTGAGACTAGCAGAAGAGCCTGGAAGAGCCAGAAACCTGAGCACCACTAGCTAATTTGTGTAAAGCTACTTTGGCCCCTGCGGTGCACCAAGGATAAGTGCCAGTGGTGGGTTCCGGATCCCGCTGCAACCAATACAGTGCAACGAGGCCAAGTGTCTCCGACATGCACCTGAGTATGCACGCATGCACATGAGTGCAGCGCCCGCATATGTCCTTACCTCCGTGACACCTCCGCGATTCCTCCACGATGCCTCCGCAATGCTCCAGTTGCTCGGTGGAGCGTCGTGCAGGCACCGTACACTCCGACACACGCGGAAGCGATGAAGAGCTCAAACACAGGTAAGGAGCTTGGGCGGGTGGGCCCTCCTCCAGAGCATCATACAGGAATGGTACCTGGTGCTCCCAGCAGGCACTGGTATGCCTGTACCGGGTCATATTGCCTGCAACCCACCACTGATAGGCGCACAAACACCTAACCAAATGAACGAACAATCTAGGATGTCAGAACTGCATTGTGTCTAGCATGTGTAGATTTCCCTGACATTCTATGCCACATTCTAAGTAAGTAATATTTATTAGATAAGATTGGATGAAATTGTAAGGAAGGAGTTTGTAGAGGATTGTTGTATCTCTCAGAAAGTACAAAATTAATTTCAATTTTTGTTTCCAAATTTCAGTTCAATATATCATAACTGTTAGAGAGGTAGGAATAGAGTGAAGTGGATTTATTTTTACTCATAGTTTTCCTGTCCATCATCTAGTCATCAATTTTGAACTGCTTTGTTAGTTTAGGTAGCGCCTGTGAGCCCTGACATATTCCAGTGTGTTTCTTGTTCTTTCCCATTTTTTCAATGTTGACATATCATTTCTGAAGGCTTTATAATGTTTTAAGAGCTTGGTGTTCAGACTCGGAATATCTCTCACCAAGCATCTAGTTAAAAATTAAGATGTATAACTAGGCTCTTTGTAAGAGAGATGAAACAAATAAAATATCATGAGCTAAGCAGATAAGCTGCTTCTCCATTGTTATATTGGCTTCATCCCTTCCATAAAATTGACTAAAATTGAAAATTTGAATTTCAGAGAATCCATGTGGCCCTTGGTGATGAATATGGGAATTTCCTGACGTTGCCTATAATATATATGCTTGTCTGTAAAGTGTCCAGTCTAGTTCCTTGAAGCTCTAGGCATGTTTTCATGAAACAGCCAGTCTCTGTGGTGCTTTGAACTTTGCCATTGACAGATTCACCTGCTGTATAACAGGATGTTTGTCCTTGATGTCTACTGGATGCCGTATGTGGTTCAATCAATAAGAATAGACCTAGAAAGGACATTGGAGGTCTTCTAGTCCAACCCCTTGCTCAAACAGGAGACATTTCAGACAGGTGGCTGTCCGGTCAGCCTTTCTTAAAAACTTCCCGTGATGAAGCACCTATGACTTCTGAAGGCAAGCTGTTCCACTGGTTAATTGTTCTCACTGTTAGGAAGCTTCTCCTTAATTCCAGGTTGCTTCACTCCTTGATTAGTTCCCATCCATTGTTTCTTGACTTGCCTTCTGGTGCTTTGAAAAATAAGTTGATCCCCCCCTCTTTTGGGGGGGCAGTCCTTCAAATACTGGAACACTGCTATCATGTCACCCCTAGTCCTTCTTTCCTCTAGACTGGCCATACCCAATTCCTGCAACTGTTCTTCCTATGTTTTTGTCTCTAGGTCTTTCATCATCTTTTTTTGCATTTTTTGTTCTTGGTAGCTGAAGAGATATATGCCTCCCATAGTGATGCAGTAGTTAGAATGCAGTATTGTAGGCTAACTCTACCCACTGCCAGGAGTTCGATCTTGACCAGCTCAGGGCTGACTCAGCTTTCCATCTTTCTGAGGTCAGTAAAATGAGGACCTAGATTGTTGGGGACAATATGCTGACAATATGTAAACCGCTTATAGAGAGAGCTGTAAATCACTATGGCACCATATATAAATCTAGATGCTATTGTTACTGCTATTGCTATACCCTTTCAGTGATCAAAATAACACCACACCTACTATTTCATGTCTCACTCTCAGATCTATCTAAAAGATTTGTGACTGGACATACTGATGAAGAAAATCTACATGAGGATCTGAATCATTTTCATTATCAGCATTTCCAGTTGTAACACCAATTACTTTTATTTAATCAAAATTTATTTATTTAATCAAAAAAGGCATCTCAGATTATTATATATTATAATATATTATAAGCAGCTGTGTCCTCTTCACTGATGATGTGAAACTATTTAACACCACCGACAGTACTTCTGTCCTACAAAGTAACCTTGACTTTGTGTCAGAATGGTTGAACAATTGGCAACTCCAAAACTCAACCAACAAATATTCTGTCTTACACATTGGCAACAAAAATCAGAACACCAAACACAAGCTGGGCGGATATGACCTCATAGGCAACCCTCACTCAGTCAAAAACTCTTTTTTTTAAAACAAAGTTTTATTGGTTTTTTAATATTTTATAAAGGGAAAAGGTATGGGAAAGGTTACAAATTTTGGCAGCTGTAAAATGCGGTAGGTGCACCCCCCCCTCCAGACTCATAGTATACATTTGCATAAAAATTCAAATATTACATAATAGCATATAGTCAGTGTGGTAAATTCAATTGGTAGTTTCGGTCAGTTTATATCACGTGGATTTTCTTACTCATTTGTGTGATCTGAGCTTTCTTGATGTCACCCCATCTCCCCCCGTTGGCAGTGCTCTGGCCCCTCCCATGTCTTGTATATCTACTGAAGTGTCTTCTGGTTTATCTAGGAGTAGTTTATTTTTTTCCATAAAGGCCTGCACCTCTATGGGTGTATTAATTCTAACTCTTGTCTCCTCCCAGAATATTAGCATGCCTTCAGGCAGTAACCATCGAAACCACACCCCCTTCTGGTATAGTTTATTCGCCAATTGCGAATAAAATTTTCTTTTCTCCCTCACTTTCTTGGGGATCTGTTTGAGAATGGTTATCTCCTTATCTTTGTATGTCAAGGCTTGCCCCCTTTGTGCATTCAGAATTTCATCTCTTGTGCTTTTCCTAAGAAATTTAATGTGTACCTCCCTGGGGACATTGTGTGTTCTAGCATACGCTGAGTTCACTCTATAGGCCAGGTCTATTTCCCACCCCATCTGTTGTTTTTCCTTCTGAATATACTCAGCCAAAATGGTTGTCATGATGTCCCTTATGTTTTCATCATCAGTTTCCATCACATTTTGAAACCTAAGATAAAAAGACATTCTCTCAAACTCTATTTTCATTTGTTGGGTGTCAAGTTCTTTGTTTCCCTTCTGCACGCCCTCTATCCCCCCCTTCATCTCAGCCGCTCCACCCTCCAAAAGATCCAGTCTCTGTGAGTTCTTATTAATTTTTTCCTGGTTCTCTCTAATTTCGTCTTTCATCTCCTTCAGTTGTTTCTTTATCTCCTCTTGTCCCTGTAAAAGTTGCTGAAGCATTTGGTAAAGCTCCAAGTCCGTAGATTTAGGTTGTTTAAAAGCTGTTAATGTTGATTGTGTGCTAGGACTTGAGGTTGCAGATGTCGGGCAGAAGCAGCAAACCCTGACTTTCCAGGAGGTGGTCTTTTAGATGCCATTGTTAGTAATAAAGAGTCCAGTCAATATAGAGAAAGATCAGTCAGAGTAGTAGAACAGCTAAGAGAGTCCAGGAGGCAGAGAGTCCAGGCACAGGGGAATTTTCTAATCACCCTGGCAGAAAAGCAAACGTTTATCACTCCAGGAGGTTCAGAAGCAAACAATCCACAAGAGAATTATCCAGGTAGCACGGAGACAAAGACCGGAAGCCTGGAGCTAAAAGGTGGAGTCAAGTTCACATTTCATGAAGACAACGGAAGTGTGCCATCTTGCCCTGCCAACTTCGGATATTGAGGCAACAAATAAAGTTTTCAAAGTTCAAAGTTCCCAGGGCTTCCAGATCTCATTGTCTCAAAACTTAAGAGTTTAAATCTGAAAATCCATTTAGCAGGGGTGTGACATCTTTGGTTTGGCTCTCCCCCTCCTCCTTCCCTTGGGGCTGAGAGCACACTTGTTTCCAGCTGCTTATCCGAGGGGGGGGGAATCCCCCTCCCCTCCAGTCGCACCTCTCCAAATCAAGCCAAAAGCTCAAGTTTGCACAGCTGACAGATTTTAATGTTGGTAATAGGAATGAAGGAAGTCTACACCTCACCGCTCCGCTGCCGCATCCTTCAGCTTTCTTTTTTCACTCCGTACAGCCTCCCAGCGAAGATGCTGGAGCGCCTCCCCTTCGTACTCAGTCAAAAACTCTTAATGATCTAAGCCCCAGAGCTCACTGTAACAGCATTGCCAAAAAGGCATTAAGAGTTGTTAACCTAATTTTGCGAAGCTTTTTCTCCTGTAACATTGTAGTGCAAACTAGAGAATACAAAAATTTTGCAAGACCAATTCTCGAATACAGCTCATCTGCCTGGAATCCACACTGTATATCGGGCATTAATACAATCGAGTGAGTCCAGAGATATTTCACGAGAAGATTACTCCATTCCCCTGCTACAATATAATTCCTTATGCCAACATAAGGCTTGAAATTTGGGGCTTGGAGAACCTAGAACTACGCCAATTAAGGTCTGACCTAAGCGCAGTACACAGAATTGTCTGCTACAATGTCCTACTTGTCAATGACTACTTCAGCTTCAACTGCAATAATACATGGGGCAAACAATCGATACAAACTCAAGGTAAACTGCTCCAAACTCGATTGCAGAAAATATGACTTCAGCAACAGAGTGGTCAGTGCCTGGAATGCTCTACCTGATTCTGTTGTAACATCCTCAAACCCCCATAACTTTAACCTTAAACTGTCCACTGTGGACCTCGCGGCTTTCCTAAGAGGTCTGTAAGGGGGCATGTGTAAGCGCACCAGCGTGCCTACCATCCCTGCCCTATTGTTCCCATTTATTTGTCCCCATTTCCTGTGTTCATGACTACGTTTATACTTATACTTGTTATCCAGGGGTGGGTTCCGGCTGCTCCTACTGCCAGTTCGCTGAGGGACATGCTGCACATGTGCACGCACACATGTGCAGTACTCAAAATGCTTCTGCATATGCGCAGAAGCCAAAAACAAGATGGCGGCACCGTAGGCACCGCCGACAGAACTGGTTTGAGGACGTGGCAGGCCAAGTTACTACCTACTCAGCTGAACCGGTCCGAACTGGTAGGAACCCACCCCTGCTGATATCACATACATGTTTGACAAACTCAATAAAATAAAATAAATAAATAAAATAAATTAGTGATGCCTAGTAGGAAATGTGTAGGTTGAAAACTGAAACCAAAATTGCAGTAATTTCTTTTCATAGTCCTTTATTAGACACCAAACACCTCAACAGATTTTTAAGAGTACTTCTCTGTGAGATTCTGTTTGCAATGTTGTTTTGAAATAAAAGCTTCACAGGTCTTTTCGTATTGGCTTTGCAATGCTGTGTTTGCACAAATTGTCTTTCTTGCCATTGCTGGATAATTGCATGACTGAAGGATGTGATTCTTTAATGACAGAAGAGAATATTTGTAGCTCATGATTGAACTGTAGGGTCCTTGCTGCCCTCTGAGCTTGGTGGCTTTCTTGCATATATTTCATTAGGCAACTAGGTAACATCAACAGTAAGACATTAAGTGTCCAAAGTAGACCCGGTGCATTTTACTATGGAATCAGAATAAATGAAAGGTCACCTTGAATGCTCAAAGGTAGAATTGTATAGATCCATGATGGCGAATCTATGGCCCAGGTGCCAGAGGTGGCACATAGTACCCTCTCTGTGGGCACTTGAGCCGTTGTCCCAGCTCAGCATCGCCACACATGTGTATGCACATCCCTCCAGCCTTCAGGTCTCTGCTGTGCATGCACGGAGTGTGGGGGGCATTCAGGGTGTGTGTGCATGCACGGGGGGCGTATTCCGAGGGCATGCATGCACGGGGTCAGGGCACATGTGAGGGGCAAATTGCATTTGGCGCACTCTTTGGGCACTCAGTCCGGAAACGGTTAGCCATCACTGGTATAGCTGCTACAGCTTTAGCTTTTCACCTTGAATGTTATAAGAACTTCTACAAAAATAGTGTAAATATATACAGTAGATGAAGGGGCTGAGGATGATTTAAGGAGGACCACATTCCACCTACCTAAACTTAATGAATTTAATTTCTGTTTAACTTTAATGATATGTAAAACAGTATATAGTTATGCCAAAAATACAGCATTCAACCCAGGTCAAGGTGCATTTATGCCCGTCCCTTCAAATAGCAAAATAATAATCCATCATTAAATTCAGCAATCATGTATTCTTTAAAATGCAGAGACATCTTCTCCTTTGCTGCAACTGTAAAATAGGAAATAAATAAATACCATGATAAAGTAAATGCAAAAGCACCCATAGGAAGCAATAATTTGCCCTTTCCAAGTTTGTTGCCTTCATATATTTATGGGCATCACCTTAGAGACAAAGCAATGACTAATCAGGTTCTCCTAAAGTTTTTCAAACTCAGTTTCTAGAATGTGGCACTCAAAATATTGCTGTGTTATAATTCCTAAGATCCTCCACTATTGGCCATATTAAATGAGATTAGCATGAGTTGAAATCACTTGGAGAACAACAGGTTGCCCACATTATTCTAACCACTGAAGACTGACCCTTCCTCTGATGTATTACTTTATATAAGATATACATGGCTAAAGTTTGTTAAATTTTAATGCCTAATTATCCACAATAGCACTGGTCTGATTTTCAGGATATAAATGAGAGGAACTGCCTACATGTAATAATTTTATAGTGACTCAAACTATTAATCCATGTAGAAGGACACCATCTAGCATAGTGAGTTCCTAAGAAGATCAGTTTCAGGGATCCTTGAACAGCTGCTGAAACCTATTCATGCTTAGGGCTAGACTTACTCACTTACCCACCTGGCTCAATTTGGATGAGAGAAGTTGCCAAAAAGGAGTAATGAAGGAAACTGAAGTGGTTACTACAGACTGTGAAGTCCGGTGGGTGTGGTAGGACATTTCCTGGGACAAGCAGAAGCATTGAGAACAGTAAACTGCATTTTAAAAAGGTAAAGGTTCCCCTAGCACGTATGTGCTAGTCGTTCCCAATACTAGGGGTGCTGCTCATCTCTGTTTCAAAGCCAAAGAGCCAGCACTGTCCGAAGATGTCTCCGGAATCATGTGGCCAGCATGACTAAACACCAAAGGGGCACGGAACACTGTTACCTTCCCACCAAAGGTGGTCCCTATTTTATTACTTGAATTTTTTACGTGCTTTCGAACTGCTAGGTTGGCAGAAGCTGGGACAAGTAACAGGAGCTCACCGCATTATGCAGGACTAGGGATTCGAACAGCCGAACTGCCAATCTTTCGATCAACAAGCTCAGTGTCTTAGACACTGAGCCACCACGTCCCTATAAAACTGCATATTATCAGGACTTAATAAACTGGCATTTATCCTTTCTCTAATGGATATGACAGACTTCAGTATTCACCAGAAATACTCTTAATTAATCTCAGATTTTCCTCCAAACAGACTGTTTGTAGAACCATATAGTTTTGCAAAGGTGGAATTGAGGCTTGATCTCCCTGAATGAAAACTCTGGAGCATGCAATCTGCAGTAACCCCCCCCCCCCCCCCCCAACAAGCAACTTAATTTAGCAGGGCTACTACTGGCTTCCATAGTAATTAAGTGCTAATTGTAAGTCAGGATTGTTCTGTGCAAAAGTAGGTTAGGGGATAAACCTTGAGTTCAAAAGCCAATGTGTTTATTCTACTAAGAGAATTAGATGCATTCGGTGAAAAGCAGCTCCCGGGCTCTGTTGTTGTGCTTATGATACAAATGGGAATTAAAAGAAAAAAGAAAAATGATCAAATTGACAAAGCTGGAAAAGAGATTAACATAACAGACCACCCAAATGAAGTCTCTACTGAACCAGCCATTGTTATTTTTCGGAAGAAACTGTATGGAAACTGGGAAACTCTGATTATGATACATGTGTTCAGGGAAACAAATTAATATAATGCTCAATTCCATCTCTATCAATATGAGAAATCTCTGGGTTCAGATGAACATTTTAGAGTTTAAAGAATTGATCAGTTGTCTTGGTTCACCCATCCTATTTCTATCATGTGCCTTCGGGGAGAGGGGGCGGTCTAGAAATCAAATCAAATCAAATCAAATAATAATAATAGTATGATATCATGCAGAAATTCATGTACACATGTGTTAATTTCCTCTTTTAAAAAAGAAAGGGTTTTTTCTTTCTTTCTGCTGGCCAATAAATTTTTTCTCATTTGAAGGCAGATATCCAAATGCTCTCTACACAACTGTCCTTGTGAGTATTTGTAGTTCTTAGTTGCAAAGCCATGTCTGACCCATCACGACCCAATAGACAACATTCCTCCAGGTCTTCCTGTCCTCTACCATCCTCTGGAGTCCATTTAAGCTCATACCTACTGCTTTGGTGACTCCATCCAGCCACCTCATTCTCTGTCGTCCCATTCTTCTTTTGCCCTCAATCTTTCCCAGCATTAGGCTCTTCTCCAGTGAGTCCTTCCTTTGAATTAGGTGGCCAAAGTATTTGAGTTGCCTCTTCAGGATCTGGCATTCTAAAGAGCAGTCAGGGTTGATCTCCTCTAGGACTGACCGGTTTGATCACCTTGCAGTCCAAGGGACGCACAGGAGTCTTCTCCAGCACCATAGTTTAAAGGCCTCAATTCTTTGGTGCTCAGCCTTTCTTATGGTCCAACTTTCACAGCCATACATTGCAACTAGGAAAACCATAACCTTGACTATATATACTTTTGTTGGTAGGGTGATGCATGCTTTATAGTATGCTCAGACTTTTAAATGCTAGTTTATAGAGATAGGTATGCAGATTTCTCTACCTGGATGCTATGTAGCTTGTCAGTAAGGGGGCAAGGTTTTTAAGAGAGTTAGTTATTATATTGACCTTGACTCCGTTTTATAAACCAACGTTACAAAAATCGGTTTGCCATTATTATTATTCTGAGCTAGTTTTCAAACTAGCCTGAAGACCTGGTGTTCCCTGATGACTATGGGCCCAACCCTACTTAGTTTCTGAGTCCTAATAAGCTCCACCAAGCATTGTCCCTTGCTGATTAGGCTATAAACCAAGATTTCCAGCAGTATAACTAAGTCTTCTGCCATAATTTATTCTACATTTTGTCTGATGTGCAAGATAAACTAAGGTACTCTGGTTTGGTAGTTAACTGTACTTTTAGAATGTTAAAGATAAAATTTGAATATAATAGGCTGAATTAATGAGAATTCTTTCCTCATTTTGTAATCAACTCTATTAGAATAGCTATGGATAACAGGGGTCATTGTTGGCAGAATATATGGTCATCTCCAGTAACCTCATTATGCCTTAGGCAGACATAGGCAATAACTTGCCATGGGCTTTTGGTTCATATAAAGTTGTCATATATAACCCTGTTAAAATTTGTCAGGGAATTAATAAAGGAATCTTTGGTATCTACTTCATGTTTTTCAACCTCAGCAATTTTAAGATATAATACAATACAATACAATACAATACAATACAATACAATACAATACAATAGTAGAGTTGGAAGGGACCTTGGAGGTCTTCTAGTCCAACCCCCTGCTAGGCAGGAAACCCTATACCATTTCAGACAAATAGCTATCCAACATGTTCTTAAAGACTTCCAGTGTTGGGGCTTTCACAACTTCTGGAGGCAAGCTGTTCCACTGATTAATTGTTCTAACTGTCAGGAAATTTCCCCTCAGTTCTAAGTTGCTTCTCTCCTTGATTAGTTTCCACCCATTGCTTCTTGTTCTACCCTCAGGTGCTTTGGAGAATAGTTTGACTCATTCTTCTTTGTGGCAACCCCTGAGATATTGGAACAATGCTATCATGTCTCCCCTAGTCCTTCTTTCTCTTATGCTAAACATACCCAGTTCCTGCAACCGTTCTTCATATGTTTTAGTCTCCAGTCCCCTAATCATCTTTGTTGCTCTTCTCTGCACTCTTTCTAGGGTCTCCACATCTTTTTTACATCGTGGCGACCAGAACTGAATGCAGTATTCCAAGTGTGGCCTTACCAAGGCATTATAAAGTGGTATTAACACTTCATGTATATGTATACTACAACTCCCAGAATTCAGCAGCCAGCATGCTGGAGTTAAAATTCACACACTTTAAAGTTGTTGAGGTTGAAAAACACTGGTTTAGTTTGTGAGATCAATTATGTATAATATACAAGCAACACCAGCCTTAGCATCTGAGAACTTACAGTAGCCACCTCAAGGAAGCCCCAAAGCTAACATTCTGCTCTAGGTGCAGTGAAAGGGGTTTCAGTTGAAAAAAGCACCATCTTGTTCATTTCTAAACATTGGATATGTGAGAGGAAGTGGTAATCTTAACATTTTCCTAAAACTGTGCTTGAATTCACAAACTCTGCTGAATTAGGATAAAAAGAGTCCACCAATCTATTAGATTTGGATAAAAAGGTAATCTGTGATTCAATGTATTATAGGAACTAAGCCTTGTTTTTGGCATATTGAGCAAACTAGGTCACAATTTTAAGACATAATGTAGATTATTATTTGAACAGTACAAGAAAAGGGAAGGGAAGGGAAGACCTGAAAACCCCCCAGAAAAATTGGAGAAAATGCATCTTTTGGTTTTGTTGTGTTTTTTTTTTTTCATTTTTTTCCAAAGCCATTTGGAAAAAAAGCAGGAAAAATGGAGAAAATAACACCTGTTTTTTTCCCAATTATTTCAGGATTTTTTTCTAGGCCTTCCCATCTCTAAATAAGACACACTGCATAAACACATGCATGTTGCATATCCCTTTCCATACTCTACTTTAGAAACAATATTAAATCATAGTACAGTTGATTTATTTGGTCTCAGGCCAGCATACACATTTTCATAACCAGGTTTAGCATATTTCATGAACCTAGGCAATCAGATGTCATGGAAAAGGATGAAACTCTTACTATCCCAATTAAAACAGAGCATTTTCACTGTTACAAAGGACTCGCTTTGATCACGATCATCAAAATTGAAGTATTTAAGATTTGCCATTTTATGGATCAGTATCAATTTACCAAACTTATCATCAACCCATGATGAGAAGTGCCAGCTTGGAAGGTTTATTTTTGGAAGAACAAGATTATTTCATGAACGGTATGCACACTAAGTTCACCATGGAGCATGACCTACCAATGCCAGGACCAAACAATGGGAATAATTATGGTTTGCCAAACTTGGAAGCAGCAGGCTTGAATATATCAGATAGACTAAAATTTAAGTGTTTGGCTAAGAGTAGAGAAAACATGGGAAATCATGGATTCCTTGAAGTCTGTTACTTTCATTCAGCCCAATTACTTCTCAGAATTATTGCTGGAGGAAAACTTGAAGATGGAAGTGCCTTGACAATGACAATTGCCACAAAATCATGGGCTATAATTTTCATCACCCAATGTTACTTCTGAATTCTCCCAAAATGCCCTTTCATTCCTAATGAAGCTATAATTTCCAAGAGTTTGCAAGTCTCCTTCACCACCACTTCCTTCTCCTACCCCTGCCTTTGCCTTTGCCTCTGCCTCTTCTCTTCTTCCCCTCCTTAAATATATCCTGTTAAGTATAGACCAGCCATTTTATCCCTTCAGCCCTGCAAGCCCTCATCTCTTGCAAAAAAAAAAAAAAAATAGAAGTACCAATTACCCACTTCAATGCGTTAATAACATCTTAGCTATGACCTCTGCAGGTGTTGAAAGCCATTTTTTAAAAAAAGTGCCTTAAAATAAGATTCCCAAAGTTAGAGTTATTATAGTAAAAATGTTACCACAATAATTATTGGGAAAAAGTCAGAGGTGGTATTCAGGAGGTTCTGACCAGTTCTGGAGAACCGGTAGCAGAAATTTTGAGTAGTTCAGAGACCAGGTAAATACCACCTCTGACTGGCCCTGCCCCCATCTATTCTCTGCCTCCTGAGTCCCAGCTGATCAGGAGGAAATGGGGATTTTGCCAGTAACCTTCCCTTGGAGTGGGGTGGGAATAGAGTTTTTACAGTATCCTTCCCCTGCCACACCCACCAAGTCACGCCCATCAAGTCACAGCACACCCACCAAGCCACACCTACAAAACCGGTAGTTAAAAAAAATTGAATCCCACCATTGGAAACAGTTTTATCAGATGATATGATGATTAACTCTTGGACTGATATAATAGACAGCCAAAGAATTATGAAGTTAATCAATGTTTGATGTGATAGTCCTTTGGCAGTCTATTATATCAACCCAAGAGTTAATCATCTTATTATCTGACTGAACAGTTTCCCAATATTTATTATAGAAATATTTTAACTAATTAGAGATAGATAGATGACTAAATGATGGACAGACAGCAGGTTAGACAGATAGGTAGAGAGGAAGATAGACAGATGATTGATAGATAGAACACTTTAAAAGCAATCTGGCTTTGAAAGGCCAGTTTGTTATATGGCAGGTGAACTCAAAGGCTCTGACCTTGAAAAATTGAAGTATCATCTTGCAGACATTTTTCCAACTGTCAGCAATCAAGTTCCTGGTTTTGCTGTGCTGTCATTTATACTAATAAAGAACTACTTAAGTTCTTAGTTGTAGCTTTGGCTTTATTTTGCTATAACCTTTTTACATCTAATATCTTTTATTACTTTATTATGCAGTCTTACCATTGTTATTTTATTGTATTTTATGACACAGTGTATGTTATGACCTGTGGTAACAGGAATAAATGTATTTATTGTTCAAAGCAAGTTTACCATGTTGCAATTTTAACCCTTCTGTGGTCTACAGATTTTGACATGATAGTTAAAACTTTGGAAACTTTGGTCTTGAAACTGGAAGTATTTATTACAGTCAAAGAACAGTAGCAAACGGTGTTCATATGCAACATTTTTCATCTTTTCATAAGATAAGTTATATTTATCATAGAAAGTCGATAGTCAACCTTTCTCCCAATTAGGAGTTCCAGTAGATTCCAACAGTCTACACATTGTATCTCCATTGAAATCTTACTGAAAAGAAGTCATCTGCAACAACTGCTCATTTTATATATTTTATTTATATTTATGGCAATAGCAATAGTTGTCAGGGTTAGACTTACAGTGCTTTATAGCCCTCTCTAAGCGATTTACAGAGACAGCATATTGCCCCCAACAATTTGGGTCCTCATTTTATCCACCTCAGAAGGATGGAAGACTTAGTCAACCTTGAGCCTGGTGAGATTTGAACTGCCAAATTGCAGATAGCCAGCAGTCAGCAGAAGTAGTATGCAGTACTGCATTTTAACCACTGCACCACCGTGGCTCATACAATATTCTCTCCAATTGTCAATTTAAATGAGCTGAGCACTCTAGAAACTAAATATATCTAAATACACTGATACTAGCATTAAGGTAAAGATCCCCACATGTGCTTTTGAACTGGCAAAAGCTGGCACAAGTAACGGGAGCTCACTCCGTTAAATGGCACTAGGGATTCGAACTGCTGAACTGCCGACCTTCTGATCAACAAGCTCAGCATCTTAGCCACTGAGCCACCACGTCCCTTTATACCAGCATTAAGGAAAAGTAAAGTGCAAAGCTGAAGGTACACTTGTAGAACTTACCATTCTCAACCAGATATTTCCACAGAATCCTTTCCCTCCTAATCAGCAGGACAGAATTAATCATTTTATGGTTGCTAGTTTATTTACAGATAAGCTTCCAGACCCCAATTCAAAACACCAGTTGTCATGCCTAACGCCATATATAACATAATCTTGAGATATATCAGCCACCACTTTGACAAAATTTGTTCTGAACAGTGACGTGCAGTCAGGTGAGGCAAGTGAGGCACAGCCTCACCACTCTCATCATGAAAAAAAAAAGGAAAAGGAAAAAGCTGAGCTAGTTGCTGCCTCACCGTGGATGACTCTGCTTAACCTCACTGGTGCTCTCCCTCCCCAAGTGTAGTGACTTCCTCCCCAGGCCCCCATTCATTTCTCTCTCACACACACACAGCTGGATAAAACTATATAAAAATCTAGCCCAGCTTCACTGATTACAAGTTTGAAAAGGCAACGTGGCTCCACCTGCAATCAAACTACACTTGGGGAGGGAGAGCACAAGCGAGCACTGAGGAGACCACAGGAGGAGGCAGGAAGCCAGGCAAAGAGCCATGCTGTAGTACACACACTTCCCCCCAGCCTCTTTCTTTTGGAAGGCTCGGCTCGGCTCCCCTCTGGCTTCTCTGCCTCTCCTCTCACCCCAGCCTGCCAGCAGGAGGTGGTGGGTGGGCTTTATTGTGTTCCAGGCATTTCCCACCAAGACAGCAGGCTGCATTTGCAATGGTGGAGGTGTTTGGGAAAGGTAGCAGGGGAATGGGAGGATGGCAGAGGAGCTGCTTTCAAGCCACTGGAAAAGATATCCAATCCAACTTTTGTGTGTGCGGGGGTTTGTTTGAGAGAGAGTGAGAGAGGGAAGGGGTAGGAGAGATAGTCCAATCCAACTTGTGTGTGTGTGTGTGTTTGAGAGAGGGGGAGGAAGGGAGAGAGGGAGGAAGGAGGGGAAGGAGCAGAAAAAGAAAAAGAAAGAAGGAGCAAAGGAGAAAAACAAATGCTGTCGCTTTAAATTGGAACTGAGCATGCCTGGCTGTGGAATTCTGGGAGTTGAAGTCCACAAGTCTAAAAATATTTGAAACCCAGCACTGTGTCAGTGCCTCACCAGTCATAAACCTCACCGCACGTCACTGGTTCTGAACAATTTGGGAGAAGTCCCTCAAATGGGGCATGTGGACAAAACAGCTGGTTTTCCCTGTGATAATCCTAGCCTCTGAAATACACTCATCCCAGAACAGTGTTTCTTTAACCTTTGCAACTTTAAGATGTGGGGAATTCAGCTCCCAGGATTCCCAGCGTCAGTATGGGAGTTGAAGTCTATAGGTCTTAAAATTGATACTGTTTGGAAACATAGCTAGAGAAGTACATTTAGCTCTCCCCTATGTGGATTTCATTTTCCTCTTATATATAGTTACTCAGCTTTGTGTTTGTTCCCTGTCTAGATTCTCCAATGGGGCCAGGTAATAGATATTGTGAAATACTAATAAAGGGGAATATTTGCAGCTTAGGATTCACATGAGGAATCTTTGGTGCTCTCTGATTTTTTTTTCTTGCAGATGTTTCATTAGATGTTTTATTCGAAACTAGTTTAGAATAGGGGTCTCCAACTTTGGCAACTTTAAGACTGGCGGACTTCAACTCTGGGGAGTTCTGGGAGTTGAAGTCCGCCAGGCTTAAAGTTGCCAAGGTTGGAGACCCCGGATTTAGAATATAAACTCCTTAGTAGTACTGATGATGTTAACCTAGTTAGGGATGATAAAACATCTGCAAGAAAACAAGCAAGCTCAGAGAGCACCAAGGACCCTTCGTGTTGTGAAATGAATAATGATAGTTTGAAAATGAGCAACATGTTTTTTGTCACTTTAAAGCAACAAACAATAGCAACTTTTGTGGAAGCTCTAAAATTTACAACAAAGATATATATATATAAAACTATATATATATATAGTTTTATTTGATTTCTAGACCGCCCCCTCTCCCCAAAGGGACTTATATATAAACTTATTCTTAAAAAAAGGAAGGTGTGAATCCTATCCTATTCCCATTTTCTTTCTATTTTATTACTTTCTGTCTTCTTTTGCTACCTAATCAACCATATATTAAATATGGCCTTTTGTTCTTTTTAATATTGTAATCATTTCGTGTCTCAATGCTGTATCCTTTTATTTATTCTATTTTCAGCCTTTGTATACCCAAACATAGGATGTTTTAGCTTAGAAGACAGCCCCAAAATACTGTGTCTCTTGGATAATCATAACATCAACTGTCTTTATACATTTAATATAAGTTAAAGTTGAAGTTAAGCCAGCTTGTAATTAATAATGTAGCAAACTTGGTGAATGGTAACAAAAGCACATCAAACACCTTTGTTGCCCAATGGCTATTTATTGTGTTTTCAGCAAGAGCTACCAAGAAAGTTAAATTATTGCCTTTTTCCCTTGGTTATGGCCTTTCAGTTTTACAAATATAAGATGCTGCTCAAGGCTATCATTAACCAATTGATTGATTGATTAAATTGCAGACTTTTGAGTGCTTTGCTGTGTTAATGGTAGAGATGGGCCCTGTAAAGGTTAAGCTTCTTCTTGATGGAAAGACAACACATATTTGTTGTCCTCACATCAAAAGAGAAAGTGTTATTTTCATTATTATATAGGCTATAAAGGCAAGTACAAAATATTCTTTTGTAACAGTTCTCATTCAATATGTTGAAATAAAATTTGCTTTGGAAGAAAATAAAAAGCAAGATGGTAGTTACAAATACCACTGCATTAATTATGAGTTATACTTTTTAAGAGGTATACTTTTTTTAAGAACACAGTGGCTCAATGGCTAAGACCCTGAGCTTGTCGATCAGAAAGGCTGGCAGTTCGAATCTCTAGTCCTGTGTAATGGAGTGAGCTCCCGTTACTTGTCCCAGCTTCTGTCAACCTAGCAGTTCAAAAGCATGTAAAAATGCAAGTAGAAAAATAGGGACCACCTTTGGTGGGAAGGTAACAGCGTTCCGTGCGCCTTCTGCATTTAGTCATGCTGGCCACATGATCACAGAGACATATTTGGACAGCACTGGCTCTTCGGCTTTGAAACAGAGATGAGCACACCTCCTAGAGTCGGGAACGACTAGCACATACAGTATGTGTGAGGGGAACCTTTACCTTTATACTTTTTTTATCTGAATCAATGTCACCGGCTTATACAAAAGGGACTTCGTGTATTGATTTGAGACTGCCATCTGAATAGAAGGCAACATAAGTAGCACAGTGCTGAAGGGTGGAGTCTTTGCTTCTCTCTGAACTTAGTTGTTTTCTTGCAGATGGCAACAACATCAGAGATAATCAAGGAGTCCACTGCCATCTCAATTTATAAAATACAGACAGACAGACAGACAGAAATAGATGCCTCTGGTTTAGATTTTTTTTTAAAAAAAGAATAAGATTCCTGGGAACATTTCATTGCAAGATGCATGAATATCTTGTGTTTCATTACAGAAACATGTTTCCATCAGTTTACATTCACTCTGCCTTCAAATTCTTTAGTATTATTATCTTCAGGGATAATTTCCAAAAAGAAGTCTTCCATGGACCTTTCCCTTTCCTTTTCCTTTCTCTTCCCCTTTCCTCCCCTTCCCCTTCTCCTCCTCTCTCCTCTCTCATGATTTTCCTACCCACCATCTTCAGATCGGCCAATGTGAAAATATTCCATTATCACTGGGCAAAACATTGATTTTAAAAACGTAATAGTCCATTATACATGTAAGTATACATTTAGGATACTTATAATTTGCAGGGCTGTTGAATTATATCTCTGGCCTATGTCATATGTCCTATGTTCAAACATAAGTTCATACTAATCCCGTGTTGATCTGCTATAAGTCTTCCCACTCTCAACCTAAAATGCACAGTTGAAGAATATATTTGATCAGTTTCTTGAGCTGAAAATTATATCAGATCTGCATGTTAATCTGATAAATTAGTCCAAGCATGTTGGGTTTTGCAAACATTCTGAACTGAAGGACAAATGTGCTAAAAGCGTTCCTTCACGTGAAGAATAAGATTTCATTGACAGAGAAAAAACAGTATGGTGGAAAATACATTGATTAAGTGTTTTCTTTACAACCCACCTTACTAAATTTAAGGAAATTTTGAAAAGACACTTGAAATGTCAGATTAGTCAAGCAAAATCTAGTCTGTAATTTAGCATCAAAAATACAGATATCAGCATGTTTGGAAGCTCATGAGATACTCAGAAAGCCAGGTGCTACCTACCTGAAGATGGGAGGAAAAAAGGATCGCTACCAAAAACTTGGAAGACTGCTGGTAGTGAGTTGTGTCAGCTTGGTGCATCACAAGCAGTAAACAAGACATTTTCAATTTCATCTTCATCAATCATGACGCGCCACAGTTAACATAGCCCACCAACCACGCCTTTATAGCTTGCCAAATACTTGACAAGAATCTTACTTTATCTGCATGTGTCGTCATGTGTAGATGTGAAGATATTTCCTAACATATACTAACCTCAAAATAATTACGATGAGTAGGGATATATTTGGAAAGTTGTTTGTTAGCAAAATATCCAGACACATTTCTATTGGAGGATCACCCAAACACAACAAGGGTGTTCAGAAAAACAGTTTCAATGCACGGAGGTCTACAGCATACTTCCCTGGGTCTGTTAAAGATTTAGCAACACATATGCATTGTATATTAAGTTAGTTTTAACCTTAGTTCTTGTGTATTATACTGGGTTAATGTCTATGGAGATCCTCAGTCATCCAGGTCATAGCTGTCCCACAGGTGTTTTTTCAAGAGCATATTGTGCTTTCTTATTTTTCTTTGAAAATTTTTGAAATTCTTGAAAGAGCATCTTTGGGGTATACTCGGTTAACTTCATATCAAGTTAACTATGTCATGTTGATAAAGATAAAGGTTCCCCTCACACATATGTGCTTGTCATTCCTGACTCTAGGGGGCGGTGCTCATCTCCATTTCAAAGCTGAAGATCCAGTGCTGTCCAAAGACGTCTCCATGGTCATGTAGCCGGCATGACTAAATGCTAAATGCTGTTACCTTCCCACAAAAGTGTTTCCTATTTTTCTACTTGCATTTTTACATGCTTTCAGACTGCTAGGTTAGCAGAAGCTGGGACAAGTAACGGGAGCTCATTCCGTTATGCGGCGCTAGGGATTCGAACCACTGAACTGCCGACCTTTCCGATCAACAAGCTCAGTGTCTTAGCCACTGAGCCACCATGTCCCTAATGTCGTGTTAGCCAATAGCGTATAGTTTACTTTTATTTATTTTTATTTACTTTTATTACTTTATATTATATCTTTCCACCAGGAACATAAAACAGTATATGTAACACTCTTTCTGCCAATTTTATTTTCATAACAATAACTTATGATGTAAGGTGTGATGGGGATGATAGATCCCAGGGCTATCAATAAGCATCAAAAGCTGAGAAGACCTGAACTCTTGAATGTAGACTTGAACCTTGGTGGTACTAGGTGAACTTCTCTGTTAGTCCAGCATTTTCACTGCTATATCATACAGGTTATCACTAATACACTTAGGTAGTAGATCCCTACATTCAACAGATGACAGATTAGATAACTGCTAAAGTCCTTTCCAAATAATATATCATAATATATTCTGGAGCAGAGCTGGCAGCAGATTCAGACTGTGAGGAGGTGGGGGAGGAACATGGGCCAGTCCTGGAGTCTGGGGAAGGCTCTGATGAGGGCTCTGTGTCAGAGGCAGAGAGGGGGCCAGAGCCGTATGCCAGTTATCAGCTGCCTTCAAAGTCAGACGTCAGTGAGGCAGACAAACAGCTGGAGCCTGTTCCCAGTGTGCGCACGCGCAGAGTAGCCAAACAAAGGGAACAGCTAAAGAACAGGGGTTGACTTGGGAGTAAGGCCACCAGTGGACGATGAATGGCACCTCCCAGAGGAAGCAAAAAGGGAGTGGAGTTTGCAGAAGACAATCAGTTCGCTTATTGGTTTGTGACTTTCCAAGACTCCTTGCCAAGTTTTGCAGATATCGGCCTGTTCACTCACCAAGACAGATAAGGTCTGTGACTCTAAATCCTCCCTTGAAAGGCTTTGCTGGATGGGAATGAGCAGAATTCACTGTAAATTAATAAAAGGGGTTTTTGTCAGGACAAGGAGTTTGCTTCAAGCTCTTGGGAAGCCTAGGCGAGAAAAATTTCCTGTTCTTGTCGAACACTGTTCACCACTCAATTTTGCATTTGGTATGAGTTCTGGAAAATGGGACTCTGTGTCCACATGCATGCATTCTTTCACACAATAGGAACCCAGAATTATTCTAGTGAAGTTGCAGATATTACGGTTATCAGGAGTATAGTCCCGCTGTCCCTTTGTATATTAGGTTGGATCCCGACTTAGGGATGTTTCAAGAAGATCCGCCAAAATAAATTTGGTAAGGAAATAATAACCAGCAAGACTCATAGGTTTAAATCTTTCAATTCTTCATGTGTGGATGCAACCTCCCAGTTGTTATTTTTAGAAGCATATTTACATTCTTCTCTCTAAAACCATAGGTTTGAAAGCAATGAAAATTTTGAAATGTATTACAGGTAAGCCTTAAGTTACAACCACTACAGAGACCTCAAATCATATGCCATGATGGTCGTAAAAAATTACGACCGAGATTATTTTATGACTTTTTTTTTTTTGCAATTGTCATTAAGTGAATGTAGTGGTTGTAAAATGATCACCAAAGTTCTTAAACAAACACCAGGGTCATTAAGTAAACCCATTGTCCATAATGAGCAATTTTTTTGCTGGAAAGCAAAATTTAACCAATTTCTGGTCTTTTTTAAAAAATTAAACATAGTAAATCATAGTTGCATAACCATGGGGCACGGCAAATGGTTGTTGGTGCCCAAAATGCAATCACATGACCATGAGGGGATATTGGAACATCAAATCTGGGTCATAAGTACCTTTTCATGGTTCCATCATAATTTTGAATGGTTGCTAAGCAGCCAGTATAAATTGAGGACTATTTATAGTAATAGCAATAGCACTTAGACTTATATACTTGCCCATAATTATTTACAGCACTTTCTAAATGGTTTGCAATCTCACCATATCATCCCCAATAATCTGGGTCCTCACTTTACCCACCTCAGAAGGAATGGAAGATTGAGTCAACTTTGAGCCAATCAGGATCGAACTCAAGGCTTTAGTCAGAGTTATCCTGCAATACTACATTCTAACCACTGTGCCATCAGGGCTCATATAGTATACATTGCATGCATTCAGCTGGAACAAGTCAACGGACAGAAGAAAACCACTACTGAACTATCTCCTGTCTGACTGGATACTTTTGGAATTTAATGCCCATATCCAACCCTTTGCAAATGAAGATTTAAAAAAAAAAATTCCCCCTGACAGCACTTGGTCTTTTCCCATGATTGAAGAGAAAAAGAAAAAGAAAAAATAACAATGTGAACTTCAACTGAAGTTAGGTATTTTTGGAACAGGATAATAGCTCTCGGTGATAATCTAAAGTGAACACAACATTTCCCTGTGAAGCCTTGTGGCACTGATTTGTTGATGCTGCAGTGGAATAGAACAAAAAAAAAACCCAACACAAAAATAGCATTTATCTTTCCAAAGTGTAGTAAGAATTTTTTTTAAAAAAACCCTAAAGTCCACACAAAGACGTGTTCTGTGGTGCTTAGATAAATTTGGCTATGATAAAACGGTTGTGCTTTCTCCATTCCTGTTTTCTTGTCCCGCTAGAAGAAAGCCATTTTGTTCCTTTACAAAAAAGTATTGGCAGTAAATGAGAAATGTTTCCTTCTCAAACGATCCCAGAGAGAAAAATGTCCCCGGATGATCTAACTTTTTGTAAAGCACACAATAGATCTGCAAGGAGAAGAGATCCTTGATCCCCTTCGCCTCAGATGAACTGCCATGAAGTTTTCTTGGGCACTGTCGTTCTTCCTCCGCTTTTCCACCAGAGATTCCATATTGCTACCGCCAAACCTTCTAACAGGAGCTTTACACACAACTGCCTTTGAATGATGGGTTTTGAGACTTGTATACCATGTGCACCAAAGTCACGAGGGTGACCTCCACTGTTGCAAAATCAAGTTGTGGGACCACAATTCTGGAAGCTGGTTTCGAAGTATTTCTAGCAGGACTACCACATTCTATAACAGCTTTGTTCCCTATGCCATCCATCTGGTAGACTAGCAATATTCGTTTTTCTCCACATGTACATGTATACATCTGAACCAGACTGTGTTGTTTCTCTAGATTACATAATATATATGGGTATATGCATACTTTTGTATTTATTTATTCTGTCATGATTACCGGTATGTATATTGGAGGTGGTGACCCTTTGAGCGCTGCATGCAACAAAATTTCTTTTTCATATATGCTGATTAGTAAACATTCAAAACGACAATAAAATTATTCCTATTCTTATTTCTATTCTATTCTATTCTCATTAAAGTTCTTACTATTGTTTATGTTCGAAAAAAATAGATTTGTTTGCAATATCATGGAGACCATCTTCACTTTTTTTAAACCATATGTCTCTGAACACCTCTCTCTCTATATAGCATGTATAACACAGTGGTGGGTTTCCAAATTTTTTAGAACCTTTTCTGTAGGTGCATCCATTTTCAGAGACATTTTTTAGTCAAATCACCCCATGCCCTTTTGGGGACTTAAGATAATGTTAGGAAAACCACTCTCTGTTTTAAACAATTTGGCAGAAATAAAGATGGATCCTCGGCCTCCCAATAACCCCTTAACATGTTGACAATAGGCATGAAATAGTAGCAGATTATGCCTGAGGACCTTTTTTTTCATCTGCACTCATTTATCCTCTGCTTCATATTTCAAAAGCTGTCTAAGGATTCTGAGAAATATATTAGTTTGTGAGTACGGGATCCCTTGAATACACAGTCCGCCATCCAATATAGTTAGTCCTCGACTCGCAACAGCTCATTTAGTGACCGTTCAAAGTTACAACAGCACTCAAAAAAGTGACCATTTTTCACACGATTTGTTGCAGCACCCCTATAGTCACGTGATCAAAATTCAGTCACATGACTCATAATGATAATGGTGTTGGTGTCCTGGAATCACGGTGATCATATTTTACGACCTTCTGACAAGCAAAGTCAATGGAAGGACCAGATTCACTTAACAGCCATGTTACTAACTTAACAACTGCAGTGATTCACTTAACAACTGTGGCAAGAAAAGTCATAAAATGGAGAAAATTCACTTAGCAACAGAAATGTTGGGCTCAGCTGTGTTCATAAGTCGAAGACTACCTATATCAACCAGTGCAAGACCACTTCACTTGGCTAGGTGGCTCAGTGGCTAAGATGCTGAGCTTGTCGATCAGAAAGGTTGGCAGTTCGGCGGTTCAAATCCCTAGTACAGGTCTCCTGTGTGAGCAGGGGGTTGGACTAGATGACCTCCAAGGACCCTTCCAACTCTTGTTACTGTTAATTGTTTATTGAGCTGAATAGAGACAGCTAAAGAGCCAAATGTGGTTTAGGAGCCATAAAATGGCCAGGTCTGAACTAGAGGGATCCCCTGCTTATGTTCCGAGTAACTGGCTGGAAAGGGAAGAATAGCTTTCTGTATATACTTTATATCGGTCAAGGGATTCAGAACAAAGCAGGGCAAAGACACACCATCTCTTTAAAGCTTTGCACAAAGTTTGTCTTCTGGCATTTTAGAATTCATGATGTAATGTTCATTTTTTTCCTCTCCCCCTTGGCTTTTCTTCTAACTCAGATCGTTCTTTTGGCACTTCATGCTTAATTATAATAAAGCTCCATTACTGATACTTTTAGAAGAATACAGATTGCAATGCTGTTCTCAGCGGAAATAGCAGCGTCTTTAACCTTTGTCTGCAAAGAGTTATTTAGCTCACTCTTGGGCTGCAGAAGGTCATTTTTAATCCTGGCTCCAGTGATTTCTACAGATGGGCCATACGCAGAACAAGCAGTTTGGTCCACAGATGTGGGCTGCACAGAGCTAGGATGCTACAGCAATTTAGTCTTTTTTTTTTCAGAGTGAAGCAAAAGAGCCGAATATCCTTTGCTCAGGCAATTCTCTGTCTCATCAACTAGGCTTTCAAGACCATCTCACTTCTGTTAAGTTGTTTACAACTTCAGGCTTCAGCCTTTTATCTAAGTCAGCACATGCACTAATTTTTATGTAATCCTATCTTTTGCCCCCTTACTTGCTTATGTCAGCACGACAAATATCATTACTCATAAACATGTTTTGCATAAGGACCTACACTAACGTTTAAGTAAATAGAATATGGAATGCAAAACAACACAGCAAGTTTTTTTTTAAAGAAACAACAACCATGGGAGGCTGCCATGCTGTAGAGTACCAGCCTTCTGCCTTGAGCATTACTTTTATCTGAAAGTATGTCTCTGGATTCCACAGGGACCCTGAAGTTGTAAGGAATGAAAACAGTAGGTGGTTAACATTTGTTGCATTTGGAAGCCTTCCCATCTGCCCCAAAGGAACCAAGGTTGGGCATTGAGTAATCTGAATTTGATCAGGGGAGTGACTCAGGTTCAATAACACGAATTGTGCTTTGGGGCCAGTTCCTTTCTCTCAGCCTACCAAGCATGATTGTTTTGCAGAGAATTACAAGGAAGGATGATCCCTCAATATTTATTTGTTTGTTTTATTTTATTTAGTTTGTCAGACATGTACAAGATAACGGGTGTAAGTATAAACATGGACATGAATGAAGGAAATGAGTACAAATAAATGGGGACAGTACGACAGGGATGGTAGGCACGCCCCTTAGGAATGGATGAGGTCCATGGTAGGCAATTTAAGGTTGAAGCTGTGGGGGTTTGAGGATGTAACAATGGAGCCAGGTAGAGCATTCCAGGTGTTGACCACTCTGTTGCTGAAGATGTATTTTCTGCAATCGAGTTTGGAGTGTATAACCTTGAGTTTGTATCTATTGTTTACCCGTGTATTATTGAGGTTGAAGCTGAAGTAGTCGTTGACAGGTAGAACGTTGTAGCAGACAATTTTGTGTACTATGCTTAGGTCAGACTATAAGCAGAGTAGTTCCAGGTTGTCCAAGCCCAAAATTTCAAGCCTGGTGGCATAAGGGATTCTATTGTGAGCAGAGGAGTGGAGGACACTTCTTGTGAAATACCTCTGGACTCGCTTGATTGTATTAATGTCTGATATACAATGTGGATTCCAGGTAAACGAGCTATATTCGAGAATTGGTCTGCCAAAGTTTTGTATACTCTAGTTTGCAGTACAATGTTACCAGAGAAGAAGCTTCGCAAAATTAGGTTAACAAATCTTACTGCCTTTTTGGCAATGCTGTCACAGTGATCTCTGGGGCTTAGATCATTTGAGATGAGTACTCAAAGGTCCTTGACAGAATGGGGGATCGTCTACAATGTTGTATCCGCCTAGCTTGTATTTGGTATTCTGATTTTTGTTGCCAATGTGTAAGACATACCATTTGTTAGTTGAGATATACACTAACATGAACTCTCAAGGAAAAGATGAAATATGGCTTCTCTACATGTATTCACAATATTAGTAAAGAGTGGTTAGCTGGAGTATAGAGAACTTCCCGAGAACCTAAAATAGGTTGATAGTTTGCCTTCTAGTAAATGGGCATCTTTGACAGATATCAATCCAACATATATCAATCCAACATTGGTTTTGTTAATAACATCCATAAAGTATCTTAAAATACCACCACCACCCCAATAGGTTGCTTTTTCTAACTAAATTTATGATAACATGTGGTAACATATTAATAGTGGAGCAAGTAAACTGCAAAGGTATGGCTGATCTGCCAACATAAAAGATTGGGAATAGAAGGAAGAAAGGTTGAAGCATAAGAAGGAAAGAACAGTATAGGAAGAAGGATTACTTGTCATCAGGGGCCACCGTGAACAAGGTTTTCTATGGAAATTAAAGTATTGAAACTAAAAAAGCAAATATATAAGTTGAAGGGAATAAAATCAGCAGATCATTTGAGAGAATAGATGAAGCAGTCATGTTATTTTTGGAGCATTACACTTTAGACATCAGGAGAAAAACTGATGGAAGGATGACTTGCTTAAACACTCCCCTATGGAAACTAGCTTTTTCTATGCCTTCTTTAAATATATGAGCTAGAGAAGATCACACCCACAGTTCCATTTCTAAATCTTACTAACATTAGTTCATAATATATTCTACAACTAGATGAATGTGGAACACTCTGCACACAATATAACGCTAGGCCTCACTCTATGTCCATCTACAAATTGTTAACCTCACATTTTCAAGAACTTATGAAGAGCATGAAATACATGAGGCAGAAAGATAGGGCTACGACAAACAAACAGACAATTATAGAAGGCATGAAGATGACCAGATAGACAGAGATACTACAAGTACTATATACTGTAGTTTTTCAGGCCTTTGGTACATGTTCCAAATATAGTGCCAACTTGCTGCAGATGGAATAAGGGGAGTGAAGTAGGTCCGCTTTGCTGTCCTAACAACTCCAGAGTAATCTTGAACTTGAGAAGCGACCCATGTCCACTTGTGCTTGTTTGTGGGGTGTTTTTTTTTTGGGGGGGGGGTTGGGGGGTTTTTTGGTCCCAATGTTGTTCATGTCTTCATTGCTTCATATCCAACAGTTTCTTGGAAAATTAAAGGTCTGCCTGGAATTGGAAAACAATGAAAAAGCATTCAGAAGCAACCCTTTCTATGTTCTGGTCACCTTTGTATTCCAGTCACTGCCCAGACATTTCACAAAACCGTCCATATCTGAAAACTGTTAGATAGGGTGAATGGAGGAGACAGGACTCAGGCTTCAGTTACAACAACAACTCTTTATTCAGCAAGCTATGTACAGATCCAGAACTGGCCTGTTTGACAGCTAGCCCTTTTATAGGGAGCTGTCAGACAGCTCAGCCAATCAGCTTCCAGTGTTTTCCCGCCAGAATGGAGGACCTTGGTGGAGCCTATTGCTCCAGTCTTAATATCTAACAGAAACCTTCTGGATCCATCAGGCACCTGGAATGTGCCACCCAAATTGGTTCATCCTCTCTGAAAAGATAGTGGTTCTGATCAATGCCACACCTTTATATAGAAGGGGGGGAAAACCCCTTCATAATATGATGGCTATTGAGAGAGACATACAGGGCAATGCTTCCCTTCATTCCTCCCTCCATTTGCATATGTGACCTTTTGCTTAGGTTTAATGCCTCTAGAAATAATAATTCTATTTTGGGAGAATGCCTAAGTGTAGCTTGTTGAAAGGTTGATCAGAATATAAATCTTGTAAATGAATGCAAAAGAAAGGGGATAGAATACTGTTAAATCAGTCACAAGATGGATGACTTTTGTCCATTTGCTTTTGTGAGGGAAAGGATTCAGGAATCTCTCTGAATAATGCACATTGGGCAGACACAGTATAAAAGCTCTAGGCTAGTTAGAAAAAGAATGAAAGTTTGAGTTCTTCTCTGCATTTATAGCTAACTCATCAAAGATGAAACTGTGAGCTGAGTGTTCCACTTTATGAGGAATAGCTGTATGGCCTTTCAAAATTCTCCTCCAACTGTGGAAAGAGTTCGGTTTTTCTTTCACATTTCTCCAAAAGAAAGAGAACTTTCCAAACATTCTTTGAAAGGAGAGTTTCTGTTTGAGGTGACAAAACAACACTACTCAAACTGAGATCAAATATGGAAGAAGTTTCCCCATAGTGTTCTTCTTAAAAGCAGGGAAGCCAAACAATTAAAAAAATCAATTGTTACAGATTCTCATTGGCCACACAGTCACTAAATGGTTGTGTCTGCACCACTAAATCCTAAACCTATCTTAACAAAACACAACTCCCATTACGCTAGATAAATAAATTGTGTTATGACTGAGCACAATGACCTGGTTTTCACAACATCTGAAGCAGAATCTGTTCAGCCTATTTTAGCCTAGTCTGCTACATTGTGTGAACCCAGCTATCGAGGCAAGAGGTTAATAATCTCCTAGTGAGAACAGAAATGCCTTTTTCCTTTGAAATAATTTTGAAAACAAATTCTCTTTCATCACAAGGAAAACAGAGTGACAAAAAAAGAGAAAAAAATCAGGCAATTTCCCCCTTCTCCTCCAGTCCAACCTCTCTGTCCCTTTTTTCTCAGCCACCTTCTTACAGTCCTATTAACACATTTTCTTTCTTTTTAACCCCATTTTATCTGGCAGAGGTGATTCAATTTCTTCTGTGTTGAACTTGTCATCTTCTACAATGGAAAAACAACCCATGATAAGGATTTTTATTTTGCTTTTTGGGGGGGGTGTTGGTGACATACTGTAGTTCCTCTCCTTGCCAGATTGAAAGCAAGATAAAAAAATAAATTTTGGATATGGTAAGAAATAGAAGGGTGGGAAACCTTATTGTTTGGTTTGGTGGCAGCAAGTGCTTCAGATAGAAAGTCCCTACAGAGAGTGGTAAGGACAGCTGAGAAGATTATAGGAAGCTCCTTTCCTGTTATTCAGGATACTGCTTATAAGCGCTATGTGCTTAGAGTTCAAAACATTGTCAGAGACCCCATACACCCACTTTGTGGTCTGTTTCTGTTGCTCCCCTCTAGGAGGAGGTTTCAGAGTATTTATAGCAGGACTACCAGATTATGTAACAGCTTTCTTACCTATGCCATCCATCTGGTAAACTTGCAAGATTGATTTTACTCACTATGTACATCAGTGATGGGATTCAAACATTTTTACTACCAGTTCTGGGGGTGTGGCTTGGTGGGCATGGCATGGTTTGGTGAGTATGGCTTGGTGGGCATGGCAGGTGAAGGATACTGTAAAATCTCCATTCCCTCCCCACTCCAGGGAAAGGTTACTGCAAAGTCCCTATTTCCTCCCAATCCTGGGACTTCGGAGGCAGAGAATAGATGGGGGCGGGGCCAGCCAGAGATGATATTTACCGGTTCTCCAAACTACTCAAAATTTCCACTACTGGTTCTCCAGAACTGGTCAGAACCTGCTGAATACCACCTCTGATGTACATGTATGCATCCAAACTAGACTGTATTGCTTCTCTGGGTCATATAATATATGTGGGTTTATACATAATTTTGTATTTCTTTATTTTGTCATGTTATGTAGTGTATATTGGAGGTGGTGACCCTTTGAGAGCTGTATGCAACAAAATATCATTTTAATGTATGCTGATTAGTGTACATTCAAAGTGACAATAAAGTTATCCTAAGTCTTATGAAGCTATTTGGGTTAGAAATGAATGACTATTTCAAGTACTCTAAAACAGGATTTTGCAAACTGTGGCCATAAGACCATAGAACTTGATGGGGCTATGCGAGAGTCTAAGGGTGAAAGGGTTCACTTGGACCCAGCCAATTGTCTGTCATTTAAACTTTTCCTCTTAATCAGGGCTGCCTAAAAATAACCCTAGCAAATGTGAAACTCTTCTAAAACTCTTTCAGGCCTCATAAACGGATTGCTTTGATATCAATAAAATGTTCCTGATAGGCCTGGATTATGTTTTAAGATATTATGAGTATAGACCTACACATATTGGATTTTTTTCTCTGTTAGAAGGTAAAATAACATTCATTTTTCATTACATCATATATGATTTCCAAGGGACGAAATTCAGCTGGACATAGCTTACCAGCCAATTTTTTTACTAAAACAGATGGAATAACAGATGGTGGGTTTCAAGAAGCTCAGCTATGTAAATGAAAACTGCAGGGAGCTGCCCAGGTAGCCTCCAGAAGTCAAGAGTGACTTGAAGGCACCTACCCACATGCGATATTGGGCCTAACTACTAATTGGATTGAACCCCGGGAATCCCAGAATACTAGACTACTTGAAAATAAAACATCTTTCGAAGAAGTCAATCATTTGGCAAAACAGTACTGCTGCCAAGAGATCTAGGTCCAGACATATATATAATAAAAGGCAGAGGAGAAATTGAAAACTATATTTTTAAGTGAATCAAATTAAATGCAAGTATTAAGTTAAATATTAGACTAAATAAATACATACAGTCAAGAATTTATAGAACCACATCTCATGCGTCTCTGAAGTAAAAAGTATAAATTGCACATAGATCAGTATTCTACCCCACTGCAGAGGCTCAGTCTCAGTAAGATCAGTAAGGAGTAGAGAGATCATCTATCTTTTTCATATCAGATACATCCTTTTCTGGGTCAAGGATAGAAATCCAATCTAATCTGATCCAAACCAATCTGATCCAACCCAACCCAACCCAACCCAACTTAATCCAATCCAATCCAATCCAATCATCTATTTAATAGCTTTCTTCTTTTGTCACATTAAAAATTACATTGGGAGTTTCTTGGAAGTCTTATATGGTCTTGTAACCTCAAGTTGTATATTTTTTAATGTAGTAGGATAAAACTTTATTCCACTAGCTTCTAAAGAAAGGATCTTCTTTGTGTTTTGGAATTTGCTATGAAAAACAATATACCAAACTTACTGATGCCTTAGTTCACTCAGTTGAAACAGCCTAAGACATTTCTCCAAAAAGCAATTTTCTCCCAGTGGTGGCTCAGGCAATTAAATATGACAGATGGTATTTACTCTTAAGCAATCCCATTGTCTTCTTTAGATTACACTTGAGCCAAGAGTGCTAGAGGCACTTATCCAATGAATGAATCAGAAAATGTTATTTATCCTACATAATCAGTGCTAAAAATCTCAGCATACTTTATTCTTTCTTCTGCTCCAGACCATTACAGTATTACTTCTGTTCAGTTGGGATAATCAATAGTTGTTCATTTGTTCAAATTTAAGTGCTGGCAATTCTCTTTCAGCTGACTCAGCAAGCAAAAGTCAGATACGTAAGTTATAGATTATATTGTTAACATTCTTCCATTGGATCAGTTGCCTAAGAAGTAATGCTTTCAACAGACAAGCCAGGAACATAGTCAGGAACAGCCAAGCAGAAATAAAGCATTACATTTATGCATTTATTCTCCTTGTACATTTTTATGTAGGTATGAGATACTCACTGGAAACAATCCAAGCCTGGCTATGAGTAGTTATGACAGGTAGCAAATGCCCATCTCAGTTTTCTTTCCTGCGCATTAATTTCCTTTAATTCTTCTTTCTCGTGTCTTCTTTTATTTGTCATCACCTTGACTCTTTGTCAAGTGAATATCACTGGTGAAGTTCAAAGTATATTTTAAGTTGTGGTTTATTTATTCATGACAATTGATAAATTACAATTGGTCGGAGACTTGCATCATTTAAGATCTCAACAGATTTTGGATATCATAGCACTGCTTTGGCTGGATTTACACATACTACGCCAATAAGGAAATAGCTCAAATGGACCAGCAGAGTAGGAAATGTTTAGTCTGTTATTAATTCATTCATTCATTTATTGAGAGGTCAACAACTGAAGACTCTATTTGCAGATATTTAGAGAGAATAGAAAGAATGTATACTGATGAAGTTACCTAGTTGGGGTAATGAAACATCTGCAAGAAAACAACCAAGATCAGAGAGCACCAAGGACCCCTTATTTCAACCCTAAGCTACAAATATTCTCCTTTATAGGTCAACAACTGGCCCAGTTGTTAGCAGCAATGTTTAGAAAGGGAATACCACAAACGAAGGAGACAGGAAGTTGGTAAGACCCAAAGATGTTTTTTCAAGAGGAACTGGAGTTTGTGGTTTTTCTTTGAAGACATTTCACCTCTCATCTAAGACACTTCTTCAGCTCTGACTGGATGGTGAGAAATAGAAGCATTTATACTCCTTGCAGACCGCTGGTCATTTGCATTCCTTTGGTGAGTCTTTAAGGCCACCTGGAGGTTTATCAGTGTCATCAGGACCACTGGTTTGAAGGACGGGTCAACGAGGTCATCTATGTCACAGTTGAAAAGCCCTCTCTCAACAGAGGGGAAGGGACACAACATCATCTATCTCCAGTCTGCAACATAGACTTTTCAACAGTTCCAAGAAGGCTCCACACCTATTGTACTACTCAGGTGACCCTGATGACACAGATAATCCTCCATGTGGCCTTAACAACTCACTAAGAGAATGCAAATGACCAGTTGTCTGCAAGGAGCAATAATCCTTCCATTCCCCACCATCCAGTCAGAGCTGAAGAAGCATCTTGGATGAGAAGCAAAACGACTTCAAAGAAAAAGACCAGAAAGTCCAATTGCCTCTTGAAAAAGCACATTTGGGACAACCATGACCTGGATCTCCATAGACATTATATGTTTTCAGTTTACATGTTGCATAAGTATATCCATATACATAAGTAATATCCCTATAGCTGGTTACATTACACCTTGTACATGTTGCTTTTCTAGAAGATCAACTTTCATTCTGAATAGAGTCTCTCTATTTGTAAATAAGCATCAGTTCTTACCTGCTTAGAACTAAGATGTCTTGCCAAATTTTCAGGTTAGTAGAATTTATTTCAGGAGGTTTTTTTTCCTGCTACTGTCTGCAGAATCTATTTGCTTCATATTTTGCCCTTTATTAAATAAGCTCTCTCCACAGTCTTTTGGGAGATGGCCGAAAGCAACCTTGAATTCCAGTTTGTACTTCCTTATTTTAAACTGAATTTTAGCCAGTTCAATTCAGTGAATTATAGCCAGTTCAGTTATTTCACAAACCAGCTTAATTTGGTCAGTTAAACACATATAAACAATCAAATTGGTATGAACAATGTATGCATAAGTGGTCTTCATTCCAAGCATTCTTCTGTGACTTTCTTATGCCGAAAAATTGAGGGGGAAAATATTTCCTATCCCTTTTCTCCATTCCTTGCCCAATTTTTACATCTTGATAATGTCTTGCTTAGTTGAGTTTCTTCCAGGCTTTCAAGAGTTCAGCAGATAGCCTTGATCCCCTGATTGACTAGAAATGCTATTTCAGTATCATTTCCACCAATTTATCTTCAATACCTTAAATCAATCTTCCTATAATTTCCCTGACCTCCCTTGTACCACCTTTTAAAGAATGGTGGTACATTAGCTACTTTATGCAGAGATGTCTGGTGTATGGATGTCTCTCTGTGTGTGCGTAATGTGTGTAAAGGGGGTGCAAATCAAGAAAGCACAGTCACACCAATGAAGCACATGTTTCTTCCCTTTTGTACACATGTTACAATGAAATATGCATATTTAAAGGGGCCTTGTACAATAGCAAAGTGATCCTACTTTCATTGGTTCATAAAATGATCTTAACTCAGACTGGTTTTGAAATACTACATGGAGAATAAGGTAAAGGTTTCCCCTGTCCAGTCTTATCTGATTTTAAGGACCAGTGCTTATCTCCATTTCTTAGCTGAGGGAGCCAGCATTGTATGAAGATTCTTCTGTGGTCATGTGGCCAAAATGATTATATGCCAAAGTGCACAGAATGCTGTTACCTTCCCATAGGGAGTGGTAGATAGTGGTACCTATCCACTCCATTTGCATGCTTTCAAAATGCTAGGTGGGCAGGAACTGGGGCAAGAAACAGGAGCTCACCACCAGAGGTGGGTTGCTCCTGGTTCGGCCCGGTTCAGCTGAACCAATAGTGGAATTCAGGCCTGGGTCACAGAACTGGCAGCAACTCAGGCCTCCCACGCCCTGAACCGGTTCCCTCGCCGCTGCTGGGCCACCGCCATTTTGAATTTTAGTGGCTGTGCATGCGCAGTTCAAATTGTTTTGCGCATGCACAAAGAACACTTTACATTGAATTTGCATGCCCAGGTTGCGAACCGATAATAAAACCTGCTCACCACATTATGTGGTATTCTGTCTTAAACCTTGGCTGTCAGCTTTCCAGCTAACAAGCTCAGTGTCTTTAACCCCTGAGCCATCACACTTGTGGATATCAAATTACTTTTATTCAAAACATGTCCTGAACATGTTTTGGTTCATCCTTTCCTTCGGTATACACACGCACCCCTATGAGATTTATCTTATTATTTTTCCCACTCATTCATGGCAAGCTGGTGAAACTAGAATTAAACAAGACATTGTCATTTGTTCATAAAGGGAACCATAAGCAATGCTCTGTTTGACAGTGAAATTTGGGCAAATTCTGTGTGCATTTTCACAAAGCGGTCTCAAAATATGTACCAGCTTATAGATTCTTTCTTACACTTTTATCATTAATAGCACAATCCTGTTCAACAAAATCCCACTCAGTACAATTTCTACTGTAAACAGAAATAGTATTACATCAAAACCACTAGTTATCACTTTGATTGCATTCTTATTTTAAGACTGGGAGAATATGATATTTCTGAAACTAAAATATAGTAGTTTCCATGGATTCTGATCATAATGTTTAAACATCTTGAAATTTCTAAAAGTTTTGAACATTTCTCTCCCTTCTGCTAGAAGAACAGATGTAATTGTTTCTATATTTCTATCTATATATATTTAGAAACAATTATATATTTAAAGTAAAGAACACGTACACATGTATCTTGTTTGCATAATTGCATGGCTTTATACTTAAGAATTCAAGAGCAAGTTTTTTGCCCAAATTTCCTTTACTTTTTTTTCAGCCCATCATTTATCTTCTTCTTCTGTTGTTGTTTTTCCTTCAGTTGACTTCTGTAGTTCCTCACGCTGAGATGCTAGAAGTTTGAGACATCCCAGTAATTCTTTTTTTAAAAATCTACTAGTTATATATCATTATCTTTATGGGGAAGATTGACTTGCCAATTATATAAAAATTAGGATGTGACATACAGTTTTGGAAACTTAATTTTCTGAAGGCAAAAGCAAAAATGTACTTGGAATAAGAGAGACAAAAATGTCTCTGAATGTTAGCTACCCTCCAAGGTTTAATTGGTAAATAAGCTATCTGTCTATCTTGTTTTTTGGCAATAACCTTAATCTGAGTTTTGAATTAAGGATGTAATTTAGTAGAAAACGAGAGGGTAGCATTTTGTTCAACCCCAAGCATTTCAGCAATTCCGTTTAAGAACTGAAAGAAGAGACTTTGCAATCAATCTATCAGAAGAAACCAATGAAATGAAAATGAAGTGATAATGTACTGTGGGATATTTAAGACAGAAATCCATCCGAAAATGATAGCTTACCATTCTCCAGTGGAGCCCCAACAAGACAAAACAGTCACTGCTGAGAACAAAATTACATACAGCTAATTTCATGATTGGAGCTGGTTTTCAAAACACACATAGAAGGCACCGAGATACCTACCACTCAACATCCTGCAGCAATCCAATGTTGGATATCAGGGAGGCATTTTGAATTGGAATTCTGTACCCCTGTATCCAAACCAATATCTGTTAGGATAACTCATTTTCATGGTACTCACAGTAGAATTTTCTATCTTCATCAACATTATCTTTTGTTTTAACAACTGCCTCAATTTCCTCAAAGTAGCCCAAATGAAGTTGAAAGTCTACATTATTAAAATCCAATATTGAGCCTCTGTAAAGGTGATTTATATCCAGAGATGTAGAGGTAACCTGATAGTGTTGGTATTGCATGGTGCACATTCAACACTGACTCCCGCTGTGGTCAAAAAAAATAGTTTGGTAGGGTTTTATAAACTGTGCAACAATTTTACAAACTGCACGAAAACATAATATTTCTGTTGGCAAAAACTGCTATCCCAAGTATAAAGAGTGATAGTTATGCCAGTCTGGCAATTTGTATGAGAACATCTATAAGGAGGGCAAATATATTTGTTGAATATATCTAGCCTGGCCTCTCTTCATTATTGCAAGTGAATATTGTAATCTGCAAGTGTTGGAACAGGCCTAGTGGCATGCTACCAATGCAGAGGTGGCATTCAGCCAGTTCTCTCTGGTTTGGGCGAACTGGTAGCGGCAGCTGTAGGAAGCTCCGCCCACCCACCCCGATGTAATGCGCAAGCACTACACATGAGCAGAAGGCGGTGTGCATGCACAGATGAGGTGTGTGCAAGAGAAGCGAGTGTGCGACTGAGCGCGCTCACATTTACAAACCGGTAGGGAAGGTAAGTGACTCCCACCTCTGTACCAATAAGCTAACAGTAAACAACAGCCTAATCATTAAGAACATTCCCACCAGCACTGACAAGGGAAGCCACTGAAATAAACAGAGAGCAAACTCTACTGTTTTCTAACAATGACTCTATTACCTAGTTCAGGAGTGTCCAAACTTGGCAACTTTAAGACTTGTGGACTTCAACTTCCAAATTTCCCCAGCCAGCTGGCTGGGGAATTCTGGGAGTTGAAGTCCACAAGTCTTAAAGTTGCCAAGTTTGGACACTCCTGAACTAGTTAGATAATAAACGTCTGCAAATAAGCAAGGAAGCTCAGAGAGCACCAAGGACCTCACAGTTCAACCCTGAGATGCAAATATTTTATTCTGTTGGAACTAGTAACATGATAGTGAGAAAACCATTTTCTCTGATGCAGTTAGATCAGAGCTGTCAAACTCCCATTCCTCTAGGCCAGATGCATCATGCGCTGGCCACACCCACGCCCGGTTTAGCAAAGGGGGGAGAAAGACATGATACGTCATATGATGCTGCTGTGATGACATGAGTTTGACACTCCTGAGTTAGATAATTTTATGTCCTGGGCTTAATAATCCCATTGAGAAGGGTAACATTGCTTTAGTTGGAAGGTGTATAGTATATAGTGTATAGTGAACTCCCCTCCATCATGTTGCTATTGGTAATCTTATGTTTTCAAAAAGAAGAAATAGAGGTAATCCTTGACTTACAACATTTCGTTTAGTGACCGTTCAAAGTTACATCACTGAAAAAAGTGACTTATGACCATTTTTCACACTTATGACCATTGCACCATCCCCATGATCACATGAATAAAATTAGAATGCTTGGGAAGTGGTTCACATTTATGATGGTTACAGTGTCCTGGGATCATGCGATCACCTTTTGTGATCTTCTGACAAGCAAATTTCAAGGGGGAAAGCCAGATTCACCTAGCAATCATATTGATTCACTTAACAAATGTGGCAAGAAAGGTCATAAAGTGGGGCAAAATTCACTGAACAACTGTCTCACTTAGCAACGTAAGTTTTGGGTTCAATTGTGGTTGTAAGTACTTGCCTGTACTTTAAGCATGTGAATATCTCAACTTTCAACTGAAATTGCTACTTTATACACAAATCATAGCAGTGGTTTCTTGCTTTTCCTTCACACCAAATTCACTAACGATTAGAAAGGGGTTTTCTGTTTTTTAAACTGAAAAATTAAAAAAAAAACTATACATATGTAATTGAAGGGACATCTTGAAGAAGCTCAAGTCACGTTATCATTGCACAATGGTGCAAATTTCAAAATCTGCATGCTCCTCTTGTGACATACGTGATGTAATCATATCTTATATCAGATGTTTGTGTCTACTCATGATTGCACAGCCAGAAGAAAAGAATCTGATATCAAATCTGCCCAATATCTAAAGAGAGACAAATTGAGCCTGGACTGCTTAACCAGCCACTTATATAGCAATAATAGATGAATATACAGTATATATCATTACATCTATGTTCTTTATAATGCTATCTATAGATAGCATTGTAAAGAGGAAATACATTTGATCCTTTAGTAAGAATCCTCCTTTAGGACTTTCCTATTAATCAACAGCCACTCTTACAATAACTGTTACTTATTAGAAGTTCTTGGATTGTTGTGTACCTGTTTAACTGTTCTAGAATAACCTGTCAAACAGAAGCTTAATATTCCTGTCTATAAAGTACCTTTACAAGTAAAAAGAAACATTGCAGGGATCACTGATACCTCCAATAGCCCCCATCTGCCATTTGAGGTATTGATACTAACCCTTTTTAAGATTCCTGGTTCCAAAGTGGTTATGTGTGATAGCAGGTCCTGAATTTCCACACCATTTGGGGAATCTTGTGAATTGGCTACCAATCACTGAGCTCTGTGAAATTAAAAGTACAGAAAATCAAATCCAGTAATGACCTTATCCAGACAACCAGAAGCTAATTTTTATCATGAGAATGTATGAAGAAGAGAGATGAGAAGAACCTCAGTGGCACAGTGATTAGAGTGCAAGCTATTTCTGCTGACTGCCGGCTGCCTGCAATTTGGCAGTTCAAATCCCACCAGGCTCAAGGTTGACTCAGCCTTCCATCCTTCCAGAGTGGGTAATGAGGACCCAGATTGTTGGGGGCAATATGCTGGTTCTGTAAACTGCTCAGAGAGGGCTGTAAAGCACTATAAAGCAGTATATAAGTCTAAGTGCTCTTGCTATGAGAATGCATTGGTCCATCTCAATGAATGGAGCATGCACTTCCTAAGTGGCTCTCTTTTAGCTTCTGTTGATATAAGAAGGATAATCCTGGGACTCCTTAATGCAGAACATGTGTTCATTATAATGCTGGGCTTTGTTACCCAGAATTATGAAAGGTTCTTGATTTGATGGCGGCCTTATGCTGTGACATACTTAAGAGTTTAGAAATGCGAAGAATAAAAATAATACACCGCCCCGAGTCCCTTTTTGGGAGAGCGGGCGGTTTAGAAATGCGAAGAATAGAATAAATAATAAGTAATACTCAATCCAAAAATAGCTCCAGCGATGCCTGCCAAATTGCTATAGAAAATAAATATTTTGAAGGTAAGGCTTCCTCTGCCAGTTTTTCAATCTGATCACTGATCGCATTCATTTCTGTGAATGTGTGTGTATGTTAACTGGTCTACAGGAAACTATTTCTGCTATGTTTTCAACAAGGAGATTGTTCTTCAAAGCTCAACTATTTATCAAGCCTTCTCCGGAATCTCTGGGATAAAACCATTCCTGGTGTTTGGTTGGTTGGTTGGTTGGTTGGTTGGTTTGGTTTCCCTTGCTGTCTCTTTAAACTGTTCCTTTCTCCCTTTTTTTCTCTTTTGCTTAAAATGCCTACCAGCTCTCCAAGTTTGTAGCTCTGTGAAGAGAGTTGCAAGCCAGCGATAGCAGAAGATACACACTAATTCAGAAGCGATAGGCTGCAGACATGACAATAATTTTAAGCACCACTATTAAGCTGATAAATAGCCAGGGAGGAGCAAAGATTGGAGGAAAACGTTAAAAAAAATTGGCAGGACATGAGTTGATGGGGATCAGCAAGGTTATTGAGTATTTGGCCCATCTCATGCATTTTCCAGCCATCTATCTCCCTGTTGGAAATGTAAAGTAAATATGTAGTAGGCATTAGGTAATCTTACAGCACACTGTTTTTGGCAGCTGCTTTGACTCCGGTGCTTGTATCAGTTGGGGGGCTAAATTGGAGAGGCCTACACACTCCCCCGCTCCGAATTTAAGCCTTTTAAACATTCTACAATATGTTATCACTTCATTTTCATTTCACTGGTTGCTTCTGACAGCAGATTAGGAGGGGGCTGGCTCCAGAATGGATTTCCTTCCTCCCATATCCCCTCTGCAAATCTGTCTGAATGTTTGGGATTAGTGGTGGTGATAGGGAACGCTTTAAAACGTTTCTCTTATTTCTCATTTTTTCCATGATTGGATATTCTAAAAACTCATGAGGAAAAAGTAATGCATGTCATTCTTTGTTTGTTTGTTTGCTACGCGATGCTTTGTGGGTCTGTTCAATAACAGAATCCAGTGAATTTAACAGAGATTATTCCCAATTAAATTTCATAGGATTAATTTGTTAAATTTATATCTAGATTTTCCTCTAGGATCCAAGAGCATGTCAGCTTCCAGTTCTGCAAGAAACTGTTCCAGAATCACTCCTAGCCTTTCGTAAATTAGGGTAGATTTGAGCATTGATCTCCCTGGCATTTCAAGTCAATGACATATGTCAAAATTCAGCCCAGAGTAATATGAAACTACTGATTTGTTCTGTAAATCTTCCACTCTTCCAGTTGCTGTGCCAACTCTATCTCTATCTTCATGAATACTGCTTCTTAGCTGTTTCCTCACTCATGAATTTCTCTTGGTCCTGGTTGCTACTTCTTTCTTTGTTCCTTGTTGTTGTTAGTTGCAACCCATCACAACCCCATGGACAATGTTCCTCCAGGCTTCCTGTCCTCTACCATCCTCATGCCTACTGTTTCGGTGACTCCATCCAGCCACCTTGTTCTCTGTCATCCCATTCTTCTTTTGCCCTCAATCTTTCCCAGCATTAGGCTTTTCTGCAGGGAGTCCTTCCTTCTCATTAGGTGGCCAAAGTATTTAAGTTTCATCTTCAGGATCTGGCCTTCTAAAGAGCAGTCAGGGTTGATCTCCTCTAGAACTGACCGGTTTGATCGCCTTGAAGTCCAAGTGACTCGCAGGAGTCTTTTCCAGTACCATAGTTCAAAAGCCTCAATTCTTTGGCGTTCAGCTTTTCTTTGTTCCTACTTTTACATTATTTGTTAGATTTAATTCCCATTTTTCGAATGTTACGGTGACATACATAATGGTGTTCACAGGGAGTTTTATCTGAGCTAGTTTGAGGTGAGAGAAATGGTCTCAAGCCATCTGGTGAACTTCTATGGTTGGGCATGATCCTGAAGTGTGCTAATCCAATATCCTTTATAGGACATTGAAAGACTTGAGGAAGGAATATTTTAAGGAAAGAATTCGTGGTAGATTTTCTACAGAAGCTAAAGTTGTACCAACTCAACATTGAGTGATGTCTTGTCCAAGGTTGAGTGATGGGGCTCATTATGGGATTCTCCCCTGGATTTTTTTTCTTTATATTTTTTACACTGAATCAGTGGGAATGAAAATAACTGGGTCATTGTTAAGTTAGAATGGCAAAATAATCAACCAGCAACCTCATAGGGAACAGAGCTTTGGATCTAATTAATTTATGGGCATATTGGACCTATTCTGGACCTAAACACAGAATCCATTTAAGCCAGCAGCCAGCTGTGTTAGATTTGAGGATTTTACTATGGAATGCTTGATACTGTTTTCCAAAAAAATGGGTAGCATTATAACAAAAAGATTGACTAAGAACAAAACATATATTTTGATACTGCTTGATTGTTATTACATTTATTAAATGCAGTCAGTATGATTAATTCTTCAGTATTTAAGAATTCCCTGTCACATTTAACATTATTCTGGAAGGGTTCTGGAATACACTTCGGTGATAACATAGAGCCCTACAATCACCATTGACGTATTTTTTTAAAGCCAAAACTATTTCTGATGTATTACAGTGAATTGACAGCAAAGTTTGTATGCAGAATAGAGCTTTCACTCTACTTGGTCCCTTCGGGCTAACCTTTGATGGCAGTTCGAGTAACGTTCTTACTTTATAGAGACCTTTCTCAAATCATCCAAGGTGATTTACTGAAGATAAGACGCCACTGAAAGTGCTTTTCAAAAACCTTAAGGAGAAGGTGAAACACAGCTCTTAGCATTTCTAGCAGAAAAAAAGTAATGAGGTCTCTAACATGTGTAGAAACAAGACAGTTTTCCTAATTTTTTAATTGTAAGTAACCCAGAGTTGGTTACAATTGAGATGGAGAGCTATACAAATTGGATAGATGGATGGATGGATGGATGGATGGATGGATGGATGGATGGATGGATCGACGGACGAACAAACAAACAAACAAACAAACAAACATGTAATGAAAAAGTGACACATAGACATAGTGTAAATTTAAACCTTTCCTGGAACTATGGAAAGAAGTGAAAAATTCAGAGTTGGGGTGGAAGAAGTCTGAAAACTCATTGTGGCAGCTACAACATCACAATCAAAACCCTACCCCTTTTACATCCATTATAATGCTCCTTTTATGTGCATTGTGTGATGTTTATCAGAAAGAGTCAAAGTTTGCCATATTGACATTTTTGGACACCTTTCCCAAAAATGCACTTTTAGTTAGAAACATATACAAGTAGCCCTTGCTTAATGAAAAGCACTTTCTGGCAAAAAATAACTAGATAAAAGCATTAATGATCATGTCATTTGCTTAATAACCATCACAAAGAAGGTTGTAAAATTGGAATGGTAACATGGGTGCCTTGATGTATGACCATCATGACTTACAATGGAAATGTAGGGTTCTGTTATGTCATAAATTGAGAACTACCTGTACTTGCTACCAATGCATACAATTACCTAGCCCCCGAACAACTTCCCAAAATGTGATGTAATTATACACACTTTGAAATATAGATACACATAATAGTAAAATGACAACATTCTTTATTATCCATTCAAAGGGTTATGTTCAACATCCAATGTGGTCCCAGTCCAACCTATTGCCATCATTTTACACTCCCCTCTACCTTTTAACAAATGCACAAATAGAGGATAGTTATAAGAAGAACACTTAGACTTATACACTGGTTCATAGTGCTTTTATATTCCTCTCTAAGCGGTTTACAGAGTCAGCATATTGGCTCCAATAATTTGGCTCCTCATTTTACAGACCTTGGAACGATGGAAGGCTGAGTCAACCTTGAGCCATTGAGAATTGAACTGCTGGCGGTAGACAGAATCAGCCTGCAATATTGCATTCTAACCATTGTGCCACCACAGATAAACATATTATTAAGTCAGATGTGGCTATTTTAAATTTATTATGTTTTTAACACAGATTTTTTCTTTATTTTCCTTCTTGTACTTTCCCCAGTTTATTTCTAGAAGGAAGCCAGAATACAAAAATCAGGTTAGCTTCTAACATGGGAATTTCGCTTTTTCGCCAAAGTTAACTTACTATTAACTGCACCCATTCAAACTTCATTTTAAATCCTAAAGTAGAAATTGCAATGCCAACCTGTGGTAGAGAGGCAACTTTAAAAGTTAACCATAAATCCTAAAAGTTAAGCATAAATTCCAAAGGACTTCCCACCTCCTTTCTGAAACTGAAAAATCAGAAGCACCGATTTTTCTTGGCTGCATCTTTTTTTACTGATAAAAAAGTACTATGTTTCATAATTTTGCCTGGGGATCCATTAGAAAAGCATATTCCCCAGTGCATCAGGGTAACTCACACAGTTCAAGTCATAATCATCCAGCTTCATTTTGGTTGATTCAGTTCAACCAAACTTAAAACAAAAGGTCTTCAAAAGAAAAGCAAAACATCTTCAGAAGTAAAACATCTTCAAAAGGGGAAAAAAACAAGAAAGCCCAGTTGCCTCATGAAAAAGCACCTTTGGAACAACCATGACCTGGATGACTGAGAATATCTACAGACGTTTAACCAAATTCAGAGGCTTATCAGTTAGAACAAGGTAGGCATCCTTACTGTGGGTTGGAGAGGAAAGCCTCACCATGAACAATCAGTAACACAAAGTTGGCAAGGCTGCATGATATGTGGTTGGGACTGGGTCTCATCACTTTCCTCCATATCTGTGGAGAGAGTTGGCATTTAGTATTTCGTTTACTTTATTGTCATTGCACATCGTACAATGAAATTAAATGCCTTCTTCAACATAGATTATAACTATAAAAACACAAACACACAGTCTTTACATGCTATATAACTGAAATTGAAAACCTAATATTGCCTTAATATTGCACTTAGAATTCAATATAGTTATTGCCCTGGGACAGAAGCTGTTTTTCAGCCTATTTGTCCTTATTTTGTTTTTATTTTGTTTTTATTATCCTGTACCGTCTGCCAGGTGGTAATAGTTCAAAAAAAGGGTGCCCAGGATGAGATGGATCTTTAAGTATGTTTTGAACTTTCTTAAGGCAACAGGAGCTATAAAGCTCTTCCAAAGAGGGGAGAGAACAACCAATGACTCTCTGGGCAATGACGTTAACCGTCCGGAACGCTGTCCTATGTGCTACTGTGCAATTGGCAAACCATACACAGGTGCAATAAAGCATTTTCCTTAAAAACAAAACAAAACTGTATTAGCTATGCTCTGGGGCTTGCATGGTGCTTTTGTAAGTTTCTTTAACATGGTGTGAAAAGGCACAATTACCATTATGATCACAGAAGCTCTGCAATTCATAAAGAGGGTTTTGAAGCTTGGTGTCAAAAGATCAGGGTTGCCCAACTTTCAAATAGGAACTAAGTGAAGCATCTACCTGAAAATACTCTATTTTGATCGTTGACCAGATTTAGCATCAAAGCAACTAAGAGTATTCAAATAAGATTGGTGAGCTAAATCAATGTTAAGAGTAAAATAAGGAAAGTAAAGATAATTTTAAAATGTAATCAAATTGAACTGTTCCTGGTCTTCACAGTATGGCATTGCAGAATTTTTAAAGATACCATCACACTAGAGCATCTCTGTTTAAAGATCTCTAGTGAAAGAGAACTTAACCATCATTTCTCATGATAAGCATAACCAGATCCTTTAACCGTTTATCATTGGACTTGGTTCCTAAAATCATGGTAGCTTTCCTCTGAATTATCACTGTTCCACTTAAAGAGCCATGGCACAGTGGTTAGAATGCAGTACTGCAGGCTACGTCTACTGACTGCTGGCTGACTGCAATTTGGCAGTTCAAATCTCACCAGGCTCAAGGTTGACTCAAGCCTTCCATCCTTCCGGGGTCAGTAAAATGAGGACCCAGATTTTTGGGAGCGATATTCTGACTCTGTAAACCACTTAGAGAGGATTGCAAAGCACTGTAAAGCAGAATATAAGTGTAAGTGCTATTGCTATTGCTAAAGTGCATAAATATTGTTAATTTTTAAAAAGAGATTGGGATTGTATCAAAAGTTGTTCAAAATAAATCCAGAAAAAGACAGCCAAAATGATTTATAAATCATTTTGATTTATAAATGATTTATTAGGTCAAGCATGTTACATTTACAGGTAGTTTTCAACGTACGGCCACAGTTGAACCCAACATTACTGTTGCTAAACAAGACAGTTGTTAAGGGAGTTTGGAACCATTTTATGACCTTTCTTGCCACAGTTGTTAAGTGAATCACTGCAGTTGTTAAATTAGTAACATGGTTGTGAAGTAAATCTGGTTTCAGTCAACTTGGCTTGTCACAAAAGATGATTACTTGATCCCAGGGCCCTGCAATCATCATATGTGTCAGTTACCAAGCATCTGAATGTTGATCATGTGATCATGGGGACATGTGACATATGGTTTTGATGATTAGAAAAGATTAGAGATAGACAGTTAATACGATATAATGTGGTGCTAGGGATTCAAACCACCCAATTGCTGACCTTTCTATCTAAACCACTGTGCTACTGCGCCCCTGTATTCATGATTTTAGTCACCACTTATTTCTTTTAAAAGTAATGATTTGCTATACATAAATATACATTGGTCACCACGATGTAAAAAAAATGTGGAGACTCTAGAAAAAGTACAGAGAAGTGCAACAAAGATGATTAGGGGACTGGAGACTAAAACATATGAAGAACGGTTGCAGGAACTGGGTATGTCTAGTTTAATGAAAAGAAGGTCTAGGAGAGACATGACAGCAGTGTTCCAATATCTCAAGGGTTGCCACAAAGAAGAGGGAGTCAAACTATTCTCCAGGGCATCTGAATGTAGAACAAGAAGCAATGGGTGGAAACGAATCAAGGAGAGAAGCAACTTAGAACTGAGGAGAAATTTCCTGACAGTTAGAACAATTAATCAGTGGAACAGCTTGCCTCCAGAAGTTGTGAATGCCCCAACACTGGAAGTCTTTAAGAAGATGCTGGATAGCCATTTGTCTGAAATGGTATAGGGTTTCCTGCTAGGCAGGGGGTTGGACTAGAAGACCTCCAAGGTCCCTTCCAACTCTGCTATTGTATTGATTGTATATCATTATTTCTTTTTTTTAAGGAGACAATAAAAAATTAAACAATAGGAATCACATTAAAAATGCATTCTTTTCTTCTCCAATAAAAAACAACAACACCCAAGCTACAAATATGCAAAGTTTTCATAGTACCTAGTAGTATTTTATATAGCTTGGCATTATGCAATATCTAAGAGGAGGAAAGTTGAAGGAAGAGGCAGAGGGTTTAATTCTGGCTGCACAAAACCAAGCCTTAAGAACAAATGCATAAAAAGCCAGAATAAAGGTAGCAACAGGCTGCCAGTGTCACCTCTGCAAAGAAGTTGAAGAAACAGTGGACCACCTGGTTAGCTGCTGAAAGAACTGCATGGACTGACTAAAAACAATGGCATGACAAAGTAGCAACAATGTCACATTGGAATATCTGCAAGAAATACCATTTGCTTGCAAGCAAAAGCTGGTGGGATCATAAATTAGAAAAAGTAATAGAAAATGAAGACATTAAAATGCTCTGGGACTTTAGAATTTAAACCAACAGGGGCCTGATGCATAATATGCCAGACTTAAGAATTTAAGACAAAAAAAGTCTGGATAATGGATATGACAGTACCTGGAGACAGCAGAAGGGAAGAGAAGGAGCTGGAGAACATTACAAAATACAAAGACCTGCAAATTGAAAGAGTACAACGCAGCAAAAGCAAGCAAATGTAGTAAACCAATAGTAATAGGCACCTTGGGTGCAATTTCAAAACAACTAAAGCAGGACTTGAATACATCCACACTGACAAATTCACCATCAGTCGATTGCAAAAGGCAGCTTTACTCAGAACAGCTTGCATCCTGCAATGATATCTCTACATCCCCCCCACCCTGCCCCCCCAAAAATCATCCTTGTCTGCCTATCCCAGATCCTTGGGAGGAACTCAATAGATGGATAAAAATGCCAAATCCAGTCTGAACATCCGGCTGGCAGTGCGATGAACCATAATAATAAATACCTGTGCAGTTTTGTGAAGAGCAGCAGATTTTATTAGAATGACATTGGGTTCATTATGAACGCCTACTGTAGACTTAGCTCAGCTCATGTAAAATCAATTGACCTCCTTCCAAGGCAAGTCTTAATGATTGATTAGCTCAGGGGGGAGAATCTGCAGTTAAAAAGAGGAAATTGATCCACTCTTAATTGGAATCACAAAGTCCCCGTTGCTGTTTCTGATGCCCAGTACAGAAAAATGAACACTTTAATAAATTGTATGTATGGCTTGTCCCTGGTAATCATTCCAGATGCTTTGAATACTTGGCAATTGCACTTAATTAATTTTCAGAATTGAAAACCCACAACAGATTTTGATAAGGATTTGCTTCATGATTATAAAGGGAGAACCTGAAAAATATGTTTTTGATAGAATTGTTCCTTGAAGTAAAACCCACCGATATATTGGTCTTAACACGTGTTGAATTAGTTCAGGTGCTCATAATTTCTCAAGTTCACACCTTCTCCTGATCCAAGGACACTTAGAGGAGAGAGGAGACAGGCACAATGATAGACTACTCACGAGCAGGCGACCTTGCCTCTCATGAAGGGCTGCTCTGGTGTTGTCTACTTAATCCTGCCCTGAGGACTTGGTGCTGGAGCAAGATGCCCAGTTCCTTGTCTTGTATGTTGGTTCCACATCGTATCCTGATCCATCTGAATTGTAGACTGCTTTCCTGGACTTTCTTTGTGCTCATTGAACTTGACTACCCACAAAGTGGTGGGGGGTGGGGGGGCTTAAAAAATTTCAGGATTGAATTTTAAATGCAAATTAATTTGCATTTATTTAAATTTAGAATTTTTTGTATAAAATGAAGTAATATTAGTTATAGTCAAATAAATGATTAACAATGCTAATAATGTATACATATATACTAGATTGATGATATGAGATTTTATATAATTTGTAAGTGAGGACTATGGAGAGGATGCACAAAAGTTTTGTAACCAAAGAGAAACAATTTTATAAAACATGGGACTTATCTTATCAATGGCTAGACAAAAAAATATGGAAGTGAAATATGCTAGGGAATTTTATAAAGATGTATTACTACTGGATGGATTTAGGATGACGTAATGAAATGCCACAATATAAATTTACTCAAAATTTAGAATATCTCACATAAAATGAAGTAATAATAGTTATAGTCAAATAAAAGTTTAACAATGATAATAATTGTATACATATATATATCAGATTGATAATACGAGATTCTATATAAATTCTAAGTGAGGATGTACAAAAGTTTTGTAACCAATCGACACACTGTACAAAACTGGAAGATGGGTTTATGTTTTATGTTTGTCTGTGCTTCTTTGTTTAAAAATTTTTAAAAAAAGTTTTATATAAAAAAATCAGGATTGGGTTCTCTGCCTGGTTGCTGGTGGGCGCGGCCATGTGTGGGTGTGGCCTAGTTGGCCTCCTGCACCACAGCAAAGGGCCATTTTCACCTTCCCCAGGCTCCGGTGGCTTTCTTTGAGCCTCTGGGAGGGTGAAAACTGCCTCCCCAGGGCTCTGGAGGCCTTCTGGGTGGCCCATTTTCCCCCTCCCTCTGCATGGGTCCTGCAGTTACCTCACATCCAAAACTGGCCGCGTGGAGACTCCTGGGAGGGGAGGGCTGGGCTGGGCCAGCCAAGGTGGGGATTTGGAGATTCTCCGAATCAGCCATAATGTTAGCTACATGTTCTCCCGAACCCAGGCAAACCCATAGTAGCCCACCCCTGGTTACCCAGTGACATTTGCCATGCTGAACTTGTAATCTGGAGATGTGCAATGGGGGAGTACTTTCTGAGGAACTATTTGGGGAATTTGAATAAACACCTCTTGCTATAACTGCACTTGGGATGGGAGTAGGGCAGCATACATACCTATATGCATATGTATTGAGACACACATACAAACTACTATACATTGTTGTGCACCACCCAGAGTCTCCTTGAGTGAGATGGGCAGCTATGTAAAGTGTATGTGCAAATGTTACCTAGCTTGATAAAGAAACATCTGCAGTGAAATAGCCAAGCTCAGAGAGCACCAAGAACTCAGAAATCCTCAGCTATGCATTTTCTCCACTATTGGAAGAATTTATTTTCATTTCAGGAAAGCTTTTGATGAAGCATTTTGTGTCAAGCAAGATAGTCGCATGTCAACTGGATGACATGATACTAAGTAGATATATAACTGGAATAAAATTATGCTCAAGTGGTACTCAATACTTCCTCATCAAACCAAATTGAGTGGCTGCCACGAGGTCCAATCTTATCTCTGTTCCTTTGAGCAATTTTAATAATGTTTTAGATAAGGAACTGAAGCAAATCATAATCAGATTTGAAAATGATACATGAAGAAAAGAGAGGAGAGGAGAGGAGAGGACTTTGTAGGCCATCTAGTCCAACCCCCTTGCTCAAGCAGAAGACCCTATACCACAGATGGGTTCCTACCAGTTCGGCCATCTTGTTTTTTTGCTTCTGCACAGGCACATCTTTTTTTAGTACTCTGTGTGTACAGCACATCTCTAAGCAAAACAGCAGTAGTAGTAGTAGCCAGAACTCACCCCTGCCCTATACAATTTCTGATAGATAGAAGAAACAGACAGCTTCTTCTTGAAAGCTTCCAGTGATGAAGCAGCTACAACTTTTGAAGGAAAGCTGTTCCATTGGTTGATTGTTCTCACTGTTCGAAAATGTCTCATTTCTAGGTTGTATCTCTCCATCTGTTTATATCCACTGTTCCTTGTCTGGCATTTGGGTACTTTGGAAAATAGGTTGCCCCCCTCTGTGACAGCCCCTCAAATATTGGGACACCGCTGTCATGTCTCCTCTGTCTCTTCTCTTCACTAGACTAGCCATGCCCAGTTCCTGCAATTGTTCTTTATGTGTTTTAGTCTCCAGTCCCCTAATCATCTTTGTTGCTCTGCTCTGCACTCTTCTTAATAAGCTTTAGGAAAGTAACAAAGTTCAAAATTATCTAGCAAGTTAGAGAAATGGATTGAGAAGAACAGAATTACAGTATATTTAAGAGAACATATGTAGTCAATTTAGCAAACAAAAATCAAAGGCACACCTTGATTCCAGGAATAGTGATTCCTGGTTGGGCAATAGTTATTTATGAAAAAGACATTGGAATTTTAGCTAGCTACAAAGATGCTACAGCAGTTTGTTGTGGCTAGGGGGGAAAAACAAATGCAACTTTAGACCAATAAAAAAATATCCAAATTGTTTCAGTTTACTCTAAGTTGGTCAAATCTCATCTTAATGCAGCTTTTGGACTTGGTCCTATGAGAAGATTTCAAATGAACTGAAAATGTTCAGACAGACTCTGTGAGGATTAACAAGGAACAAGAAAGCAGACTTTGTGAAGAAGGATGAAAAGCACAGGGAATGTTTCTCTTGAGAAGAGAATTTTCCAAAGCACCTGAAAGCAGGACAAGAAGAAACTAAGCAAGGAGAGAAGCAAGCTAAAACGAAGGAGAAATTTCCTGACAGTTAGAACAATTAATCAGTGGAATGGCTTGCCTTCAGAAGTTGTGGATGCTCCAACATTGGATATTTTTAATTAAAAAAATGGACAGCCATTTTTCTGAAATGATATAGCCTTTACTGTTTGAACAGGGGGTTGGACTAGAAGACCATCAAGGTCCCTTCCAACTTATTCTGTTATGATAGTTCTTGGAAGCGCCTGAAGAAACTTCATACAGAATAAAGTGCTTTCATCGTTCCAGATTGTAGCACACAGAATGGTAGACTGAAGATTCAGGAGTGTAGATTCCAACTGAATATTACAAAAATAAAAATAAAAATCCTAACATTAAGGGCAGTTTAACATTGTAATCAATTATGCAGGAGGCGGATATGTTTAACCATCTCTCAGGGATGTTTTAATTTTTATCCCTGTACTAAGCATCGGTTGACCTAAATGGCCCCTTTCTACACTGTAGTCTATAAAATCGATGCAGAAGTTAATAGGAAAATAATATGCATTTGTTTCAGTTGTTTTTGCTCAGATTTAGTTACAGCAGCAAGTGAGGGCTAACAGCATCTTTAAAAGGGTGCCATCGGAAGGGCAGCAAAGTGTCAGTTATTTAGATAATTAGTCTGTTTGGAACTGTACAGAGGTTACCCATGAAAAATGCCTGCTTTAAGTCTCAAAATGTCCTTGGCTATCTTTGTCCTGGACTCTGTACAACAAGTTGAGTAACAATCAAGTGATAATTGCTTGAAAATAAATTATTCTGTCAAAAGGCTCTTAGTCACAAAGGCATGCTGTTTTATCAGCACAAACAACTAATAACGACAACAGAAGAGTTCTCAACATTTGTTGACACCGGTGGATTTTTTTTCTTAATGGGTGTGATTCAGACTGAGTCAGTCTTTTGAGCCAACTCATCTTAAAACTCATTAGGTCTACTTAATTCTTTCACTAGTTTTTTTTTTCTCTTCCTATCAAGGAGGGCTCTTTTGAAATCAGCTCAGATAAATATTCCAATTGTTATATTTTCTTATAACAATTTCAAAAAAAATACTTTTCAGTCTCTTTCCTGCGTCTGCATTAAAACAAATTGATCATTATAGCTTCTCACCATGATGATGATGATGATGATGATCTTCTTCTTCTTCTTCTTCTTCTTCTTCTTCTTCTTCTTCTTCTTCTTCTTCTTCTTCTTCTTCTTCTTCCTCCTCCTCCTCCTCCTCCTCCTCATCCTCCTCCTCCTCCTCTTCTTCCTGCAGGTATATATATTCCCACATGTACGGGGTCTGCTTTTTGGATGATTGAACACCATTTTGCATGGTCAACTCTGTCTCCAGGGTGTAGGCAATTGGCTTTCATATCTTTGTTGATGGTGTCTTGCAATCTCTGTGTTGGATGCCTGTGAGGTCACCAGCCATTGACTTCTAGTTGATAGGCAGTTTTGGCAATGGTGGAAGTTGCTGCTCTCTGGACATGTCCATACTAGAGGAACCGGCCTTTTCTCATCTTCTCTATAATTGGTGCCACACCAAAATGCTGTCGAATGGTGTCATGTGTGATGTGGTCAAGAAGGGAGATGCCCAATATCCAACAGACATTCTCATTTTCATGGCATGGTCCCTGTTGTTACTGCCCAGCATTCAGTGCCATACAATGCAACAGGGCAGATGTTGTCTTGTAAATATTATATTTAAGATGGGTTGGCATTCATCTGTCATATAGCACACTGGTGAGTATCAACACATCCAGGCTGCATTCACCCTTGCTGGCACCTTGCCATTGATTTTGCCATTGTCTAGGAGTCTGGAATCCCAGATACCGAAAAAGCTTCTCACCATGATCTAAACAAATAAGTAAAACAAATAGGTAAACAAATCAAAGAGCAGCCTCAATGAAAAAAAATGAACTCTTCAAATCAAATATAATTTAATCAATACTTCTACAAAAGTTGCTAATTCTTATGCAATTATATTGGAGTGTAATTGTGATCAGAAAGCAAAGGAATTAAATTCACCCTGGTTTGAATCAGTTAGCCATGCTTCAGCAAATTAGTTTTAATATAAATCTATTAATATAAGTGATTATTATTGTTCACATTTTATTATTTTACTCCCTGGATTTATGAATATGTGTCCTTGATTATACGTGGGAAATTTTAAGGTTTATTTTACTTGTTCTGTATGCATTTTTTAGGGGAAGCGGTGGCTCAATGGCTAAGACACTGAGCTTGTCGATCAGAAAGGTTGGCTGTTCAGCGTTTCGAATCCCTAGCGCTGCATAATGGAGTGAGCTCCTGTTACTTGTCCCAGCTTCTGCCAACCTAGCAGTTCAAAAGCATGTAAAAATACAAGTAGAAAAATAGGAACCACCTTTGGTAGGAAGGTAACAGCATTCCGTGTGCCTTCCTGCCAGCCACATCCCCACAGAGACGTCTTTGGGCAGCGCTGGCTCTTTGGCTTTGAAGCGGAGATGAGCTCCGCCCCCCCAGAGTCAGGAATGACTGGCACATATGTGCAAGTGGAACCTTTACCTTTCATGCATTTTGTAACATCTCTAGTTAATAAGAATAGTGTTTTTCAACCTTGGTGATTTAAGATGTGTAGACTTCAACTTCCAGAATTTTCCACCTAGCAAGCTGGATAGGGAATTCTGGGAATTGAAGTGATCACATATCTTAAAGTTCACAAATTGAGAAATACTGAAATAGAGTGCCAGTTTGAATTTATGATTAAGGCAGTGGGATAGAAATCAGGAGATCGTGAATTTGAGGCTTCTTTTTGGCATGAAAGCCAGCTGGGTGGCTTTGGACCTGTCCCTCTGTCTGAGCTCAACCCACTGGAAAAAATAGGAAGCAGGTCTATTAATTACGTCTGCTGAGTGTGTGTGTGTGTACAGGGGGAGAGTTGATAAAAATATAATAATATCAAAACTCCAAACTGAATTGATTATTTAAATTGAATCAGGAAGTTTGTACCAAAAATATATCAAATTATGCTGGGGGGAAAAGGGGGGGATCACATGACATATTACTAAGCATCTTTTTGAACCCAGAAGTAAGTAATAGCAGACTTTTCTTCCTATCAAGTACGCATGACTTGAAGTGTAAACACAGTACATTATCTTTTAAAAAATAGGCCTTTAGAGCTAATTTATGTATTATTTAGGTATTAAAATTTATTTGCCGCCTATCTTGCCATAAAGCAACTCTGGCCAACTACAAAGGTTATGTTAGTTATGCTATTGTGTATGTTTTTTTTAAAACAATAAGTGTAGGAAACTCTTTGTGACATGGGTGACACATGTTGATACAGGTAGATAACTCTAATTCTGTTTATAGTTGTTCACCACTTCTTGCTTATTAAGTTTACCATTAGACCATATAGTCTAAAATGTACTATCTATCTATCTATCTATCTATCTATCTATCTATCTATCTATCTATCTATCTATCTATCATCATCTATCTATCTATCTATCTATCTATCTATCTGATATTTATGATCAAACTACAATGACAGGAGACTTCTTGTTTTTGCTTAAAAAGCTATGTCTCCAGTACACATTCTTTTAATAACCACATTGATATCACAGTGAATTTCCTTTCGCTTCAAATGTCAATATTTGGCTATCCGATAGGAATTATGTATCTGAAGCAATATAAAATGATCATAACTAGGGAACATGTTGCGTAAGAAGGCCAATATGCATTTAATTCACTAAGCGTGACCTTAAAAAAAGGGAATTAAAGAACACTTGTTACACGATCTAGGTAATTGATGTTATCAAAGTGATTAAAGAGAAGAAGGTAAGCTGTTTCTTGTGACTGGCCTGGAATGAGAGAGAACCAGTTTAAATCAAATATGGTTTCTTATGTCATTCATCAACCCAGGAGCTTCTGAAGTGAATGATATTTTTTAAATGGGATGGTTCTGCGATTCCAAAGGGGACAATTGAAGCTAGACATGGCCAAATTGCCAAATTAATCCACTGGTCATTATGTAAAAAATATGATTTATCTGTATCCATAAAGTCATGGGAACATAAAGTGAAAAAAGTTGTCAAAAATGAGAAGGTGAAGATCTTGTGGGACTTTAGAATACAAACAGATCATCATTTGGAGCACAACACGTCAGATAACACGGTCGTAGAGGGTCAAAGTGTACAGTTTATTGATATCGCTGTTCCTGGAGATGCCAGAGTCGAAGAAAAAGAACTAAAAAATAATAATGAAATATCATGACCTGGCCATCGAAACTACAGGGCTATGGATGAAGCATGTAACGGTGATACCCATTGTCATTGGGGCACTTGGCACCATGTCCAAGAATTTTATAAGATACATCAACAAATAGCAGCTTCCTGCAATAACACCAGCGGAACTGCAAAAAACTGTGCTACTCGGAACATCTTATATTTTAAGAACGTACTTGGTTGATAGATGCTGGCAGCAAACCCTATCAACCATTGGCACCAGTAAATAGTATTTGTGATGCATTTTTGAATGTTCAGTTGGCTGAGTTTCATTGTCAGGCCTGTAGTTATATTCCTTTTAGGATCTTTGGCCTGCCACACTTTCTTATAATTTTCTATGCTGTTTCATTGGTGTAGTAGTTGGGAGGGGGGAATAGAAAGGAGTAGGATTGTGGAATGTATTGTTATGGATTTTCTTAGAAGCTCAAGGTCGTCTTTTGTCTCCGCACCTCGACACCTGGCCGGAAGAAGAGGGGTGTACATGCCAGCGTGGAAGATGAAGATTGGACCATGTGAGATGATGAACTTTTAACTGGGTGAACTCACAGGATGTACGTTAGAGTTGAAATTTCACAGCATAATGCCAAAATGTTTGTCTTATTAAATTGGAGTTTTAAGGATAACTTTGCCTTGGACAATGATTCAATTCTGCATGATATTTGGAACGCTGACATTCATGTTTAATGAATAAAGTAAATAACAACAATAATAATAATAATATAGTAATAATAACAATATAGTAATAGTAATTATAATCTGACTGCAAAAAATCACCCTACTTGGAACTGTGTTTATATTCAGACGTTACTGTTAAGTTTTTACCAGTCCCAAACTGTGAATTAAATTGAAGATTAAATCAATAAAATACGATGATGATGATGATCAATAATTGGTCAGCACCAGGTGAAGATGAAATACACTCAGCCAGGTGTAAAGCACAGATCAAGCTTATGGTAGCAGAGTTCAGACTACAGATAGCCCTGGAGGAGGAGCCAACATCGCGACGATACGGACGTGCGGTCTCGATGCTCTGAGACTGCAGCTGATACTTTTACAGCTGCGTGGTCCAATCGGACCTAAACCATCTCGCAGAGACGGAGAACAGGAAGAATATGTCTTGCTGATCTCAGGGACATCGCAAAGTCCCTGATCGATCCAAGAGAAGTTCTTCAAGCCAGCGACAAAAAATCCAGCCCTTAGGATGATGAAGTCGGGGCGGCTCCAAAATGGAAGGATACGGAAAGAGAAAGTGTTTCAAGCTAGTGAGGAATTTTTACTGTTTTAAAAAGAGACTGCCTATAAAAAACTTAAAATTAATTTAAATTGGAGAACAGAAGAAAGAAGCAGCAGAATTAAGTTTGGAATGGTTTTGGACAGTGGGTTATCTTACTTTTTAAGTGCTATCTTCATGGATGGAATTTATGCAAGCCTTTTAAAACAAATTGATTAAGTTTTCTTCTTCTATTTTTTTTTCTTTTATTATTCTTTGTAACCTATGGACTAAAATTCTCCTCTTTCATTACTGTGGGTGTTCTTCTAACTCATTCAAGAATCAGACTTTTTTTAAACTTGAAATACAAAAAAGATACAAAAAGAAACAAAGAGAATTGCAACAATAACACTGCTACTCGGAGGCTGGAGGTTTGTGTATTGGAAACGAAGCACTCTTACTTTTCTCACTGATTATCCTGGCTTGGCACTCCAAGGTCTCACTGCTTGTTTATAGAGAGTGATAAGAAGAAAAGCATACAGATGTCCCTTTGAAGTATATCTTTAACCAGAGAAAAGTGAAAATAAAACTTTATTGTGAATCTATCTGTCAACGCCTAAGGCATTTCCATGACTACTATCACCTTGAGAAGGGGAGGGAAATTCCATGCATAGTTTTGGCCAGAGTAAAAGTCTCATATTTTTGTACTGGGATGTGAATGTGCATGTCTAGAACCCTGCTTTAACGTCCCGTTGGAGAATGTGATTAATGACCTCAGCCAGAGGGGAGGGGGCACAGGGGTAAAGGTCAGACGCCATTAAATGTGATTTAGTTTCAGCTACACAGAAGTCTGTGCTAAGATGTTAGTCCTAATAAACAAATGGTTTTACTTTGAATTTCATCCCTGCGCTCGTAAATTAATTAGGGCAACTCTTGGAACCTTCATACTATGCTTAATCTTGTTAAAACCTTCCAAGCTAGAGCAGCAGTGTTTGTTAGCTGGAGATAATGGCACAATTTCAACAGCAGAAAGAAACTTTAAGTCTGCAAAAGATATTCTTAGAAATACAGAAATTATCAAACACATATGAGAGGATAGAGAAGAAGTTGGAAGACTTAGAGCATTTAACAGTGAAATATGATGAAGAAGTTGGCGATGTTTATCAAGTGGAAAAAGTAGTGGTTAAAATCCTAAAAATCGAAGAGGAAAACGAATATAAAGGAATTAAATTTGCTGATATTTATGGTGATTGGTTTGTCTCTGAAAATGGAAAGAATGGAATACTGAAAGAGGAATTAAATGGAGGGGAAATCTACCCCAGATGGCAAGATACAGAAGAAGAAAAAACAAAATAATTTATGCATTTAAAGAGAGAAATTTTATTAGCAAAATCATTGATAAACTACTGACAATCAAAGATAAGCTGATTAAGGAAACAGAAGAAGGGCATCGAAATTACATGAGAGATTTTATAAGCAAGGAGTTGCTAAGAGGAGTCCATACAAAGTTGATTAAGGGGATGATTAGAGGACTGACACCACAAATGGCAGAAGATATGAGACTGTTTTGCTACTGGAAAGATACAGCTTGATAGATGGAAGAGTATAATTTAACCCTAGTTAAACTTAGTGAAATTTAGTGACAATAGATATAGTTAAATAAATAGTTGACAATGATAATAATGTATACAATGTCTAGTGTTATGATAAGTAATAATTGGATATGAATTTTGAATGGTACCCATGAAAGGAAGATTAGAAATCCTTTTGGATTATATACAAAGGTTAATAAAAAAGAACTAATTTAGATACAGTTATGTCTTGATTATTAGGGGGGAAATGTTATGATACAGGATATAGTTAAATAAAGGAGGGATAATGATAACAATGTATATATATATGTATGGATACAACATAAGGAAACTGGATGTAAATTGTAAACAGTGATTTGGAAAGGAGGATTGGACAATTTTGTTATTAAATATTATGGATGTTTAGCTAGAATAGGACATAAGGATTCAGTGTTATGGGAGGATTTTAGAAATAGTAAATGAAATGCCAGTATGTGGATATGTATTAAATCTTGGTATATTCTATGATGAAGGACGTTTAAGCAATAATAGTCAAATGAAAATGGAGGTATGTTGATGGTAACATGTATAAATATCTGAGTTAAAATACCTGAGTTAATATGAATTATGTTTGTTGACTGTGGAAGCCTTTTTGTAACCAACTGATACACTTTCTACAGTATGTAAAGAAGGAAGATTTTATGTGTTGTGTTTGTTTTGAAAATTAAAAATAAAAAAAAATTATTTTTAAAAAAAGACTACAGATAGCCCAATCCAACCATATAGTCCAAGTTGTCACTCAAGTCATCTTGTCACCCTGCTTCCCAAGATAATTGAATTATAAGTGAATATAAGTTCACTTATATGCAAAGTACCTACAAACCTTTTATGGTGGCCTGTGGGAAGTTTCTCAGTCCTGTTTGTCTCTAAAGGAAAATGAATAATCTTGAACAGAGTTAGTTAGAACTTTCCTTTTTGTCATATTCTACATTCTTCTGGACACCCCCAATCTTTGTGAATCCTTTTGGAGATGGACAACTGTATAAAATTCAAAGCATCATCAATAATTGATTTCCATGAATTTTCTACTCTTCACTCACCCTTGGACTCAACTTTTTAATGTGATAAACTCCTTATCTGTCACTCTAAATTAGCACATCCACTTGAGACATATCTATTATGAAGCTGCTTAAGATAAAGCAATCATTTTACATTTTACATTTTTTCACTCTGAAAAAAGAAAAGTTTAGGTCACAGATTGGTCTCCAAAAACTGTTCATATTTACTTATAGTGGTCTTCTTTCTCACATTTTAAAAAATCAGACTTACTGACTCATAATCACTTTTTTTTAAAAAGGAAGAAAGGAGTTTGTGGACACATAAATGTTTCATCTCACTGCTGTTGATTTTTGTTGTTATGAATTCATTGGAACAGTGGGTGTGTCATCCTTTCTTTCAAAGCAGGAATGGCATACAATGTATGCCATACATAAAAGTCCCATTGTTTTAATCTAGTAATGCATAGATGTGTATAAATTAAGATACCTAAAACAGTGCTTAGATTTCTAATAGTAGGATGTGGAGAGAGAGAAAAAACCAAGGAAGAAAGATCAGAAGGGAACTTAAAAGAAATGATCTGAGGAGAACTGAAAGAGCAGGCTGCTGAATCTGAAGCTGGAAGACCGTTGGAAACATCGTCATAAGCAAGATACATATAAACCATAAGATTTCATCAAAATGAACTTAATTTCTGCTTAGGTCCAGTGAACATTTCCATGCACCTCTGTGGCTTGCTATTGCCATCTTCCAGAATTGTGGTTGCCAGTCCAGAATACAATCCTAAGATTTTCTGGTGATCTTCCATTTGATTCTGCTTGATGTTCACTTGCTGTCATCTAATATACTTCAGAGAGAGAAAATAGAATGTGAACTTATTATGGGAGGGAGAGCCTTACAGATAAATGCACTTCCAAAGTATGGAGATCCTGTAAATGGATATCCTTCCCTGCAATTCTATAGTTATGTTCCCGAAATTCTTTCCTGGCATATTTTCCTTTCTCTGCCTATGATACCCTCAACTACCTTGAAGAGGCATGGACTTTGGTTTGTTGTCCTTCCTTCCTTCCTTCCTTCCTTCCTTCCTTCCTTCCTTCTGCTCTTCCTTCCTTCCCTCCCTCCTCCCTCCCTTCTCTCCCTCTCTCCCACCTTCCCTCCTCCTTCCTTTCTTTTCCTTCTTTCCTTTCTTCCTTCCCTCCCTCCTTCCAGCCTTCTTTACTATCTTCTTTCCTTCCTTCTCTCCCTCCCTCCTTCCTGCCTTCCTTCCTTCCTTTCCTCCCTCCCTACTTTTTTCCTTCTTACCTTCCCTCCTTCCTTCCTTCATGCCTTCCTTTCCTCCCTCCCTCTCTCCCTCCCTTCTTTTTGATATTGCCTCTTCCCAATGAGCTTCATCCATTTCTGGATAATACAGGAACTCACCAAATGCACTGTGAAAGGAATGAGTCCTAAGAACTTCCAGTTGCTTCTGCTCCCCACCACCACCACATGCAAAATAACAAAGCAAACATCCTTAAATCAGTTTTGAATCATTTCACCTAACTTACAAAAATTGAAGAGGGCTTTCTCAAGATTTTAAGCAAATGCAGAAAGCATCCTTGATGTACCTTCCATTCCACTTCTTGTACTTTTCTATGGATATATAAGACCTTCTTACAGAATCACTCTAAGCAATGAAAAATGGCTACTTTCACAAGGACTATTTTATTCATGCCAACAAGGCTTTTGTGTTTTTCAGAATTATCTCTCACGTTTTTAGAAATTAACTTTGGAGAACACGAGCTGGAAAGGTTATCAAATGATAAGAATTTTATTGGATCTCTGTTTAACAAACTCAGTAGACTTGTAATAGCTAAACAACAACAAACAAACATAACCAGTTTGGTCTAGTGGTTAAAGAACTATACTAGAAACCAGAAGATTGTGAGTTCTTGTCCTGCCTTAGGTATGAAAGCCAGTTGGATGACTTCAGGTCTCTCAGCTCAACTCAACTCACAGGTTATTTTTTTTGGGGGGGGGGAATAAAGGGAGGAAGGATTATCAGATATGTTTGATGCCTTTAATTATTTATAAAAATAATAAAGCAGAATTGTTATAAAGATTTAAACTGGATAAAAATATCTTTGATTCTGCAGATCAAAAATGAATTTTGAAGAACAGTTATGTACTCATGATGAACATCTTATTGCAAAAATATATAAAATATTATTGAAGTTTAACCTTGAAGATGAATATAGTGAAAGATTGTATGAGCAAAGCATTCTGGTTATATTACCTTTATCAATGGGAATATATATATTGATATATATATGTATTGATATTTATATATATATATATATATATTGTTATATAAATTGGGTTTGTTTTTTGGACTGTTTCTAATTTCCTTTTAACTTTTGTACTATGTGTTTTTTAATGCTGTACGCCGCCCTGAGTCCTTGGGAGAAGGACTAATCTAATAAATCCAAATCCAAATCCAATCCAATACATATATAGAAATACAGCCCAGGTTCAAATCCCAGTAAGGGTATGGCTAGCTGATGAGAGCTAAATAGCTTGAAATAGATCTATACTAGTCTCCCTTTATTTATTTATCAGCACAAATACAACACAAATATAAAAAGGCAACATTAAAAATAAAAATATGGTTTTCTGCCTGGATGATCTTCAGTAATGAGCCGAAGGACAGAAAGGGGAGTAGTGAGCTCCCTCCCATATTTGGGCATACCAGGGGTTGTAACACAAATACATACCTATTTCCCTGGCTCAGCTGATAAGGAGGAGAGCCTGTGGCGAATATATCTGCCTAATATGTAATACAGCCCAGGTTCAAATCCCAGTAAGGGTATGGCTACCTGATGAGAGCTAAATAGCTTGAAATAGATCTATACTAGTCTCCCTTTATTTATTTATCAGCACAAATAAAACACAAATATAAAAAGGCAACATTAAAAATAAAAATATGGTTTTCTGCCTGGATGGTTTTCTGTAATGAGCTGAAGGACAGAAAGGGGAGTAGTGAGCTCCCTCCCATATTTGGGCATACCAGGGGTTGTAACACAAATACATATACATATACATATACATATACGTATGTATGTATGTATGTATGTATGTATGTATGTATGTATGTATGCATGCACAAGGTTTGAAATTTAGCTTGAATTGTAGTTTTAAAGAAAAACTTTATGATGAAATATCAATGGTATCTAACTCCAGATATATTGTCAAAATGTATATGGGAATCACAAATAAGTGTTGGAAATGTAATCAATTTGTATCATCTTTTATGAATATGTAAAAAGGCTAAGAAATGTTGGAATCAGATATTGTTAGTTCAGAAAATTTTGACAATGGATGTAATTTTACACTGGAAGCTTTCATTTTAGGGATGACAAATAAACAGTTGGACTTTGGACATTGCTTTTTATATATGATAAGGCTATTTTATTTCCAAAGATGGAAAGAAGAATATATATATAGCCCAGAATGACAGAATGGATTTCAAAATTAATGGAACAAGCTGAAATGGCAAAATTCACTGCTTTGCTCACAGACAATAATTTGACTAAATTCCATGTGAGTTGGAGACCATTGTTAGATTTTTTTACAGGATAAAGAATGAACTTTTGAATCTGGGATTTGTACATTGCATTGAATTTAACTAGAAATGTTGTAGCTTTTTAAATGTAAGGTTATTTACTTTTGATAGTTTACATCTTTTCTTTGAAGAAAGAGAAGAACATTTTATAAATGCTGGTTTTTAATATGTTGACTATTAGTATTTTTAGATGTGTTTTTAAAAGGTAAAGGTTCTCCTCGCACATATGTGCTAGTCATTCCCGACTCTAGGGGGCAGAGTTCATCTCCGTTTCAAAACCAAAGAGCCAGCACTGTCCGAAGATGTCTTCATGGTCAGGTAGCCAGCATGACTAAATACCAAAGGCGCACGGAATGCTGTTACCTTCATATCAAAGGTGGTTCCTATTTTTCTACTTGCATTTTTTATGTGATTTCAAACTGCTAGGTTGGCAGAAGCTGGGAGAAGTAGTGGGAACTATTCGGTTGATAGTAAGATGGGCAGCATACAAATTTAATAAACAGAAAAATAAATACATAACTAAAACAAGAACTACTATTAATAGTTCTAATACATTATAGATTTGAATATGACTGTAATTTTAGGAAAATTAAGTATTTTATTCCAGAGGAAAATTCAGAGCTAGATTGCCAAGCATGGCTTACTAAAATTCAATACATGCTAAAACAAATTTAAGTGCCAGTAAAATAGCTATGGACATGATAGTTTGGGGGTGGGGGTAACTCTCCCTCTTCCTTTGGTACCTTAAACTCATTCTTATTTTGCTTAATGATTAATCTAGAGCTGACAATATCGTAAAACTTTCAAGAGAGATGCATCTCTCCAGAGGAGAGAGGCACTTCATAATGGAAGGTAATTTCAAGTTAATAGGGGCCCAACAAGCAAACATGCATACAAATAGGTAACCACGTCTCTTTTCAAACCAATTATCACCTAATTTTAATTCTTTGATGAAAGAATCCTTGCATTTGAAAACCTTTCATTGGCCCCAACCAAGGGTGAAATCCAGGAGATTCTGACAGGTTCTAGAGAACTGGCAGTGGAAATTTTGAGTAGTTTGGAGAACCAGTAGCAGAAATTTTGAGTAATTTGGAGAACCAGCAAATGCCACCACTGGCTGGCCCCAGAGTTGAGTGGGAATGGAGATTTTGCAGTTTCCCTCCCCTGCTATACCCACCAAGCCACACCCACAGAGTAGTAAAAAAAATGAGTTTCACCACTGGACCCAACCCAGTTCAGTCTAGCTCAACTTATTTGTTAGTTACAACCTTTTACCTTCTTTGTTTTTTTTTTTAAAGTAGCTCTTTTACCATCCATATTATGGTCTGTTGGAAATCTTTTTTCCAGATTTCTCCCTTTTGCCTTCTGTTGTATAAGCAGTTTTAAAGGGTGGAAGCTGGACACGTCAATGTTTTCCTCCATGGTTCTTTCCCAATCTAACATCAAAGGGTGCACCATCGTCTCAATCATCATTTAAATGGTTTATCACATGATAATCTGGCAAAGAGCAAGGAAGTTTTGTGAGGCCACTTCTGATGGGTAGGTGTGGCAGGCGGTTATTGAAATAGGCATTCCTGGGAGATGGCAAGCCAAGTCCTAAGGCAAAAAGTAATTATTCCAAAATATGTTCATTCTTTGCCAGCTAAAGCATCTTTCCCAAATGTTTTGATCTGTTGAAGATCTAGAATCTAGAACTGATAACAGAAAGTATGAAATGCAACAGCAAAAACAGGCTGGTAAGTTTTAGTGGAGACAAAGCATCAGAATATACATCATTGTTATGATTATTTGGTGTGGTTTTTTTTACCTTTTTAGTGAAAGGAAATAGGCTCCAGTAGTAGATAGAATAGCTACTATCATCTGCCTGCCTGCCTGCCTGCCTACCCGCCCGCCCGCCCATCCATCCATCCATCCATCCATCCATCCATCCATCCATCCATCCATCCATCCATCTATCTATCTATCTATCTATCTATCTATCTATCTATCTATCTATCTATCTTTCAAACACAGCAAATGTTCTCTAATTTCTATCTGCCTTTTTCTATGTAATACCCTACTGTTCTTCTTACACAGTAGTTCTCAACCTGTGGGTCAGGACCCCTTTGGGTGTCAAATGACCCTTTCACAGAGGTCGCCTAAGACCATCGGAAAACACATATTTTCAAAACAATATGGAAAACATAAAATAATTTTATGGTTGGGGGTCACCACAACATGAGGAACTGTATTAAAGGGTCGCGGCATTAGGAAGGTTGAGAGCCACTGTTCTAACAGATGATGTTATAGCAGAAAGAGGGCAAAAAGTGAAAGAGATATTGGGAATCAAGGTCACAGGTCAGTATTACTTGTGATTAAAAAGTAGTTCTGTTATGAATCATTTGGCATCAGAGGTAATCCATAAATCTGTTTTTATGTTTTTATCAAAGGAAACCAGCAGTGGGATTCACTTACCTTCCCTACCGGTTTGCAAATATGAGCACATGCGCTGCATCTGTCTATGTGCACCACCTTCTGCACATGTGCAGTGATCATGCATTAAGGTGGAATGGGTGGGTGGAGCCTCCCACAGCTGCTGCTACCAGTTCACCCAAACCGTTCACCCGAACCGGACAGAACCGGCTGAATACCAGCTCTGGAGGGAACCTAAGGTCATTTCAACACTACAGATAGTCGTCGAGTTAAAACTCTTTCTTTAGTGACCATTCAAAGTTATAATGGCACTGAAAAAAGTAAATTGCAATCAATCCTCACATTTAAGACCATTGTGGCAATCCTACAAATCATGTGATCAGAATGTGGGTGCTTGACAACTGCTGTGTATTTACTACAGTTGAAGCATCCCGAGGTTATGTGATGACTCTTGGTGACCTTCTCAGGGGCCTAAAGACAAGAAAGTCAATGGGAAATGCCGGATTTACTTAAGAACTGCAGTGATTCGTTTAACAACTGTGGGGTGGGGGAGTTGTACAATTGGACGCAACTCACTTAACAACCACCTTGCTTAACAATGGAAATTCTGTTCTGAATTGTCGAGGACTATCTGCACAGTAGCAAGTGAGAGTATCTTCTAGCGTCTTAAACCACTATTGCCTCAAAATAACAATCATTTGATTGGTATCAATTAAAATGACAACAATTGTGTCCCAAGCTCTGCTCCTTGAATGGGCATGTAATGCCTTACCGATTCTTCCCCAGTGGCCTCTTCTTCCTCAACAGATGTTGCTATTAATTAGAAGGCTTTTACAATGCAAGAGGGTTGACTCTTCACCCTGTAGCTTTAAAATGTTGCTTGCAAAACAAATCCTGTTCTGTATTCTCTTTCAGTCTCATGCAGTTCAATAATACTCATTGAGGGTTGACAGTTCGGTCAGTAGCTAACTCTTCATTCTCGCTAATTCAAATATTTCATTTCCCTGTGCGGTGAAGGGGTTGCAGCATACAAAAATGAGTTGCCGCTTAGTCACTGCATTACCTTTTCTCATCGAAAGGTTTAGCTCTTGATTCAGAAACTAATTTGTTATTTTCAAGGCTAGCCTGACCATTAGACAGAGAGGCCAAGGTGCAAAAAGGCTAGGAGCAGAAGAGGAAAGCTAGAGGCCAAATATTGTGGGAGTCCATCACTGGACGTTTATAAGAGATTGGATAATCATTGGTCTGAAATAATATAGGACAAAGGTGTCAAACCTGTGGCCTGCAGGCCAGATGCATCATGTACTGACCCCACCCCTGTCCAGTTTAACAAACTGATAGGTCACGTGATGCTGCCATGACGACATGAACTTGACAGTATTTGTAAATACCGGTTCGGCGAATCAGGTGGGATTGAAAACCTTTAGCAACTGGTTCTCTGCCTGGTTGCTGAATGGGCGTGGCCATGGGGGCATGGCCTAGTCAGCTTCCTGCATCATGGTGGCAGGGGATTGGGTTCACCTTCCCCAAGCTCTGCAGGCTTTCCTTGAGCCTCCGGAGGTTGAAAACAGCCTCCCCTGAGCTCCAGAGGTCATCCGGTGGCCGGAACGGACCCATTTGTGGATTTTTGGTACTTCTGGTAGGCCCATTTTTCTCCCTCCCCACGCGTCAGAGGCTTTCCTCAAGCCTCCAGGATGGCGAAAATAGCCTCCCCAGGGCTCCGGAGGCCCTCTGGAGACTGGAAATGGGCCTGTTTCCAGACTTCCAATACTTCTGGTAAGCCAGTTTTTCACCCTCTGAGAGCTTCCATATGGGCCCTGCACTTACATGGCATCCAAAATAGGCTATGTGGAGTCTCCTGGGAATGGGGGGCAGGGATAGCCAGTCCTTGTAACTACTGGTTCAGCGAACCTGATTAAATTTACTGTCCAGTTCACCCAAACTGGTTCAAACTGGCTGAATCCTACCCCTATATAGGGTCTCCTGCTTCGGCATGGGCCAGAAGATCTCTTAGGTCCCTTCCAACTCTGTTATTCTCTTCTGTTACTCTGTATCCTGACATTGAAAGGCAGCTTCACTTTGAGGGGGGAAACTTAATGCAATCTAGTGGTGGAAGATTCAGACATCAAAGCAGGCACCTTCCCTGATATAGACATCAATTTACAGAAGTAAAAATCCTAAGCATACAATGCAAAACATAATTTATTAACTCATCACACAATATGGTGGCAGTAAATCAGAGGTACAGAAGAGCTAAGACACATTCAAGACAGCAGTGCTATTAATGAATATTAGTCACAATGAATATAAATTACATTCAAGTTAATCACAACAAAACTGTTATCCTTTTTATGGCGTCTGATTGGTTGCTAAAGGAATAAAATACTGGGGTCTTCCGTTATGTTCTTGCATTTTTAAATTTAGCTAGGCACTGAATCTGTGCACTGTTTTTCAGATTATAATGGATTGTCCCATACCTTTTACAAAATATCTGAAATCCCAAAGGAAAACAAAGTCCAGTTGCCCTTTGAAAAAGCAACTTTGGGACATCCATGACCTGGATGAGTGAGAATCTCCATAGACAAGGCATCTGAGATTGTTTTCTATGAAACAGTTGGTTGAGCCATATATGCAAATACATCATCTATCTTAGTGCCGGCTTGTTTTGGGATTATTTGATATCTTATGAATGTACTGCACACCCTTAAGCAACCACACTAATCAAGGGTATAGTCTTGGTCAGGAATTTCAAATGAAAATATCATTCATAATTTCATCCCACTGCACCTCTTCTAATGTGCTTCTCTTCAGGTTTCTGGCTTTCAGCTCTCTTTCCATGTATCATTCACCACATGAGGATATCACAGTGGGTTATTTAACTGTCAGTTTGAATTCTTGCGTGGTTGTTCAGAGCTTTTCAGTCTACCACATGACTAAGACTCTGATCAGTTTGATGACAAGCACATTTGCAGCAGTTGTGAGGAGGAAACCATTTCAGAAAATCAAACTGAAATTGAGAAATTGAAGGGAAAGCAGCTACAACACTGGGGTGCACCAAGGAACCCACAGAGGTTTGTGTGTGAGCATTTAACTTTTGTGTGCAATCCAGAAGAGTTGTTTCTAACGTTGCATATTTGAATGGCAGTAAGACTGGTTTTTGCACAAAAATTGAAAAATAAAGAGACTCCCTCTGAAGAAAAAATGATAGGTAAGATACTGACGTGTGCAGAAATGGGCAGACTGACTCTAGAGCTTAAAGACAAAGGTGAGGCAGAATATCACGAAATCTGGGACAAATGGTATTGATGGTTAAAAAGGAGGGAAAAAAGTCGGGCCAGAAAAAGGCAGACAAGTTGGTATTAAGATTGTGTGATAGGCAGGAATTGGATATGTATTTGTATGGTTAGTAACCGGTTAAAAAAAGGGATTAATGGACAGGTAATCTGACTGACTACACATACCTATGTATTGGATATAAAATGTAATTGTTGTAGAATCCAAAAACTACTTGGGAATGTTTATGGCAGAAATGTCGCATTATGTCCAATGTTTTTATGGTTTAATAAAACACTTTTTAAAATATTTTTTAAAAGAATTGTTTCTGACATCCAGAAAGCAGAAGTGCTGTCCATGCATGCACAGTAGCCCATGACTCACAACCATTCATTAGGAGACTGGTCAAAGTTATAATGGCACTGTTTAAAGTTATAATGATTTAGGAATGCAAATACCGTATTTTTCAGAGTATAAGATGCTCCGAAGTATAAGACGCACCTAGCTTTGGGGGAGGAAAACAAGGGAGGGAGATCTGCCTCTCCCTCCCAACAATTTGCCTCCTTGCACCAAACAGTAAACAGTACAGACAATATACACCTTGTAGTGTTACATTTCAGACTATACTGAAATATATTGTACAGATGCTGTACAATATATTGTACAGATGCTGTTGAAATTGATGTGCTTTCTGGAAGTATAATTATTCTCTGTTATTTAAAAGGAGATACAATAGCACTGGGCCTCTTCAGATTGAGCATTTATTTTTAAAAGCTTCTTCATTTTATTAAGTTGTCTAGAACAATAATAAAGTAGTCTTTAAAAAATAAGTCTAATAATTTGAATATTCTATAGGCATTTATAGTTACTGACTTATCTCCTTGCAGCAAACGGTCTGTTTCAGTTTAGCATGATTAGAAGAAGAAAAATCTGCCTCTGCCTCCCAGCAATTTGCCTGTTCCAGCAAACAGCAAGTTTCACTTTCTATTTCAGTTTAAGGACGGGGCTCCCGATCATCAGCTGTTTCAGGCTGCAGGGATTGCCATAGCCTTTTGCGTGTTGCACCTGTTGCACACGTGCCATAGGTTTGCCATCACTGGTCTAAGTGCTATTGCTATTCACTTAACAACTATGGCAAAATGGTGATAAAATGAGACAAAAATTCACTCAACAACTGTCTTGCTTATCCACAGAAATTTTGGGCTTCAGTTGTGGTTGTACATTCTGTACTCCATATGCAGAAGGCCATAGAGAGGTCCTTCAGAACTTATACAAAAACAATAAATATAGAAGCATACCTTAAATCCTGGCAAATGACAAGATTAAGAAGAGACTGAAGCTGACTCATGGGACTATAATAGGGAAGGGAGGAAAAACAATCAGACTTGCAAGATTATTTTAATATAGCTTATCTCAGTAAAGCTAAGTTGTAATGGAGTGTGTTTCCTGATCATAAGGCTGCTATCAAATAATCCTCCTGTCTTGTTGATGTAATTCAAATGAATTTACCATCCTCAGAAAGATTCTTCCATATACTATAGTACTGATCCTTGCAGGAGATAATCTTCACCACACAATTATTAGAAACTCTCTGTGAAAGCAAATATGCTCTACCTTTGGATTTTTTTAAATGTGGAAATCTTTTTTTTAATATACCTGATTAGAGATATTTCCATCAATTTTCATTTTATAATATTTGTTCATTGCTCATTTTTCATTCCCTAGATATTATGACTTCAATGAGTTCTAAAACAGTTCCCATTTTAATTTCTTGAAGAAGCAAAAATATGGATTTTTGAGAAAAAAAGGAAAATTAGGTTATATTAAAAAGTGAATACTTTTTACAGGTACAATGATTTGAGGTTGATTGTACTTATTAACATTCCATATGAGAGATACGTTTCATCCTTACTTAAGATAAGCTTGCGTTTGACATGGTTATTTAAAAATTATGATGTATTGTCAGAGTCTTGCTAATAGGCAGGAGAAGTTGCACAAAACTCAGTCCTATTAAAAACTGAAGGAGGATCTCTTCACATGATTATCCTAATGTGCCTTGTCTTCATTTGAAGCATGGAAATTATATTTAAAATACTGGTCGTATATTATGAGGTCTTTCCCAGAAAGTACTTAGAGCTAAATGATTTGGCAAAAGAATGAAAAACTATCTAGAATAATTTCAAAGAGAGGCAGCATAAGAGTCAAATTATAGGTGGCAAGTTTCGAGTCAACCTATCAGACCATGAAAATTCACCATGTAAGAGTACATAGTCAATGAAGAGTGATCAGTTCTGCTTCCATTACTGAGCTGTTTGAAGAGAGAAAACTTCATGCTGAAGGTTGTGTTTTCTGTACCTCAGTTCAGCTGGAACTGAGCATATATGTTTACTAGCTGGATACCCATGCTTTGCGACAAAACTATGTGATCGGGCTAGGCAGGAGAAATTTGATTCACAATCTGTTGGCTCAGTGCTTCTCAGGTGAAAGGCATAGATTTTTTGGTGACATATAGTACTGTAAGGAGCCCTAGACCTCTCCTGAGTGAATGAGTGGAACGTCTGCCATTTTGAATTGAGGTAACAGAATGTAAGACAGTTGGAACAGAGTTCTTTTCAGGTGGGGAGGGGGAATAGAATGTCTACTTCCTTAGCAACAGAGCGTGTTAATATAAGGCAACTGGCAGTTGGACAGAGTTCTTTTCAGGTGGGGAGGGGGAGTAACTCCTTAGCATTAATTACTGTAATAAAAAATACTAAAGATCTGATGGTCATTCTGAAAAATCCTTTCTTAGCAAGCACCTAAAAGCCAAGGAGAATGTACAATTTCAAGTTTGTAGGCTTTATGGTTCTGGACATTTTGTGATGAGTGAGTGGTATTTGGCATATATGTATATGTGTGTATGTATGTATGTATGTCCTGGTGGTATTTCATTTATTATAGGATGTGCTGGCCAGTCTGGATCAAAGTCCAGGATGAAAAGTATATGAAGGTCAAATTTGAAGGTCAAATTTGGTCTGACAATTAAGTTATGGATTTGCTTGGCAACTACAGTGAACTAAATTGCTTTACTTCCTTTTCTGAGGAGATCACTCAGACAAAGTCTTGACACAATGCCTAGGACAGGATTTCCATTCATTCATCTTTTTATATAAACAAATGTTTATATGAACATCCTTAGGGACTGAGGTTCATATTTTTCAGGATTTTTTGTTATGACTTGTAAGTCATACAAGTGCTAAAAAGCTAATATTTGGAAAAAGAACATCTAGAATTTCCACACCCAGTTTAAAACGTTAACCTTTAGAACATAATTCGGAAGCAAGTTACCTAAAGCTTTTTTCCGTGCTCACACTTTAAAAGGCAAGTTATTTTATTGACTTCTATGTCTGCAAAGTTCAGAATCATGCAGGAAATGTTCTTTTTTTCCTGTGACACTATGGAAGCGAAAGTTAAACTTTGAAGAAATAGGACAGTAAGCATATTTGAATTTTGGTGTTGGAGACGATTTGTCAGAATATCATATATATAGCTAAGGTCATAAAAGAAACCAATGCAGAGTTGTCAGTTGAGACACAAATGACCAAGCTCAAATTGTCATATTTGACATTAGGAAAAGTCATATTTCACTTGAGAAGTCCAAAATATTGGGAAAGGTAGAAGGAAAAGGAAGAGCATAATTAGAAGCAAGATGGATGGATTACACTACCATAGTGATCGATGATCGTTGGAAGACCTGAAGGATCAGGGTGGAGAACAGAACATCCTAAACAAAATCTATTTGTATCATTGTTAAGAGTTAACAATGGCACATAATCATCCTATTCATTTTGAAGAATTACTCAACAGGGTGCTTGCACGAAATGCTTAGAACATCTTCCAAATTGTTTCAAAGCATGAGAAAAAAAATTTGGACTCAATTGTGTCCTCCACAATTCGGGAGGACTACCTCTATTCTATATGCAGAAAGCCATAGAGAGGGCCTTCAGAATTAAATAAATTTTATTCTTTTATTAAAGTAATAAAAGCATTCTTTAAATCCTGGCAAATGACAAGCTTAAGAAGAGACTCAGGCTGACTTCTCCATGACTCACTGGGATACAATAGGGAAGGGAGGAAAAACAATCAGACTTGCAAGATTATTTTAATATAGCTTATCTCAATGAAGCTGAGTTATAGTGAAGCGTGTTTCCTGATCATAAAGGCTGATGCCAAATAACTCTCATCCTTTGCTGATGTAATTCAAATGAATTTATCTTCAGCCTGTGTGGCTTTCTGTGCACGTGTGCACATATGCATGTGTAACAAGAAAGCAGTTGTGGAGATTTTGATTACTCCAAAGATAGCATTTCATCAATCTGGTTCAGTGAACAACAGCAAAGAAAAGTTATAATGTAATAAATTTTTATCTTTCTGATGCCGCAAAGCTCCCCCCCCCCTTTTTATTTTTACAAGTAACACATTTTTTTACCCTCTGCAATTTTGTACATGTGGGTTAGATATAGACAAACACTGCTCCTAAAAATGATGCCAATTCCAGATAGCAATGCATTAATATTTGGAGATGCATCAAACACATCAAATGTCAAGTTATTCAATGATGTCATGGAATGGGAAGAATTCTGCATTGGTCTGCAAGGCTACTTCGTATCATGTGCACCTAATCATGATACAAGGGAATAAATGCAGAATTGAGGAAGAAAGCTGCCTTTGCACCATGAGGAAACGTGCTTTGGGTAAACAGATCCAGCAGAACACTCTCACGCAACCTGGAAAGGAACCACCTGCTTGGCACAGATGTTTTGAATAGAAATAGAAATTCCTAATTTAGGCAATACATATAACATTGGTTTCCTTTCAGAAACAGGAAATGCTCTCTTTATCAGTTGGGATATAATAATAACCCCTGGAAGAGCTAAATGTTCTTAGCCGATGGCCTATAGGGGCTTTGAAATCTTGCCCCGGCCAACATTTCCAATAAATCATGTGTTGTAAATGTAAACCATTTAAAAGAAAACACACAAATAGGAACTTGCTTGTTTTATTTGGAGAATGGCAGAGTTACCAGCTGAAATATAGTTTACTACTCTCTTAGTGGTATCTGGTTGTTGTACAGTGTCCAGAGTCACTTCTGGTGAAATAGGCAGCAGTATAATTTGGATGGATGGATGGATGGATGGATGGATGGATGGATGGATGATAGATAGATAGATAGATAGATAGATAGATAGATAGATAGATAGATAGATAGATAGATAGATGATAGATCCCCTTTATTATTACTGTTGTTGTTGTTGTTGTTGTTGTTGTTGTTATTATTATTATTATTATTATTATTATACGATTGTATCACAGCGGCCAGTTGATTCGCCGGATTTGGCATTAATTACTAGTCGGGCCCCACCCAGGGGCCTAGGACGTCGTAACGTATTTTCGTAATATACGTGCAGATCCAAGCAGTGCAGCTTTTTGCATTTGACTGATGGTGATTTTGTCAAGTTTTAACTGTTTTAAATGTAATTCCAGTGCTTTTGGAATAGCACCCAGTGTGCCGATTACCACTGGAATTACCACTGCTGGTTTGTGCCATAATCGTTGGATTTCAATTTTTAAGTCCTGGTATTTCGCGACTTTTTCATGTTCCTTCTCCTCAACTCTGCTATCACCTGGTATTGCGATGTCTATGATTGTAACCTTCTTTTTCTCAACCAGTGTGATGTCTGGTGTGTTATGCGCTAGTACTTTGTCTGTTTGTATACGAAAATCCCACAGGATCTTGACCATCTGATTTTCGGTGACTTTTTCAGGCTTATGTTCCCACCAGTTTGTTGTTGTTTTAATATTATAATTTTTGCACAAATTCCAGTGGATCATTTGTGCTACTGAATTGTGCCGCAATTTATAATCAGTCTGCGCGATTTTTTTACAGCAGCTGAGTATGTGGTCAACAGTTTCATCAACTTCTTTGCAAAGTCTGCATTTGGCATCATCAGAGGATTTTTCGATTTTGGCCTTAATGGCATTTGTTCGGATAGCTTGTTCTTGCGCAGCCAGGATTAGTGACTCTGTTTCTTTCTTTAATGTACCTGTTGTTAACCATAACCAAGTTTTTTCACTGTCCACTTTATCTTTTATTTTTTCCAGAAATTGACCATGTAAGGCTTTGTTCTGCCAACTCTCCATTCTTGATTTTATCACATCTTTTCTGTATTCTTGTTTCGTCTGTTGGGCCTTCAGTAGATTTTTGTTCTTTACTTCGATTAATAGATGTTCTTGACTTTCTTTTAAATAATCAGCTAGTGCATGTTTTTCTTCTTCAACTATTTGCTTCACTTGTAATAATCCTCTGCCACCTGATTTTCGGGGCAGGTATAGTCTATCAGTGTCACCACGTGGATGTAAACTGTAGTGCATTGTCATTAGTTTCCTTGTTTTTCGGTCCAAAATGTCCAAATCAGCTTGTGTCCAGTTAACTATACCAGCTGTGTATCTTATAACTGGTATTGCCCAGGTATTTATGGCCTTGATTGTATTTCCACCATTTAATTTAGATTTCAAAATTTTCCTAACTCTGTTGGTGTACTCTCTCCTGACAATATTTTTTACTTGTCCATGTTTGATGTTATCCAACTGCAAAATGCCTAAGTATTTGTAGGCTTCATTTTCGTTGCATTTAATTAGTTGGCCATTGGGCATTTCAATTCCCTCACATGTAGTGATTTTGCCCCTTTTTATGGATACAGTGGCACATTTTTCCATGCCAAACTGCATTGAAATATCGGTGCTGAATACTCGGACAGTGTTTGTCAGTGATTGGATTTCTATTTCTGACTTTCCATAGAGTTTCAAATCATCCATATATAATAAATGTGAAATTTTTTCAGCTTCTTTGGCTGTTTGGTAGCCTAATTTCATTTTTTTTAAGATTACTGATAGTGGGATCATCGCAATGATGAAGAGAAGAGGTGAAAGTGAATCACCCTGGAAAATTCCTCGCTTGATATTAACCATTCCATAGTTCTCATTCCCTACTGCCAACTCAGTTCTCCATTGTTTCATCGCCTTTTCAGTGAAGGATGTAATATTTTTACTAATGCCAGTTGTTTCTAAGCATTTTATGATCCAACTATGTGGCAATGAGTCAAATGCTTTTTTATAATCAATCCAGACCATATTCAAGTTCGTTTTTCTTTTCTTACAATTTTCTAATATCATTTTATCAATTAGGAGCTGATCTTTTGTGCCCCTACTCCTTCTTTTGTTGCCTTTTTGCTCTACTGGCAAGATGTTGTTTGTTTCCAAATAATCCATAATGTTATCTGCAATAATGCCTGTGAGTAATTTAAAGGTTGTTGGCAAGCATGTTATTGGTCTGTAGTTTTCAGGTATTGTTCCTTTAGTTGCATCTTTCTGAATCAAGTATGTTTTTCCAGTTGTCAACCATTCATCAATTTGACCATTTTGTAAAATTTCATTCAGTTGCCTGGCCAACATTGCATGTAAACTGGTCAGATATTTGAGCCAGAAACCATGTAATTGATCATTTCCAGGTGATGTCCAATTCTTTACTTTTTTTACTCGATTTTTGACCATCTCAGTTGTTATTTCTAATACTTGCATTTGTTTGTTACCAATGCTTTCCTCAAAGTCATGTATCCACTTTGCTTCCTTATTGTAGTCCTTTGCATTTCCCCACAATTCTTTCCAGAATTCAGCTGTGGCCTGCTTTTCTGGTTTTTGACTTTTGGTGCCACCATTCACATTAAGACTTTGATAAAAACGCCGTTGGTCTGATCGAAATTGTTGATTTTGTTTATACTGGATGATTCGTGCCTCATATCTTTCAATTTTTCTAGCTGTTGCTGTTATCTGCTGTTTTACAATCTCTACAGCTTCATTGATGTTTCTTGTATCCAATCTATATCTTCTGATTAGCTGATCTATGATTTTTCTGTTTTTAAGCCGTTGCTCATGCATGTTCTTTAAGTTGCTAGCATCTGCCCTTAATTTTTTGACTTTTTGTTCTAATCGGATTTTCCACTTTGGCTTTGATGCTTTTTCCATTGTGTGATTAGGTACTTTGATTTTAATGCCTAGTTCATTAGTGACTATTACAGCTGCACTGTACATTAACTGATTTGTTTCCAAGATGGATCCCGATTCAATTGTTGAAAGCACTGCATTAACCATTTTCATGATAGGACCCAAAATTTTCTTAGGGACAGTTTTTAATGATGGTAAACGTTGCCTTTCCTCCCTAGCCAGAAAATGCTCCATGATCTTGTCCTTCAGTTCATTTTGTTTTTGAGTTGGTTCATCAGTTGGTTCAATGGTAAGTAGTTCTGGTGGTAGTGTTTTTATTTCCTCTCCGGCAGCTTCCTCTGAGAGTTCTCCTATGATTTCTTTAGTTGTGTCATGAGTATCACTTATTTCCTCTTGTGATGTTGTTGTTGTTTTTTTGCAATTTGCCTGAATTTCCTCAAGTTCAACTTCGCTAAACACTTTGTTTCGTATAATAAATCGCCTTTGATCTGCTAGTCGTTGTCCACTAACATTTGAATCTGGATATTGTTGTTTCCATAAATCATACATTCGCTTTAAATAGCCTCTTTTTTTTGGCTCTGAGTTGTAATAACAGGCCATTATGGCACGATTTTCATCTGCACTATATTTCTGTCGTTTTGTTGGCTGGTCCACTTGTAGCCCACTTGTCGACGGATGCCCAGGGACCTCAACATCCGCCGCGGCCCTTGTTAACCCGCGCGACGACCGATGCGGTATAGAATTTTTATTCGTTTCTTTCACCATGTTGTATGGGTTGGCGAGTTTTTTTATGGGGCCAGGTTGCCAACCTGACCCCAACCCTCCTCCTTTCTCATCCGGGCTTGGGACCGGCAATGGCGGAGTTGTTATTATTATTATTATTATTATTATTATTATTATTATTATTATTATTATTATTATTATTATTATTATTATTATACAATTGTATCACAGCGGCTAGTTGTTTCGCCGGATTTGGCATTGATTACTAGACTGGCCTCACCCAGGGGCCTAGGACATCGTAACGTATTTTCGTAATATACGTGCAGATCCAAGCAGTGCAGCTTTTTGCATTTGACTGATGGTGATTTTGCCAAGTTTTAACTGTTTTAAATGTAATTCCAGTGCTTTTGGAATAGCTCCCAGTGTGCCGATTACCACTGGAATTACCACTGCTGGTTTGTGCCATAATCGTTGAATATCAATTTTTAGGTCCTGGTATTTCGCAATTTTTTCATGTTCCTTCTCGTCGACCCTGCTATCACCTGGTATTGCGATGTCTATGATTGTAACCTTATTTTTCTCAACCATTGTGATGTCTGGTGTGTTATGTGCCAGTATTTTGTCCATTTGTATACGAAAATCCCATAGGATCTTGACCGTCTGATTTTCGGTGACTTTTTTAGGCTTATGTTCCCACCAGTTTGTTGTTGTTTTAATATTATAATTTTTGCACAAATTCCAGTGGATCATTTGTGCTACTGAATTGTGCCGCAATTTATAATCAGTCTGCACAATTTTTTTACAGCAGCTGAGTATGTGGTCAACAGTTTCATCAACCTCTTTGCAGAGTCTGCATTTGGCATCATCAGAGGATTTTTCGATTTTGGCCTTAATGGCATTTGTTCGGATAGCTTGTTCTTGTGCAGCCAGGATTAGTGACTCTGTTTCTTTCTTTAATGAACCTGTTGTTAACCATAACCAAGTTTTTTCACTGTCCACTTTATTTTCTTCCTAATCTCTTTCTTTCCCTCTCTCTTTTCCTTTCTTCTCACTGCCTTCCATGTCTTGGTAAAGGTAGATGACAAACATATATTATGAAATGTAATCTTCATAAGCCATTGATCTTTGGAACAGTTCCAAATTTTCCTTTGTTTAATAAAAGAAAGCGTAATTGGGTGTTGGGAAGAAATTGTGAGTGCTTCCAATTCCTCTGGGTTCTGCCTTCCATCTCTATTACTTGTTAATCCCATAAAGAATTTTCCTGTTTTAAAAGGTAAACTTCAGCTGAATTTGCAAATATTAGAATACAATGCATCCTCATTTCAGAAGTACTGTTAAGTAAACATCATCAGGCACTATAATGTTTGCAAAGGATTAGGCAGAAATTCTTTAAGCAGCAGTTCAGGACAGGGAAAGTGTCTATTTTAGCTTTTCTTGAACAATAGGCCGAGGTTCTTCCATTTAATGTACATGGCAAGCATTTGCAGGTGTTAAAGATGCAGACAATGCAAATTCCTCATTCCCCAGAAATCCAAAGTAAGTTCTGGAAGACAGCAAATAACTAAATGGTGAAAATTCCAGAGGCAGAAAAGAGTAATATGAATACGATATTGCTTGTCTTAAAGGATAGAATTAGGATGCATAATTCTAGATTTTGCTTCTTTATAAGTCGATTTTCTGTTTTAGCGGGATCTCTTTACAAAAAATTATGCCAGAGTTGGATGTGTGGTCTGGGAAGTGCCTAGACAATCCCACTCTGTTCCACAGAGTAATGTTAATTAAAAATATCTGCCTTAAAAAAGGTAAAAAAACAACATTGAAGTTAGCAATAAACAAAGGCATTTTTAGAAACCTGGCAATTGCACTCAAAGTAGGGAAAGACAGATGGATTAATCAATCCCAAATCCATAAGTGATTATACGCCATCAATGTCAACTGTTAGTGACCATATGAATAGATCTTCTCCAGGAATATTTGTTTCAATACTTGTGTTTCTGGTGGTTCCAGTTGCCACTGACAATTGTTATGGTGACATCTAGCTGCTTATTGTCCTTTTCCCTTTTCAGCATTAGAGAAGAAAGAAAACCTTTGCTTGTATGATTCTGATCTTTGACTTCTCCTAAGTTCCACTGAGATGTTTGTTTGAACTGTTCCATACTTTGGAAGTTTCCTCAATCAATGAAATAGCTTGCATATTTCAAAAGAAAGCAAGAAAGCTGAGGTGGCAGTAACACAGTAATGATTTTGTAATTATTTCCTCTAAAAACAAACAAAAAGTTTGAAATGAGGGAAATGGGCATCACCAAAAGATATAAGTTGCATTTTTTTTTCCTTCAGATCAAAATTTCCTTCTAGGTACTTTTGACAAATTATACCAAAAATGATACACATGCCTCTTTCAGATCAGCCATATTCATTCATATTACGTTCCTAGTATATTATAACTTATTTAGATATGCATTCCAATTATTCCTTAATTATTAAACTTAACCTTAAAATGCCAAAATGGTGCAATAAAATTGATAATAGATTCAACCTTATTTCATTGTGTCTCAAAACCCAGCTCCTAACTTTGAGCTTTAAAGTTACACAAGCAGATTTGACAAGAAGTTCTCCAGCTCGACAGACATGGGGGATGTGAGTCCTGAACAGCCTCACATGAATCCTGTCTGACAAACCAATTTTGGGGATCCTTCTTTGGATCAGAACCCCCCTGGAGGGGGGGAAGAAGGGGCAGTGTCTCATCAGACTCAGAGGGAGGCAACAGGTCCCTTGCAGGTCAGAGATTTGCCCTCTGAATCGGAGTAGGGGCGGCAGCATGGCAATATGGCTGCACAAGAAGCTGGCTTCCAGCCAAAGCAACTGAACAGGAGGGTGAGGTCGAGATGAAAGACTGGTAAGAAAATCCATTTAACCCACAGTCATAAATCAAAACTTGGAAAAGGCAAAGAATCTTGAGAGTACAAATAATATTAATAGACAGGTCTGTATTTTGGCAAAAGGAAAGATAGAAAGGAAAATGGAGGGTTGAAACACTACCCCCCCCCCAAAAAAAAGACATTTATTTGAAACAATTTGGACAGAAAGGGAGAAAGTAGAGAAGTGACAAACCCACTCAAATACAAACTCTAAATTTGCTTTTGGATTTGAAATAGAAACCAAACATTCCAAAGGAATTACTTTGTCCAAATGTCCTCCAACTAATATATCTTAAGCAACTCTAATTAATAAGAGGTGGAATGCAACAATGGAGAAAGCACTTTTTTTCTAACTGACAACTGATAACCTAAGGTTGCCTGTGCTGGAAGTTTTAATTAGCCAACTGCCATAAATCAGAACTTGGAAAAGCAGGAGGCGAAAGAAACATACCCGGGGTTGGCTATATGCAAATGCGTTCCAATTGATATATTTTGAGCAACTGTGGCCAACAAGAGATGGAGAGTGGCAAGGGGAAAATAATAACAAGGTCAAGAGCTGGGAAAATACGAATATATTTTTCTTTTTTTCTGCAAAAGATCAAGCTGGCTCCAGCTTCTCTTCCGTTTTCATATTAGTTGAATTAGCTAAATTTAAGGTGGACTAGAACTTTGAAATAAGATCTGTATAACTAACTGCAATTTTGGAACTGGATATTAAGGAAGAACAAAAGAACAAAATGGCTCCCGTCATTCTTCTCCACAGCAGCTGAATTAGATAAATTTAAGGTGGACCAGAACTCTGAAATAAGAACTGTATAATTAACTGTAACTTTGGAACTAGACATTATGGAAAGGTGGGAATTTGAAGAAATACATGAAATTATTAAAAATATGCATAAATCATTAAAATCAAGCCTAAATAGAATTCTGAATTCAGAGAAGCAGGTATTTAAAGAAGAAGAGAAGGAAGAAGGGAGGAGAGATAATGAAGGGGTAGAAATGGTTGGAAATAAAAAGCAGACAAAAAACTCCATGGGGTTTGGCAGTGGTATAGGAAAAATTGAAAAGGAGGGATGTGTCTCAACAAAAGGAAATAAAAAGCAGACAAAAGATGTTTCAGAGTTTGACAGTGGCATAAGGAAAATTGAAGAAGGAGGTTACGCCCCAACAAAGAGAAATATAAAAGCTTTCTTTGATGGAGGTTTGGGGAAAATTGAAGAGGGTGGACATGTCAAAACAAAAAAGGGGAGAATGCAGGAATAGAGAAGTGGGACAAAAGACTTACTAGGAAAAAATCAGACAACTAGAAATTGTTATATGGGAAAATATGAAGCTGAGATAAAGGGTTTACTCCTAAATATGACAATAAAATTAAGTTGCTAACTGATTGATTATGATAATGGAAATATAATTAAAGGTTAAAATATATGAAATATGGAGAAATATGAAATTGATATGGGAAAATAATGGAAATATAATTAAAGGTTAAAATATATGAAATATGGAGAAATATGAAATTGATATGGGGAGATGTAAAACAGAGGTTTGTGATTCACGTTTATACATGACAATTAAACTGAGTTGCTAATTGATTGAATATGACAATAGAAGGACAATTAAGCATGGGTCAAAGCATGGACATATATAGAACTTCTAAGATGATGAACAAAGTGAGATGTGTACTGCTTGTTATTCTATATAGTAGATTAAGGGAATTGTAATGAACATGAACAGTAAGGATTGCCATTTATAGACAATTAAGGGTAAGCTAAACCAAGATATGGAAAAATATAGAGAGGGAACATGAAATATACTTACAATGGGAAACTATCGAGATTTAAAGACAGAATAACGAGGTGGAGGCATGTAAGGATGCATAATTATATAAATATAATGATGAAAATAGCTGGGAATTGTAACCAGGTCTATATCTCGGCCAAAATGAGGCGGGGGGGGGGAGTTAAAAACACAATTATTATATATGTATACTTTTTTTTCTCTCTTTTCTTAAAAAAGGAGGAAAATATATGTTAAATTTAAATATGTATATTGAAAAGGAATTATAAATACCATCAACATAAAATGGAGCTTGCTCAGAATCTGAAATACACCAGGTAAATGAGATGAAGAGTGGGAAGAAAAAAGAGAGGCAAAGGAAGAAGAGAGGAATAGGAGAGAGGGCAGGGGGAAGAGGAGGAGAGAAAGAAGGAGTGGAAAGGGGAGAGAGGAGAAGGAGAGAGGAAGGGGAAGTAGAGAAGAGAAGGATGATAGAGGGAAGAAAGGAGGTAGGGAGGCGGAGGAGAGAGGGAGAAGAAAGTGATGGATAAAGTACAAATATGGTGTATGGGGAGCAGAAGAGCCAATAATTATTTTTGGGAGTTGATGGCAAGATAAATTGATGTAAACATTTATTAATACAATACAATGTTGGCTATGTAATAGTATACATGTGGTTATATGTTATGAAAATGAAAAAATGAAAAAATTATATTAAAAAAGTTACACAAGCAGACAGAATAAAAGCACAGATTTTCTCTTCTGTTGTTCTTACTGGGTGCATGTTTAATGAGAAAATGAGCATGCAAGAGTCCCTTTCACTATGTGTTTCCATAGCTTTAATCCAATCTCATTTAAGTGGTTAAAATTCAACAAAGCAACTTGGAGATAGATGATCTCTTCAACAATTGAAGGAAGAACAAGTGTTAAACAATTAGATACAAAGTCATACTATACTAAGTTAAGATTTTGTATCTATATAAAAATGCAAAGATCTTTACCTACGAAGCATATATTTGTTGCCCAATGGTTGCCCAATGTTGTATGGCTATCCTTCTGCTCAGATGTAATTTTTCATAACTGCTCTGAAAAAGAAAGATAATTTTAGCTTAAAAATATTATCAGTAAGGAACTTTATGTGTAAGTATATACCAATAGCACCTAAACTTATATACCACTTCATAGTGCTTTTACAGCTCTCTAAGTGGTTTTACAGAGTCAGCATCTTGTCCCCAACAATCTGGGTCCTCATTTTACCAACCTCAGAAGGATGGAAGGCTGAGTCAACCTTGAGCTGGTGAGATTTGAACTGCTGAACTGCAGCTAGCAGTCAGCTGAAGTAGCCTGCAGTACTGTACTCTAACCACTACACCACCTCAGCTCTACATCTATCTCTACTACATCTTGCTTTGCAGGAGAACTGATGCTGCATGAAAAGTTATTAGAGAAAGAATATTGGTATTCCGTTCAATGAGATGCCAACTTTGGAGTGGTTATGACAGCAATTCTGTTTCAACATTTGCATAGGACAGCCAGTGTGATAAAACTATTGTTGGATTAGGATCAGGGGGGACCTGTTTCAAGTTGACCCCAGCTATTTGTAACATTGGACCAGTAATAACTTCTTCTTTCCCTAATTTATATCATAGGATGGCAGCTGTTATGAGACAAAATTGAGAATCATATTTTATGAACACTTCTTTGAGCTTCTGGAGGGAAAGACAGGATATGACTCTAAATAACTAAATAAACTAGATTCTTAGGAAGACTGCCAGTACATTCAATGTAGGCTGATCTCAGAACAGTTAAACTTACATAAGTAATACATTTTGAACATTTAAATCAATTTACAGTATTTGCTCTGATGTCTTAATGCTTCTTCTATATTACATTGTGGATTATAGCTGGTAAATTTTTCATTAAAAATAATCGTTATCATTTCCAAGTGACTTTTCTTTTTTGTGTCTGTGTATGTTTTTTAATTAAAAGATTTATCAACTGCTTTTCATGTGGATGAAATTCCCAAAGTAGTTTGCACTACAATAAACTCACCAAAAAAAAACCTATAAAATGACATAAAAATTAATTATTTAAAAAGCACTCGAACCATGCAACCAATCATTATTAGAGTTAGCTAGCTAAGGGGTAGACAGGGAAATGCTTGAGCAAGCAATTAAGTGTTTAACTGCTGGTGGTAGGCCTTCATTTTGGAAGTCCAGCAGATTTTAATGGGCAGATTAACACCATATAGCAGGCACTGCTGTGCAGAATGCTCTTCTCCACAGTCTTGCTAAATGAGCATCAAGAGGTCACAGGACAATAAACAAAGTCCCTGGTACAGAACAGAAAGGCCAGTAAAGTGTTAGATTAAGCAGCTTGTGAAGAGAAAGTATCTGAATCAAAGGATAAGAAATTTCTCAAATTGTGGTAATCTGGTGATTTAACATGCATTCATGTCTCCCAAAGGTGCTTTTCCAAGAGGCAGCTGGACTTTCTGGTTTTCCTTTAAAGATGTTTTGCTTCTCATCCAAGAAGCTTCTTCAGCACAAGGACCAGTCCTAGGTCATTTTTTTTCAGTGCCATTGCAACTTCAAACAATAGTTAAATGAATAATCATAAACGGAGGACTACCTGTACTGGATGACCACTACATGTCCCCAAGGTGCTTTTTCAAAAGGCAACTGGACTTTCCTTTCAGAAAGAAAAGAAAGACCAGTTGCCTCTTGAAAAAGCACCTTTGGGACAACCATGGCCTGGATGGCTGAGAATCTCCATAGACATTTATTTAGGCATTCATGTGCTTTTCTTGAGCAGCCAGACTCAGCTGCTATGACCATTCTCGGGTGTTGCTCTTCAAAAAAATAAGTATATTGAGAAGTAAATTCTTACTAATCAATCTTTCTAGATAATTTACTCTTCGAGATTATAAAATATGTCTGAATGGAGCATGCAAATAGCCAAGTAAGCATATAAAATCATCTGTTTACTAAACATGTTTACTAAACTGTTGGCACCTTGAAGGTCTTCATTAGGATTAGCTTTATAAGGATTCAAGCTAGGGCATGTTCAGCTTCTGTATGTTTGGGGTTAAGTTTTCAGTTGGTAGATATCTTATCTTTCTAGACTATCATCATTCCCACAAGTAGTACACGATAGCATAGTCCTTCTCCATAATTATCTTCTCCCAGTGACATTTCGTACACTTAAACACGGCTGATAGTTTTCCCTACTTCTCCCTCACTCTGTCCCCCTTTTTAGGTCTAATCGCAGTCCAATGAAATCCCAAAAGAAATATCTCTTGTGCATGCTTTAGTACCTCTAAGTACTCAGTATAATTTTGGGTTGCCTAGCTCTTATAGCAGTATTAATATAATATCCTGCCTTTATTTCTGAAAATCATTGGGAGCTTTGTTTTTACTTGTAAGATTTCCTGATATCAAGATTGTTCTTGTCTTCTTGGGTAAACACTCTGAGCACTGACATGTAAGGGATCGGGAAAGCAAATTTTTGGAAAGTCAGGAGGGATTGCAGGGTGATTTCCCCATATCTTTGTAAAGAAAAAAAAACATTAGCATAATTCCTCAAATGCAGACTATCTGAGATACCTTTGAGTTATTTATTAATATTTAAAGAGGTTTTTGGCATCAGGCAGGGAGCATAATTCTTGAAAAGAGCTGACAGCAGACTCCATTTGTTAACTGGAAAGACATGTCTAAACTTTGCCAAAAGAAACAAAGTACTGAAAAAAGCACTTGCTATGAGGAGACCGTGCCTTTTTCAGCTAAAAGGTTTATTTATTGCAAGGGAAGTTTTGCTTAGTATTGTGTGGTCAGTCTTCTGCTCCTTGGTGAAATCTAGATTACCCATAAAGATTTTTTAAAAATAAAAAAAATAAAAAGCAAGGACTTTTTGCATGGTTGAAAGTCAGTTTATCTCAGCAAAAACAGCAAAATGATCTTAGTTTGCTTAAAGATTTATTATAAGCTTTTGGGCCAGAGTCCACTATATGTGATATGTGAGCTTCAGCAGATCTTAGTAGCTAAGCTACATTTCCAGGCTCCCAATCCATTCTTGGCTCTCCCCCTCCCCTTCCCTGGCATACTATTTTCTAGATCTTTCTTTTTTTGGAAGGACAGACACTGAAGCTGAAAGCTCAAATACTTTGGCCATCCAATGCAGAGTTCCCCAATCTTCCTGGCTTTGCGGACCTGAGGGCCATGACTCAGAGGGAATGGTCCTGCACACACGGTGGGCAAATGCCCATCCATGCAGCTCTATTTGCCCAAGCACTTCTTGTGCAAATGGAGGGCACTTGCAAGTGGGGATGCACACACACACACACACACACACACACACACACAGAGTGTGGTCACCTGCCATTTCTGCAGCCCAGTTACAAACAGCTCAAGGCCCAGCAAGACCCCTGATCTAATGAAATGTAAATATTTCATGAACGAGGCGTGACAGTTTTCTGTTACTTAGGCTGCAGTCTTCGTTAACGGCATACCTTAACCCCTTGTTACAGCGCCTGTGGCTACACTTTGTACAGTAGCATGGAAGATTTATTGCGCCCTGATGGACCACTGCATTCTTTGCAGCTATAATTCATTTAAATTGCAGATACTATTAGTTTGTTATACTAATAGTTCTAGACACTATTACTTTGTTGTGATTTTAGGTATTGGTGCTGGAAAAGACTTTTGAGAGTCCCTTGGACTACAAGGAGATCAAATGAGTCAATTGTAAAGAAAATTAACCCTGACTGCTCTTTGGAAGGACAGGGACTGAAGTTGAAGCTCAAATACTTTGGCCAAGAAGAAAGGATTCCTTGGAAAAGAGCCTGATGTTGAAAAAAATGGAAGGCAAAAGTAGAAGGGGATAGTAGGGGACAAAATGATTAGATAATGTCATTGACACAATGAATTTGGAAAACTCCAGCAGACAGTGGAGCTACAGTCTATGAGGTTGTGAAGACATGACTTAGCAACTAAACCAGAAATTATTGAGCTTCCTTCAGTGTAGGTATTTGAAGAATCAAGAAAAAAGGCCACAGTTCAGAGGTTTCAGATATGGTGGTTTGATAGTTTTCCATTCCAAGGATGTGCAGATGTTAATATATCTAACAACAATTGGAATAAAAAGTATATTTCCCCTTTTCCTCTTAAGATGATCCAACCTCACCATAGGCTTACTTTAGAACAGTGTTTCCCAACCTTGGCAATTTCAATTTCAAGATAAGTGGCTGAGAAATTCTGGGAGTCTACCTATCTTGAAGTTGCCAAGGTTGGGAAACACTGCTGTAGGGAAAAGAAACAAGAACAAGGGCATCTGTTCAAAAGATAAGACACAATGGCATCTGCATTCATGTAATTTAAATCTTTTCTCTTTTTTACATGTAGGTCTTCATTATTGAAGCTTGATTGCCATCCTGACTGTTGGAAGAAATGTCCTTCTGGGTTCGCCCCCAAGTGGGGAAAAATACACTGGAGGCATGGAGGCTGCTTACAAAGATGGTTTAATGGAGGACAGGACCGCATGGCTGGAGGTCCTGGGGAAAAAGGTGATCACATGCTTCCAGGTGTTGGGTGAAGAAGAAGAAAAGGGAAGAAGAAGGGACGAAGAAGGGCTTGCAAGGCTTTTTATAATCTGTTCGGTCCCACCTCTCTGTTTCCTGTTCCTGTGTAAGAAATGTATTCTGATTGGTTTCAGACTCATATGGGCCCATGCAGGGGCAATCCTCTAGGCTGTTTTGAATCCAGGTTTCGTTGAGTTCAGATGCCATGTGGTCAGTTATATTACCATGCCTTTATTCCCTTCCCCATGGAGCTGAAGGGTAGAACTCTTTTATTATGTAAAGTGGACTAGCTTGGCCTTTAATGACTCATGGACAAAAGGTGGGGGCAGGAAGCTGCAGGGAGAGTTACCTTGTCCTTTTGAAACATGTTTCTTTTCACATCCAGAGAAATATTCTGCCTTTTCAATATTTCCTAGGATATTTCATTTTTCTGGGAGAGGGCTGGGTGATAACTTCCAACACTGACTTTTCTAGATGCCCCTCCTGTGAAGATCTGTCTCTTGGTCCTTTTTAAGTCAATTATGTTGCTTGCCTTCAGAGATAAACATAAGCTTTTGAGAAATGTTTGAGAAATATTTCAGTTTAACCAAGTAGGGTGCTGGAAGATACCTATAGTAGTTCCTATAGGCCAGTGATGGCTAACCTTTTTGTCGTCACATGCCAAAAATTGCCCATAATGCAATGCGTATACAACACCCATGTGCCCCACCCCCTGTGCATGCATGTGTGACCCCCCCTGCCCTCCACCCATCACCCACCCTCCACCCACTTTGTGCATGTGTGCACGACCCCTCCCTGCGCCCCTTTTTAAGTCTAGTAGGTCTCCCTTCAGCCTCCTAGGACCAAAATTGGGTCACAGAGGGGTGGGCCACATCCTCCCCATCCCATTTTGGGCCTAGTAGGCCTCCCTGCAGCCTCCTGAGACCGAAAATGGGACATGGGGGAGAGCCACACACCCCTGCACTCCCCTGCCTCCCACACATGTGTGTTTGACCCGACCCCCATGCATGCATGTGCATCTCCTGCATGGATCCCACTCCCCATGCATGTGCAGCAGAGACCCAAAAATCAGCTGACCGGCAGGAGGCGCTCCTGCATGCAATGCATGGAAAACATTTTGGAACTGAACTGAGAGCATACATATTTTGCCTACATAATTTCTGCCGGTATGTACTGTATATCCAGACATTCTTACTGACATTGCTGTAGCAGTCAGAATAGAAAGAATATAAGGGGGAAGGGAGAGAATAAAATAAATCATGGAAATAGTTATTGGATTAGGAAATAGAAATGCTGAAGCTGAAATGTTCTCCTGAAATTTAAATAGTTCATGAATGGCACTTCAGTGCAGTTTTCTGTTAGTTGGGCTTCATTCTTCATTAACTGCATACCTTGCCTCTTGTCAGAGTGCATGAAGTTAAATTTTGCACAGTAGCACCTTGATTTATTGCACTGCATTCTTTGCAACTATAATTCATTTAAATTGCAGATAATATTAATTTGTTATATTAATAGTTTTAAACACTATCACGTGGTTGTAATTTTAGATATTAAGGAGAAGGGGACAGCAGAGGAGGATATAGTTAGATAGTTCAATTGATACAACAAACATGAATTTGGGCATACTCCAGGAGATAGTGCAGGTCAGGGGATCCTAGTATCCAATAGCCCATGGGGTTATGAAGAGTCAGACATGACAAGAACAATACATTTAGATGCTCCCATGTAGACTATATCCTGGATCATACAGTGTTACACATGTGTTTTAATTCTGTCTTAAACTTTATTTTGTATATTATGTGTACTGGTCTACAACCACAATAAACTGAAATTGAATTGATCCGTGCATCTTCCACCTGATTATTCACTTAATAATACAATCCAATGCATGCTTCCTAATATACAATTCCCATATGTCTATTGGGTTTTCAAGTGTAGATTAGGAGTTGGAATTAAATCTTTATGTTTCTGCATATGAGGAAAAATATATTTTCAAAAACATTTTTGTCACAAAAATCATTATATTTGAATGAGTCATTGCCCATTTTCTCTAGAAAGGAATACCTTTTAAAATATTTTTGCTATCAGCATATCAAAGTAACTTTGAAAATCTGTTGTTTGAAGGGAACTGAACGTTCCTTCTAATCAATTACAATGTTTGCAATCAGTAAAGCTAATCAAGTAATGGCCTAACATGGCAGTTGTAATTATGAATTTTAACAAGGAGTATTTTTCTTTGTGGTTGGATATATTTATGCAAGTTTGAGTCATGTCAATGATGCTTGTTTATGAAAAGCTGCTTTCAGATGATGTGAGAAGAAGTTGGAGATTGACACAGACAATACTGTGCAGATTTTGATTTATGATCAATTGTAGTAATTAAACAAGCTAGTGCATCCATATAAAAGATCTTAAAAGAGCCAGCCAATCAGAGAGCAGGGGGTGGAGCAAGAGTGGTGCGGACGGGCAGGGGGAGGGAGCTGGAACCAGTTCTAAATGGCACAGTAGATTTGTGGAACCTCTTCTATAGAAGAGGTTATAACTGGCAGGAACCCACCCCTGCACCAGCCTGAAGATGGCGAGTGGGACTTCTTCGAAACGTCGCCAAGACACTCTCAACCTTACATGGGAAAAGACCCAAATATGCCAAGACCTGCGCGCACGCACACACACACACACACACACACACACACACACACACACACATATATATATATATATATATATATATATATATATATATATATATATATATATATATCTTCAGATGTTTCAAGAAACGATTATGTATTACCAAATAGTTGTCAGCTCTTAGCAGCCACACAGATACATTTTCTCTGTGATGATTGGCTCCTAAGATTCTTGTTCAGCCCAGTTCACTTATTGCTACTGCAACTGACTCCATCCACCTTGTTGCTGGTCATCCTTCTTGTCTTCCACTGTCCATAAAACTGAAGTAGGATAAGTTGAGCTTGCTCATTTGGATTGGTTTGTTCAATGGAATATTTGCTTGTTTTCTACAATATTCTCAAGAGTCTTCTCCCAGATTCAAGAACTAGCCTATTTTAGGAAACAAGGTTCAAATTGTCTACTATTTCATTTTCCTTCCCGCCCAATATAACACACTATGTATTCTACTCTTTTGAATAGACTGGCCAGTGGCCTACTATCCTTTGTTTTCACAGCCACCATAATTATTCTCATCTTGTGCTTTACTTATTTTGTGAGAAATAACTCACAAGTTGTTGTTTTTTAAATGAGAGTCAATGGTGTCCCAGAACAAAACCAAGTTATTGGGTTATAAAAATAAAAGGAAAAGGGGTGGCAATGGCATTGATGATAATGATGCTTCCAATAATATACAAATTAGCCCTTGGGAATCAAGAGTGCATGGAAGAACTAGATCAAGTTTGGATAATATTGGAAGGGTATGATGAGCATAGAGTTAACACACTTCCATGCTACCCTGACATTTTTGGCAATAAATATAAATCAGGCCACCAGGAATATAAGGAGTTTAAATAAAGTTATTTAATGAAGGTTAAAAAAAAGACACAAAATGAATCCCTTAATTCTCTACCTCTTCAACACCAGCCCATAGATAGATTTTTCTATGGAAAAAGGTGGCGGAACGGCTTGTATCTTGGATGTAATTACCCAGAAAAATAGTGTTTGATGATTTGGGAGTAGAAGGAGTCACACTGGCTGTTTCCATACTTCTTGGTAAATGCCTCATAAACTTACAATTTTCTCATCCTCCTGCTGAACAGCTATATTCCCTGCTGATTCTTAATTTGATATGTTTCTGTTTTGTCTACTCTTCCTTTTTTGCTAAATTAAAACAGCCGCAAATCTGGGAATCTTTCTTTATTAAAAAAAAAAGTTGCTGTAACCTTATTGGAGTTTTTTCCCCCACTGTATCTTTGCATCTGTAAATGTTAGGCTGTTATCCTGTTATCAAAACGTAGAATAAGAATAAGTTATCTGTGTTTTGGGACAGGAAGGAAGGATATGCACTCCTATTTAGCAGAGGTTTCACTGCCGTTGAGCATCACAGTAAGTCATGTGTGTTTATTCTGTGACTTTTTTATAACCACTTTAATATTAACTTTTTTTAAAAAAATGAGGAGTCAACAGAGGACAATGCCATTCTTTTCAGAGATGATCAAGGGAATGAATAAGTGCCTTAACAAAACACTGATAGAGCAGGCCCAAACAATTCTTCGCTTCCTTTGATTTACATGTCTATACAGAACAAGAAAGTTCATCAAGTACTTCTGGATAATCAAGCAATTAAATAGAACAACGTATCTTTTTTAATTATCAAAACACACACACACAAACATTAAAACAAAGCCAACTAGGCATATGATTTGATGCAAATGAGGAAGCAAATTATAAGTAAAAGTTTTTTTTTTTAAAGTAGCATGTAGTATCTACACTGCAAATATTGGAGTATAGGGTGGGGAAGGATTTCCTTAATGTCTCATAAGCTAACATGGGTAGATAAGTTTTAATTGTCACCACAAGCAGTAAAGGCAAAAGAAAGAAAAAATTCCTGAGTGATACAAGGAAACTTCACTTTTCCTGAATCAGGGATATCATCTATTTTTTTAAATCCCCAGTGAAGGTAAAGGAAATGCAATTTTAGTGTAACATCCTTTTATTATGTGCAGATGTTTACTGAAGAATGGAGTAATGTGTTATGGGGGGAAGGACAGAAAAGGGTTTTTAACCACCACCCCCTTTGTCTGTTATCAATTAAAATCATCAAAGCAAAATTATTATCCAGATTACAATGTATCATTTGACTTTTAGGAAGGAAAAGGGGAACACAACTTTTAAACCTGTAAGCCATCAAACAAATACTGTACATTCTCATCCAATGGGCTAGTATGTTGGCATCTGTTTTTAACAACTGCGGGGGGGGGGGGAGAGTAGAAATCATGTTTGTATGGTCAAGCTCTCACTTGTTTTAAACAAGCCTTGAGGCACAAATCCAAAGGGACAGATAATTTTTCTCTCTTCCTTTCTGCTTCTTTAAGCATACCTCAACATATTTTCAAGAGGGAAAAGCTGTTCCCTCGGAGCTAAGAAGGTGGTATCAGAATGAAGGGAAATGGTAATAAGGATATGCCAGAATATAATTCTGGAATACTAGAATTAGTAGAAACTTGTTATTCTGTAAACCTTTGTAATTTGTAACATATATATGTAAACATTTGTTTTCTGTAACACACACATTTATTATGCTTTTATATTTGTAACATATATATGATATATGATGTCTTGGATACTTGCTGTAAATACCTTTTGTTTCCTTCAACTAACTTCCTGTAACACTGTTATTAGGGTCTGTAAAATATCTGGCATTTGTCAAAACCAAACTCCTTATCTTTCTCTTCTACCTAGAATATAGCTCAGATCAGAGCTGCTAACATTCACAACTTTGATGTGTTCCCTGAACACCAGGGAGATAAGTGATCAATTGAGAGAAGAAGAGGGAGGGAGGCTTCAAAAAGAAAACAAACAATCTAAAATGAGGTATTTTGAGTCAATACTCTGAAATATCAGATTTCATTCAGATGGCTCAGAATCATTTCTTTTATAGGTTTAATTAAGCATTTATTCTGGTATATCCTTATTGCCATTTCCCTTCAAGGAGAAACAAAGTGTGGGAAAATCTTCACGATGAGCTAGTATTTTTTGCAACTGGCATATCCAATTACCTTTCTTGTCTACAGCAATCCTGCAGCTGAGAATTGTTTTTCAATTTGCTATGGTAATTTAGATTCTATTCTTCTCTATCATGGGTTTGGGTGGTAGCAGCCATCCTCAACCAGGGTAACATTTTGTAATTAAAACTCCCAATATCACTGAAGATAACGCACCTGTATTTTAAAATGATAGTCTATCATTTCAAATAAGATTTATTATGTACCGAATTTTATAATATCTCATGTAAATTTAATGCACTGCTATCCCAAACATTTTTAATTAGTTAATTTTACAGTAAGATGGGTATATATTAAAGAATATATAGGTGTATCTTTTGGTTTTTAATGGATGCCACTTTGAGCTCCTAAAGGAAAGATGGGACATAAATATAACAAAAAAAATCTAATATAAACATTACATCTGAGAGTCATATCTGTCAGCACACAAGCTGTCAGCTCCAGTATGCATGCACGCACCAGCCAGCTGATTTTTGGCTTTCTGGAGAGCTGGAAGGCTGGGAGAGGCCATTTTCACCCTCCCCAGGCTCCAGGAAAATTGGGGAGGGCGAAAAATGGACCCTACCAGAAGTTCAGAAACGATCCATTCGGAAACTTCCAGTCGGCCCGTTGGGCCTGTTTTTCGCCGTCCCCAGGCTCTTGAGGCTTTCCTGGCGAAAACGGCCTCCGCCGCCCCCCCTGGAGGAAATCCCAAGTTCAGCTTGGAAGTGAGCAGTGCGCCACATGAGGGAAGCATGTACTTGCCTGCGCATGGGGGGGGGGGCGCTTTGTATTATGGGTGCCGGCAGGTGCTCGCATTTTTGGCACCCGACAACAAAAACAGTTAGTGGATCTAACAAATGATTGCTAAGCATTCAAAAACCTGTAAAATCCCTTCCATCCAGAATTGGATTCTACTAGGATAAAATAAAAAATGCTTCCAAAAGACATATTTGTAAAAGTTTTTAGTGGTAAGGGTATAATAGTAGTAGATGAAAGCCCCCCCCAAAAAAAACCTACACTTCTCTTGAGGCACAGATGGGCTTTCCCACAAAAATTAGACACAGCCATAAAATGGCCATGCTGACTGATTTTGCTAATTGAGATTCCAGTAACAAGAAGCATGTATAATTAAAATGAAACCCTACATAAACAAAAGCTTGGATTTACCTCTTTGCAATCGTATTTTAAAAGGGGGTAGCAGGAAAGGGGGATGCTTATAATACAGCTGCTGAATCATTTTCTTGACATTTGTATTGAAACACATTATCACCTGCTACTCAGGATATTTTCAGAAATATATATCTTCACTGTTACAGTTTCAAGTAATGGCTTCCACATGCAAAGGTCAAAGACTGGGGAACAGTCATATCACCTGGCAATTACCTCCTACATGATATTTTTCGATGGATACAGTTCAGAAATCCATTGGCTGTAAGGCAACAGCTAATAAAGACCATCAGTGAGGATGTGACAGAAAAACTTTTAAATGAGTGAAGAAACAGACCAATCTGTTCTTTCAGTTTCTATTCTGAATCATTCCTCTCATGAGCTTTCTTACGTCATGAACAGCTGGAATTAGTATAGCGCTATCTAGATATATTTTTTTCTAAACTTCTCCAGTACGGCATGAAAAGAAGGGAGAGAGTCCATTTCAGATCACCATCACCATCACAAAGGCTTAAATTAATTAATTTAATGTAACCACGTGACCACCCCAGATTTTATCACTTTGTTTATGCTGGTCATTAAGCAAACTCTCTGGGCATTAAGCCAATCTAATAGTTGCAATGGGTCCAGTTACTAATGCCATTTTTGGCCATTTAAAAAAAAATTGTAGTCATGTGACTGCAGGATGTTACAAACAGCCATACATGCAGGTCAGTTGCCAAGGGCCCAGAATGCTGTCATGTAACCTTAGGAGGAAGGTAGGTGTGGGATTCTACCAGTTTGGACCGGTTCAGATGATCCGGTAGCTCTGACTATCAGCTTGAGAGTGACCCAGTTCGCTCCAACTTTCAGTTGAGCCTGCGTGCCTGTCCCTGTGCTATACTCACCTATATTCCCTTTTCTGAAGCCCAGCTGATAGGCGCAGCAGAGTAGATTGCCGCGCCTCAGCTGTTTTCCTCTCCAGCGGTAATGTGGAAGGCAGAGGTGGATTTCTGCCGGCATTACTGCCGGTTTGGTGCGCACGTGATTTTGCATGCACATTCTCACTTAGTTCACATGCGCACCCGACGCGCGCTCTGCCTGTGTGCACAGTTGCCTAGAAATAGGCAACTTTTAAAAAGGTAAAAAAAAATGTTGCGGCGACTGGGGAACTGGTTAAGGGGCATGGCAAGAATGCCTTCCCTACCGGTTCAGAGACCCAGTCGCCATTTCCACTACCAGTTTCACCGAACCAGTGCAAACCAGTAGGATCCCATCCCTGGACGAAGGTGGCCACTGTAACTTTGAATGAGGGTCATAAGTATTCCTGGGGAATTAGAAGTTGAGGAATGAATATATTATATATCACAGTTATGATATATATATCATATATATAACTTTACATAACATGATATATAAAAACAAAAACATTAAAAATTTAAAAAAGAGAAACTAAGAAGGAAAAGAAATTTTTTTTTCAATAGTCTCTAGTACAGTAGATATTCAATTATTTGCTGGTGAAATTGAGGGTGGGATGAGGTTAGCTCCGTTCTGTGTTTTATAGTGCCTCAGAGCCTCACGGTGCCTTCCTCAGATGCTATTAGAGAATGAAAATTATGGGTCACGGCAATCCATTGCTCTCTTTGGAAAACCCCAGGCAAGAAAAAGAAAAGAAAATTTTGAAAAGAAGCTAATGAGTCAATTTCTGAAATATTGGGATCCCCAACTGGTTTCTGATAAATGGGCATTTAGTACTTTTCATCATAGCCATTCTAGAAGGAGGAATCCATTTTGTGGGACCATTTAAAGAGTCCAAAACCTTTAGAACAGTATATACTATACTAAACTTAGTATATACTATACTCAACTTTAGTATAGTATATAAATACTATATGCTTTAAATGCATTAAATTTATCATAAAATTATTTATTGTCTTTTCTATAGTATACTAAATAGGCTAGGTATACAGTATCTATGCATGACTTTATACTAGGTACGAAATCACCAAACCAAAATTTGATCTTCAGTAAGTCCTTGAGGAAAGTATAAAAATGAAAAAGAGCTTTTTGAGAATGAACATGGTGGTAAATAGGCTTGAATTATGGTATCTTGTGTAAAAAAAAGAAAAAAAACCGTATGAAATTAAGGGATTTTCGTTTTTGCTGAATTGTTAATTTGTTTGTTATTTATACACTTTATGTGACAGCTCAGTTCATTAATTTTAGGCAGATAGAAATACAACACGGACAAATATAAATGGTTCAACCAAGCAGGGAATAATGCAAGAATGTTTGATGTGGCTCGGATTGTTTATTGAGTTTATGGAGAAATTTATAAGTAATGTTTATGGTTAGAGATACCATCCTTAATTTTTACAGTTGAGATCTACTTGTACTTCTCTATGCAGATGAATGGCTTTGATGGCTCAATCTAAATGGTTTTCAAAAAGCCTTAGAATGTATTTTGTAAGAAGGAATGTTCTGATAATAAGATATCAAGAATCATGCTGATTGGGTTTGGCAGATACGGTGGAATCAACATCAGTGAAAGCAGTTTACAACTAATAGATTCATCTGTGTACTTTCTTAGAATGATAAACAAAGATGGAAAGAGGAAAAAGAGTTGGAAAAATATTAAAATGTGTTAATAATGATAGAAGAGAGAAGAAGGTGGTATTTAGACTGTTCCAGACAATGAACAACTGTTTAAAGGAGTAAAGGAGACCGTCACATTTCTAGGTTCTATCATATCTCAAGACCTAAAATAGACACCTAACATCAAAAACATCATCAAAAAAGCACAACAAAGAATGTTCTTTCTGCATCAACTCAGGAAGCTCAAACTGCCCAAAGAGCTGCTGATACAGCTTTACAGAGGAATTATTGAGTCTGTCATCTGCACCTCTATAACTGTCTGGTTTAGTTCTGCAACCCAACAAGACAGACACAAGACTTCAGAGGAGAATTAGAACTGCGAAAAAAAAACCCAAACCAATTACTTCCAACCTGCCTTCCATTGAGGACCTGTAACTGCATGAGTCAAAAAGAGGGCCATAACAATATTTACAGACTCCTCGCATCCTGGACATAAATTATTTCACCTCCTACCCTCAAAATGATGCTATAGAGCACTGCACACAAAGACAACTAGACACAAGAACAGTTTTTTCCTGAATGCCATCACTCTGCTAAACAAATAATTCCCTCAACACTGTCAAACTATTAACTAAGGCTGCATTACTATTACTATTAGCCTTCTCATCGCTCCTATCACCCATCTTCTCCCACTTATGACTGCATGACTGTAACTTTGTTGCTTGTATCCTTATGATTTATATTTATATTGATTGTTTCCTGATTGCTTATTTGTACCCTATGACTATCATTAACTGTTGTACCTTAAGATTCTTGACGAATGTATCTTGGCTTTTTATGTACACTGAGAGCATATGCACCAAAGACAAATTCTTTGTGTGTCCAATCATACTTGGCCAATAAAGAATTCTATTCTATTCTAAAATGAATGTGCCTATGAGTTGGGGACATCAGGTTGAACATCAAACTTACTTGGATGCAATGGCAATGGGTGATGAAACAAGAAGAAACCTTGTTACTTTTCTATAATAGAATAACAGAGTTGGAAGGGACCTTGGAGGTCTTCTAGTCCAACCCCCTGCTTAGGCAGAAAACCCTACACCACTTCAGACAAATCGTTATCCAACCTCTTCTTAAAACTTTCAGTATTGGAGCATTCACAACTTCTGGAGGCAAGTTGTTCCACTGATTAATTGCTCTAATTGTCAGGGAATTTCTCCTTAATTCTAAGTTGTTTCTCTCCTTGATTAGTTTCCACCCATTGCTTCAGAAGGCCCTGAAGAAATGGTTCTGTCAGGAGGCTTGGGGGAATCCAAGATGATAAGAAGTTGATCAAAAAGCTTGTTTGATCATATTTGGTTCGCTCATGGTAGGGAGGAGGGAGAGGTTTTAAATTGTGGCTTTCCATTGCTATGCATCACCCATAGTCACATGTGTGAGTTAGGCAGCCATAGAAATTCATTTAATAAAAATAAAAAAATAGATAAGAGATAGGATAAAGAATGAGTGGATGTTGAATGAACATGACTGATTTCAAAAATGACTAGTGACTAGGATAAGAGAAGAATGTTGATATGGTTCGGCCATAGAAACAGAATGAATTGCATTCTGTTACAGTCCTTTTCTGTGTTCTGCATAATATTGATTATCCCAAGAATGATGATTATGTATATATCTGCGACAAATGTTGAGATTCATTGGTTTGGATTGATTCACTTTCCAAACACATGTCGTTCTCTCCCATTTTTCTCTCTGATAAAACGCATACAGTACATTCTCCTCTGAGATTCCTGATGGCTAAATATACATTTGTCCTGCTGGCTGAAATATCTTCCAAAAATATGTTTCTGCCTGTTCTCTCGAGCCTGCCTAATATAAACTAATTTTTCTTTTTCTTTTCTCGTAAAAGGAAAATGAAAGAAAGGAACTTGTAACACATGAATGAAGGAGCTCTGGGGCTTGACTCCTTTTGTCCTATGATTATTTGTTGACACAATAAAAAACACATTAAATACTGTGTCAACATTTACTCCCTTCAGTTTTAGTAGTGTTATTATTGGATCAGCTCCTAAAATCCCCACTCAATAGGGCAATCATCATAAAACATGCAAAAAACCAGAGATTTCCATGGACTCTTACCTGCTGCAGCTAGGGCAAGATTCAAAGCTTACCCAATTCCTGTAAAACTCTCTAAATGCTGTAAATAACTTATAAAGTTCATAATTGTTATGGTTTCTGCAGTAGAAAAGGGAATTCAAAAAAATGAGAAATGGCAATCAGGCCAATTTAAGAGAGCAAAACCTTCGGCTGAAAACTTCTATAGATCACCCTTCAATATTTCAGGGGCAGATTAGAAGATAAAATGTTTAACATACATTAAAAGAATCCTAACTATGTGGAACAATAAAGGGGAGAAAAAGAGAGAAAATCTATAAAATCCAACACTAGAAACCTAGCCTGCAAGCTTAAAAATGTTTTTTTTGCCTACAAACTGAAGGGACATTAGCAATGTTCCCTGGATAGTATTTGTCAAACCTAAAGGTAGATAACTCCAAAGTCATGAATACTAATACTATTTTTATTAGAGGACTGCAGAAACCGAATCTTGCAACTCTGAATTTACACACACACATACACACACACAGCTTTTATCCTAAAGAGAATTAGAGAGGGTCCAATCTGAGACACATTCTCAAATTACATTTCTATTGCAGACTTGGATTACTCTTATCTTACTATTGCCTTGGCTGTGGCTCTTCCTTCGGCTCCTCAAGGTTATTCTCACAGCCCATTACAGCATTCTAGAAACAGGATGCTGCCTGAAAGTCCCTTGCATCCTGGTGATTGTCTTAGCTTTCAATTACATTCATAATTCAAATTCTCTATTTGAATTATTTGATATAGCCAATGAGAAATAGCATAAATAAAGTATGGAATGAGAAAAACATTCAACCCTGAAATAAATGTTGGTAACTTATCTCCGTGAGGGACAGACAGACTATAGCAGTAATGGCTAACCTTTTCCGGACTGAGTGCCCAAAGCGCATGTGTGCTCAAACCCCCAAAATGAAGTGAGTGCCCCCCCACACACACGTTCTGCCCCATGGCTCTTGTGTGTGCCCCTGCACGCGTTCCGCACCACACATGTGCATGCAACCCCCCCTGCACACTCCCCACCCCCTCACATATGCAAGGGTGAGGGCCCCCACATGTGCCCTTCCCCACACGCACGTACCCCCTGCAGAGACCCAAAGACCAGCTGGCCAGTGGGAGCCGTGTGCGCATGCACAGCGGAGCTGAACTGGGGCAACGGCTCACGTACCCACACAGAGGGCCCTGTGTGCCATAGGTTCACCATCATGGGACTTTGGTATTTCTTAAAGAAAATCATATTTTGAGGAGTAAGTCATGAGGAGACAACTTACCTTAAAATTTGATGTTATCAGAATCTTTCCCCTACCCTTTAAAAAAAATACGAAAAGGAAAAAATGCCTTGGAAATATCTCAAGAATTCACTTGAGCAAGTACACTTTTAAAAAACATTTTTTATTTTTTTAACTGAAGTGGGGAACCCTTTGGCCCTCACTTTTAAAAGTATTTTTTTTTAAATTTGCACCCGATGAAGATTTAATCTGATCCATACCATCACTTATTACCAACAATCAGATTACAGAAAAATGTGTGCTTTCGTGAGCAGAATAGCAAATATTTGAATTAAAACAAATATTTTAATTTTATTTTCAATGTATTCAATGTATCCTTCTTAGGAAATTTAGCCCTTGGAGAGAAAGAACATTTAGTAGTGTGGTTCACAGAAGCCAGCCAACAGAGCTGTGTTTAACATGTATGTATGTATGTATATTCTTGTCTACTATGAAATATATATCAATAGAGCTTCCCCAAAAGCTGTTGTTCGTCACCAAGGGTCACTGTAATCCTCCTTTCCAAAAGGATACAACCATAAAATGTGACATTTTGTTTTGACATTGACGAGAAGGAGCTGTCAGATTTGTCAAAACAACATTTCAGATTTCAAAGACTTCAATCACAGGGTCTGTGGATGTTTCAAAGGGCTGTTTCTGTTCAGGAGAACTTGGACATTTTTATTTTGAGTTACATTAATAAGTAGAATATGTTGCCTATTTATATCATTAATAGCTAAGAATTTGGAGGTTTATACATCTATGGATTGGTCAACTCGTACAGACTTTCTTAAATCTTATTCTTGCCTCAAATTAGTATCTTTAATTTGTACTTGGTATCTGAGTGGAGTGATGGCCTAGAGATGAAGACGCTCACCTTCTATAAGTGACCTTTATTAAGGTCACTCAATAAAGAGCTGCAGTTGCTGAAGCCTGAGTCTGCCTCATCCATTCACCCAACCTAACAGCTATTTGTTTAAATAGCAGAGAATAACTATACTTCCAGAAAGCCCATCAATTTTAACAGCATCTGTACAAGTATAGTCTGAAATGTAACACTACAAACAGTGTATATTGTCTGTACTGTTTGTTGCAAGGAGACAAATTGTTGAGAGGCAGAGGCAGATATTTTCCCCTTGTTTTCCTCCCCCAAATCTAGGTGCATCTTATACTTCAGCGCGTCTGATAATCTGAAAAATACGGTACTTGGTGTATGATATTTCCCACGTTTAAACTAGCTGGTGATTCTTGAAAAGAAAGGCAGTCATTTTTTTTATTAGCTTCTTATTCAAATTTCTAAATAACACAAACATTATTTCTTGAACAATTGCTCGAGTGTGGAATTTGAATGCAATATTCCCAAAGAAGGTAAGAGGAAAACAGAGGAAAAAATCCTGGTTTTATTTTCTGACTAATAAAAATGTAACAAAACCAGGATATCCAAACTGGGGAACAACCTGGTTGGTTTAGAAGTTACAATAACAGAGAAAAACAAATGAAAGTCTATGCCTAGTCTGTGAGAGAAAGTTTAATCCAAAACTACACAGAAGTCCTATGTGTGCCTTTTCAAAAATAAGTCCCACTAAGATTAAGATATTTACACCTGGATAGTTGCCTTATGTTGGAGTCCTGTTCCTATTTACTATAGAACAAATAGCATGGACTTAGTTCTCTTTTACAGTTCTGTGAAAAATAATTTTCCCGCTTTCAGATATTTTTTTTGAATGTTTACATATATTTGGTTCTGAATTCCATAGTCCTACTGAGACATAAAAAGGATTCTGAATAAATAAAGTTGGTCCTTATTTCATTTATTCCATAAAGTCGTTGAATATGTCATGAGCTGGTAACTGTCTATTAGACTCAGTAATTGGCCGCAACACCTTTAGTTGCAATAACTATAAGCAAAAACTTTCTGAATCCGTGATATATTACTGTGTGGGAATTTTAGCCCATTCATCCATGGCCCTTCAACTCAGAAGCATTTTAAAGTTATCTAGAATGAACTCCTTGTTTCAGGTTCCAATGCAACATTTCTGTGACGTTTACATCTGGATTTTGAGTTGGTCAAAAACACTTTGTTATTTACCCATTCTATTATGGATTTTCTTAAACATTTTGAGGTTGTTACTTTGCTGCATGATCTACTTCTGCTTCAGTTCAGCTAATGAAAAGATGGCATCACATTATCTTGTAAAATTATGTGATGCTTCCTTCAAGAATGACAAGTTAGCCAAGATCTGAAGCAGCAGAAGAACCACAAACTGTGGCATTACTATCTCCATGATTGTCAGTTGATGAGTTCTAATTGTGGAATGCAGTGTTTAGTTTCTGCTAGACAAAACAGCAACCATGTAGCCCCAGAAGTTCCAGTTTTGACTCATCTGCACATAGAATATTTTTCCCCCAAAAACGGAAAAGTCATCCAAGTGTGTTTTGGCAAACTTGAGATGAACCTCAGTATTCTTCTTAGTTAGTAATGGCCTCCATTCACACTCTTTCATGAATCCCATAATTACTCTGTGTTTTTCTGATTGTAATATCATGAACATTGACTTTAGCCAAATGCAGTCCTGCAGATCCCTGGATGCTCTTTAAGGTCTCTTTGTGATTTTCTAAATGATTATATGCTGGTTAAGTCTGTAGAGAGGTCATGGTTGTCCCAGAAGTGCTTTTTCAGGACGCAACTGGACTTTCTTGTTCGGTGTTTTGTGTGCTGGTTATTTTGAGTGGTAGTAATAAGCCACTATGATCAAGATTATCTATTGTTCCAAATAACTGGGATGAGAACTTCACTGTGATAAGGGAGTGAAAGTTTAGGAAATTTGTATAGTCTGCACTGATCATTACTATGTATTAAAAGAGGAGTGTCAAACTCAAGGCCCGGCGGCCAGATCCGGCCCATGTGGTGCTTTGATCTGGCCCGCGGGGCCGCCCTAGAAACATCAAAGGACTGGCCACAGTGCCTCTGCCAGCAAAAATGAGCTCCCAAGCTCTGTTTTAGGCTGCAATGGCCTCCTACAACCTTCTGACAGTGAAAATAGAGCTCAGGAAGGCTGAACGCAGCCCTCCCAAGCTGTTTTGACTGGCAGAGGGTTGCAGGAGGCTGTGGCAGCTGAAAACGGCGCTCAGGAGCCCATTTTTCACTGGCAGAGCACTCAGACCACCACAGGAGTCACCGACACAAGTTACATTGAACTGACCATGTTCGCCCTGGCCATGCATCCCCCCCCCCCACCTGAGGTAAAATACAACCCTGATGCGGCCCTCCATGAAATCGAGTTTGACACCTCTGTACTAAAATATTCACAAACGTGCTATTTATTCCTTTCATTGAACGATTGAACTAGGCAATCCTTTTTTGTATTAGAATATCATATGTTGGGTGACTTTGTTAGTGAAATTAATGAAACAAGCATCAACTGGTGGAGTCATTTGTTCATTCAGTTTCCCTTTAGAAACAACTTCGGGAGGGGGAAGAAGGGTCATTATCCAAGCTTTGCTCCTTTTATACATATGTTGAGACTTTTCACTGTTGTTGAGAAATTGTGGGACTCACTTAAGCCACAATAGTCATTTTGCCATTTTGATAAAAGCCTGTGATCTTGCAAATGTTTCCATCGAGATAACGGTCTCTTAACATTCAGTAGAAAATAATTTTGCAAAAGTTCAGAAAATCGAAAAGAAAAAAACAACAACCCTTAGATGAATATGTAGAGGTTTGCATTGTAAAAGTTCCTATTTTTGCCTTTTTGAAGAGTCATTCCAGTACTCCTAAACTTGGTCTATACTGTCTGGCGAATTTAGAAATTGTAAGCCAACACATCTGGACCACATCAAGTGGAGGAAGGATGATACAGAATGAGGGGAAAGTTTATAAAACAATTCACAAAGTTATCTCTTTACTTGCTCTGCTTTATGCGGTACATTTCTATAAATATAGTCTAGCCAAACCACATTACATAATTATGAATACGACACATGAGACGGATGGAAGGAGAGAAGGAAGGAAAGATGGACGCAGGAGAATTCGATAGGTATATGTTTGATGTGTGTGTGTGTGTGTGTATGTGTATGTGTAAGAGAGAAAGAATGTGTCTGTGTGTGTGTGTGTGTGAGTGAGAGAGGGGGGGCAGGCGAGAGAGGGAGGGAACATATTATTTCATTGGATTGACACATCAAGCCAAGATTTTAAACTGTGGTTTGCTCCATAAACATAATGATAAGTTTTACATAAAATAATGTAAATTCTCCTGGTTTGACCTCTGGTCACTTCTAGACCCAGCCATGTCGTTTTCTTGGCAGAAGTAAAGAAGCATTTGATCCCTGCATTTTTCTTTCTTTCTTTTTTCTTTCCAATCATCTTATTCTCAGCCCTGCTAGGTAGAACAAACCAAAGCAGGAAATCAACTCCACAGGAAGTTGTTTTCTTGAGAATTGTTTCATAGAACTGAGAGGTGGGAATGTCAGGAGAAACATAATAAACTTTCATAAATGATATGCCCTGGAAATGGGTTATTTAAGAAGAGTTTGTGATTAAGTCAAAGGGAATTCAGGTCAAGAATGGATGTGTGCAGAATGAACGTAGATGGTGCAAAAGCGAATGGTCAGCGCAGAAGTACTATGTTGAAGAGATGTGATCATATAGAGAGAATGGATGAGGATCAAGTTGCAGAATCAATAATGATGGATGAGTGAACGGTATCAAGAGCAAAGGGAAGTCTGGGAAAGTCATGGCTGGATAGAGGTGAAAAGTTGAAAGAACAAAGGATAATGTACAAAGCTGTGGACACTGTAGAAACATGAAGAGTTTACAAGGATAGGTAAAATGAATGATGCAGGTATACCTGGTTTTAATTCTATTTCAGATTCTTTTCTTCATTTTAGGTCTTTAGTTACTTGTCTTAGTATTTCTTACTTCTCCTATGTTTCACTTCACATAACATTGGTACATCAAAAGATAATAGCATGATAAAGATACATTTCATTTTAAATGAAGGACTCTATGTAATAGCCATCACAGCTATGCAGTGGCGTAGCGTGGGTTGTCAGCACCCGGGGCAAGGCAAGTAATTTGCGCCCCCTAACCCGTGGATTTTAGCACTCGAGTCTCTTCCACTAGATTAGTTAAAGAAACCCTTACCCCCTAAGCACTGGTGTGGTTCTCTCCCGCGCTCAGCGCTGTGCTGGGCGGCCGCTGCACTGTCCCTCCCCCAGATAGTCCCTCGCTCTCTCTCCGCACCGCACCGCACGCCTGCCCCCCCCCCCTCCACAGTGGGCGGCGACCCGGCGGCTCGGATCGGATTCGCACAGCCAGCACTGCAGTGAGAGAGAGTGAGTGAGCCAGGCAGGGGCAGAGAGCTGCGAGTGCGAGCGCCCCCCCCAGATGTTGCGCCCGGTGCGGCCGGCCCCCCCTGCACCCCCCACGCTACGCCACTGCAGCTATGGTCATTTGAATGTATGTATCAGATCATTACCCTGCCTTTATTACTTTATAAATAATTCAAAGCAGCGACCCTACATAATACAGGTAGTCCTTTACTTACAACAGTTCGTTTAGTGACCGTCCAAAGTTACAACAGCACTGAAAAAAAGTGACTTACAACCGTTCTTCACACTTACAACCATTGCAGCATCCCCATGGTCATGTGATTTACATTTGGATGCTTGACAATTGACTCACATTTATGACGATTTCAGTGTCCTGGGCTCATGTGATCACCTGTAGCAACTCCTGACAAACACAGTCAGAATCTGGGGAAACCAGATTCACTTAACAACTGTGTTACTAATTTAACTTTAACAACTGCAGTGATTTGGTTAACAAATGTGGCAAGAAAAGCTATAAATTGGGGCAACAGTCAAATTTCTAACTTAGCAACATAAATTCTGGGGTTAATTGCAGTCGTAATTCGAGGACTACCTGTACTTCTTTGTCGTCTATTTTCTCTCAACAACAATCCTGTGCGGTGAGTTGGCTCAGAGAGAGTGACTGGTCCAAAGTCACCCTTCTGGCTTTCAGGTCTAAGGAGAGACTAGAATTCACTGTCTCCTAGTGATTGGCCAAAGTTACTCAGCCATCTTAGATGCCTGAGGAAGGACTAGAACTCACAGTCCAATTGTTTCTAGCCTGGGGCCTTAACCATTAGAATATACTAATTATTTTCCTCAAAATCACACTTCACACTTGAGAATCAAAGTATCTTATATTAATACTATAGAGTAAAGCCTAAGATCTTCCACCAATATTATTTAGGAAGGGTACAAATAGCTAAAGAAAAGTTGTACCATCCATGATTAAGAATTTATCGCCTTAATAGTATTTAATGCAGACTAATTTATTATCCAGTTATTATGTAGGATCAAAGAATTGAGAATAAAATAAAAGAACTCCAGGAAACAGAGGGGGGAATTTTCTAATGTTCCCACCTGCAACTTTATAGCTTTGCATAATTAGCATTTTTTTGTTTGCTGACTCAAATTGTCTCTGTTAGCAGGAATACGTAGGATCATCCCAGTTTTACAGGTCTGTTTACTTACGTCTCTTCCTCATTGCAATATATTTTAGTTAGGAGTTAAAGACAGCTAAGTACTATTGTTACAAATTTGAGGATTTAATCCGTGGTATAAAATTTTGCTTTGGTTTGAAACAATCCTTAGAGCTTATTTTAGAAATATGGAAATTGTTCTGTTTAAAATTATTTCGGCTCCTTTCCCAGAATAGAATCCTTCAAAACACTTCAAATGGAAAAGAGAGAGGGAAAGGATTTCATGTCTTTAAATGAGATAATTCTTGATTTCTTTTATGGAAAATCTATTCATACGGAAAAGATTCATAATTCAGCGATAGCTATCCTGGCAATTTGAAAATTGTCAAAAAGGCATGGAGAATTATTCTTTGGAGAAAGTGGGCTGTGACAAGAATGGGGTTTTGTTATACAGGTGGATGGGGGAAGATTGTTATTGTCTTTTCATGTAGTTAGGCAAGAATATTGGAAAGTTTCATTGATTTTACATTATGGTAGCTTTCCAATTATATCCTACCCTTTCTTTTCCAAAGAAATCAAGAGAGCATCTGTGGATTTTTCTATTCATTTACAGATCCCTCGTATCCTGAACATAAATTGTTTCAACTCCTACCCTCAAAATGATGCTGCACTTGAAGTCAACTAGACACAAGAACATTTTCCCCCAAATGCCATCACTCTGCTAAACAAATAATTCCCTCAATACTGTCAAACTATTTACTAAGTCTGCATTACTATTACTATTAGTCTTCTCATCATTCCTATCACCCATCTCCTCCCACTTATGACTGCCTACTGTAACTTGTTGCTTGTATCCTTACGATTGATATTGATATTGATTGTTTCCTGATTGCTTATTTGTACCCTATGACTATCATTAAGTGTTGTACAAGACAAATGTATCTTGTCTTTTTATGTACACTGAGAGCATATGCAGCAAAGACAAATTCTTTGTGTGTCCAATCACACTTGGCCAATAAAGAATTCAATTCAATTCTATTCTATTCAATTCAATTCTATTCAATTCAATTCTATTCTATTCTATTATCTCTACAAAACAACTATAAGTTGGGTTGGGCACAGACTTTGGGACTCATCCAAAGGTACAGGTAGTCCTTGACCTATGACCACAATTAAGCCCAAAATTTCTGTTGCTATGCAAGATAGTTGTTAGGTGATTTGGCCCCATTTTATGGCTTTTCTTGCCACAATTGTTAGGTGAATCATTGCAGCTATTAAGTTAGTAACACAGTTGTTAAGTAAATCTGGCTTCCCCATTGACTTTGCTTATCAGAAGGTCACAAAAGGGGATCACATCACCCAGGGACACTGCCACCGTCATAAATATGAGCCAGTTGCCAAGTCTCCGAATTTCGCTCATGTGACCATAGGGATGCTGCAATGGTTATAAGTGTGAAAAACAGTCATAAGTCATCTTTTTCAGTGAAATTCTAACTTCAAAAAAAATCACTAAATTAATATTTGAAAGCCAAGGACAACCTCAACTTACTGAGGTTTATTTTCAAGTGGGAGCCTATTTTTCTTCTCCTGGCACATTTAAGCGATGGTATGAACAACCTCAGCAAAATGAGTCCAATCCTTTAATGAGTATTATCTTTCAAATAATTACTTAATTTAGGGGAAAGAGATTCACTGCTATAATATGTAACCATCTAAGGAAAGTAGAGAACTTTGGCATCTGAGAGCTGATTTTTTTTCTCCTGTGTTCCAGAAATATAAGCAGGTGCTGCAGCTACTTACATGTAGAACAGGGGTATCAAACTCAAGGCCCGTGGGCCGCATCCAGGCTACAATGTGGTCAGATCCGGCCCACGGGGTCTTCCTGGTCTACCCAATGTGAAGAAAGAAGATCAGGCCAGCGTGGCTTCAGCCCGGTCTACTCAATGCAAAGAGGAAACATTCTAGCATTTTGGGGAGTGGCATCAAGCTGACCCACCCAGGTGGCCACACCCATGTCCACCCAGTTGGCCACACCCACCCAATCAGCCACACCCACACCCACCCTCGAGGTCAACCAAAGCCCAAAGAAATTGAGTTTGACACCCCTATGTAGAAGAACTGGTTTTTGGAGATGATCATCTATTTTAGACTTTGGCATGCTTGCTGCAGAGATGACCATTATTGCAGGCTGCAGGACACAGTTAATGACGAGTGCACTAGAGTTCTTCAGTTTATGGTCAATAAATCAATCAGAATAGACCTGGAAAGGAGCTTGGAGGTCATCTAGCCCAACTCCCTGCTCTAGCAGGAAACTCTATAATTTAAGAAAAGTGGCTGTCCAGTCTTTTCTTAAACACCTCCAGTGATAAAGCATCCACAATTTCTGAAGGCAAGGTGTTCCATTGGTTAATATTTCTCACTGTTAGGAAGTTTCTCCTTAATTCCAGGTTGTTTCTTTCCTTGGTTATTTTCCATCCATTGTTTCTTGCCTTGCCTTCTGATGCTTGGAAAATAAATTGACCCCTTCTTTGTGGCAGCTCCTTAAATATTGAAATACTGCTATCATGCCACCCCTAGTCCCTCTTTTCTCTAGAGTAGCCAAACCCAATTCCTGCAACTGTTCTTCATATGTTTTGTTCTCGAGGCCTTTAATCATCTTAGTTGTTCTTCTCTGCAGTTTTTCCAAAGCCTCAGCATCTTTTTTGCAATGTGGTGGTGACCAAAAAGTGGTCATGGAATCATAGTTGGAAAATTCCATCTCTGTGGCCATGCCAGCTGTCACCCCACCCCAGCCCAGTTCCACTGTGCATGTGCGCATCCCTCCTGCCAGCCAGGTGGTTTTGGGGTCTCTTCTGTGCATGCAACCTCCCAAAATGCAATGCCAGCGCTCCCTGCATATGTGTTGTCCCCCGCACCCTGTTCTGGGCCTGGAAAGCCTCCTGCACCAAACTGGAAGTCAAAATGGGGCACGGGGGCACCACTTGAGCCCCCCGGCATCTCATTTTGGGCCTGGAAAGCCTCCTGTGCCAACCTGGAAGGCAAAAATGGGTGAGGGAGGGCAGGGTGCATGCGTGGAAGGTGCTGGCATTGCATTTTGGAATTGCACACGCGCGCTTTGGGCACCCAGCACCAAAAAGGTTAGCCATCACTGATTTAGGGCAATGAATCCAACTTTTAGCCAAGGGTAGGAATCCAAATGAAAGCATGCCAGATAGATGGCTGTTTAACTTTCCTTTGAATTCACTCATGAAAGGAGAGCCCAGCCCCACTCTGCACAGTTGGTTCCATGGTTCAATTGCTCATATCGTTGGGAAGGGTTTTTTCTTAAACCCATTACTTTTCATTCCGTACTCTGGAGTGACAGGCTAGATCTTGACCTTCTTTCATCTTATATCCTTTCAGGTATTTGAAGCGTGCTATCATAATCCCCCCTCAGTTATCTTTTCCTCAAGGCTAAACATACCATCGAGTCCTTCAATCTCTCTTCAAAAGGCTGCTTACAGTCCCCTGATCACCGCTGCTACCTTTCCCTGACCCTGCTGTAATTGCTCTGAATCTTTACAACAGAATAATGCTCAGTCTTGAGGTGGGTCTGAGAAAAATAGAGTAGAGTGGAATAATTATTTATCATGATTTGGAAATCATATTTCTGTTGATGCAGCCTGATGCTGAATTTCCCTTCTTTTAATCACATAATATTGTGGTTTGTATTCAGTTTGCAAAATGTACGGGAGTTTTTGCAAGTATTAAGCAAATATGCTTAATAGTCTTTACTGCTTCTATTTTCCCCGCAACATCCCTGTTGGGTAAGTTAGGCTGTGAAGAGTGACTGCCCCAAAGTCACCTAACCAACTTTCATGCCTAAGGAGAAACTAGAACTCCCACTCTCCTGGTTTCTAGGCCAGATATTAAACCCTAGGCACCTAATATAGAAAATATAGCTATTTCTATCCTATTTTTCATGTTATTTCTATTTCATAAAGAATTAGGTATTCCACCCAATTTTCTATCGTCTAGCTAGCTAGATTTCTAGCTAGCTAACTAGCTAGCTATCTGTCTTTTTAGCTATCTAGCTACCTAATATATTGGTTGACTATCTTACCCAGAGTAACTTATGACTGATATAATTAATAATTTGATAAGCATTCCCTCCTCCTCTTTATCCAAATTGTTAATGAATATCTTGAAATGTAGCATTGAAGTAGAGGCATTACACTTGATATGCCTCTCAATCTGACAAGGGACCATTGATAAGAATACTTTCAGTAAGATTGCCACCTCACTTACCTTGATCTCATACATCTCATACCAGATAAACTCATACATATCTGTTCTGACACACACACACACGCCTGTGAATAAATCAGAACACAGGCTTGGCTGTTTGCCACTGTTTAATTACTGAGATAATGAATCCTTTGGCTGAGGGCCCAGACAACTCACGTTCAATAGAGTAGCTCTGCAGCAACCCAGATAATTCAACTGAAGCAATGCAGATAGTCCAAACAAATAGACACGGCTAGAATATACAGATAGATTTTCTTAATTACTAATTCGAATGGTTGTTTCCTGCAAATGTCCCCTCCCAATGCCTCACCTATAATCTCTCTCAGGAGGGACCAATCCACAATCACCTGTACTTAATCATCTTCTGTGAGTCTGCCTACGGAGTTGCTGCTTCCGTTTCTCAGCCCTTCTCAATCTAGCATCAGGGACACACTGCCTTTGATCCTCCCCACTGCTCCATGCCTCAGGCGCCTCCTGGTGGCCAACCAGCCTCTCTGGTCCCTGCTCTGAGTCTAAAACCTGCACAGGGTCCTCCACATCGTCCAGGGCGGACTCATATGATTCCTCGCTATCAGAGTCCATCAGTAGCTCAACTGGATCCTGCTGGGCCACAACACATATCTAACTTAGAAATTAGTAGATCATGAGGTCCAGTACTTCGTCAAAAGATCATGTAAAATCAAGATAAATTATGCCTCTGCTGATCATATCAATTAGAGCTGGGGTCCCCAACCTCTGGGCTATGGACTGACACCAGTCTGTGGCATACCAGAAACTGGGCAGTACATACAAGCAAAGCCCCATCTACAACAATGGTGGGTTCCTACTGGTTTGGACAGATTCGGCCGAACCGGTAGTGATTTGGTGACCTGGGTTGCTGGAACCAGCAGCAACCGAGGCCTGCCACGCCCCCAAACCAGTTCTCTGGGCAGCGTCATAGGTGCCGCTATCTTGTTTTTTGCTTCTGCTCATGCGCAGAACAATTTTTATTGCATTGCGCATGTGCGCGCAGTGCATCCACGAACAAACTGGCAGTAGCGCCTGCCGGAACCCATCCCTGATCTACACATGTACAAAACGCAGGCAGCATATAAAACCATGCCCCCTCCAGTCTACGGAAAAAACCTATCTCCATGGAACCAACCCCTGTGCCCAAAAGGATAGGGGCCACCATATTAGAGGACTTACGTAAAAATATTGAGATACAGTTAGCATAACAAGACATTTTCCTGACAAATCCATGCTAACTTTAGAAAGGAACACTTCAATTTTTATGGTCTTTAGAAATCACCATCCTTATTATCTATTGTAGAATTTTCTGAAATATTGATACCAGGCACGCTGGTTTTGTCATTTGTCGGAATTTCCTTTTTCCTCTTGTTTAAGATAGGGACAATTGCTTTCTTTCAGTCATCTGGCACTTTACCAGTTCTCCAAGAAAGCCATGGTCAGGCAGATCATCCACATTCAATATTCTAGCATGCTTTCATGTGGTCCAAAAATTTACATTCATTTTAAGTAATGTAAGCTTCCAGCCTTGTCCTTCGCAGTTTCCTGGTGGTATAGTAATTGTTTGTTTGAGATAAAACGGAACTAAAATAAGCTCTGCCTATTAGCATTTTACATTCTTTACTGAGCAGCTGGGATGAAAAAGTTCTTTATATTTTGAAAGTACCTAAAGAAGCCCTTCTTATTCTTAGCATCCATCTATATTCTTCCTTTGTGACTTTCCATATGTGTCCATATGAACATTCTGAATACAAGTTCCAGTTCTTGTTAGGTAAAATCCATCTCATATCCCCATGACATCATCCAGCTATCTCAGGTCACAATCCCAAAATAAAATCTTTGTGATTGACAATATTTGCATAGTTAGTCACTGAGTAACAGTTCCCTGAACTTTAAGCATCCTTCTGATACCTTTTTAGCCTCTGTTGATCCTATTGCAACTAATCTTTGCACTATCCTTCATACCTTTACATATTAGCAGGAAGAAATAATTGCCATTGGACTTGATAAATCTTGAAAATGTTTTGTCAGGTCCTTAATCCTGGCTTCTAGCATGCAGCAAAATTTATGAACTATTAGATCTGGCCAACATCGGTCAGTTTGAATTCCTCCTAGAAAAGAATTAATAACAAGCATAATTCTTTTTGTGTTGTATGGGGCACAGCTGCATCCTCTCTCCCTTTTAGGGCTCTATTGTCTGGTTTCTTGTTTTGCATAGTTTCTTTTTCTTCCTCTGAACTCTGTTTTAGCCCTTTGTGTGCTAGAGTCTAATAATTGTGTCTGAGTTCCAGCAATGCAAAATATCTTCTCCATCTTTTGCTCATCCATTGGATTTGATCCCACGTTTGCCTGACTTCCTTATAGTTGCTTGTTTCTTTTTTTTTAAACTCATAAACGTTATTGGAATTTTAAAACAGAATAGAAATGAAGAAAAACTAATATTTAAAATGAAAAAGGAGGAAAGACGAAGGAGAAAAGAACAAAGGCAAAAGTGCAGAATCAAAGGAAACAAAAATGATTATAAAGAAGTGACTTCCAATTGTCTTTTACAGCAATTATAAGCATAAATTTAAATCAACATTTTAGTCTAGGGTTATAACATTGTTTACATTTTTCAATAATTATTTTGATTCTAATCATCTAAACCATATGGCTTAACTTCACCTTTTTTTGTTTCCCACAAAATGTCAGTAAGTGGCTTCTAGTCATCACTAAATTTAGACAATGTCCAATCTCTAATTAAAGCAATTTATTTGGCCATTTTAGCAAGTTTCATTATCTTCACCACCCATACCTCCATTGTGAGTAGAATCAATTTTTTCCATCTTTGTGTACATTTGTGCATATTATAGTCTTCCTGCAGTTGTCATATATAAAAGCAAAGTTCCGTGATTTTTTTCCCTATCTGCTTTATCCATCAATCCCAAATTTCGTTAGGTTTTTTTCATGGTCTATTCTTATGTCCCAGTAGGGAAATTCAATTTTTTTTTACTACCGGTTCTATGGGCATGGCTTGGTGGGTGTGGCAGGGGGAGGATACTGCAAAATCCCCATTCCATCCCCACTCCAGGGGAAAGGATATTGCAAAATCTCCATTCCCACCCCACTCCAGGGGAAAGGATACTGCAAAATCCCCATTCCCTCCCCACTCCTGGGGGAAGGATACTCAAAATTCTCACTCCCACTGCACTCTAAGGCCAGCCAGAGGTGGTATTTGCCGGTTCTCCAAATTACTCAAAATTTCTGCTACCGGTTCTCCAGAACCTGTCAGAACCTGCTGAATTTCACCCGTGTTATGTCCCCTTTTTTGATCTGATAAACCCTGGTGCTTTTTCATGTACTGTGATTTAGCCATTTGACTGTCTTGATCCTTTGACATTTCCTCCAATGGATTTGCTTTTGCTACAAATATATCACACGTTGTTTTCAGACAGGAAGATAAACACGCTATAAGCATTACAGGTCACAATTGCACATTTGTGTCTATCCATCTTCCTTTTTCCAGAAGAAAAGTTTGCATGTCTTCTTCTTTCTCGGGCTTTCATGTTAGCCAGGTGTGAAGTGTAAAAACATTTAAAAGGAGTTCTTTTGAAATAAGTATCAGGAAGTAAAATCTTGGCCAAGTAGTTCAAACATGTTTGGGATTTTGTGAATTCAGAGCTTCTTATCATTTGCCTCCAAAACGTTGCCTCTGAAAAGACCTTCTCTGTGTATAATGTTGGAGGCAAAATCTTCTATGGCTAAAGCCAAAAACCTTATAAACAGAAAGGGACAGTAATGCTTCATCCTGTTTCCCAAGAAAGTGAAAAAAAAAACGTATCCTAGCTATATCTAAAATAACTACACACACTTTCTACAGATCTCCAAATTATTTTTTATTGTGTGACTCTTCCTCTTGTAGGAAGTTAGCACCCATCCCTCTCCTATGAAAATGAGATATTTTAGGAAATATTAAAAGGGCAGAATATTTATCCTAAAAGGGAGGCAGAGACTCAGCCCCCCAACCTTTGTCAATGGGCTATTAAGGCCTTAGGACGTCTATTCTACATTAAAAAAGAGCCATAGTAGGAATTGTCCAAAGCCCTCTACCCATCTCACCATATGGCACCTGGGAAGATTACATCATCATGCAAGGCTCAACCAAGCCTGGGACTCAGGACAGCCTACAGAGTTGTCCCTGCACAACCCCATGGGAGTCTGACAACCAATCAGAACACATGCTCAAATTTAAAAGCCCAGAGAGGGTATAAAATTCAGGCACTCTTAGCATCTCTTCCCTATCCTCCCAGGACATCAAACCATGTGGTCCTGTCCATCATCAATAAACCTTCTTTCCAAGCAACTTCCATGAATCCAGTGTCTTTTTCCCCACTTGGAACTGAACCCAGAAGGACATTTCTTCCAACACTCTCTTCCTTGGCCCTTCTTATAATTACCATCTTCTAGCAGTTTTTTTTTAATCTTGAAACTCTTTCTTTCATACTTCATAAATCCTTGGAATTCAAATAACTTCCTAGTTCTTTATTCCTTAAGACCCCATTTTCCCCTGTGTCCCAAAGTGCAAGGCTCTTTGCCTAGCACATAGTTCCCCACTGTTGAGGGAAAGATTGACTACCCTTTAAAAGGCTTGTGCCTTACATCAACATAATAAGATGGTTGGGGGGAACATAGGCTTCTTGGATTGTCTCCTCCATTCCCCCCCCCTTTTTTTTTTTACATCTCAAAATTGAGATGCTTGTATTAGTGCTAGGTTTCCTGTGTGGAAAGAAACTTAAATGCATCATTTTTATGCTGGCTGTGCACTCCCCCGGCCCCCAGCCCAATCTCCCGCAGTATTAGGCCACTCTCTAATCATGGTATCTGCCCTTGTTTTGCTGCTCGGGACTTCATGTCTTCACCTCCAGTTTTCCATTGCTGGTTCCTGTGCTTTGGGAAGAGTTTGTAGAGATACTAACTCCTGTGTAGTCTGTGGCTAATTAGGACACTTCCCTGCTATTGCCCTACATCTGACATTATGTATGTCAGGCGTAGGGCAATATGTATGTCTTTTACATATCTTGGGTTTGATTCTCTCTACCAAGAAATTCATTTCTCTTCTGTTTCTCCTGAGGATACATTTTAAGACGAAAATCACATTCTTCTTTCTTTCTGGTTTCATATTCTACCTACACTTCCCTCTGCCTTACACTTAGAGCTACCAAATAAATGTACCCATTATTATCAGAGGACAACAAAGATACAGAAATACTAGCTTTTCACTCTACTCTAGTGATTACCCAGAATTTTACAACCCCCAGAGAGTAGCTGAAGATACAACAAAATTATTTTGAAGATGGTTCACAGTTTTTCTTTGTAAGGTCCTTAGTTTTCTTGTATCTAAGTGCTAGGCTCTTATCTCTGAATAGATACTTAGACATTTCTCATAAAATTTATTTTATGAGAAATTTTCCTACCAAGGTGCTCATTTTCTTTGTGAATCAGTGTCAAGATTCAGGAGGACCTTGATGATCTGACACAGTAGGTAGAAACTAGCAAGGCGAATTTCAACAGCAAACTTCTCCATTTGAGTATGAAAATACTAACACTTCAATTTATGCCCTGAGACTCTGATTCTTGAATTCCTAGTCCTGGACTATTTTAGCTGTATACAGGAAGGAAAGGCTTTATAACATGATAGTTATTGGAGGAGACAAGGGGTTACTATAGGACAGTGGTTATGAGGAATCTTGCTTTGCTTATTTCTCCCCCATACATGCACACTTGCAAATGTGACCTTTTACTTAGGTTTAATGCCAATGCTGCCTATCGGAATAAAACTTACATTTTAGGGATCTGGAACAAGCATGTAGGGATCCAGGAACCAGGTTAATTGAATTACCAATCTAATCAATTCTGATCACGTTGAATGTTGGAGGAAAATGATAATGTTGTATGGACTACCAAGAACAATTTGGTGGAGAATTGTAACTGGGAACTCTTTTGTGCATTTGCTCCCAGCTGAGGGGATGAGTCAGATGTCCTCCTAACTAACCCTATCTGAGGTCTACATCAGTGGAGGGATTCAATTTTTTTTTACTACTGGTTCTGTGGGTGTGGCTTGGTAGTATTAGCCCTCATGCTGACATTTGCGGGGTAGTGGCTTTTACACGATGCTGCTACCTCCCAACCTCGGAAGGGCTTCCATGCCGCCATTGCCAACGCCGGCAATGCCACACCTGCTTAGTCATGCTTACACGCCACCAATCCCAACGCTGCCGCTAACGCCACTGGGGTTGCCACTGAAGCCCTTCCCCTCATCTCTCTGATGTTGGTGGAGCCTGTTAGAACCTCCTGGAGAGCAGCTGCATTTCAGAGCCTACTCTGAAGTACTCTTCTACTTGGGTGTAGCTGCCTACTCTGAAATAACTCTTCTACTCGGGTGCAGCCAATAGGGAAGAAGGCAATGATGACACTGAGTGGGGGCGTGGCTGAGGGTGGCTGTGGGTCATGGTGATTGGTGCTGGTGATTAGGGGTATCATTTGGGTAATTAGGTGTATTTGTGGGTGTAACTGGGCGGGTTAATGGTATATATATATGGTGTTGGGGTTAACTTTGTTAGAACTGACTTGGATTTGCTTACCTTTGTATCATAGTCATTTAGTGCTGGTTATCACATAGTTTCTTAGATAGAGATAACGTTTTTCACCAAACAAACTGATTCTTTGTTTATTTTCAACATGAACACTGGAACATGACAGGTAGTTTCATGAATGGGAAAAACATCACAAAACATCATATGATGGCAACATGACATGGTGAGTTTGACACCCATGGTCTACATAGTACAAAGGAAAAACTCGTCTCCATTTTTAACTGAAGTTTCTCAAGGAGAGCTGCAGCTGTGAATCTCCCCATCATCTCAAGCCTTTCCTTATTCTGGGAAACCTTTTGGAGTTATCTTGGGCCAGGACTCCTTCACTGACTTGACTTCCTGGACAGAAGCCTGTCAAAGTCCTCCCCATAATTGGACTTGCTATTGCAGCCACAGGGAAGATCCTGAATTGAACCTGGCTTCTCCAATGGTCATCTTAGACCTTAGAAGCCCAGCCTAGCTTGGCCATGAAGTAGCCTCTGATGAGTTGGTTTTCCCAGCCTGGAAGAGTCATCTTGCTTCACTTGATCAGATGAGGCCATATTATGCAAGAGAATGTCATACCATTACCCAATGTGTGAAATAGTCTGAATCCCCAGTTCTTGAAGGTTTGTGGCTTGAGGAAGACTTAACCCAAAAACACTGATGAACAACTATTGATAAGGATATCCTACTTCGACCAACTGATTACCAACAATTCTCAAGAACAGGGACATGAGACAAAAAGTATTTACTTCTTTTTCCCCTCATTTCCTGGTCTATTTTATAGGCTTTTGCTTACACCGTAGATTGCTTCTCAGCCGCCGCCACTCTTTTCATTGTTCTTCTTTTCCTCTTCCTCTTTTCCCTCCAGTTTTTGATCTGTTACAATATACAAGCTGGATTTTTAGCCCTTCTTTCTCTTTTTCTATTTCAGGATTCCATCTCTCCCCATCTCTGTGGCTAAAATGATTGCACACAACCTGTACTTTCTTTTAAAAACTGAGTTGGGCATGTATTTCCATTTTACTTCAGGTTGTGAAGTAGTTATTTCTCAGTACCACCTATGATTTCAAATAATATTTCACCAGTGAATGAAATTTTCCAGTTAAGTTACTTCCCATTGACCGTTTCCCACTGAATTTGTTACATTATTTTATTATAATGATCCTCAATAAAATCCAACCCCTTTTGTTAAGAAGTGTGTAGTTATCATTCTTGAGGACCATATTTCCCTCCAGGATGCATTGTTTTAAGTTTTCTTTCAGTAAAAATTGACTGCTCATTAAGGGAAGGTCCTACCTAACTAACCTACTAGATGTCAGGGTTCTAAGTAATACATCCATAGCAAACAAAATTCCAAAGAAGGTAGATTCCTCAAAGATATTATCGGATATATCATATTGGCACCACCTGGTGAAAACTGATTCTGAAAGTTTTCACAGTTTTCACCTAATTAAAAGTAAAGGTTTTCTCCCTTCCCCAAACAATCAGTCACATGGTCCAATCAAAGTTTCATCCAGTTGCCTGGTAACTTCATTCCTCCTCTCTCTGGCCACCTGTGGGAATGTCCTTGGTTCCCAAAAGAAAGTATTTTGTTTTGGCTACAAAACGCCAGCTATTTCTATTCCCCACTCCCTATCCCTCAGCTTCAATGTGGTAACACTGAAGCTTTAAAATGGCTCCAACCAGGCCAGCTTCAGGGTTGACACTAGAGGTTTTTGAGGGTATTGATAAAAATATGGATAAGGGCATTTTAACATACTTTAATAAAGCCCTCCCCCCTCCCCCAAAAAGGTCCTAAGGGATTTCTACAGATCAGAGGAGTGGGTATCAAAATGACAAATGTCATTCAATGTGAACAAGTATTGAAGTGGAACCAGGGTGAAACGCTACCAGTTGGGACTGGTTTGCCCGAACTGGTAGTAAAAATGCTACTGGTTCACCCGAACCAGTAGTAAAAAACACAAAAACGTTTTTCTGATGATCAGCTGTAATGAACAATTTATATTAGCTAGAAAGCAGGATTTCCTGCTTTCTAGCTAATCTAAATAGCGTGGTACAGCAGATTCCCCTCCTCACTGTTTGCTTACCTTTGCAGGCATGCTCAGTAGTAGGCTCTGCCCACTCGCCCGCACATCATTTTGATTCTCTGTGTATGTGCAAAAGGTCCTGCGAATGTGTGGAAACACACATGCTCTCATTGCTACTGGACCGGTAGCAGAGGTAAGTGGATTTCACTCCTGAGTTGAATACTGGGGCCAAAATTCCTAACTACTAATGCAAATATAGGATCAGAGTTAATAGTAATGAATGAAGAAAGAGATCTTTATTATTATTATTATTATTATTATTATTATTATTATTATTATTATTATTATTATTTATTCACATTTCTAAACCGCCCCCTCTCCCAAAAAGGGACTCGGGGCGGTGTACAGTCCACAATAAATCACAGATAAAATACAAATATAAATAGGGCTATAAATATATGTATGTATATATGTGGAGGAGGTTAAAATTAAGAGTCCTGTACAGAAGAATAAATAAATATGAGGCTAAAAGCCCTAAAAACAATTAAAACTAAAACATTACCCTTAAAATAACCAGATGAGAATATACTACCAGGAGTTCATAGATGTAACATTTATAATCATGCCAGGCCAGCTAGTCGGAACAGGTGAGTCTTCAATTTTTGACGGAAGGAGCGGAAGTCCGAGGTGGTTCTAATGTCGGGGGGGAGGTCATTCCAGAGGGTTGGGCCCATCACAGAGAAGGCTCTACTCCTCGGCGCCGCCCGCTGGCATTGCCTAGTGGACGGCACCTGGAGAAGGCCCTCTCTGTGAGAGCGGATTGGCCACAGGGATGTATGTGGGAGGATGCGATCCCGCAAGTAACTAGGTCTTGGAGTAATGGTAAATAGTCCCCCCCAAAAGGCATAAACACGGTGTGCATCTAGTGTAAGAAAAGACCAACAGTTGTTAGAATAAGAAATGTTGCGGTTGAAAATAATGTTGAAAATAGAGATGTCAATATTGTAATGTCCTTATATAAATCAATGATGACATTGCGTCTGAAATATTGTGTGCAGCCCTGGTTGCCACACCTGAATAAGGTGGGGTTAGAGAAGGTTCAGAGAAGGGCAACTAAGATGTTGAAAGGGCTGGAACAGTTTCCCTATGAGGAAAGGTTGCAACATTTGGGGCTTTTTTAGCCTAGAAAACAGGCAAGTGAGGGGGAACACAACTGACGTGGGCAAAATAATACATGGTGGACAAGGAGAAACTATTTTGGTAGAGCCAGAGATCACCCACTGAAATTGAATCCTGGGAGATTTTTTTTTTACACAACACACAATTAAACTTGGAATTTGTTACTGGTTACCAACTTGGCTGACTTCAGAAAAGGATTGGACCAATTCACGAATGACATGGGAATCAATGGCTCCTTGAGCCACTCCACATAATGGCAGTGTGACGTCCCCCAAAGGGCATCTACTGGAAGACTAGAGGGTTTCCTTATGTAGTAGTTGGCCATGAGAGAACAGACTGCTGGGCTAAGTGGACTGATCAAGCAGGAAAATGCATATGTCCTTATGTGTAAATACCATTGGTATTGCTGGTGTTCAGTAGTCCTGAGCAAGTTGCTCTCAGAGTGGGATCCCATACAATGTCCTAGGAGATATCTATCCCAATTTCTCAACCTCCAATTCTCTCCTTCTGGAATTTTCTTTGTTCCATTCTTAGTTCTATTTGGGTTCTTTTTCTTCTGCCCCAGAGACGTTCTAAGGGACAGTGCAGAAGAATGAGGAGTAGCAAGACCTGACCTTTATTTGCTTGGCAAATAATTAGTTATTTAAATTAACTATTGTGTAATGCTGAATTTGATAATTCTTCAGACGATGGGTACGGAATGCTTGTCTGCTAAAAACAGAACTCTTTCCTGCTACCATTGATTTCAACCAATCCATAGCGGATTACCATAAAGCCTGGTAAATGGTGGTTTGCAGCACCATGGAAAGCTCCTGATGAGCAGCTTATTCCAGTTGAGGTCAATTGTGGCCTTATAAGTCCCTCCATCAGGACTTTTTCAAAAGGTATGGGAAGGCAGCAAATTGCCCCAGAGCCTCACAAAGTGAGACCACCATCTGAATTATAACTCAGAGCAAACATTCCTAATCATTGAGTTATTAGCTTCAGTGGTCAAAAACCAATGGAAGAAATATACCTATACAAGTTGCAGTAAGAAGAAAGTGTGTTGGGCTGTGTGATCAAATTCTGTCTACACTTCCTAACCTCCAGCCCTTACCAGAAGTTCACATACTTACAGCTCTGAACCTCTGCTCTGAATAGCCACTCCCTATATCAGTGGGAAACACTTGACTTATTGGATGATAAAGGACCATACAAGTTCTTCAGGATTTTGTTCAGTTACTCTAGTCTGATGTTTTAGCTGTGAACAGAAGTCCTACATTTGGTTAGTGTATGATTTCCTGGTTCTGAACTAATGGAATCTGTAACTGCTATGCAAGCTGTTTAATTCTGTAACCAGCTAAATTATTTTTTTTTCTGCACAGTAGTTAATCTGTGCTAAATCTGAATCTCATCCTAAAACTGTGGAAACAAAGACCTCAGGCTCTTCTGAAAGTCTTTGGACCTATGTAGCAGCAACAGCTTTCCCAGTCTTTCATCTGTACTTACCTTGTTCTATGTTATGAAACTTGTTTGATATATCTGTTCCATATTGGAAAAGAATATTGCTTAAATTCTACTGTTGGCTCCTAGCATAAAGTACTCTTGCATTATAGTTACCAGCCAGCGCTTTAAACTTTAGTTGATAAAACTGAAATGCCAAGGATCCTTTTGACAGCATATTCACCCCTTTGTTAAATCAAATCACTTTCCCCTTAGTTTCCCATTTGCTTTCCAACAGCAGCTGGTTTGGGAAAATTTCAAAGCTCTTCCCATTCAGTAGCTGTTATTTATTGCATTGTGCCTTGCTTTTAAACTCTAGTCTGTTATACAATCACCAGTATGGATTCTGATGTGTCTTGAAGATCTTTTGTACTTCAGATTGATATCCCTTCTTGTTTTTAAAGGACCACTGCCATGTGGTGAGCAATTGTCACATTAAAGCACAAGACAATATCTTAGAAGACTTGATTTTCCAGTCTAGCAAGAATAAACACACTGATTTATTTATGACCAAGCTCAACTTCCTTCTTAGAAAAAAGTGAGGGAGGGGAGGAGAGGAGAGAGTGTGAGAGAAATATTCCCACAGGGAGTATGTATTCAAATTCTGTTGCTTCAGTTAACATTAGTGTATTGTCTTACACACAACAGTAATTTACTGTATTTATTGCCTACATTGTTTGCGAAGAGTTGCAATCATAGCTTTTTTGTTTTACATTTTAGTAGATTGTGAAATCAAATATGCTCTTTGCCTTTCTTAATGGGAAAGAGTTGGTTAAGAAGGGACGTGAGCTGTTTGTACGAGACCATTGTTCCCTTACAACAATGAAGGATGTCATTCACAAACTGGTTTAATTAAAACAAAACAACAGAGCTGCAAGAAAATTAATGTGTAGTTGTATGTACATTGATTTCTGAATATGTTTTTCCTCTGCTGTTGACTTAATATTTATCCATTGAAATGGGAAAAAAATCTTCTCATAGGCCGTGATACTAAATATGGTTTATTTAAAAGAATATTAAAGAGGATATTTTTGGAAAATAAAGTCTACAGTACATTCATTGACAGACTTTAAACCTATATGTGAAAGAATAAATGTATTTACGAATAAACTCATTATTACCGTACTCACTTGCTATTTGTATTCTACTAGAGTCCTAGTACGTTATGACATTCTAATTAAAATAATAAAAATGAAATAAATGTATAAATACCAATAAAATGTTATCCTATGCATTTAAAATCTGATTCCACTCTATGCTTTCTGACATCAATACGGTACTAAGCATCTTTTTTAAAAACCTAGTTTATTCTATAAACAACCATTACCTGAGTTCACATTAAACCATAAACTATGTTTTATGAACACAATGGTTGAGTCACATAAGCCACAAAGCCAAAACCAAACTACCTTATGGCTTAGTCCAGACACTGCCCAACCCAATTATATGTGGAAGTATTTTGAGAGACTTTTTTTTCAGAGCAGGAATTTCAATTATGCCACCAGCTTAGCACCGATTTTGTTTAGTGGTGGCCAAAGGTGAGAAAAAGAAGGACAAGATTTTAACTGCTATGTTATAAGATGGAACTGTCCTCTCGCACTGGGTAAGTGAATTAGGCTTAATTCAATATCTTCAATTCTAGCATGGAGTATAGATTCTTACTTAGTTCTGCCACATTGAATGTCTGGAGAGTTCCTACCAAGGGGAGCCAGCATGAGTAGACTGTTATTCCATGAGGATCTTGGTCAAATGAAGGACAACTTAGCTCTACCCAGTCTTTTACAACCTTAACCTCATCCGAACCTCTACACAATATGTTCAAGGTTGATCTGTAAGAATTATAGAATACGTAAGAGATATGATGCTGTGGAAAACTTGCAACATATTGCAGAAGCCCATCATGTGTTTCTTCTATACAAATTCTATAAAACTAGTCTTTCATAAACTCCATGTCTACCCATACATTAGAAATCTTCATGAAATGTTGGTACATATGATACAAATAGTTTGTGTACTTTAGTATTAGCCTATAAATGTAGAAATTGTTAACATGACTTGTAAATTGCTATTATTCCCTAAAAGATTAATTTCAAATGAACACAGCAAAAATAAAAATTCTTGAGCGTTGAATGTCCACGTCTTCCATTGAAATAATTCAAATTGTAAAACATTTTGTCATACCTTGAGATGGTTCCATTCCAAATAATAAGAGTGTGATGTAGAAATTGCTTTGACAGTCTTGCAGATGAAGGAAGAACCACTAAATTATTCCCAAAAATCTTCAGTGTGAAGGCAAATATAGAAAAAAAACCTCACTCATACAGCCTGGCTTCCTCTCCTGTTCTTATTAGAGTAGCCAACACACAAATGTAACATACTTATGTTGTACACAATGGTACCTTGGTACTCAACTGCTTTGTAATTAATCAAATTTGGTACTCAATGCATTTTGACATGAAAAATTGGTCCTACTACTAATTGTTTGTTTGGTACTCAATGCACAAACTAGAATTTTTCAGTGTCAGCTACCTTGTGATTCACTTTATTATTCTTTTCATGGGAAAAGTGTCTTTGGTACTCATTGTTTTTCATACTCATCACACCTCCCAGAACCAATTAATGATGAGTACCAAGGTACCATTGTATATCAAAGACTTGACATTTGATGGAAGGATGTGATTTTCCTTATAGAGTGTGAATTTCCTAAAACCTTCAAGTCATTCATGAGGAAGACATCTTGAAGAGTCCTCCCCAACTTGGAAAGGATGTGATGTGTGGTCCAGATGTGGAGTCCCAAACATTTACAGAGCCAGCTGAATCTAAAAATATTGCCCAATGTGTTCACAAAACCATTAGAAAAATCTAGCAGTCCACTTTTGTAGCATCCATAGCCAACCTTTCATCATGAGGATTGTTTGTGTAAATTATGTGGTTTGTGACAGCATGCTCTTTGGAGGTGGACAAAAGCTGAGGGGTGTGCCAGGTGGATCTTTATGGATTGTCTTGTCTCAGACTTTTAAATTGCCTGCATACAATCTTCTGTTAGGCAAATGCATTGCTAATGCTGGCAGCTGACACAGGAAGTGTGGCAAGCTGCCAGTACAAACAGAGGACAAATAAATTAAAGACACTGAATTTGAGGCCAAGCAACTCTTTCAATTTGGCTTTTCCACTCTCAGAAGATACCATGGAACTTTTCTACAGGCCATGGAATGCTGGTGTCCCTTGAGAGGCAGCCTGGGAAGACACTCCTAGAAGGAAGCAGAGCTACAAGGTAGAGTCAGGACAAAACTAAACTAGACTGAATTTAGTTGAATTAAGCTCTATTCCTATTCCATACACTTCAAATCTCCTCCTTCCATCATCTTAATGGTGCAATTCATTGCTAATGTTTAAGGAAACTCTGGATACCACATGAAATACCCTTTCCCCTGAAAATAAGACTTCCCTGAATAATAAGCCCAATTGGGCTTTTGAGCGCATATGCTAAAATAAGCCCTCTCCTGAAAATAAGCCCTCCCCGGAAATATTGCAACATAGCAGCAGTCATGAGGTGATCACGCTCACCGCCTCCTGCACCTCAAAAATAATAAGGCCAAGTGCTTATTTCAGGGGTCAAAAGAAAATAAGAACCAGTCTTATTTTCGGGAAACATGGCATTTTTAAGGGCTATTTGAAGACCCTAGGTTATGACAAGCTTGAAGCTTTGATTTTTCAGTTCCTAGTTTACAACCGGAAGTGGGAATTCTGTCGCTAAGTGACATGATGATAAACTGTGATGTCATGTGACTACATGACTTGCAATGGCAGTTTCAGTTGCAGTTCCTGGAGCAATCCCACACAGTTCTTAGGTGCAATGTAACACAATCACCACTTGCAACTTCCAGCCAGCTTTGCCACTGGCTTTGCTTGTGGGAATCTGGCTTCAAAGGTCATAAATAATAATCACTTGTTCATGAGATACTGCACTAATTGCAAGCTGATTGCTGAGTGCCCAAACCCTGATCATATGACCATGGGGATAATAGGACAGCCATAAGTTTGAGGTGATATCATAAGTGCCCTTAATCAGTGCCATCATAACTTAGAATGGTCCTTCAGCGGTAAGTAAGTCAAGACTATCCGTAGATGCATGTTCACTGTTTCTAAGTAGACATTTTCAGTTTATGTTAAGAAGAACAAGTTTGCTTGAAAGGTATATTAACATTGTTTCTCAATTATAAAAATGTTGTTCTGGGTAGAAATATTGAATAGGGATCCTTGATGTTTACACTGTGTATCTCCTTAATGTTTATACTTTTTTGCATTCCAAGTTTTTTATTATTTTTTCCTATCTTTATTTTTCATTTACATTTGTTTCTGGTTCACTACACTTTTTAACTCAGGGGTGTCAAACTCAATTTCATTGAGGGCTGACTCAAGGTTGTGTTTGACTGTGGGAGCCAGGAGGCTCATGACCAGGGTGGGTGTGGCCAGCTCAACATCACTCATCAAGTCTCCGTTTTCAGCCGCGATGGCTTTCCTGGGCTCCATTTTTGCTGGAAGAGGGCCCCAGGAGGCTGTCGTGGCTGAAAACAAAGCCTGGCCACACGCAGCCTCCCCAAGCTCCATTTTCACTATGGATAGAGTTGCAGGAGGCTATCATGGCTGAAAATGTTTGTTTGTTTGTTTTGTTTGTTTTATTGGATTTATATGCCACCCTTCTCCCAAAGGATTCAGGGTGGTGTACAGCATTAAAAAACACATATTACAAAACTTAAAAGAAAGTTAGAAACAGTCCAAGAAACAAACCGAATTAATATAACACTAACATTTTAAAAATTAGATAAAATTAACAGGCCAGGCCAGCTTGCTGGAAAAGCCAACTTTTTAGGGCCCGTTGGAAGGACCGGAGGTCGGGGATTATGTGAACCTCCAGGGGCAGATAATTCCAGAGGGAAGGCGCTCCCACAGAGAAGGCTCTCCCCCTGGGGGTCGCTAGCTGACACTGTCTGGCCAACGGTACCCTGAGGAGGCCAACTCTGTGGGATCGCACTGGACGGTGGGAGGCTACTGGTGGCAGTAGTGGTCTCGCAGGTACCCTGGGCCTAAGCCATGGAGCGCTTTACAGGTCATAATTAATACCTTGAATCGCACCCGGAAAACAACTGGCAACCAGTGCAGACCGCCTAAAAGGGGTGTAACATGGGAGCACCTAGGTACCTCATGATAACCCGTGCGGCCGCATTCTGGACCAGCTGAAGCCTCCGGGTGCTCTTCAAGGGCAGCCCCATGTAGAGAGCGTTGCTGTAGTCCAGGCAAGAAAGGACGAGGGCATGAGTGACTGTGCATAGAGCATCCCAATCCAGGAAGAGGCACAACTGCATACCAGGCGAACCTGGTAAAAGGCCCCCCTGGTCACAGCCGTCAGGTGTTCTTCTAAACTAAGCCGCGTGTCCAGGAGGACTCCCAGATTGTGGGCCCTCTCTGAAGGGGCTAAAATTTCTCCCCCTATCATCAAAGATGGAACAAGATGCACAAATCGGGATGATGGAAACCACAGCCACTCAGTCTTGGAGGGATTGAGCTTGAGCCTGTTCCTCCCCATGCAGCTCTTCCAAGCTCCATTTTCTCTAGAAGAGGCACCATGGGCCAGTCCTTCAATGTTTCCGGGGAGGGACCATTGCCAGCTCTAAGCATCCCATCGGCCGGATCTGGCTCACGGACCTTCAGTTTGACACCCAAGTTCTAATCTTCTTTTAAAGTTTCTTTGTTGTTTTATTTCTCTTTAATAGAAAGAAAATAGGATTAAATGTTTACATTTTTCTCTTGTCCTTGTAGAAGTAAAATACCCCAGAGTTAAAATACTATCTTGTAGGAAGCTTTTTGTGGTTGCTGTTTGTTATATTATATATGTGCCGCATAATTCAGGAGCTTTTATAGGCAGTGGACACTACATTTTTTACTTTTATCCATAACCAACTCATGAATGCTATACAGCTAACTATCTTAAACCCCTAGAGAATTCTATGCTGATAATATTGCAGAAGAATTACTGAGCTTGCTCATACTGTCACTTCCAAGTCTTCAGCCCTGCCTTTTGTTTTATGTTATTCTCCAATTTATTCAGAAAGCGTTTACTAAATCTTCTCTCCTCCTCATGACTTTTCCAAAAAGGAGTGTTTTTCTTTCCATTTTCTTGAAGTTAGGTTAAAGTGGCTTAGGTTTCTAACTTTTGTAATGGCTACTTATTCTTGTTTATTAATAAACCCTCTAAGGGGAAAGAAAAATTGGGGCAAAGTCAATGTGGTTTATGATTGGAATTGATTAAGGACACTCTCTTCCTTTCCGTAATAAGGCATATTCTTCCTTTCTGTATACAGGGAGTTCTCAACTTACAACCATTCATTTAATGACAGTTTGAAGTTACAATAGATGGAGAAAAGTTACTTATGACCAGGCTTACAACTTCTGCAATATCCACATAATCATGCGATCAAAATTCAGTCACTTGACAATTGGCATATATTTACAATGCTATTGATAATCAACCAGGAGCTAAATGTTTATGAACATGAATTTAGACAGAGATAATTGAGATGAAATTAAGACAGGTAACAAGCATTTACATTTGCCATGTGATTTTACATGTTACATATATTAAGCCATTTTTTAAAAAAATCTAAGCTCTCTAATTCGGGGCAAATTTTTACTAGGATAAAGAAAAATTATTTTATGAAAATGTGCAAATTCTTAGGAACGGTTCACCTGATTAGATGATACAAGAAGCAGGACAAGCAGAGGTGAGTGTCACATACTGTAATAACTGGTTCGCCCAAAATGTGAAAATGGGAGCGTGTGTGATTCTAAGTTTAGGATGTTGTTGTTGTTAATTGTGAAGTCATGTCCAACCCATCGTGACCCCATGGACAACATTCCTCCAGACCTTCCTGTCCTCTACCATCCCCCGGAGTCCATTTAAGCTCATGCTGACTGCTTCAGTGACTCAATCCAGCCACCTCATTCTCTGCTGTCCCCTTCTTCTTTTGCCCCCAATCTTTCCCAGCATGAGACTCTTCTCAAGTGAGTCCTTCTTTCTCATTAGATGGCCAAAGTACTTGAGTTTCAACTTCAGGATCTGGCCTTCTAAAGAGCAGTCAGGGATGATCCCCTCTAGGACTGACTAGTTTGATTGCTTTGCAGTCCAAGGGACTCACTTAGAATAATTTGCTTGACTTTAGGGATCGTTTGTAAATCTACTGGGTATATTTTAGCATTCTAATGTTAATACAGTCCAAGATATTTGATCCAAAATTAATGGATAATAATCACTTCACTCAGTAGTGACAAATAACACTTGCATAAGCTAAAAGTAATCCTTGCTTCACATTTTTTTTCTGATTCAGTTCTAAGTCTTGTTGAAATCTAGGCCCATGTAGATTGGTAAAAAAGGTAAATTAGCCATAGGTTTGCTAACCTGCAAATTTTGGATGGATGCGTGTGAGTAGCTAATATTCAATGAATATTTTAATAATTGTGTCCTTTCTCACCTACAGAAGAAGGAGAGTGAAGTTTTTCATTTCACAGGGCCAAAGGAATAAGTGAGCTCTAGACTTTACACAACATGTGGCAAAAATTCTCAGCTGAACTTTCAGTAGTTAGCTAATATCAGAAGCTTCAGAGACTCAACAAGTTTAGATAGATTGTACTATTACATACAAGGAATATTGTATATGTATATCTGTAGGGCAGCATGGTGGCTCAGGGGTTAAGACACAGACCTGTCAGCTGGAAAACCAGCAGCCTAGGTTTCACATCCGAGCACCATGCAATGGGGTAAACGCCTGTCTTTGCCCCAGCTCGAAAGCATGCAAATGTAAGTAAATAAATAGGTACCACTTTGGTGAAAAGATAACAACAGTCCATGATGTCATGCTGGCCACATAAACACAGAAATGTCCTTGGACAGTGCTGGCTCAATGGCCTTGGAACAAAAATGAGCACTGCTCCCTATAGTTGACAATAACAAGCAGGGTAAAATCTGCAGGGACTCCTTTACCCTTTTTATATTTGTATGTGTGTGTATGTGTGTATTTATATGTATGATCTGCCTATTACAGAACCGAGAGACACATCCATAAATATACACACATACACACATACACACATACACACATACACACACACATACACACACACAAGTTGTATACCCGTGCTCTGCTACAAAGCTATGTGATTGGGCTTGATAAATCGACAGTTACAGGTTGAAAATTACTGAGCCTCTTAGTGGTGACTGATGATGTTACTGTCCACTAAGGGTAGTGTTTCCTTCTTTTTGCAGCCCAAATAGTGAGAATAAAATTGTGACTGGACACCCACTTTGGTACACCACAGCACTGGACAACAGACTTAAATTAGTTCAAAATTATTTTAAAGTGAAAGCTGCACATGTTTCTTTTAGAGAATGTGTCTTAATTACCCAGGGGAAAAGAAATATTTGAAAAAGGAAGTGCCATGTTCAGAGTAAAAACGATTTATTTTTTTCTGTAAAACTGGTCTTCTTTACAGGTAGTTCTTGACTTATGAGCACCTTGGGTTTTTATTCTGTTGAGCCCAAAATTTCTGCTGCTAAGTAAGACATTTGTTAAGTGAGTTTTGCCACATTTTACAACCTTCCTTGCCATAGTTGTTAAAGCAAATCACTGCAATTGTTACGTTAGTCACACAGTTGTTGCGTGAATCAGGCTTCCCCATTGTTGCCCAAGTGGATCCCATGACCCCTTGCATACATATCAGTCTGTTGCCAAAAGTCCGAATTTTGATCACATGACCATAGGTTCCCGCTATAATTGTCTTGTGAAAAATGATCATAAGCAGGGGTGGGCTGCTATGGGTTCGCCCGGGTTTTTGAGAACCTGTAGCTAACCTGTTATCACTACTTCGGAGAACTCCAAATCCCATCCCTAACTGGCCCTACCCTTCCCCTCCCATCCTCCCTCTTCCATTCTGCCCTCCCCCTCTCAGGAATCTCCATGGGGCATATTTTGGATGCAAAGTAAGTGCAGGGCTTGGGGAGGCTCAGGGAGGGGAAAAAACGGGCCTCCAGGAAGGTCTCCAGAGCCCAGGGGAAGAAGTTTTCACCCTCCCAGAGATTCGAGAAAAGCCTCCAGAACCTGGGGAAGGTAAAAATCCCCCCCCCCCCGCCATAGTGCAGGAGGCTGCCTAGGCCATGCCCATCATGGCCACACCCACCCAGCAAGCAGGCAGAGAACCTGTTGATGAAATTTTTGAAGCTCATCCTTAATCATAAGTCACTTTTTTCAGTGCAATTGAAACTTTGAACGGTGGCTAAATAAACTGTTGTAAATCAAAGATTACCTGTATTTCTAGATAATGCTCTTCTCTTTTATGAGCTCCCGCGTGTATCCTGACTGCCCAAACACCAGCTCAACAACAGTGAACTAAACGATGGACATTAGGGATAAATGATGGAACATTTAGATAATGAGCAGAAGGAGTCATGATCGTTTTTTCCTCCCTTCCTTCACTGAAATGTATCAATGATTTTTGCCAATTCTGGAAGGTGTAACTTCTACATGAGATCCAACCAAATATATAATCATCCATTTGAAAAGGATCTATCTTACTGGAGCTGCACCATATGATTCAGATGTTCACGCAGTTGAGTTATAATTTGCAATTTGGTCACTGCCGTACATCTTAGAATAGTTCAAGCCTCTTTTGTCAACTCTCAGTATTTTCTTGAGAACTTGAAGTCTAGCTTATAATTATGGAAGCACGATCCTCAAGCATACTTTTGGAAAAGGCAATTATAAGGGGGAATTGCTATAGCTTTTCTGGTCTTGTACAACACTAGATTGAAGTTAGGTTCACGCAGGGGAACAGAGCTTCAAAGATTGCACGTGCTCATAAATCATATTTTTTTTTATCGAGCTTTTATTGCACAGATGTATTTCCTTTATTATGTTGCTACTTTCATTATTCCCCATTCTTAAAATTGGCAAGAGCAGAATGATCACAGTGAATTTAACTAATGCATGAAACATACATCCAATTCTTGACGCCGTCTGTGTATTCTATGTCAGATAATGCATGTTGACAGAAGACATTATTGTTACAATGGAGGGTGCGCTTTGAAAGCAAGGTGAAACACATGTATTTGAAAGATGTTTCCTTTTTTCTGAACTTAAACTTGGACCTCACACCACAAGCTATGTAAATAAATCTTGGCTACAATGAAAACAGACAGCTTGGAGGCTGCCACTATGCTACTTTGCCTTGCGGATTACAGAAAGAATTCGGCAGGGCAAATGGCCTTTCACAAAAACATATTTAGAAGAAATAAAATTAAATGACAGTCTGGCATGAACGTCCTCTCTTCCTTTGCTTATGGCTGCATGATATTTTGATAGCTGAACTCTTTGATACTGCCTAGCTTTGCCAAAGGTAAAGGTTCCCCTCACACATATGTGCTAGTCGTTCCTGACTCTAGGGGGCAGTGCTCATCTCTGTTTCAAAGCTGACGGTGCACGGAACGCTGTTACCTTCCCATCAAAGTCATCCCTATTTTTCTACTTGCCTTTGTATGCGCTTTCAAACTGCTAGGTTGGCAGAAGCTGGGAGAAGTAATGGGAGCTCATTCCATTATGTGGTGCTAGGGATTCGAACCACCAAACTGCCAACCTTTCTGATCGACAAGCTCAGCATCTTAGCCACTAAGCCACTGCATCCCTATGGTATTGTTATCCCTATGGTATTGTTAGACAAATGCTTTGTGGTGGGGTACTTCTGACTTGTATTTGGCCAGCTCCATCAACTTAGCAGGGTTTAGGTTTAACACGAAGTTAAGTGAGTGTACTAATAGGAAGTTAAAGTTGGGTGGTTAGGAAATAGTTTCATGGACTATTTCCTAACCCAGGGGTATCAAACTCAAGGATGGACCTGGCCCACGGGGTGTTTAGATTTGGCCCACCATGGATATATTAAAGGACCGGCCTACGGTGCCTCTGCCAGTGAAAAGGAGGCTGGGAGGGCCGTGCACAGGCCTCCCGGGCTCTGTTTCTGCTGCAGAGGGCTGCAGGAGGCTGTCGCAGCCGAAAACTGGACTCTGTTTTTTTCTGGCAGAGGGTTGAAGGAGGCCGTCATGGCTGAAAACCGGGCTCCATTTTCAGTAGCAGAAGGCTGCAGGAGGAAACCCCTCCCCCAGCCCCACCATAGCCACCAAAGGTACCCCCGACACAAGTGACATTGAAATGGCAATGTCCATCCTGGCCCCACCCATCCCAGCCACTCCCCCGAGGTCAAACACAACCCTGATACGGCCCTCAATGAAATCAAATTTGACACCCCTGTCCTAACGTGTTCATGACATTTGCTTCTTTGCATTGTAAAACGTCCAGTTCTGGTTTAGTTGCATTCTGTATTTTAAGATGCGACTAAACCAGAACTGGGCATTTTATAGTTCATGGGGCCACATCTGGCGCTTTGGCTATCTTGGTCCAGCCTGTCATATAAAGTCACATCAGAAATCAAGTGCAAATAAGTGTATGCCATGAACACAATAGAACTGCATAGTTTTTTATTTTGAATGCAACTTTACATATGTGTGTATGCATGCCTATGCACATTCACAGCCCTATTTGTTAGGCCCTCTACAACACTCCCAGGATCACACATACAGTAGCCCCTTGGGGAAATGAATTGCTTACCCCTGGACTATATGATACACATTTCATACTAGCAAACAAGGGAATCAGGATGCAGTGGTTGGACTTTGGAGGAGAGAGTGCAGTCAAATCACTGATAAGTCATAATGCTATAGCTTATTAACTGTTCTCAACCTATTCTACTTTATATACGTATATTTAATATATTAAATGTAATGGATGATGAAAAGAAAGAAGAGAGATATTTTTATGTTTTTAAATATCTGACTACTGCGTTAGGAATTCCTACAAGAAAATGAAGGAATCTTATATATGTATAAGTGTGTGTGTGTGTGTGTGTGTGTGTGTGTGTGTGTGTGTGTGTTCCAGCATAACTCTGGAAGTCCTTGAGCAATTTCAACCAAACTTGGTACACAGATGACTTAGTCTCTGGAAACAAATACTGTGGGGGTAAGACAACCCTAACATCCCTCAGGGTGTGTGTTCTGTTACGATACAGTATGTTGTGCCTTATAACGGCTTCTACTGTACTGTTGTAAAATGGCTTCTACTGTACAGTGCAGTGGAATTGCTATGGTAACAGCTTCACAAGGGGGCTCCATCTGGTAAGGGGAAAAATCCAACATTAGAAATTACATTTGGCCTGGAATTATTTTTGAGAACAAATGTATGAATTAGAATAAATAAATACCCGGGAAACACCAGGTTATCAGCTAGTTAGCTAATAAACCTAAATAAACTTCTATAGCCATCCTTCTAAATCCAACCCTTGATTTATTGGTTTCAGGTGCTAACAAGACAAACTCAATCCAAAAATTCATTGATGTTCTTTGTAGAAAGGAGAGTACATGTATTACATTAGGTCCGTAATACATTAAGTTCTCCTTGCACAAGGCCATCTCCAATGAAGACAGTGGTACATATTTGAGCAAAGCAGTTCAGAGTCATATCCTTTTTTAAGAGGCACTCCTTTCTTAGAACAAAACTATGAAAGGGTACCTCTTAACAAACCTGGTTGGACTGAAGTATAAATGCATTCAGGAGATATCTACCAAGAGAGAGAAGTGGTGGTTTTTTCTTCTTCTTTTTTTTTTTAGCTTCGTAGCAACCTTGTGAGGAACACATAGGAAAAGTGACTCATTGTCAAAACAGGCAAAGGAGAAATGAGTTGGCAATAGGAAGACTGATGAAATAAGTAAGTCCAAATAACTCTCTGGCTCACTATATATTTATGAATTACATATACTGTATATGAAAAGTTTTGAAGTCAGTGTAAGCAGTTCTGTCTGGTTTTTAACTGGCCTTTCTTTTCTACACAACCCAGGAAGTAGTTTGAAGACAACAAATTTCCCTTGCTATTCCCCCAGTACTTAACTTGTGAACTATTATGTGTTTATTCTTAAAAAAGAAGGAGAGAACACAAAGGAAGCTACCCAAGAGCTACTTTAAATTTGTATATTTTGGTCCTTAAAAATAGATCTCTTGGCTTTGAAGTATGCTGTAAAAAGTTCCCTGCAATGGGTGAAAGTTGGACTTCATGACTGCCGTCACACGTCCAACACACTTCTGACACTGACACACTTCTTTTTTTAAAATATGTTTTTTATTTTTATTTTCAAAGCAAACACAACACATAAAATCTTCTTTTTTTGCATACTGTAGAAAGTGTATCAATTGGTTACAAAAAGGCTTTCGTGCATCTCTTCCACGGTCATCAAACATAATTCATATTAACTCAAGTATTTTAACTCATATATTTATACATATTACTATCATCATACCTCTTGGACTCATGACTAGTCACTAAGTGAAAAAAGACTTAAGACTTGGTTTAGAAGTTCTGATATCCCCCACTCCCTGTCATATAACCACATTTTGGTACTTGGCAACTGGCCTGTATTTACAGCTGTTTGCAGAACCTTGGTATCAAGTAACTAAGATTCATTGTAGTTTTGCTAAAAACTGATGTTTACTTCTGGTTTCAGGCAAAAAACATAGGGAGAATGGGGCTTCACTTAATGACTGTGGCATTCATTTAATGACCACTGCAAAAAATGTAAAAGACAGGTATAAACACATGCTGATCTGCATTATGAATTTTATGACTTAACGATCATAAATGCCAGCTCAATTATGTTTGTAAGTCAAAGACTATCTTTAAAGGCAAACACACACTTATATGGGTTTTAAAAAAAGAACGGTGGGTGATGTAACAATTTGGATTTAGGAAATTGTCTTAGATGACGGCATCTTTGACTCAACTGTACAACTGTATTATATTACGCTGCTGAGAGCACCTATAATTTTGTTAAAATCCTGTAACATTGTCCAAATGGCACTGCTGTCTGCGCTGAAACTTGGCATTTTCTATTATAAACCATGTCTTTCAAATAGTAGATTGGGTATGTAAGGCCAGACTGCTATTTTTGTTTTTTTTAAAAAAGTGCTGAGTAAGGACCACACAGTGTGAATAATCCTTTGAGAGTCAGTTTGGTATGGTGGTTAAGGAACCGGATTAGAAACTGGAAGACCATGACTTCTAATTCTCTCTTAGGTATGGAAGCCAGTTGGGTGACCTGGGCCAGCCACTCTCTCTCACCCCAACAGACCTCAAAAGGTAGATATTATGGAGTGGGGGAAAAATAGGAGAAGGAAAGAGAGTGTTACGTATGCCATGTTCAGTTGATCAAATTATGAATGGCAAAGAAAGAAGAATGGAAGGGAGGAGAGGAGAGGAAAGGAAAGGAGCCATGGTGGCGCAGTATTGCAGGCTAACTCACTGTTCACTGCTTAAGTTAATTCTGTGTTTAATTCTGACTGCCTCAAGTTTGACTCAGCCGTCCATCCTTCCGAGGCTGGTAAAAATGAGGACCCAGATTGTTGGAAGCAATATGCTGACTCTGTAAACCGCTTAGAGAGGGTTGTAAAGCACTATAAAGCGGCATATAAATCTAAGTGCTATCACTATTGCTATTACAAAAGGAGAGGAGAGGAGAGGAAGAAAGAAAAAAGGAAGGAAGGAAGAGAAAAAGAAAGAAAAGAAAGAAAAGAAAGAAAAGAAAGAAAAAAGAAAGAAAGAAAGAAAGAAAGAAAGAAAGAAAGAAAGAAAGAAAGAAAGAAAGAAAGAAAGAAAGAGGGATAGAGCAGTGGTTGCCAATATGGGGCCCATACCCCACAGCGGGGCAATTTGATTTTTAATGGGGGCAATTTGAACCTTGTTTAAACCAAGCTAATGGCCTTTTAGGCTTCCTCCGTGTGAGTAGAGTTCACTTTTTGAGTAAAGTAAGAATTATATGTCAGGCGGTTAGGATGGGGGCATCAGGATTTCAGAGATGCTTAGGTGGGGCATGGCCAAAAAAAGGTTGGGAATCACTGAGCTAGAGGCAATTGCTAGAGGCAGAAGTAACTTCAGAGGATTTCCAAGGGCCTTCAAGCTCCATTTGATTATTAAAGCAACATCCCTGCAATTCTTTAAGCCTCACTCGGTGTTTTAGAGGATGAAGCAGCTTATGGATCCATTCCAGAAGGCGGCTTTCAATGGAGCCATCAAATATTATAATCTAAGTACTTAGAAAAAAATCACGGATAAAAAGAACAAAGCAGAAACAACAGGCAGAAAAGATAGGAGCAACTAATTTTATAACAGGCATAATGTGCATTTTCAAATTCTCGGTTACATTTTGGAAATTAAAGGTCCAGGACAAGCCTCCAAAACGGGGATCTTCGCGCTGCCATGAAGCTCAGCTACTGAATTTAACACGCTTTTAAGCCATTTAAATCTTTTATTTTTTTTTTGAAAAAAATAAGATTTTAATTTAAACTAAAAAAAAGAAGAAGAACAAACCCCAACAGAAACTAATGGAAAGTAGGAAGGGGAAAAACCCAGCAGAAAGCAAAAAGTGCAAGAAAAGAAAAGTAAAAGCTGAAGAAAAATAGAAAATAAAAAAGATACAACCAAGTGGGTTCCAGTATTCTTCACAGCAATTATAAGTGCAATTATATTTTCACCTATCTCCCTAAAGTTTAAACCAGGGGTGTCCAAACGTGGGAACTTTAAGACTTGTGGACTTCAACTCCCAGAATTCCCCAGCTGGCTGGGGAATTCTGGGAGTTGAAGTCCACAAGTCTTAAAGTTCCCACGTTTGGACACCCCTGGTTTAAACCCTTTCTTCTTTCTAGAATCTATTCTGAACATCAAAGCTATAAATCACAAATTCATTTTTCCTATTTTTCCACTTAAAATAGTCCCTAAGAGGTTTCCAATCACCAATAAATATAGATAGTGTCTTTTTATCTCGTCAAATAAGTTAATTTACCCCTCCATGTGTTGATTTCACCAACCATTTCTCCATTGTGGCTTGTATTAAATCTTTCCAACTTTGTGCATATAATATTCTTACTACAGTACTGATACGTTACAATAACCTTCCATTTTTTTTTCCTAATTGTTCATACATTAGTCCTAAAAGGAAAAGAATTCTGGCATCAATTGAACACCAATCTTTAAAATCCTATCAAAGTATATATTGAAATCCAAAACCTTTAAGATTTTTTTCCACATCCACCAAGCATGTTAAAATACCCTTTCATGCTGTTCACATTTGCAATATACATTTGAATGGTGTCATATACCAATGATACATAATTTTATAAAAACTGTCTTTAAGATCAAAAGACAGCATAAATTTCAACTCTTTTAACTATTTTTTCCTTTGAGCCATCTGTATATAATATAACCAAATTCTTAACCCACTTTATCATGCATTATTTAACCTGTTCTTCCTGTTTCAAATTTCAACAAAAGTTGATACAACTTAGCAATTACATGTTCATCATCAGTGCACAATTGTACTGTACTTCCAAATAGGTCTTTTCTACACAACATAAATCTTTTTTACTAATTTGAATGTTTCTGGTAGCTATAAGTAGGAAAACCATTAAAAACTATGTCCTTCTGCTATGAAGCACTCTCTTGATTTAATTTTAATTTACTCTTGATGGTTTTTCCAATTATTTCCAACATGCCAACTATTTGTCCTCGACTGCTGTTCTTCTTCTATGGTATGCTGGACCCAAGGTCCTTAAGGGTATTTTGGGCCAGAACCTGGATTTATATTTATTACATATTCTCAATATGGCAGGTCTAATAAAACAATTTTTGAAATACATATTAACTTTCTCATACCATAAATATCCATGATATCATCATTTTCTTCTAACTCTAAAAGTCTCTTGCTTCTCAGCGACACTTTTTTTTTTTCATCCAAGCCAAACAACAAGCAGTTGTTTGGTTTGGATGAATACAATTTAGCCAATTTTGTATTTGAATAATACAATTTCAAATCTGGTAAACCCAACCCTTCTCTTTCATTTGCATCATGAAGATGAACTAAAATCATGTTGGCTGGGGAATTACGCAAGTTGCACACATCTAAAAAGTTATCAAATTTGATTTACACCATCAATACTAAGATGTAACTTTCCATACAAGAAGTTTTTAAAGTCCAAATACATACTGGGCTTTTTCTAGTCATGGCAGAAAGGTTAAAGTTTCTTCAATCTTAAAAAGCAGTAATAGGAAAGCGTCATCTAAAGATGGCTTCTTATGAAATCTCAATAAAAAAGATGCAAAATGAAGCAGGAAAATCTGATAGGCATGTGGTATATAAACCAGTGATTTTATTTTGCAATCTTGTCAAACACTGGTGACTAAATTTTCAAGACCATTAGAATTTTACATCAGAGTCCATTGTTAAAGAGATTGTTAAAAATGTTTGTGGACATTCAGAATTATTTGGGGAGATGTTGTTCTGACCTCAAAATAGCCTTGAAGACAATTTATGTTGGACAAAGGCTTCCTTATAGCTCTTATCTTGGTACATTTGGAGAATAATAAGGCATAAATGTTGTTGATGTGTCTATAAATGTAAGATGTGTTTCAAGAGTGATGGATGTCAGTCTTACTGGCTTTTGGGGAGAACGGCAATTTATGACATGTTAAGGATAAACGGTTGGATTATATTTCTGAAAAACATGTTCCATCAGGTAAAATCATTGTGATTATAGGCTCTAGTAGTTTAAGTAAGGAAGTTATGCGCTAAAAGGTTGAAATTGTAAAACACATATGCTTGTACTTAACTGCTAATCCTTCTCTGTATCTATGTTGAATAAACTATAAGAAGATGAGAGAAGGGGGGGGAATCTCTTTTTTGGCATTCAACAATAAAGAGCATAATGGCATGTTGTTTCATCTTAATAAACAAAGACTGCAGCACTGTTTTCTTTCAAAATGAAGCATACTGGTCTTTCTATTCTGTCTTCACTGGGGAATTCAATTTAAAATATTGACTAATTTAATTGGTTTCAATGGGAAGAAAGTACACATCAGGAACTAAAATGTGTTTAAATTTGGCTGGCCTGCACCTTGATATCATATTTTCACGTTACCCCTTTTTCCACTGTGGAAATATGCATCTTAGCTTGATCAATGTTTACAGTTTGTAACAGTTACCCATGTCTTTTGAAATTCCTGTGGCAGAAAACATTTTGTGGGTAAATTTGTTTCAAAGAAAGCAAATGTTTTGGTACCTTAAAATAAAATAGATGTATTTATTACTACTAGTGCACTGTACTGTATATCAAAAGTTACAGTCAAGTAATTACTACATGAGCTCATCAACAAGTTGGAAAAATGTCTTTCAGGATGAAAAATTGCCGCACAATATCCTTTATGGCGCTAATATCGTGCCAGTGAAAAGCATGTGCCAAAACCATCAGGATGAGGTAAAAATTGTATCTGTGAGTTACTTCATTAAAAAAAAATTTTTTTGGGGGGGAATAATACTGTTTTGTTCTTGCCGTTAGTAAATTCTTCCACAGATCTTTTGAAGGTTAACTTCAGCTAATCACATCTTTGTGTTTTGTTTTATTTTGTTTTAAAGTGTTGTGTATTTTTAGAGATCCCTTTCTAAATATTACTGATTTCACAGAATTGTACTATTGGAAAATAAAAGCAGACTTGAATTATCATATATGAAATGAACTGTCAGGGGATAAACATTTCTCTTTATCATTTTTCAGTTGCACTTGTACTGTACAGTTAATTGTTTGTGAGCGAGCCGGAAAATGACTAATTCAAGCAGGATTTTTTAAAGTTGAAAAAAATATGCATAATTTCAGAACATTTATGTTCACCGCACCGCTCTTCGTCCACGGGTGTATACTTTATACAATATCTTGAAGTGAATAATGTTTGGGGAACAGAAAAAGATGGCAAACTCAACTTTATTTTAAAACTACCCTGTGAAAACTTTGAACCTGAAGAAAACAGGATCGCATTCATTGCTTTAAATGTGCAATATTAGTAATGTCAGAGTCACGTAATGAGTAATCATCTTGTTCTGGTCTTTCCATTTGAAATGCTGGCTGGCAAACTTTTCTGACACATTCATCCTGCAGACGTCCTCTCCTCCCATGCCCCTCTTCTCCCCACCCAAAAAACAAAAACAACTTAAGGAATTTCATGTCATCTGCCTTCCTATAGTTGAATTCAACAGAAGGTTTATCAGATCAGCTGTCTTGTAAGTTGGGCTTTAAATTACCTAGAAAGCAAGATTGTGTTTAGTAAAACTAAGCGTCTGAAAAACCTTCTGTGCGGAAAAAGCAGTTCCAACATTCATTTATGTAAATTATTCCAGACATTGACTCTGTCTAAAATTTCTTCAGCAATTGGATTTACAGCTTAATAAAATAAAATGTGGAACTCTCCTTTCCCTGAAGAGCCCTTCTAGTTCATAACAGCAATGTACTACAGTAAATTACTCTGTCATTAAAAATGCAAATAGTCCTTAGTAACTGACTTTAAATTTTTATCACAGATTTTAGTGCTACTTTCCTTTCTTTTCCTGAATGAATTTCTAGAGATGGGGTATTTAATCAGGCCTCTACATCTTATTCTATTAATGGTTCTCTTTTCCCTCCTTAACCAGCATGACATTCCTTTGACAAGCCAACTACATTTTATTTACATTTCTTGCTTGTGGATTATTGCATCTGTACAAAGATGTACATAGCCAGGCAAACCTCACACAAGATTTACGTGATTTGGGCGATGGAAGGATATTCAACACATACAAACCCCAACACATGAAAAATTCATATCCCCTAGCAAGCCTTTCTCCTTCTATTGCAAATTAACCTTTCCTTTTGAGTTACCAAGTTGAAATACTTTTGTAAGGGAGAATATATATCGTGCGTAGTGTTCTGCTTCCCTCCTCCTGCCAACCACCCCTTTTGATTTACGTCTTTTTAAAGAAAATATAGTATACGAAATCCAACATCGTATTTGGTGAGAATTAACTTTTATGTCTAAGGCTTACAAGCATTTTCATACTTGGTGGGTTGGATGATCGCTTAATTTGAAAAATCCTTTTGAAGAAAGCAATAAATAGCAAAGCACCTGAAATTATTTCAAAATATACAGAGGAGGAAATATACTCTGCTAATCATATTACTTAGGGCCACCAAATGTGCTCTAAACATTTATGTTTCTTTAATGTATATCACAAAGTGGTTTTTTTTTTTCACAGTTTCTCCTGAGATCTGAAGCAGATACTTCACCACTGATCATATTTGATGTTAGGGATTTTGACTTTGGCTGATTAGAAACTTTTGGAGTAAACAGACAAAGGGTTCCACAAAGCTTTCCATAAATATAACTGGATTCGATCAATCTCTGGCAGGGTCGTTGTGATTTATAACTATATATGCGATCGCCCCCTTAGGGGGTTCCGGCTTAGCTCTTGCCTTTCATGTAGGGTCTCGCTTAGCGTTCCATTAAAAGAAATGATTTAATATTGAAAAAAGCCAACACCATCATCACCCTTTGCAAAGATCCAAGCAAATCAAAGTTCGGCTTCCAGCTGGGAGACAAAGCGTAACTGGGGTCCATAGGAAATTTCTGGCTGGCTTTCTTTGGGAGGTCACTTTTGATCCGGAGTGCAAGGCCACATCGGAAGAGACCCACGGGCTCCCTTTGGATGTTGCAGGGAAGACACCTCCCCCCCCCAACTACTACATCTCCCATCCCAACAGGATGCAAAGTAAAGTCCTTGGAGAAGATGCCCCAGGAAAAACAAAACACTCCGGGGCTTCTTTTCCAACAGGCGCGATACGACGGGGCAGCATGAGAAACCAGCCATGATTCAAGGCGGAGCCATGGCTTGGAGCACATGCTTCGCATGCAAGCGCTCCCGTCTACCCCGGTTCGAGACCCCCCCTCCCCCGTCCCCTTGCCCGGTCCCGCCGTAAAGCAAGCGCTGGGACTTAGCCTTCGTCCCGGGGCGCCCTTTCAAACTTCCTGCGCCCAGGCAGAAAAACGCCGCGGCTCTTTTTTTTTGTAAAGCGGTAGGAAACGACAAGGGGGAGGAACGCGCAGAGGAACTCCCGAGGGAAGGCCTGCCGGCCGGCCCCCATCCTCATCGCTCCCACCCGATCGCCCGGCCGGCTTTAGGGGCCAACAGAGCGGGGTGACCAGAGCCTCGCCGCCTCTCGCGGGGAGGAGGAAAGGGACGGAGGGAGGAGGAGACGGTGGCGGCGCAGCAGCAGCAACAGCAGCAGCAGCGGCGGAGGCGGCGGCAGCAGCGAGAGCGGCCGAGGCGGAGAAGGAGGAGCCTTGGCCGCTCCGGAGGGCCGGGCTAAGGCCGTCCGCGGCCACAGGGGGGACGCCTGCACTGTCTCTTTAAGGGCTCTCCGGCTGGGGTGGCGCTTTCTCTCGCTCGCTCAGGCTCCCTTTGATATTAATAGTGTTGGTATCTTGAAACTGACGTCATGGTCGAAGACGGAGGTCCTGACAAGCGATAACACTTGCGATAAAGCGCGGAGCTCGGGCGCAGCCTCCCTTTCGGACGCTTGTTTGTTGCCACGCCGAGCCCGGCGCTCCCCCGCTCTTTGCTCAAGCAAGAGCCGGGTCCCCCCCCCCTCCTCGCGCTTCCCCCCTGGCTTTCCACCCCCACCCCCCACCCGCGAGGGGCGAGGAGAAAGGGGCCCCCGGGAAGGTAGACCTCTCTTGTCTCTCCCTTCCTTCCCGCCCCCCCCCGTCAGCTCCTTAACCCTTTCTTCCTCCTCCTCCTCCTCCCTCCTTCTCCTTTCCTCCTCCTCTCTCTCCTCCTTCCTTCCTTCCCTCTCTCCCCCCCTCCTCCTCCTCCTCCCTCCCCACCTCTTCCAAAATAATCCCAAGATCAACTCTTGTTGCAAACAACAGAAAGACGGTTCATGGCGCAAGCGGCGGTGCCACCATCTTTCCAGGCGTTGCGACCATTATTGCTCGGGTTATTGCTGATTAATCAACAGGTAAGCCGGACCGCGGCTGGCGGCCGACCCGCCGGGAGTAGGGGTGGGGGTGGGGGTCGCGTGGTGGGGACATGCCGGTGTGTGTGTTTGGGGGGGGGCGCTGAGGAGGAGGAGGAGGAGGGGCCGGCCAGCTCCAGAGCCGGAACGGTGTGGGGTAGATGCGTGCGCGTGTATAATATGTGTGTGTGTGTGGGGGGGGGAGGTGAGGAGATGGAGGGGGCGCACGGCTCTTTTCCGGCTTCTGCTCTTGGCTGCGTGGTGGTGACGCGGGTGGCTGGTTGGGTTCAGACGTTTCGCCGCTCTTCGTGCCGTCGGCGCCCGCGAAAAGGGCTGAGGGAGAGAGAGAGAGAAAGAAGGGCAAGGGTGGCTTGGAAAAGAGGGGACGGGGGGTAGCTCGGCGTTTCATGTCCGTCCCCCCCCATCCCCGTAAAGCAGAAGCTGGGTGGCTTCAAGCATCCGAAAGGGGGAAGGGGAAAAGGCGCCCCGCTTTTCTTCTTCCTGACCCCTTTGCCCGAAGGGCTTTTGGGATGAACTCGTCTGTCGATGCCTGGGAATCGGCGTCTTGGAAACTTGCAGTAGCCCGCTTCGGCGAGTCAGCAAAGGTCAAGTTCAGCAGCCGGAGAGAAGCGAGAAGGGGGGGGGGGACACCCTTCCCTTCGCCCCATCCCATTTTCTCCTCCTCTTCCTCCCCCCTCCCCTCAACAAGAAAGGAACTTCTTCTAGCTGTGGCTTTGCTAATTCCCTTCCCCTCGAGAGTCTGCACTGCTTTGGTTTAATTCCCCTCCATCGGGAAAGGAGAGGTGCCCAGGTTTTCCCCCGCCACCTCCCCTGCTTTATTTTTCTGGATTCTTCTTCTTCTACTTTTTTTAAAAAAAGACCTTTTTGGCTAATCTTGGCCCAAGAACCCCCAGGCCCAAGACTCCCCCCCAAGGGAGCTCTTTCTCTTTTGATTTTTTTAAAATGGGAATCGCAGAAATAAAGCTGGACTCCAGAAGGAGGATGCCACATGCAAAGTAGTAAGTCCTCCCCTCTTGCTCCCCAGTTCGGGATGTTTGGGAATACTTGGGTTCTGTGTGCAACTTTCCAGAGAGAAAAGAGAGAGAGAGAGAGTGAGGAGAAGCATCCCACAAAAGGGGGGGGGGACAAAATAAAACAAAAGAGGAGAGGATAAATATGGAATAATGTGTGCATCCATGAGATGAGGAGAGAATTTTTATTTTATTTGCTAAGCTCTTTTTTTTCAGCCAGGAAGAGGACTTGGATGGTAATTTCACAAGTTAAAAGAACTTTTTTTTATAGAAAGCTTTTTAAGCACTGGGACTCCCTACTCATTCTGCTTGATTTGTCCCAAGCTACTTTGTCTACTTTTTTTTTTCACTGATCACTCACATTTGCTTAAACTGAAGATAGATATCTCCCCCCCCCCTCCCTCCAATCACAATGAATGGAGAACTGCAAACTTCGTAGCACTTCAAGAAAGAAAGATTGTACTAACTTCTGATAAACAGAGTGAGGAAGCTGGTGGGCTGGTATGTCATTAAAAGTTCCCAAGAAGGGTTTTTTTCCCCTTTTGGTGAGGGTGATTTCAAACCTGACACTTTGTACCCCATGGGTCTCTCTCTTCCCCACCTCCCTTCCTCTGATCTTTGCCTTTGATCCTAGGAGAATGCTTGCTAGATCTCAGTAGCATTTTTAAGTTGATGGGTGCTCTTTGGCTAGGAGGGCTTCCCCTTTGACGATTTATGTGGGCTTCCTTTGTTATTCTTCTGGTAAACAGGGTGCTTTCAAAGTATGTGTATGAGGGAGGGAAGGAGTTACATTTATACATGTACACATGTTATATCTGTACACTATTTTCCTTTCCTTCGGCAAATGTCAAACCTCTGAATTCCCTGGATTGACAAGATTGATAGAAAGAGAAAAGTCAACGGACAAATGATGGGGAGTAAATCAGAGAGGAGAGATCTCATAAAGATTTGCTTTACTATTCTGATGACAGTTAGCAAGACATTTTGGAAAGTTGGAAGAAAATATAGTGTGTGTGCATGTGGGGGGGGGAGGGCAGAATACAAAATTGGAAGAAAACATAGTTAAGAAAAAGACTGTCTGTCTGCAGTGTCTAGCACTTTCCTGAATGCCACACCAAGTTTACTTGTTGTAGTAAACAATCACACACTCAGAATGGCTGAGAAAAAAGCTTTTGATAAACCTTTGGCACAATGTATTAATAGGGTTGGTTTTTAATTTGGTGTTTTATCTTTCCTACCCCCTCCTTTCATACACATTAAAAAGGAATCTCCCAACTATTGCATTGGGAATAGTTTATGCATTATTCTTTTGTTTTACGCAACTTGAAAAAAAACGTAAGAATTGAAATATTGGTGTAGTTAAAAAAAAATAATCAAAAGCTCAAGTTACCATATTGCAAATAAGCGATAAAGTTTTATTGGAGAAAACAATAAAAAATGAACAGTAGGGTTTCCTGAACAGAAGGCAATCCTACTCCTCATGTTTGCAATAAGCCTGTTAGGTGAGAAACCCTTTCAAATATTTCATTAACTCGGCATATTAAAAGTCTTTTTTTTTTAAAAAAAAACCTTTAAACTTTGTTTTTGCTAAGTTTTCTGGCTCATGCAAATAAACTCTTTCATGAGAACACCAACTATTTCCTGTAAATCGTGATGCTGACAAAACGGTCTGGAAATGCTATCAACGTTTTGTAAAGTTTTTTTTTTTATGACTGGTAGTGAAAGTTTGTTACAAACTTAGCTAACGCAAACAAATGGAATACTTTAGTCCCTTTCTCCCCTTAAAAAAAACACAGAGGGGTCATTATGTTCTTTTTAAAAAGGTATAACTCCAGTTAAATTGTGGATTATGCATTTAACAGAGAGAGAAAGAGGCGCCTGTGCAGCTGCTTAACTTCATCTAAACCCTAAAATCTCTCTTGCACCATATGCTTAAATTTGCAAGATGCAATTTAGAGGTGGAATTTTGTTCCTATATTGCTGAGCTTTTTTAAATGTGGTGTGGGAGAGGAGTGAAGAAGATAAATACATATTTTTTTATCAGTTAGGATTCTATAAAGATATAACTTAAAGCCTATAAATGTCTTCTTAGTTTTTCCAGCTTCCAATTCTTTGATTTAGGAGGGGATGTCAGGTTCTTTTTGGAAATCTTTGATTTCAAACACGTATGTTTTCATTTCTGGAATTCAAGCAAGCCTCACAGTGAAATTCTCCATAGGACTTAGATGGAGTTTTCTATGAATTAAGAGTAGGCTTGAGATGTAAGGCCTTGCGCCAATTTAGTCAGGAATTTTTGAATTAGTTTTTAAATGCATAAAATACACAGTGCCTTTTTGAGATGTTTGTGGAATAGCATAGTACATACTTTATAAATGAGAAAAAGTGTCAGCTTTTATGGGTGTACATATATGTGTGTTTATATGTATACAATATATATCTTCGTATTTTTTTTTCTCCGTGACATCTGATTTATCCATTTGCAATATGGACTAAGCGTATCGACTCAAAAGTAAGTCCTTCTCCATTTACTGATGTACTCTTATGTAGGCAGAGCATTGCAGCCTTAACTAATCTTTTATGGTGCTTTATATTTGTGGCATATATGTGCCTATATACTGTATGTCCATATAGAGCATTTCTGCTCTTTAGTCCTTTTAATAAAAAATGTAAAAACAGCCTTCTTTGTAAAGGATTTTTTTCCTGGTAATTCTTCATTCAGACCATATTTTATTTTCCACGCAGACAGACGGGCTTCGGGAATGCCTTAGCATTTTTCAAACATTAAGGTCAGATGAATTAATTACTTCTTGCTGTTAAGGGTAAATTACTCTTTTGCAGTTAGGAATCTGAAAAGTTAATAATTCCAGACTCTGGATCATTTGGGGAAAATATTTATTAATGGTTTTCAACATTGCCATTAAGCTGCTTCTATAGGAAAGGTTTTAAAAATCATGTATGTTTCAATAGATATTAAGATACGAATATCTGACAGCAATAAAAAGTATCAAAAGTACACCTTTTGTCAAACACAATCAGATATTACCTGTACGATACTGGGAGAGCTGATTGTCATAATGGTTTATGAGTCATGCAACACTTTGTTATAAAGTAAAATAATTAGGGAAGCTAACGACAAAGTGTTTTGACTCCGTCCAATTTGAATTTTTGAAATAAAAGTTGTCTGTAGAAAAGTGAAATAAAATTTGTCGCGATACGTCTTAACGTGCTTGGAACTCAAAGATAACTTAGAAACTTATGAGCTAGGAAAGTGGTTGGAGAATGTAATAAATGGACTTTTTTAAAAAAATGCAAATCATCTTTCACATTAGTTTGGAATAAATGTATTAACTTTAGATCTTGCTATATTGTAAAGTTTGAAGTTTTGCCTACTACGTAAGTGGATACAAAGAGGTCAGCCATTCCATCAGATTGATTAAATAACCTGTTGGTATTAACCTTTATTTAATTTTATTTCCTCAAGAAAAATAGTGCACATTTGTATTTCTTGGGGCTTTTGGTCAAAATTTCTGCCCAAAATATTACATTTTACATTACAAAATAGAATTGATTAAAATCAGGCCTGTACATTTTTGAAAGATATATAGGAAATTGTTGACTACCAACATTTTTGAAGTTAAAAGGTTTTGCATAATTTGTAATTTCTAGGAGGTCAATTGGTTGATTCAATCTCACCTGATTATTCATTTGATGGAGTTCATATTGAAGATATTAGTATCTCTTCAGATATATTGGTGAAAAATTCTATTTAAGAATAAAACTGCTTTAATATTTGACTTTTCATTGCCTACTTGAATAACGTAGTAAAAAAAGGCTCCCAAATAAACTTATCCATTATTAATACTATACCCTGCAGATTAGTTCACTCTATGATTAAGCAATAAGAAGAACACTTTAGGATTACAGTATTGATTAAACCCCAAAAAGAACAATTTTTAAAGACTATCAATTATTATTGAATCTTGGAAAAGTTGGAAACTATTATTATTGTCCCTTTTGCCTGTGTGTTGATTTTTTTTTTTAAAAAAAGAACATTGAAAAAAAACTATGTTTTCAACTTCCTCCTTATATATTGTTGCAACAGAATTATGATTTAGATTTGACAGTAAAATCTCCACCCAAATATATTCTATTTTGGTAGTTTCATCAGTGTTGTCAATAAGGATAGAAAGGAAACCCAACTGTCTTGTCATACTTTTGTAAACAGTAATACATGTTTTTTTTTAAATTATAGTTGTGCCTTAAAGCTTCAGTGTTAATTAATTACACAATAATACACATTTTTATTTGAGAATAAGCTGACTGTATATAGAGGTTTTCTCCCAGTTATAGTGCAGGTTAAAGGAAAATTATTTCAGGTAAACCATTGGTAGAAGGTTTTAACCCGAATATATTAGAGACACATCTGAATGCAGAATAATCACCAATAAATAGAGATGAACATTCTTCGGAGTAAACACATACAGGCTTGTGGTGCAAATCCTAGCAATCTATTACTAATCTCATCTCAAACCAATTTATTGCCAGTAAAATAATCTCAAAATTCAGTATTCTTTATAATAATTCTTAAGTGTGTTGATTTGGGTAGATTCAACAAAAATTCAATATACATTTTTAGTGAATATGTTATAGTCGGTTTAAAAAAAAATCGTTTTTACAATAATAGAAATATCTTCGAAGAAAACTTTACGCATCTTTGGTGGGCGCATTTTGCGGTCTTACAGTGTTATCCAGACATTTTACTTGTTCATTATTTAAAACAATACTATAGTGTGCTATAATATTACAAATTATATGGCATAGTGCCCCATTTTTATGTAGAACTGAACTTTTTTCTATGAAAACCAATCAGGGAGAAGAGCTGTTGTGGGACAGTTAGAAAATCCTTACTTATCTGAACTTGTTCTGTTTTAATACTCTCCCTTGCTACTAACTCTCATGCTCCAGTTAATTGGGTTTATCACTTTTTAAAGTGAAGTAATTACTTGCAGTTTGCAATATCTATGTATCTATGCTAGCTGTCTACTGATTAAAAGATTAGATTAAAATATTGTAAATGTGGTTTAATATATTTCTCAGTAACAATAGCCGTGGAAAGCTTGTGCTGTTTAGAATGACGCTATATAAATTCTCATAACTTTCTAATCGAACTTGTAAACGTGGTAGAATATGTATTGCTCCAGCTTCAAGAAATACCAATGAATGTTTCTAAGCAGAAAACACACAAACATAACTTTATGAGATGCGTGGAATTTTATGGATTTATTACTTCATTCTAAAAAAAGCTTTCTATATTAAATGATTCATTCAGGCACTTTGATACAGTTAGTTGAATGTGTTCAGTCCTTTTAGTTTTATCTTCAAACATACACATATATGGACGTACGTGTACACACACACACACACACACATTCACTCACTCACTCACTCACTCACTCACTCACACAAATTTCCAATCTGTAGAATTTCCTGTAGAAGAAATTGTTCGCCTTCTAAATACAGAACTCCCCCCCCCCCCCCCCGAGATGTAAAACATTTTTCTCCTCATGAAACATTTCTATATTTTCTCGCAAAATGTGGCCTGTGCTTTTTATAAACCTGGCAATCAACCCTTTATAAGGGGTAGACACCTTCCTTGGTGGCTTTATTTATACAGAAGGAAACTTTCGCTCGCTCTCATTCTTTTGGTCTTTTTCCCTTGTTTTCTTTAAGCCGACTGACGTAATGCCAAACTTTGCTTTAACAGAACAGACAGAAGTAATTGGTAGCTTTTAACTTTTAATAATGTTCAAGATTTGTTTTAGTGGCCTAACTGCTATTTTGTTTAAAGAAAACTGAAGAAAAACTGGGCTTGAAGCCTGAAGAAAGACCCTGTTGATGCAGCTATTTTTAATTCTTGCTATTTTTATTTTATTTTAAAAAAATGCTTTCCTGAGGAGCTTTGCTGTAGTTGTCCTAATGCACTTTTGTGAATATCAGTGCATTTCAGGTTATGACAACATAAACTACTTAGGAAAGAAAGCAAGAAGACTCCCCGCAAAGTTTTGAAATGCATGATTATTTCTCCCTGTTTTCTCCTCCTCCTAAATCTGAGAGTTGATAAGTAATTAGAGTAATCATTTCTTATTCTTGACCAATTGAAACTTCTCTTTTAAAACAAAACACATTTTTATACCTGTTAATGTAAGTAAATAAAAAAAAAGTAAACCGAAGGAGCATTGCAAAGAGAAAGGACCATCCAGTTTCCCATCAGCCAAACACAATTACAATAAATGCATTAATTCTTCCTTTTTCTTTTCTTTGTTCCAGTCCCACTCATTAGTAACCCTCTTCACCATGCAAAGCTGATGATTTCTGAGAAAGAGAGTATGCAGCCCTTTAAAATACACGGCATATAATGGGATTATCCGTACAAACCCAAACAATTTTCAAATGCAGTATTTATAGTGTGTTGTACAGTTAGACTTTTCACACCGGCAGAAACATCTGTCTGTACCCAGATTAGACAAGAGACAACTTGGTGAAGCTGAGGTTGGTGCAACTACATATGTTCGCAAACCTGAGTTATCTGTCAAAGGGCAAGTCAGCTTCTGCCAGTTTTTCCTTCCTTCAGGGGAGATGCTCCACCCAATCAAAAGGACCCTACCCAGAGTAGAAAACTATAATTCAGTGGCACCACTCTTTCAAATGTTAGCTCTCCCTACGCTTCCACCCCTACACTTAACTTGTCTCCTTCTTTACTTTCATTTCAATATCACTCGATTCAAGACCTCTTTTTTCATCTCCAGACGATGTTTCTCTAATTCTCATTTAGAAGGATAACATCTATTGGGGTTAATACTCTAGCTTGCAGTTCCATGGATGAATGCAGTTTCAGATATTTTTGGAAAGTCTTTTCAACTGTATTTTAGGTTATATTATAAAAGTATATTATGAAAAGCCATTTAATTTTATTATAAAACTTAAAAATGTAGTGAGAGATTTTCTAATTTTTGGTTCATGCACTTGTATCAAGAGTTGTTAAAACTTGAAATCGTGCTTATGATTTAGGTTTCTGTCTTTGAAGATTATGGGACAGATCTGTTTAATCCTGGTATTTAATGTTGACTGATACATAGGTCAAGTTGCATATAAAATATTGTTTAATCTTGTGTGTGTGTATTTGTTGTGAACTCAATCTAAATACAGAATAGTAAATACCAAACTATATATATATATATATATATATATATATATATATATATATATATATATATATATATATATATATATATATATATATATATATATATATATATATATATATATATACATCTAAATCTAAATCTAAATCTAAATCTGCAGTTATTACTCTTACTTGATATAATTTTATTCAGTTTTCAAATTTGGAAACCGTTTAATTCCCAAAATTAGAGATAACATAACATTTCTAATTTAATCTTTTAATAGACTAGATTGTAGATACAGGTTTTAGTAAAATTGAACGGGTGTTCTTCTGACTATATTCAGCTTTGAGAGCGACTGCTTTATCCCATTTTGAAAATAACATAAATTGTCCACCTTTCCAAGCAAAAATTCGGGGAAACATCTTGAAAAAAAAAGTGGCTTGTGCAAAAGGTACAGAATAAGAATGCTGTTCTCTTCCCAGGGTTGATAGTTTATTTGTGAGGTTCAAAATCTGTACGTGAAAGATGATGTAAAAAGTTCATCAGTCGAACTTAAGTTCCTGTACAAGATTTACTTAAATGCTGTGTTTCAGTTTTGCCTCAAACCATTTGAAACCATCTCTGGATCCAAGAATCTACCATTTCTGGGTTACTGAGAGATTAAGTATGACAGTTTGTATTATATAATGAAAAGCAGTATTGTTTGAACAAAGGTAGCATATTTTGATTTGCGTACATATTTTCCTCTGGCAGTTGGCAGTAGTATTACTCTAAAGTGAAGGGTTTAAATATCCCTTGGTTTGGAACATATAGTACAGACTCTAGTGTGGTTTTTAAAATCATGGGACTTTTCCTATATTGTGTGAATGTACAATATTATATGTAAACAGAATACAATGTAAATTTCTTTTTCTCATGCCTACATGTACACTCTTAACCATTATAGGTTTCATATCTATCTATTTTTACAATGATCCCTAAATTTTATTTCAATATTAGTTTCGTATTTCGTGCTTTTATGAAAATAGCAACTGTAGAGTGAATATATCAAAACTTAAACTTTCCAATTGATGGCACAGTTACCAAACGTATCGAAATGTAGTTTTGCATTTCTCATCAAAGTTTCAGAATTATTATTAGCTACGGTGGCAGCTTCTTATCCACAATAACATGACATTCTTTAACATTGGTTTAAATATATGATTTTTTCACACTACCACAGCCACAGAGTTGGTAAATACGTAGACAAAGATGGGTTGAGAAAAAAAAAATAAGAAACTCAAAGAAGCTGTACACACTTGTGTGCTTGTGTAGTTATATGCCTGATGTCAAAAACGAGATCACGTTAACACGCAGGACATTATTTAGATTTAAATAGGCTTAACCAATCACTTTTTAAAATAGGTAAACATATTTCCCCTTGTTGACCTCTTTAGACAAAAATCTGAGAAGAGTGATGAGATTTCTATTGCCCTGAAGGTCAGAAAGCGTTGACTCCATTGGGGAAATAGGAGAGTGAATTCCTGAATGAATAGCTCCCTTGGAAAGCAAGTTCTCCCACCAAAACTCCAGATGTTCATTATCAAAGACAGCATTGCAAAAATCCTGCATTATTGTCATTTCTCTTTGAACTAACTGTAAAATGGACTTTATGACATTATGCTATTATTTGCGTATTCCTTGTTTGTGTGTGTGTGTTACTTTGAGTACTCATAGGACTCTAAAAAACGTTGCTATTCAAGTATGAAAATAAATGAAAACAAAAGATATAGGCATATAAATTATCCGGTATATGTAATATAGCATTCCATAGTTCTACTGTGAAATCTCTAGTAATTTAGTATTGATTTGACAATTTCGAATATAGTATTACATGCATGATTAAAATGCCCATTGCATATCAAGGTGTGGGGTTTTTGGGGGGTATTAGTCGAGATTTGCATTGAAATCCTTCTTTAGGTATTATAGACAAGCATTATACAGTTTTGATGTAAGCAATAATTTGAGGGGTTTATGAAATGTATGCTTGGTGGCCAAAAACACTGCAAAAATAATTTGCTTGAGAAATTAATTTGTAATGCATTATCCGTTTTTGCTTAGAATTTGTTTAATTCAGTTTTAACCACATTTTTTGACTCCGCCAGCTTTAGTGAGAATTTTATTCAAATACCTGCTTTTAATGGATAATGAATAAATAATTGACTATGAATCTAAGTTGGATTTAAATAGACCATGTGATATATACTTTCCTGTTATTTTGCTTCCATTAAATTGAGAAACATCAACTTATGCAATGTGAATGTGTATGCTGTGTGTGTGTACATACGCACATGTTGAGAGAGTGGAGGAGATGTTCTTTAGTGTGAAAAGTGATCAGTGAATAACATGTAATACTTGAACCTTTGGGAAATACATTTTTCTTTTTCTCTTCTAAGAACTTTGGCTATAATACTAAGTAAGAGTCCTGTAAATTTTTGTTGATGTGAAATCCAGAGAGAAACATACAGAATGAAACACATTTTATTTTATTTTCTAATGAGGGAAAATGAACTTTTCTTTTAAATGTTACGTAAGTGTAAAACTTTTAGGTTAACAAAAAAAGTTATATTTTTGTCCAATCCTTTCCCTTTTCTGTTCTGTGTTGCTGTGTTTTATGGCGTGTAGAAAGATACATGCATCTTTTCTAAAAATATGTGCAAATTATTGCATTGGACCTGTTTTAAAAAACAGACAACACTAATTTTGCTCTGTCATACTTCAAAACTAAGATGTCAAGATGGTGGCCACAGTGGTATGATCAAAGCTTAACTTGTTTGTTTTTTTATGCGTCAATTTAATGTTTTTTTCATGATGTAATGAAAGTTTTGACTCAGGTACTATTTGCGGCTATCTTTGTAAAATCATTCAGAATAGGATGCCTGTTGGCATGGAAAAGTTGAGAAAATGTTCAGGGAGATTAGATTTTATTCAATGCTTTTACTGTATAGCTGTTTGTGAAAACAGGATACACCAATAAATAATGGTTTTGATGTTTATGTTTGAATTGACTGCCTAAATGGTTTGATGAAGAACAGAACATTGGTATGTTTGATGACACAGTTGGTTGGAGAAAAAAAATCAACAGTATGAGGTGATACAGATTATTCCACATATATGTCATTTATCGTGACTCATTAGTGAAGTAATTGTTGAAGAATTGAAAACTTCATATCACCTACAGTTTACCCTGAAAATTGGTCCAGTTGTTTTAAAGTAGTTTTTATTTTTTTGTAGCTCTGCATTCTACCCAGTTTTTTGATTAAACAGATTTTACACGATTTTCTGAGATACCCTGAATGAATTCTAGCACTTTATTCTCATTATTTACTTTTCATTATGGTTTGTAAGAGTCGTTTTAGAACACCAGTTAGTATATTCAAGAACAATCTTTGTCCTGCTCTTATACATGTGGACAATTTAACACAGATATGTCAATCTTCCATTTTAATATAGGTGGATTTTATTAAGATGGCTAACTTCTCAAATTTAGTGTTCAGTCTAGTTGTCTACTGTCTGTCTGTCTATGTTATAGCTCATTTCTGACTATCCCAGACCATCTGATTTATGCAATATACTGTGTTTCCCCCAAAATAAGACAGGATTTTATTTTCTTTTGACCCCCAAAATAATGCCTGGCCCTATTTTTGAGGTGCAGGAGGCTGCTAGCATGGTCATCTCATGGCTGCTGCTGTGTTGCAATATTTTCAGGGAAGGCTTATTTTCAGGGGATGGCTTATTTTAGCACATGCGCTCAAAAGCCCAATTGGACTTATTATCCTGGGAGGTTTTATTTTCAGGGAAACAGGGTAGCAATAGCAATAGCACTTAAACTTATATACCTCCCCGTAGTGCTTTACAGTACTCTCTGGACAGATTACAATGTTAGTATACAACATTGTATATAACAATCTGGGTCCTCATTTTACCAACCTTTAATGGAAGGCTGTGTCAGCCTTGAGCCCCATCAGGATTGAACTCCAGGCTGTGGGCAAAGTTTGCCTGCAATACCCATTTTAATTATAACACCACCGGGACTCCTGGCAAACTTGTACATATAGGTTTAGAAATTTAAGTGTTCACAAAATTTGGACCACTAGGATGCTGGTTACATGCTCCATGGAGACTTGTTATTCTATGAATGCCTGCCAGATCAATCATCAAAAGCAAGTAACTATCGAACTTCTGGGTTTGTTAGTTAATAATCTTGGTGCTCACTTAATGCCAGCTTTGTGGGGTCCACACAAAAAAATATACCAAGAAGTACAAGCTTTAACTTATAAGGTTCCATTAACAGAATCTTGCAAGTGTGAAAGCACATCTCTTCCTCTTCCCCTTCCCCTTCCCCTTTACATTCCAAGAAACTAGGCATGATTTTTTTCTGAGACACTTACCATGCTCCTATTCCTTATGGGGCCTACCTTTTATTGATCATTACCCTGTCTGTGGTTCTTCCTCTTATTTGCCAAGGTCATTCTCACATACCATTACAATTAAGGCAAATCTGGAGTGTTCCAAGATGATGGAAGACTGTACAACATGATCTTTCATTTGAGGATTAATTAGCAGAAGCAATCAAAGGCCAGAGACGATTTTAAGAAACATATCTGAAGGTAGTTCAAGAAGAAGAACCGAAAGGTGTCTTAACAAACTACTAAAACAAGTCTTGTTTTATATAATGCCAGGAAAAAAAGAGTGAAAGACACAAGCCTGTTTGGCAGTTGCAAGTATGATGACATCCTAGCTCCGTGATGGTGAACCTATGGCATGCGTGCCAGAGGTGGCACACACAGCCCTCTCTGCTGGTACACGTGCCATCACCCCAGGCCAGATTTCCATGGCATTTCTTTTGTGAGCTTCTGTTTCCCTGCAAACGACGAAACAGAATCTCACAAAAGAGAGAGATCTTACCTCTTGCTACAGTGCCGGTGTTGGGATGCTCTACCTCCCACCGGCCAGCTGCTCTCCTGCGCATGTACAAATATCTGTGCATGTCCGTGCATGTTCACATATGTCTGTGCATACATATTCACGCGTGTGCATGCACCTTTCAGTTTGGCCATGTGCACGAGCATGCTGTTTGGACACTCAGTGTCTAAAAATTTCGCCATCACTGTCCTAGCTCAAATAGGAAGCACCAATGAATTAAAATCCTCCATCAGTAGTTTCAGCTGTCCCTTCATGTCCTCCTAATATACTCCCTGAAGGCCCAGATGCTCAGGTGACCCATTCATATCAACTAGATGAGTCCCTTGGAGTTCATCTAATTTAGCAGGGAGTTTCTGAAAAGTATTAGCTATTTATTTACAGGAAGTTTACAAGTATGTTAAGAAGGCAACATCCCAATCCCATTATTTTCCAGCACTTGTTTTTTATTTCTGTAATTTGCTGCATATCTTACTCAATATAATTCAAGATGAAATGCTTGCTCAGGTGACCCATTCATATCAACTAGCTGAGTCCCCTGGAGTAGAACATCACATGACTACCTTGCTTGATATCCATTCTCTTCAGGAGGATGCTTGTGCAATTATTCTCAGTTCTATTGAGTTTTGAATATTCAGGGCTCCAGATCACGTGGAAGATATAAATTAAAGGCTGCCTTTTCCCTTCAAGAAGCTTGTATACAAGGGAGAGATTTAATTGGTTAATATTGGAACAAATCCAGTCAGCATAAAGCCCTTAATGAGTTGGATAATTTATTGATTATGTGCAATGAAATCAGTGTCTATTTCTAGTGACTGCATAGACAGTCTCTAAAATGATTTGCCCTAATCTCTTCCTGCCTTCTGTTGGTGTATCCATTGATGTAGTAATTGAGTTCATCCACTGGTTGTCCCTTTCATCTCTTTCCTGCCACAGTTTCCAACATTCAAGACTTCTCCAGATATTAGGTCTTCACATAATATCTCCACAATGAGAAACTTTTAGTGTGCTTATTTGTTCCTTGAATGAGAATTTTGCATTGATTTCTTCAACAATCCATTTGTTTGTCTTCCATGGTATTCTCAGGAGTTTTCTCCAATGTTGTTTTTAATACTCTTTCTATCCTGCTTCTTCAAGTGTCCAGCTTTCATTTTCATGTGTCACAATCCCTAGTTGTCTTGTGTGTTTACTTTCAGATAGGTTGGTGTATCATGTATCTTCATACGATGCCCATGCATGCAGAGAATACTGTTTTTTCTTCTTCTAACAAAGCTAGCAACTGTTGACACTGTTCTATGTGTCTGTTACTATTGATTTGTACTGAAGACTTTCTTTTTGAGTCTTGTATCTAAATTGTTGATAGTTGCTTGGCTATTTTGTTAGTTGTAAATCATGCCTTTAAAGAGGTAAAGCGGGGGAACTGAAAAAAGGAAATATTTTGGTTTCAAAAAAACTCCCTGGTCTTGGATTTCCTTAAGCAGAAATTGTGCACACATTTATTTATGAGTAAATCATTTAGATCAGTGGGCCTTCCCCCCTCCCGCTTGAGCATGCATGAGAAGTATCTGTCAAATTACTGACTCAGTCATAACTATTAATGCATAATTAAAAATAATTGATGATTTACAAGCTTACTGGTAAACAATTTCTGCTTATTGAAAATAAAGATAAAAGACTATAAACATTAGAAATTCTAGGTATTGTTAATGAGGAATATGAAGGGGCGGTCTTGTTTTTTGCATGATGGCAAAAGTATTGGTAAGGTATATCATTTTGGAACAGAAGTTCATTCAGTTTTTGAAAAGTACGGCATGTATTGCGAATGGAAGAGTTGATTAAAAAGAAGAAAAAGCCCACTTTTTTCCTGAAGAAAATTAACGAGAACTATTAAAATGATATCAATCTAAAATGCATATATCCTTCTTCAAGGAGACCGCTTAAAAGTTTGTACTTCAGAAAACCGCCAATCGAAATGGAAAGGATCAACAATTCTCCTTGGTGGAAATTTGAGCTGTGAGCAGGTTTTTTAATAGCCACTAGAAATAGGTGGATGTCTCTAGTTTATTATGCATTTGGTACTGATGACAGATCAACGTTTTTAATAGTGCATGTCTATTAAGAAGGGAAATTTGTTGAATTCAGTGGGATTTATGCACACACAGTAATACTGTAGGCCATTGTTGGTACAGTGGTTAAGGCAGCAGGCTAGAAACCAGGAGATTGTGAATTCTAGTTCCAATTCAGCCATGAAAGTTGGCTTGGTGACTTTGGCCAGTCACTCTCTAGGCCCAACCTATGTTACAGATTTGCTGTTGTGGAGTAAATAGGAGTCTCCGTAATCATCTTTAGAATGTTTAGACTGTTTGGAATCAGTCAGATTACAGTTTTTTAGGCCGGAAGGAAGTATATGGAAACCCAACTTTTCATTCATTCATTCATTCATTCTTTCATTCATTCATTCATTCATTCATTCATTCATTCATTCATTCATTCTGACCAACCAACCAACCAACCAACCAACCTACTTACCAACTATCTACATACATACAACTGTTTTTTTCAGTTTGCACAGTAAAACTAGTTTGTGGATTATTTTTCTGAGCAGGACACTATATATATAATATATTATATATATTTCAGTACATAATATATATATTTCTGGAAGCTCCAGGGCTAAAACTCCAGGTTTTCGACTACTTAAGTCGAAAAGAGGCAATTGTGGAATTTGTGTAGTGAATAAAGAAAGAATTGTGGTTAAAAAAGTTTCTAGCTTCAGAGAGTCTCTGGAATGTATTACCTTAAAAGAATTGTACATAAATCAAGCTTTTTCTTTCCTGACAGCCTCTAATAAATTTTCTTTTGCTGCTGATGGCAGCAAAATAATTTCAGATCAAACTTCCACAATGGAAATGTTACAAAAATTTCTGATAGATTTCCTGACGTTATTTTAACCAGGACTGTGACTGGCAAACTTTTACTTATTTACGTATTAAAAATTAACCTTAGTTTTGCTTTTGGCATTCATTATTGAAGACAGAAAGGGGGGAGGGTTATTTGATGGATAACAGCTAAATCTTTTTGATTTTCAGAAAGAAAGACTAATAGAACTAATCATATTGTAAAAGGAAAAAAAACAATTACAGGTTTTTAGGGTTTTTTTTAATTTAAAACTGAATTGTCAGGCTAAACTATTTTACCAAGTTGATGAGCCTCCCTTATTTCATAATTTGGTTTTGGGTCCAAAGGATGATATTGGGAACAAATTGTCTTGTCCACCTTTGAATGTTATGATTTTTTGTTTGTTTTATTAACAGAAAGAGTACTTTTTCCTGAATAAGTTCCTAATTAATTGACGTCAACCAACTGCATGTATAACAGAACAAGGTTTAAGTGTTCTCCTTGTGAACCATTCTTAATGGAACAAATGTTTACCTTTAATTGCTTTGAATTCAAGATTGTCAATATTTATACCAGTAATGAACAAAATTCAGGACGCTTAGCTGCATTCTTAAGTAATTTTACTTAAAAAGAAGAGAAGGAGGGAAAAAAGTCTTGATAGCTTTGCTGTGTTGTCAAAAATAAGTTTCCAATGTATTGTTTAGAATGAAGGCTCCTTACTTTCTACCTGTTGTTAGCTTACTCTTATACTGTTTAGATATGCAACTAACAAGCATTTAGATTCTGTGAAAATCTGTCAGAACACACACGCACTGTTTTGAAATGGAATTCCCAGCCTTTCTTGATGGGTGATGTGCTTGATTTAATACTTGATGCCTAAATTTTGGCTTCCTTCCCAAGAATTGTACATTACTATACTTTCTCTTAATGCTATTGATAATGGCAGACAGTTTGTTTATGGATCAGAATGCAGATTAGTTTGAGCATTTTATTGGAACAGTTCAGAGGTGGTATTCAGCAGGTTCTGACCACTTCTGGAGAACCGGTAGCAGAAATTTTGAGTAGTTTGGAGAACCGGTAAATACCACCTCTGACTGGCTCTGCCCCCATTTATTCTCTGCCTCCCGGGTCCCAGCTGATTGGGAGGAATTGTGGATTTTGCAGTAACCTTCCCTTAGAGTGGGAGGGAATGGATATTTTACAGTATCCTTCTCCTGCCATGCCCACCAAGCCATGCAATGTCACAGAACTGGTAGTAAAAAAATTTGAATCCCACCACTGGAACAGTTGTCTAAAAATTTCCTTAGAGTGTATTTGTTGGAAACATCTTGCATTTTATGTGATATTGCAGCACTTGAAAGTAAAATACTTTATTTCACAAATGAAGGGAAATGTATGTGTTCCAGGATAATGTTGAGGGATCCAATCTGGGTTGGTCATTGGGACCAGAGGTTTAGCCTTCCAGGCATTCAGACTGAGGGAATGTCTCTCTACCAGAATATATCAAACTTTATTTTAATAGATGGCAAAGGATGCTGTTCCATTTGAAGATAATATAGTTCCTCCAAATAACATGAAATAAAACATATAGTTTGTTATCTACATTCCTGACTTTATATCAATATTTTAGTGATCCCACCCCCTAGCTTTTTTGGTGTTAAATCTATTAAAATCTGTTTCCTTGCTTTCAAAATAATTAGGCTTTTTAGAAGTGCTTTGGTGGGTTATGTTGCATTATGTCTTCTGTCATATTTAATATTTTCATGCAGCTTAGAAAAAAAGACAACCCTAAATATAAACTATTAATAATTTCCAAAAAATGTTTTTCCATCTACATTTAGAGAAATGGCAAAATCTTTGTTGACCAAAACCTCCCAGCTTTTTTCTGACAACATTCTTTCAAAATTAAAGTATAGGAAAGGCATTCACTGGAAAGTTTACTTCAATATTTTGCATAAATCCTTTAAGACTAGCAAATTAAGTGAGAATGTGGCTATCTGTAAGAAATAATGTTTTAAGCCTGCACCTTCCATACCATTATCTGTACATAAATTCCGCTTTAAATTTTACTTCTTTAAAGACATTAAAAACTTTGAATTTGTTTTTTATGCTTGGTAGCTAAATAAATCATGTGTTAGTTGAGTACTATAGCTAGTACTATATTTTAGTGATTTAATTAATACCTTGTAAAACCCCATTTAAAATGGTAAACATAGAGGTTACTGGTATTTTTTTCTGTTCCTAAATGTATCTGTTTGATATTTTTGGTCTTCAGTTTTCAAATCAGCTTTCCAAATCCTGGATTTTGGCAATTGCTAGTGAGCAAATTGAGAATTTTGAGCAAGTGGATACAAGGTTTGTAAGCATCATGCTGCCAAAATCTGTCTAACTTGTGTTCTTCATCTCTCAGAGATTTTCACCGTACCTGATTGTGAATTTATCTTATTATTGATTGGGATTTCCTTTCTTCAATTTCTGGGAAAACAATAAACATCCCTAAATGTTTTGGTTTTATGACAAGAATATTTGGGAGTCAATAAGGCTGGCAATATAGATCAAGACAACGGAAGCAGAGAGATAAATTTCTTAATTCAGCCAGGTTCTTGAAACCAGCAAGATGATTCTCTAAGCACAGAATCACTGTTCGACAGTTTACTTTGAACATGAAATGAAATGTTAATTTCTTATGCTATATAATTCTTTTAAAATAACATTAGAATAAATAGAAATCTGAAAGTGTGGTGATATAATCAAATCAATATTTTTCTAGGTTTCATTCCAGTCTACCCAAACAAAATAAGCATGCCTTATTTTGTCCAAGTATGGGTCTTGTCACTCAGTTGGTTAGGAAAATGCCATTTCATTCTTTGTTAATGTGGTGTACTTAAAGAGAAGGTAAAGGACTAAACTCTGAAAGTGCATCAATTCAAGCTAAAATGATACTGAAAAAGATGTTTCAGTAGAGAAGTATCATAACAAGGGATGAACTTAAGCTAAAATTAGCTTGATGGACATAGTTGACAGGGGAAATAAATATTAAGAAGAATGAAAATTAGTGGTGTCCACTCTATGCATCATCACTTCTCTAGCATATACTTCCAGCACCCAAAAGCATTAAGTACATCATTAGACAATAATAATAATAATAAACTACACTAGGCTATTTACAGCAACACAATCTGCTCTACTTTCTTAAGATTCTTGTTAATTTATGGACTTGCAGGAATAGACAGTTCTAGTTTTTCCATTATTATTCTCTCTGTGAGGTCCCATCCTATATCATTTCTATTTTCCCATTGTCATTCAAGGAAGTATAAAGCCATCTGTAAACTTCAAAGTTCCTGAAGTGCTGGGCTGTAATAATACATTGTTCTATGTGTGATCAGATTGTGTAGTATGGCAATCCATTAGGCAAAAGATTAATGAGTGTTATATGCGCCTTGTCTTGTATTTAATTATAATGATATTATACATAGAGTTTTAAAAAATGAGAACTGGGTTAAAAAATAATCTGCAAATAGAACTGCAAATAGAACCAATAGTTTCAAATATTTTAAAATAACCTGTGAACAATGTGATTTCTAGCTTTGATTGTGACATAATTTGTCATTATCTTAGTACCTAGAAAGGGTGGGTGAGCAGCTTGTGAATTTATAGAAATCCCAGGATATTATTGATGAAATGACTAGGTGTGGTCAGCGAAGGCTTGGAATAATAGCAGTTAGACTTCAGAAAGTTTTCTGCTCTGAAAAATATCTGTTAATAATTTCTATCTATTAAAAGTGCCTAATGCTGAAACATAGTGTCAGATACTTCGGGTACATCATTAGAGGACTATCAATGGTCTTCCAGAAGTTAAAATCTAAAAAAAATCCTCAGAATGCTCAGTGGACAAATCCAGATTAAAGCATTACAGATGCTTTAATGCCAATGGTTGCCTTAAAGCATCACAGATGCTTTAATGCCAATGGTTGTCTGGAATCTGCTTGAACGTATCTGTTTAGCAACTAGAAGTAGTCACTTATTTTTTGAGCCTTGCTTGTTGACTTCTCAATTGTTTCTGTTTGGCTACTTTGGGAAGCAGGTTGTGGAATTAATACAGAAATGCTGACTGATCTCTAAAAACTCCTGTGGATTTCATAACTAAGCCATCACTTCTCCCCACCAGATACATAGGTAGGTATAAATGAGAAACATTCATTTCCTTGGCCAGTTTGAATTATCCAGTTAGTGGGTGAACCAGTAAATGTCCATCTGCTTTTCACAAACATATAGGCATCAGATTTGAATATTGCCAGGTTATAGAAAATATAGGTGTGATTATTTTTAATCTTTGACAGGATTTCAGATGTTTCAGACATAATCAATAGAGCAACTGAGTAGCACTATCCGTGTGTGTATGTTTATTTGATTGCCTAGAATCCTATGCAATTGAAAAAAATTCTGAGATAGGTTCTTTGGTGTGAAAGCAGCATGAGTGAATCATTCTTGACTAAATTGAAGTTTAAGAGGTTTCCTTTCAATTTGCATGTGGTACAATAAGATGGCTAAAATCTTAACATTCAGAATATTCAGTACAATATTTATATATTAGTACTGAAATATGCGGCAAAGGAGTAATGGGTTAACAAGAGTGAAGATGTCTCAGGTTAACTAGCATTTTTAAGAGCAGTGAAATGAACACAACTTTTTTGTGGGGAGAACATCCCTTCACTTTTAACTTAGAAGAGACAGTAAATATTTTGATTTCTTAAATTGATTAATGTAATTAAGAGTAATACTAAACATTTCTTCTTTCACCAATTACAAGGTTAGCTAAAAAAATCAGGATAGCTAAAAAAAACCTATAAAAACACCTGTAATAATGATGCTGCAATATTAAATAGACTTTAAAAAAGGAGTTTGATTTGGAGGAAATGCAGAAATCATAGGGTGGTGGTTTGCTATACTAATTTATGGCTACAATATGAAACTACTAATTGAGTATGATTAGATAAGAGATATGATATATAGGATGTTTCTGTTCAAATGTACAAGGGTTTTGAGATTTGGGAATATTATGTTTTGAATATATTGGATTTAGAACTTAGTTTTGATAAGTCCCGCCCTCCCAAGTTTTTATAAAATCTGTGTTTGTCTTTTAAAAAAATAGGTACATTAGATTGCTTAAAGTAGTTATTATGTTTTATCCCAATTTTTATGCTTTCTGGATTGATAGTTGATTATAATCCAACATTTTATAATGAAAAACACAATTCATTTACCAGTCATAATCATGCACATTATTGGAATGTGTTTTATTAGGGTTATCTATTTGGTATACTCCTTAAATCATGCAATCATTGGAATTTTAATTTTAATATGAAGGATGCTTTATTTAACCCATTATAGTCAACGTAGAGATGGGATGCTGTTTTTCAGTCATTATTGAATTCTAATGCTTATCAGCATAAGTAGTACAAAGCAATGAATAGAATGTTTATTTCCATATAGGTAATAATTTTACTAGCAATGTCTCATTGGAATGTATAACAAACAAACAAAAGTAATGTTCCGTGTTCTGCAGAAATAGGTTGGTTGAGATTTTTGAAGGATAGGACTGATATGCAGTGTCAAACCTCCTGAATTAATCAATGCAACTTAATAAAACTAAATGAAATTATATTTGTTTCATTTAAGGAACTAAGTAATGAAAGACAATTGAATGGAAATGTTTCATGCTAACACCTTCTCTAAGTGTATGTGTGCTCTTTGTACAGTTCTCAGTACTTGGAATTTTATAAATTTATGTGCTGTTAGTTGTTTAATGATTAAATTATTTGGTTGTTTTATGCAGTCTTGATGTGTTGTACACCACTTTCAGTTATTTCCAATATGAAAGTAGCTTAAACATTATTAGAGCAAGCAAACAATCTGCAGCTTGGTCTCTACCTTTATTGTGGTTGGTTAAAAGTTGGAAAGATGAAACAGAAACATTATTCTGTCCTTAACGTACTAAAAATCTATGCTATTATGCATTTTCTCTTACTTTGGACCCATCAAAATCTCAATTGTGCAACAATACTCCCTGCTGCTAGCTGCCTTTCTGCATACTTTGATTGGTAGTCTTGTGATCTTGCCCTGAGGTATAGCAGAAACTATCCTGTAGTTTGAATGTTGGTTTATTGCTTGCTAGTAGGGATTGATGGCTTGGGAACTTTGTCCCTGCCCTCTGCTGCAATTATTCAGGCTAGGAAGTAGAGGTCTCCAGCTATTGCTTCTTATTGTACACATTGCTATTATTTTTCATTTTAGAATTTTTTTAAAGCCACATTTATTGTTTTTATAAATAATTCAAGTGGTGAGCATACCTAATTCTTCTTCCTCCTCCTGTTCTTTCCCACAACAACCATTTGAGGTGGAATGAGAGAATGTGACCAGCCAAAGGTCACTCAGCTGGCTTTCATGATTAAGGTGGGACTAGAACTCATAGTATCCTAGTGATTCACCCAAAGTCACCCAGATGGCTTTCAGGGCTAAGGTGGGACTAGAACTTATAGTCTTCTGGTGATTGGCTAAAGTCACCCAGATGGCTTTCAAAGCTAAGGCAGGACTAGAAGTAACTTTTCATGGTTTTTAGCCAGATGTGGTCCATCCTGACTTTGGGCTCTATTCTTAATGCCAGTGTCAGATCCATATTTGGCTGGTCATCATAAATCTATTGAAATTATTAATCCTCCCAGAGTTTTCTCTGCCACTTTCCTGGATGCCCCTTGGTGCTTTCCGTATGCTTTGAGGTAGCTGCCAATGTCCTCCAGCTGTTGCAAGGCTCTTCCCAATATCCTGACCAAGCTGCTATTATCTCCCACGTTGGTGGTTCCACAGATTGTTATTCTCTGTCTTCCTTTGTTTTCTTTCATCTTTGATCTTCAGCTCCTCTTCTGCCTTTCATCTTCTTTTCTCCAGGGCACTTGCCTTCTCCTGTTTTCCATGCTACTCCTTCCATGAATGCTGGAATAATTGAGTCCTTTTTTTTAAAGCTTAACCCATCAGTTTCCTCACGGTTTCCCTTAAAATAACAATAAGGAATGGCATAGGTTTTCTCGTAGAAAGTTTCCCTCCATCCACCTGTTAAATGCAAGGGTTGGATAGTACATTACAAATCATCTAGACCAACCTTCTACCTTATTCAGGAACCCACCATTATAGAACTGCTGACAGTTGGCCAGGCAACCTTTGGAATAAATTTAAGAATATATGATCCCACCAGAATCATATTGATTATGGAGCTGACAATAACATTGAGACAATAACATTTATTTACATGTACTTTTATATCTTAAGGCTCTGAACCTTGGGCTTTGTCTCAAGGTTTCTTTTATTCTAAAATTTATTGGTGTCAAGAAATGTGAAGTTTCATGACTGCTTTTCAATAATACACATAGTCTTTTCCAATTGCAATTATTATTGGCTTTTGAATACCAAGTTTCATGTTTTGGTAATCTGTTCTTAATTTTTCACATATGTACTGTAACAGCAAAGGATTGGAGACTCACATTTGTTAAACATAATTAGTAAGCATTTTCATCTTCTGATTTAGTCAAATGTATTCCAATAAGACGAATTGGAGAGGAAGTTCCCAAAAAATTACTTCAATCAATCAATCAATCAGGGTGGATTACAAGAATAGGAAGTGGTATTTCTCTTTCTATATGGGTGTGATACTATGGCACCATGGTAACTATAGACATTGTAGGAATGATATTTAAAAGATTTGACTCATAGTATTAAAACTGAAACTGCTTGATGTTACTATAGTTGGATCGGTTAGCTAATATTCCCTTTATAACTTACACTGCATGTCTGTAAATCTACACAAGAGTGCAGGTAATTTTCTTTGTATATCAAGACACAAATAGGCAACATGACTCCTTGGAATTAAAACTGAAATTTGCATCGGGCTCCTAGAAATTGCATGAATGCATGATGGCACAAATTGCTTTGTCTTGTCTTTATCAAAATAAATGAGTGAATTTTCCAAGAGGATTATGTTAATTTGTTAAGTGTATTAAAGTTTGCTGAATTTTTGAAAGTGTTGGCTTGGCTGAGTAATGTTTATCTGAGTGTGCAAGGAGAAATACACTTGTACAGGAGTGGCTTTGACATTTGCATTCAGAAGCTAAGATGTACTAAAGCAGACTTTGATATTGAAATGAAGAAAGTTTGTGCCGCTGTTTTGGCATGAGAAAAAATAACACTGTCAGCAGAGTTTCTGGCGTCCTAACATTACAAACCATATATGAAAGTAATTAGACCATTTACCCTAGAACATGTATTTCTTTGTACTGTATTTAGAAGGGAAAGTTAGATAATTTATATTTGATTGTTTGGGGATCTAGCCCATTTCTTGAGGGCTAGGTCCTTATTATTTCTAGTTGTATCTGAACGAAGGAACCATCCAATGTATTGTAAATAAGTAACTGGATTTCTTACTGCACTGGAGGTGACTCAGCTGAGGGTCTTATGGAAACTGATGCATACTTGGTGGGAAACTGTTATTCAGCTCATTCCCATTAGGAAAATTGTATCAAATTCCTATTCTCCATGATGTAGTGAACAAATTGCAATGGCAATAATACCACCTTGTTATTAGGCATTGGTCTAATTGAATGATCTCTTCACTGATCCATATAGCTTCCACAGTGGCATATTTTAGGAACCTCTTAAATAATAAATTAATAACTATATTGAATATTTTATATTCAATATTTTATTGAATATAGACAGTCACAATCTTTCTCAACTCAGATTCTAGGAAAAAGAGATACCTTTCATTACTTGGCAATGGCTCTCAAATATAATTCTCAACAATTATAGGCGTACGTAATACATTGTGATAGGGTAAGCCCCTATCCCAATTTCGAAGGCATGGTGAGAACACCCAAACTGTGAGTCACTGAGACAGCATTTATTTAATTATCTCAGCAGGTAATGTATGTGAGAAGTATCTAATGAAGAGGCATCATAGCACTAATCACAATTCATGTACAATGGCAGCTAATAAAATTTCAGAGCTTTGTAAAACACTGAGCTAAGCTTATTTGATCTATACTGGGCACTAATTTATATCTTACTAATTATTGGTAATCCTGTAGTATCTTCAACACTTGAAAGTGACTCACTGCCTCAGGTAAATGTCTGAACAGAGTTTCTCACACATCTCGATAAATATCATACACATGGCTTCTTTCTTAAGTGTTTACTATTGGAAATTATGCTACTGTTCAAAGAGAGAGCAAAATTCAGAGGGAATCTGTTGCATGAGTCAAAAATCAAAGATAACAATTTTTGACTAATATCCAAACTTAGGTTATGGTGGATCTGACTAGAAAGGTTTTTGGAGTAGAGATGAATATTTCAATGTACTTGTTGCATAATATTCTTAGTATTAGAACCCTGGATTGCCCAGTGAAACCTGTTAGCTGCTGTTTCATAATAGAATAAATGATTCTTTCTAAAGAGCAAATGATTTGAGTAATTTCATTGTTGTGATGACCACTAGCTTTAATGGCTTTCAAAAGAGATTAGGTTAATTCAGAGAGGATAAGTATTAAAGGGATATTAACCGTGGTGGTTTTAAACAGACCTGACCACCGAAAGCAGAGATTAAGAATGAGTTGTCAGGAAGGATTCTCATGATCAAGCATCTTCTTTTACATTAGTACTCAATTATACCTTGATTTTTGGAGCAATGTTTTCTTCTATCCTGAATTAATTAAGAAACCAGAATCTATAACCTGATCATTGATTATTATACCTGCATTGGGTTCAAATAACCCACTATTCTCTAAGTTATTTACTATGGTTTTGGTAAATTCTGCATCTTCTCAATGGTAACAGAGACGGAAAGTTGAAAATCCAAGTCCGAATTTGGGGGCGGGGAAACACTTGGTATGGGATTTTTTTCTGGATTGATAAAATATAAGATGGTTAAAAGCAGAGATTAGTCTGGTGGATTAGTCAGGTTTTCTGAAATTTCTTCAGAGATCTTCCATCTTAGGGGTTCTGAATACTTTGGAGCCTATTGAGAAGGACCTCTCTGTTCCTAATAAAAGCCACCACTTCTTTTCCAAACACGTGCAACACAAGAGCCTTCATTTTACAGACAAATATTGTGTGAGTTCATTTGTTTAGGTGAATTACCTTGTGGTAAGATGGGTGGCTAATACATTTTACAAATAAATAAATTTCTGAAGGCATGCATAGCCTTACTCCTCACTGCCCTCTTATAGAGACAGGAGACTCAAGACTTCCTAGCTACAATTGAGGTAGCTTCAGAATGTCCTTCTCAGTGGTGGGATTCAAATTTTTACTACCGGTTCTGTGGGCGTGGTTTGGTGGGCGTGGTGTGGCTGGATGGGCATGGCTTGGTGGACGTGGCAGGGGAAGGATACTGTAAGATCTCCATTCCCACTCCAGGGAAAGGTTACTGCAGAATCCCCATTCCCTCCTGATCAACTGGTACTCGGGAGACAGAGAATAGATGGGGGCAGGGTCAGTCAGAAGTGGTATTTACCGGTTCTCCAGAACTGGTCAGAACCTGCTGAATACCACCTCTGGTCCTTCTACTTAGTCCTACGTTTTATGCTTGTTTATAGCTTTGGGTGAGGAAGATTCAGAACAAATTTTAAATTAGGCTGGTAATTCCTTCATTGGTTTTTGTGGGCTGGGACTTCCTGGATATCAGCTTATTTTAACTTGTCTCTAATGGTTTTTCCCCCTGTGCAGTGTGGCTGTTGGCTATTGTGTACTTTCTATATACTTTTGAAAGTGTAGAAAACCCTTTTATGCTTGGTATCCTGTAAACATCTCTAGTATATAATAAGTCCTTTTTTAATAAATACATTTAGTTTGTTTCTACCATTAACCTCCTCCACAAATATGTAGGGAAACATACTTTTGGTTTATAAGTGTGGGGAGAAATGAGGGTGGAAAGACTGTGGCAATATTGCTAGTTTCTGAAAAAAAGTGTTGTTGTATAGTCTTTCTTCTCTATACATTACCGTCCTTGAGCAGTTATTGTTTAATGTAATCTGAAAAGGGAAAGGGAAAAGGGAAAGGGGGAAGGATCTGAAGGAATCTGTAGACTAAATAAAGAACGTGTTTTATAGAAATTGCGGGCACTGTTGAAGAGGCTGGTAGTTGCCATCTGGTTGGTGTTTATTAACAAAACATCAGTTTTCTTGGCTGCTAAATATGTTTGGTGCCCTTTTCATTGCAAGATTGAGGAACTAATAAACACATGTCAGTTTAGTTTGTTAGCTCCTCTGGGCCTGGGGCCTGCTCTTTTTGTATTTCAGCTATTCCCTAAAGTATCATGTGTCTCCATTTATATGTAAGTTGCCCTTGACCTATCTTCCTTTTTCTTCCACTTTACTCTGTCTTCTAAATTAATCTTGCAGATCTCCTTAGTCTGAGAGCTTTGGGCTTGCTTTATACCAGGAGCTTGCTAACTGTCCAAAAATATTTAAATACAGGCAAATAAAATGTCAATAAAGCAACATTTTTTTAAAAAAGTTATATAATCACTGATGTTGCAAAACAGAACTGATTTGTTCATCACCGACTTTTATCTTCCCTTTTTATGTTATCGGGATGATAACACTGCTAACGAGTTTGGTGGCAAGCCTATCTGGCTGAAGATCCAAAGAAAATTATATGTCTGAATGGAGATTTGTTTTATCCAATAAATCGCACAGGTACTAATCGTGACCTGCCACGCCTTCTCTTTTTTAATTAAATGTGAAACCACTTTTGGTCACGCTTTATACTTCATCAGAAGCCTAATTATGATTACATTCAAAGGGCGGAAGGAAATCACAGTATTTTAATATTCATTTTATTGATTTTGCAGTTTGCGGTACAATTAAGAGTTCAAAGCATTTGCATCTTGAAGGTCATAAGGAAGAATAAAAACGATGTGCTTGAGTCCAGTTCAACTCTACATCCTTGTAGTTTTCCTTATGAAAATAGTTCCTTATTCCTGTCTTCTCGAGATTTTTCTAACTTTCAAATCTACCCTAAAGCTGTGGTATTCACTCCTCTAAGGATTAACCTAACTCAACCCTGCTTAACTTGAGTCCAGCCAAAGTCTCAGTGCTGTTCATAATTATATTCTCTTAACTAGATAGAAACTTCTGAGCACTGGTACTCCATATTTCAAAACATGCCAACTTGGAAGCAAAACAAAGAGCGTGTTAAGAATATCTTGTTGTATCCTTGTTTCCTGTATTACTGGGGAGTGTGTGAAGATTTCTGCAATACTAGGATCTGAATTTGGACTTTTAGACATAGTGCTACATTGATTTAAAAGTACTCAACTTAGAGTGACATGGAAAATTAGAATTGGGATTGCTGAAATCAAGTAGGCTTGAAATTCTTCCTTTTTTTTTAAACAGGAGAGAGAACAGAAAATTTAAAACCACATATTCAATTTTGTTTTGCTTAAAAGTTTTATTAGCTTTACAGTGGCATATGCCTTTGTAAAAAAGTAAAGATTGAGTAGGGTTGTTCATGCTTTCCAAATGTTTCACATCTTTATTTTTGCTGTCTTCTCATATTTCCACACCAACCTCAGGGTTCTTTCCTAAAGTGTGTGGCAATATGTGGATGAAGATGCCCAGTCATTTGAATAGAGTTGTCTGGAAGTTGAGTCAAGGCAACTGGAGTCCTTTTCTGAAGAAGCTACTTGGATAAGCATGCAATATTTCAAGCCAACAAGAAAAAGTCTTTATGTGTAGCATTATCTGTTATTAGTTAAAACAACTCATCTATTTTTGGGTTTCTACAAAGCCTAAAGCAGAAATACAACTGTATAAGTGCTACTCTTAATGAGTGAATTCTATCTTAAGAGGAGTACATTATTTTCAGAATCATGAAGAAGGTTAAATAAAACTGGATTGATTTTTTGTTTCTTTGTTTCTTTATTTTACACCCGTTTTGTAACGAAACAACTCTGGGTGGCTTACAGCATAAAACATTAAAATCATATCTAAAATAATAAAAACAAAAGCCCTGGTACAGATAAAATCATAATTAAAAGGCAGGGAGGGAATAGGAGGATGGCGAAGGCAGGAATGCCTCTCAATTCATCAACTACCTGATGCATGACAGGGCCTCAAGCCAAATGGTAGAGCTAGGTTTTCAGGTTCCTGTAGAAGGCCAGGAGGGTGGGAACCAATTTCACTTTCAGTAGGTCAGATGTTCCAAAAAAGTGGGAGCCACAGCACAGAAGGTCCTTTTCCTGGACCCCGTCAGGTGAAATTCCGTGACTGACGGTGTCCACAACATGCCTCCTCAAGTAACATCTGACAAACAGCTGAGAAATTCTGCATTCATTTTTCGTCTGAGCCAGGTCTCCCAAAGCACTTTCAAAGCAGTTGCAATCCTACTAAATATATCCCTGAGTGAAACTGATTTGTTAGTATGTATTATGTAGACTAGTAGTTTTCTTGGTATTAATACATTTTATATGCAGGATTGAAAAATGTGGTAGCACAATGCATGGTTCCAAACAAGTGGCAGATGTTTCTAAATGCATAAACAAAGTAATAAACTTATAAATCAGGGTGTGTGTGTGTGTGTGTTGAGTGCACTACAGGTAGCCATTGACTAACGACCACAACTCAGCCCAAAATGTCTGTTGTTAAGTGAGATATTTGTTAAGTGAGTTTTTCAATCTTTCTTGCCAGAGTTGGTAAGTGAATCACTGCAGCTGATAAATGAATAACCTGGATGTTAAGTAAATCTGGCTTCCCCATTGACTTTGCTTTTCAGAAGGTCGCAAAAGGGGATCACATGACTCCAGGACACAGCAACGGTCATAAATATGAGTTAGTTGCCAAGCACCTGAAATTTGATCACCTGATCATGGAGATGCTGCAAAGGTCATAACTGTAAAAAACTGTCACGTCATCTATTTCAGTGCCTGATAGCTTTGAATGGTCAATTAAACAAACTTCTGTAAATTGAGGACTACCTGTATAACTTTGCTCTGATATGTACATGTTTCTATATGCAGGGAGTTTTTAGAAATGCAATATTCATCTATAGTCCAGAATAGTACAGCCCCCCCAAAATGTCCTCTGCTCACTTCACTATTAACTAGAACATAGAATTTAATGACTAACTTCTGGCTTGTTTGTTTTCTTTTCACATTCTCTGTTGTACTTCCCCTCTTGGCTTGCCTAGTGGTGATGCTGCCCACTTATCTTTTTATACTGTATTTCTAGATGAAGAGGATCTTTGAAGGTTTATGGAACCAAGGAGTGTCTCTATCGCCTTCTTCTTAAAGATGCCCAAGTTGAGTTAGGCCATGGGTATCTAAGGTGCTTGGCATTTGACTTTCATGCATGACCATTGCAGTGTCTTGGGGTCATGTGATCACCTTTTTTGACCTTCTGACAAGCAAAGTCAATGGGAAAATCAGATTCACTTAACAACTGTGTTACTAATGTAACAACTAAAGTGATTCAGTTAACAACTGTAGGTCATAAAATGGAGCAAAATTCACTTAATGTATCACTTAACATAAATTTTGGGCTCAATTGTGGTCATAAGTCAAGGACCTGTACTCTAAACGTGCTCAGTTTCTTTACCTAGAGGTAAACATCAATGAAAACCATGAGTATATACTGTTATTTTTCGTTCCATAAGACGTACTTAGGGAACAAAAAAAAGTGGGTGGAAATGTCTGTGCATCTTATGGAGCAAATATGGGCAATAGGCAGCAGCGGCAAAAAGCGACAGTGTTTCCTGCTGCCTGGAACAGCTGATTGGCGGTATTCTGGGACGCCGATCCAACTGCTGATCAACTGCTTGGTGGTGATGGCTCCAGCTCAGGCTGCGATAACATGCTGAAGCTGACCAGGCTGTTTGTTGTTTGCTGCAAGGATGTTAGCCAGATGGATACCGGATGGACGCTGGGAGGCAAGTATTTTTTTTTCTTGTTTTCCTCCTCTAAACCTAGGTGCGTCTTATGGTCAGGAGCGTTTTATGGAGCAAAAAAAATACGGTACTTCTATGCACACATAAGCGTACATTCCAATTCAGCTATACCTTAAATATCCTATCAATAGCCAAAAGATCAACTGGCTGACCAAGGGCTGAGGAAAGATAAAGAGAGAAAAGCAGTTCTTCAGTCTTCTACTTTGATCCCCTTATTAACAGCTGTTTCTCAATTACCAGGCCCCCTTTTTTTCCTAGGCAAAAGTTGAACTTCAGAGCTAGTCAGTTGTGTGAAGAGAGACAAACCCTCCTGCTTTATTTTCCTGGTTCTGTTTTGTTGATCTGGGGAAGCCCTCATTTTGCACAGAAGCCCTTTTGTGTCTCTGGCTCTCTCTTTTTCCAACCAATTTAATAACAAAAAAAGGCATGTGCCTTTTCATTTTAGATAACTGTTATCTCTTATAAAAGTCTACATGAGAATAAGTAATTGACTGCACTTGGCTCCGGTACAGTAGAAGGAAGTTCTTTGATCAGTCAATGCTTTTTGTACCCCTCTTAGAGGAAAAAATTATGGGATGATACAGGGACATGTTGAAGTTAAGCCTTTTCTTTCTTTCTCTCCCTCCCATCATATTTTACCCTGCTTGGTGTAGGTCCTTTGAAATTCTGCAGTGGCTTGGAAACGAAATTTCGGGATGACATTTTTATTTTAGAGCTACAGCTAAGAACATTTCCTTGGTTAATAATAATAATAATAATAATAATAATAATAATAATAATAATAATAATAATAATAATAATAATAATAATAATAATAATAATAATAATAAATTTAAATTTATTAGCCGCTCCCTTTCCAGACAGGACTCGGGGCGGCGTACAATGGAGTATATAAAACATAAAACATGTATACAAACACATAAACCTACATATATACAAGGACATACATGCACGTACATGCACGGAGGAGGTAACAAATTACATCACATTGGACAATTAAAAGTTACCATTAAAATACCCCAATTGTAAAAACACAATTTAAAATTTAAAAATTTAAAAGAACTGTCAGGCGGAATAAGAAAAATTTACGGTTGAGCCAGGCCAGATAATTGAAAGAGGTGGGTCTTCAACTGTACACGGAAGGAGCGGAGATCGGAAGTAGTCCTGATGTCACGGGGGAGGTCATTCCATAGGGCTGGGCCCATCACAGAGAAGGCTCTGCTCCTGGGTGTCGCCCCCCGACATTGTTTGGTTAGACTTAAGGCTTGTTGTATTTGCATGTGTGGTCCTTTGTCTGAATTTTAAACCCATTTCCTGAATCTATATAAATCCAACAATTAGCCAACTATCAGCAGAGTGAATCCTTGTAAATCCATGCATAGTTGATTTGGTGGCTTGCTTTGCTATCAGGCAAGTAATTTTATCTTTAATAAATGTGGAAAAGGATCCCATTTTAGTGATTTCCTTTTCAAGCATGTTAAGGCTCGTAGATGGCTTATCTTTGCCAGTTTGACTAGAATTCTCTGGGTTTTTTTCTCTTTTCGGTTTCATTTCAGATTTGAAACAAGATTTTGCTTTGTGATCTGCCTACAGATAATGCTCTTGCTTGTATTCACATGAATCTTTTAAGTTTGGTGAAGCTTTAGTGCATGCTTATCTGAAACTGAGGTCACTTGTGTTTCAGGAAACACTGGAGTGCTGTTTTACCTTCTCCTTCTTTATTTTACCCTCAGAATGAGCTCTCCCCTTTTCTATTTTAGGGAATTGGTAATATAATCCCAATCTATTTATTTATAAACGATTTCCAGTGGCTTCAAGGGCCAAAACAGGTTGTCCGTAGTCAGGGTAGATTTGATTTAAATCAAGTCGTTTTAAATCACGATTTAAATCATCAGTAAAAAGATTGATTTAAATCAGCTCGATTTAAATCATATTTTTAAAAGAGCAACTGTCATCTCTCTCCTGCAGCGGCTCCTCCTCCTCTGTTGACTCACCGATAGTCCCATTCACTTTAGTGGGACAGCTGGTGATGCGGCAGTGACATAACAAGGTGAGGGACATGGCAGGCTGCAGGTGAGTGGATGCCTGCTAACAGGAACTGCCATGATGGATCTGAAATGACAGGTGCTCTTTATCATTCTTGCTGGTAGTTAGAATCTTTAACATTATTATTTGCAAACAAAATGAAGGTTTCCTATTTATAGTGCATATTATTTCAGCTTGCAGAGTTTGGATTCATTGAATGAGTTTACAAAAAATAATAAATATTGCAGAATATACAGCCTCATGCTACATAACTAACCTCCATTTCATGTTGAATAAACTAAATTATTAATGTATCTTAAATAGAAAACTATCTTTAGATAGATTTTTACTCCAAAAACATTTTATTAAAATAAATATGATAAAAATTTTAAAATCTGATTTAATTTAAAAAGAAATCGATTTTTATCCACCCTGTCCCTAGTTCATGCACTTGGAGCTCCAAATAGAACAGAATAAGTGTCATCTCTGAAATACATAAAAATCTGGTAAACTTATTAAGAATTAGATTAATTTAATTTTCTCTGGTTAAGTAAGACTCCTTATCTAGAAAATATTTCCAGTTACTGTATGTACTATCAAACAAGAATGACTAGCAGTCTGATTCAATGATGTAGTTCACAATATTATTTTTAGCTGTATGGTTCCTGCTTAGTTTGAACTCAATAAATGAACCCAATTGTTATGACATATTTAACCAGTTACGGTTAAAGCACATCACCCAGCTCGTATTAAGTCAGTTTCTCTTCGTCAGCTGGATGTGTGTTCTGTGGTATCTATGTCCAGGATAGTAGTCTACAGGTGAAACTCGAAAAATTAGAATATTGTGCAAAAGTTCATTTATTTCAGTAATGCAACTTAAAAGGTGAAACTAATATATGAGATAGACTCATTAAATGCAAAGCAAGATAGTTCAAGCTGTGATTTGTCATAATTGTGATGATTATGGCGTACAGCTCATGAAAACCCCAAATCCACCATCTCAGAAAATTAGAATATTACATGAAATGCTCCAAAATCTCCTGGTAGATGGTTGTGTTGACCCTGGACTTAATGAAGCACAGTGGACCAACACCAGCAGATGACATGGCTCCCCAAATCAACACAGACTGTGGAAACTTCACATTGGACTTCAAGCATCTTGCAGTGTGTGCTCTTCATTCTTCCTCCATACTCTGGGCCCCTGGTTTCCAAATGAGATGCAAAAGTTGCTCTCATCAGAAAAGAAGACTTTAGACCACTGAGCAACAGACCAGGTCTGTTTTTCTTTAGCCCAGGTAAGACGCTCCTGACGTTGTTGTTCAGGAGCGGCTTGACAAGAGGAATACGACATTTGAAGCCCATGCCCAGGATCCATCTGTGTGTGGTGGCTCTTGATGCACTGACTCCAGCCTCAGTCCGCTCCTTGTGAAAGTCCCCAACACTTTTGAATGGCTTTTTCCTGACAATCCTCTCCAGGCTGCGGTCATCCCTGCTGCTTGTGCACCTTTTTCTTCCACACTTTTCCACACAACTTTCTATTAATGTGCTTTGATACAGCACTTTGGGAACATCCAACTTCTTTTGCAATTACCTTTTGGGGCTTTCCCTCCTTATGGAGGGTGTCAATGATGGTTTTCTGCACAACTGTCAGGTCAGCAGTCTTTCCCCTGGTTGTGATTCCTACTGAACCAGACTGAGAGACCATTTAAAGGCTCAGGAACCCTTTGCAGGTGTTATGGCTTAATTGATTAGAGTGGGACACTTTGAGCCTAGAATATTCCACCTTTTCACATTCTAATTTTCTGAGATTGTGGATTTGGGGTTTTCATGAGCTGTAAGCCATAATCATCACAATTATGACAAATCACGGCTTGAACTATCTTGCTTTGCATTTAATGAGTCTTATCTTATATATTAATTTCACCTTTTAAGTTGCATTACTGAAATAAATGAACTTTTGCATGATATTCTAATTTTTCCAGTTTCACCTGTAAGCATGTTGGAATAAGTTTATTTTATACATTTCCTATTTGGTATTATTTTTAACTTTATAATGTGCAAGTCACATCCTAAATTATTTGGGTGTAAATTATTTTAAAATAAATGGCACCTGCTTTGATTTATGCATGCATATTATTGTGAGTATTGTATTCAGAAGTGGATGGGGTTTTTAGAACAATCAGTCATGCTTTAAAGAAACCTATACTTAAATACAGAGTTTCTTAAACTTGGCAAATTTAAGACATGTGGACTTTAACTTTCAGAATTCTTGAGCCACTTGTTAAGGTTGAGAATTGCTCAAATTACTTGGCTCTCTACTAAGTCCTTCTAAAGTTTCTTCTTAAAATGGTGTTGGTTAAAATTCTGCTTGATCCTCTGATTAAGTCAGATTCTAAAATAATGTTCCTTTTCCCTAGAGAAATGTCAGTGGAGAAATAACTAGTTATAAAAGACTGATGAAATATTTCTTTAGTGGAAAGAAATGGGTTGGAATCAAGTGGAAAAATCAAAAGGCCTACAGATTTACAAATGAATACCAACTTTTTTCTATTAAGTAGCAAAATCAAGAAAACGGTTTGATGATACATTTGTAGCATGAGCTCTTGTGACCTAAAGTCCCTTTTATAATATGCAGAAATTTACAGTTAGCCAGGGAATGGCGATACAACTTTGCACTTATGATTGATTGACACAAACTATTAATGAATAAAAAGTATTCTTCAATAGCAAAGCAAACGTTTTGCTATTGTGCCCCAAAAGTTTTGATATTTGCTTTGCTGATAAAACATTGATTTATTCATTTATATATGTGTACTTTTCTACAAACAATCAAAATGTTCTAATAAAGCTCAAATAAGCCCCAGAAACTTGATTTTTAAATATGTAAATATAGTGTATGTATATAGTATATACAGCAAATATAGCAGACAGTATTTTTTCTCTCTCATTGGCTTACAAAAATCAGTGAAAAGGTGAAATTTTGTCCTGGACCTGTCAGCTTGACAGGCAGCAGCCCAAGTTCAAGCCTGAGCACCATGCAAAGGAGTGAGTTCCTGTCTTGACTCCATCTCCTCCCAACATAGGAGTTCAAAAGCATGCAAATGCAAGTAGATAAATAGGTACTACTTTGGTGGGAAGGTAACAGTGCTCCGTGACATCATGCTGACTACATGTTCACGGAATTATTTTTGGAGAGTGCTGGCTCAATGGCCTTAAAATGGAGATGAGCACTGCCATCTATGGTTGGCAACGACTAGTGGAATAAAATCCGCAGAAACTTCTATCAAATATTTACCATATTTTTCAGAGTATAAGATGCACCTTTTTTCTCTCAAAAAAGAGGCTGAAAATCTGGGTGCATCTTATACACAGAATACAGCATTTTTTGCCTCCTGAAACCCGGCTCCCTTCACCAAAATGGCCATGCAGAGACTGTAGAAGGCTTTCAGAGAGCTCCTGGGGGCTGGGAAGGCAGAAATGAGTGAAAAATGGGCTGTTTTTTGCTCAATTTTGCCCCCCGCCCCAGCTCCCAGGAGTACTCTATAAGCCTCCTAAAGTCTATTTATACCTTTTATTGGGAAAAAAACGGGCCATTTTTGGGAGGTTTGCAGAGTGCAAAAACATTTTTTTTTTTAAAAAAATTGCCTCTTCAAATCCTTGGTGCATTTTATATGCCGGTGCATTTTATACTCCGAAAAATATGGTATTTCTTCCAATCTTAGTGCATTTTTGTATTGATTAGAGAAGAGAGTTGGATCATAGTAACTCTTATCTACTCCTTTGCCTGGATAAAATTCTAGATGTCTGAACCTGTGAGATTCTGTGATAATCTGAATCTGATTTAATACAACTTGGATGCAGAAGAACTGGAGTTCATCGCTATACATCGTGACAAAACTAAGTGGTAAAAAATGTGGAGGAAACAGTGATAAAGTTTTGTCAACTGATATGTTGTATTGGTACAGGGATGACTGGATGGAGCTATAAATTGAGATGGGCAGCTTTCAGTAGGTTCAAGCCTATTAGTGAAGTTCAGTTGCATGAGGCAAAATTTCCCTCAGACGCTTGTGAAATTAGTTTTGAATTGAGATTATTAAGGCTTTCATCATCGGTGTGTTTTGCTATAGAGCTCAGGAAATATGTGAGGGTAGACCATTGTTGTCCTAATCGTCTCAGCATATAATTGTTGTCTTACCACGAATCAGCAGTTACAAATTGGAAAATGCTTAGTAAGGGCAGTTCCTGGGAGGCAGTCTGACAGTATTTTGGTGTATTGCACAGAATGATTTAAGGGCGGACAGAACTGGTGGGCTAATTCTAAAAGTTACATATTCTTAATGTTCTACAGCCAACCTATAATTTGAATAGAGGACATGTCGGCATCATGACGATTGGTCCTTGCTAAGTATTATAGTTAAAATTGCAATAATTGTAAAATTGTAAAATAGCTTCTTTTTCATTTGTATAAGAGGCGGGTTGAAAATGTTAGCACCCACAGATGGTGTAGAAGGTGTAGGAAAAATGTCCCATTTTACAAAATGAGGGGTTGATGACAATGGAGAAGAAAACTGACAGTATCATGAAAAATAAAGAAAAAGTGTAGGTCTCGGGACTTTGTGTGCCTGCCCAAAAGGGGCTGTCCTTAGAGATCAATTGTGGCAAAGGGGCTTTTTTTTCTTTCATCCTATGTACTTACCAAATTTTAATATAAGAGATCATTGCGAAGAAGGTTTGTTGATGTGGTCACTAAACTTTTACACCAACAAAATGGCTTACAATGAGAGTGACAAAAGGAGAAGAATAGTGAACTAAGGTCTGATCTTTTAAACATACCAGTTTTTTAAAATATGATTTAATACAGTTAATTATGTTTGATTACATTTTGTTTTGTATATTTTCCTTCCTACTATTGTTTGGAATGTGGGCCTTACTTGATTGTTAAAGGCTAAGTGCATATGTGTATCCTGGTATTATGGGTAGTATGTTGCATCTGAGAATGAATGAATGGATGGATGGATGGGTGAATGAATGAATGAATGAAAAAAATGTATTTCTTTTTTTTTTCATTGTGTAATTGCTGAGGGGATACTATAGAGATTTTTGTTTCTTTTACAGTATACCTCAAGAATATAGTAGGCAGGTAAGAACACAATTGTTATCTAAAGTTGAGGCTTTAGCCATTTCAGAGTCCAGAGCTTGACATGATGGATTTTCTGTTTGCTCTTTGTTGGATAAGTTGAGACACTTACTTATTTTAATAATATGATGATATTTATAAATTCTAAAAAAAAAGTTATTAAAGCTACAGTTCCACATTGAGAGCTGTGTAGTATTTGCCAGATGGTGTCCTTTGAGGAAGATGCTGCTGATTTTCAAGTAGTATTGAAGCTACATCTTATGCGTAAAGCTAGGATCATCTGTCTATAGAGGAGTGCATAACTCTCCCCACCTTGTTTGTAGGGTTAGACATCACTTTTCCTTCCAGTGACATACTGAGCACCCATTTCTCAAAATAGGCTTGTTAAATATTTATAATTACATTAAATTTAGTTGATTCTTCATTTATGTAAGTAATTAAATCATTTGCCATATTGCAGCTTGATTACTATATTTTGAAAGGATCTGAGGGTTTCTTCCTAGATTTTTGTAGGTGGAATCTGGACCTGGAATCTTATCTTCAAATGTGTCTGGCAGAAACATCTTAATTTTTTCCCCTTAGGACTAGTAAAGCAGTCTTCTTTTCTTCTGTTCTTTTGTTGCTTTGGGATCTCTCCAAGATGAATAATTTGCAGACCTATCGCCTGTACTTATTCTTGCTTTATGTATCTAAATCCATATAAAGACATGCTGATAAGTAATAATCTAGATATATTAGATAACAGCCGATTCACTGATACACACTGATTCCACAAGAGCTGATCTTTGTAACTATATATGGAAATCCATTATTTCCCACTTAATTTAAAAGATGTGAGTTCTGGAAATCAGTGTCTAAATTTTACAAGACATTTACTTTGCATAAGTTTTGAAATTGAGTTACATGGTTTGCAGCACAATTTGTGCTTCCCCTGGTATTGCTCAATAGAAACTTTCATTGCTCTCAGTTGGCATGGTCAGTACTGTGGGAGGCTAGCAACTGTGGTTCAAGAACATTAGAAGAATGTACTCTAATCCAAATGCATTGTAAGCCATAGAAGCCTCTCACTTCGGTTAAGCAGAGTGGTAGATGGAATGAGTAAAATAGCATCTGTACCTGATTTTTCTTCCTTACATAGCTAAGAACAGTTAATAAAAACGTAAGAAAAGCTTATTTAGGCTGGAGGATCAGACTGAAAAAGAGACACTTGTTTTTCCTGCAGCTCAGTGGGAGGGGTTACAGCTGGGTTTAGTCACAGCCTGATTGGTCCAAAGACTGAGGGAATTTTCTTAAAGACACCATCCGTCCCTACTGGCTCCCAGTTTCCTTTCAGTCTCTGGTCCAAGCACTAGTTTTTGGCTCCTTGAGGTACTGATAATTATTATATTAATTCGATTAATTGGGTATTCTAAATTCTTAAATTATTGGACTTCTGGCCATCGAGTCTGCTAGTCAGTCTCATAAGGAGGCAGGGCTTCCTGGTCCTTGCCTCTGGGTCTGAGGGGGCTTTGCACAACTCCTGGGTGTGCAGGGGTGACGGGCTCCCATTGCAGCCGAAATTCCTAGAGGCTCCGAACTATTGGCATCAGGTAGGATCGCAGGGGCCGCACCTGCAGTTGTGAACCGCACCGCTGGGATTGCTTTGCCGTGACTTAAAGCCCGCCACAGTCTTAACCACCTTGCTGCGGCTGGGAAAGTTTCATTGTGTCGCCCTAGCCTCGCCACATTTTTAAAGCCACCGTGGCTTCAAAGACTTGCAGCGTTTCCTGAGGCTCGGAAGTCTCTGCAGCGAAGGCAATCAAAGAGGGGAGCAGAGCGAATGGGCTTGGCTCGCCGGGAGGCCATCGCCTCAGAGCCATTTCACTGGGCGGCTGCCATTTCAGTTCACCAAGAGGTGCGGTGGCCATTTTGGAGCGACCTCGTGGCAGTGGCATATATATAACTGAGGCCTGCATCGCAGCCACACATCGAGGCTGGCAGGACTCTATTCATCCCACATCACGGCCAGATATCGCGGCTGGGAGGCTCCGACTTGACTCCCCACAAGAACCAGGCATGTAAGTGAGGCATGGCCTCTAGAAGTACCGGGTCAGCGCAGACCCCTGAAGGGAGCATTGACGATGGGAGAGAGGAAGGCCAGGGCAGGCTGCGAACCAGGGCAGCGGCTTCTAGGCTGTCTGCGGATCAGCGCCCCTCCAGAGCTACAGTGAGGGATTAACTTCGAAGACAAAAGGCCTTGGAGAAGCGAGTGGCAAGAGCTGAGAAACAATCTCACCCTGTTAGGCCCACATCTTCAGACAGATCCAGGTCTCCGGTGAGGCCCATGCCTCAGCCCTCTCCCTCCCCACCTAGGGGCTTCAGTTCTTCCTCTCCCTTCATTTCCCCAGCTAGACTTCGCAGGCAGGTGACCTCACCTTCCCCCTATCTCCCCTAGATCATTGAGGGATGGGGGTGGCAAACGGGGACAGGGGATCTGGGGATTATCTACCCTCCTCTCATCTAGCCCCCCAGGGTCCAGCTCCCATGAGACCCTCAGAGGAAGATCTGGAGGATTTGGACCTCCTGCTAGAGAGCATCAGGAGGCTCATCTCCTCTTCAATCTCTAGAGGCAGTGCCTCAGGATTAAACCAAAGGGACCGTTCCTCCCAAAGGGCGTCTAGATCTTGTTCTGACAATAGACATCACAGATCTCCTTCTTCGTTCCGGGGCCAGTGTCAGTCTAGAGCTCATTCTCCATCGGGGGTCAGCGAGACCACAGCACTGGGGGAGGGTACTCATCCAGAATTAGGCTTCTCAGATGACGAGGATACTATTCCTTTGGATTCCCAGGCCTTTTCAGGCCTCTTTACACCACCGGCCTTCAAGCCCCTCTTACATAAGGCCAAGAAGACTACTCAGATTGGCACTGGAGCCCCGCCAGTGTCTCAACACAGGGACCCTAATCTAGCTTGCCCAACCCTGGGAGTAATGACCGCTGCTTCTACAATATGGAGCAGGCTTTTTCCAAGGTCCTTCAATTGCCAACTGTAGATCCCCCCATCACACTCCTGGCCAACGCCTCCACCGCTGTTTCCGGTGATGTGGCGGATAAATTGAACCCCCAGGATAAACGAGCGGAGCTCACCTTACGCAAAAATTTTACTGCTTCCGCCTGGGCGATCAAATCAGCAGCCGCAGTTTCCTATTTTAACTGAACAACCGTCATGTGGCTTCGCCAGCTACAGGATCGCATTCCGATCCAAAATGAAGGTGTCCATCAAGACCTGGCTAAAATTATGGCGGCCACTCAATTTTCTGCAGATGCCACTCTAGTTTCCATCAAGTTTGCATCCATTGCGCTGTCCACGTCAGTCATGTCTAGACGTCTCTTGTGGCTTCGCAACTGGCAAATGGACAACAAGTCCAAATGGGGGTTGGCTACAGCTCCTTCCACCGGTCCCAATCTTTTCGGGGAATCTCTTGACCCGATCCTTATGGAGAACAAGGATAAGAAAAAGGTTCTCCCTTCTAATTCCAAGAAGCAGAACTCTCGTCCCTCTTCTTACAGGAGACCTTCTTTGTACCGGCCTCCCCAACCTGACTTCCGGCAGCATTGCTATACCCCCTACAGTCATCGATCATTCTACCAGGATAGGAGTAGATTTCAGGGACAATCCAAGTGGCCCTTTCAAGGGGGGGGGAGGCCATCCTTTCCGCAGAGGGAAATGATTCCAACCTGAGTCAACCCATATGCGGCCGCCTGGCATCCTTCACGCATCAATGGGATCAGATAACGTCAGACGCTTGGGTCAGGTCCACGATGAGGTACGGCCTCCAGTTGGAATTTCTCTCCCTTCCCCCAACGCTCTTCAGAACTTCTCCCCATCTCGGGATCCGGAATGCCGCCGCCTCCTGAGCCTAGCCATCCAACATCTGATAGATATCAGGGCGGTGGAACCTGTTCCAAAGGAGGAGTACGGGTTAGGCCTGTACTTCAACCTATTCGTGGTCCCGAAGAACTCGGGGGGATGGAGGGCAATACTGGATCTGAAGTGCCTGAACTCTTACCTGGTCTACAGGCGCTTCAGGATGGCCTCCCTCAGGTTTATCCTCCTGGGGATTCGGCGAGGAGACTACATGGCTTCATTAGATTTAACGGAAGCGTATCTACACATCCCCATACTGCCAACCCATCGCAGATTCCTCTGATTCTCCCACAAGGGATGTCACTTCCAATACAGGGCTCTCCCATTCGGTCTAGCCTCTGCCCCAAGCATGTTCACAAAGGTCCTAGCAGCACTGGCAGCTCACCTGTGTTCCCATCTGGTGAGACTCCATTGTTACCTGGATGATGTGCTCCTCCTGGCCCAATCCCGCACGCAGGCTGTCCGTCACCTGAAACTGACCATCCAAACTCTTCATTCCCTGGGGTTTTCCATCAACTTTCCCAAAAGTCATCTGTCTCCCTCGACAATAATCCAACACCTAGGAACAGTGACAGACTCTGTAACAGGACTTGTTCGGCTCTCTCCAGATTGTCTCAAAAGTCTCCAATCTTTGGCAAGCCATGTCCGCGCAAGTCGGTCAGTTTCCATCCTGACCTTGGCCTGCCTCCTGGGCAAGATGGTGTCGTGCATAGGAATAGTTCCCTGACCATGTCTCCACTCCTGAACTCTTCAATGGCTGCTCATCCCCTACCAATGCCATTGCATGAGCAACTCCTTACGTCTAGTCAGACTGCCTCCGGATCTCCGCTGGTCCCTGAGGTGGTGGATATCTCCGGCCCTACTTCACGGTTCCAACATTTGGGAACCGGATCACATTACTGTCACCACAGATGCGAGCCTTTACGGCTCAGGGGCCTTGATGGAATCCAGACTGGCGCAGAGGTGTTGGTAGAAATAGGACCTTCGCCACAATATCAACTGGCTGGAGCTGAAAGCAGCACGCCTTGCACTCTTGCAATTTCGAGACTCGGTTGCCAACCAACATGTCCTCCTCTTGACGGACAATGTAGCCATGAAGGCGCACATAAACCGCCAAGGGGGGAGGGACTCACTCCAAATGTCTCTTGCTGGAAGCCCAGAAGCTTGGACTCTGGGTGGAGAAGAACCTGGCCTCAATAACATCAGATCACATCTCGGGCCTTGCCAATTATCAGGCCGATTGGCTGAGTTGGGTGACAGTCGATCACGGCGAGTGGCAGCTGCTTCCAAAGCTCTTCCACAAGATTTGCCACTGCTTTGGCAATCCGTTGGTGGACTTGTTTGCAAGCCCGACCAATGCCCAACTGCACCGGTTCTTCTCTCGCTTCCCAGCGCTCAATGCAGAAGGGGCGGACGCGCTCAGAAGTCCATGGCCTCTGGGCCTCCTTTGTGCCTTTCCCCCTCTCCCTCTGATCCAGGGGACCCTGAGGAAGGTAATGATAGAGAGGGCACACATCATCCTAGTAGCCCCATATTGGCCGAGACGGCCTTGGTTTGCAGACCTCCTTCAGCTGTCCATCTCTCCCCCGTGGAGGATTCCTCAGGAGGAGAACACCCTGTGTCAGGGGCTCCTCTTTCATCTGGAGCCCCAGTGGCTCCAACTGACTGCCTGGCACTTGAGCGGCGCCTCCTGAGGGAGGCACATCTCTCAGCCAAGGTTATCTCCACCATTGAAGCGGCCAGGCGACCGTCGACCACACGGATATATAATTCCACGTGGTCAGCGTTTGCCTCCGCGTGCGAGAGAGTCAATCTCTCTCTGGCTCATGCCACAGTGGCCCAGGTCCTTGAGTTCCTTCAACACGGCCTAGATCACGGCCTCTCCCTAACACCCTACATAGGCAGGTGGCTGCCCTCTTCTCCGTTGTGGCAGGGGATGGTCATTTTTCTTTGTCCCAGATTCCCTTAGTAAAATGGTTCCTCAGAGGGGCAGCGAACTTGCTTCCCCCTCCTATCCATCGTTTTCTGACGTGGGACTTCTCTAACGTGCTCAGGGCCCTACCATGCTTAGTGATGCTTTAGCAAGTTACGACAGTGCTAAAACATGACTTTATGACCAGTCTTTGCACTTAAGACCATTAGTGTCTTGTTCACAGGATTGAGATTCAGCACTCTTGCAGCAGATGGGTGTTTAGGACTGTTGCAGTGTTCTGAGGTCATGATATCTCTTTGTGTACTTCACAGCTGGTTTCAGTCAATAGAGAATCTGGCAATAAAATCGCAAATCATATTCATGTGACGTCTCAATAATCATGGGAGAGTCACTTAATGACTGGGGGAAGTGAGGTTCTAACCTGACATTTCCATGTGATGTCGTGCTTAGCCACATTGCTTAAGATGGAGTTGTTGTTAAAATGAGAAGTACCTATATATAGTTGTTCTTTTACTCTGATTCATTTTACACTGGCAACTTTTCATTTATCATTCAGTTTTCATGACATAAATGAAAAAATCCCTAGGGGGCAAAATTTAAAATTATGGTATCTCTGTGCGCGTTTAAGTTTGCACATGCACACATCTGTAATCTAACTAACTGAATGCCAGGGAAAATCATAGGCAGCTCAGGAGCATAATAATAGTTCTCTACTCGGATTTATTTATTATATACACAGTCTGCCTTTTTCTGAGAGGTTAAGCTGGCATAGATAGTCATCCCATCTGTCGTCCTAGGGATCTTAGGAGAAAGACAAGGATGAAAGAACAAATTCCTGAGTGAGCTTTCAGGCTATGGGTGTACCTGAACTAGACTCCCCAACCCTAGTTTATCATCTTAACCATAATGAATGCCACATAATTAATCTTCAGCAGAACTCTGCGTGCTTTAAAAATGAATGAAAAGAAATATTCAGACCTACAGTGATTGTAACAGCTCTCTGTGGTTTATTGAATGACTATTTATTTCAGGTTTCAAAAAAAAAATCTGGAAAAAAGATGTAATTGCTTTAAGGAGACGATTCATTAAAGGGACCCTTAAACTGCAAAAATGTTTGCAGGTTTTTTTAAGGTTCACATGTAAATCTAAATCTTGGGCTATAGAATAACAATAAGAGAGTGAGGGGCAGCAATTCACTTCATTAAAATTTCTAAGGTATACTTGTTTTGGTAGATGACATTACATACAGCCATCATGACTAGTACCTATTGATCCTTATACTCAATTTATTAACCTAATCCCTTTTGAAAGGAATGGAATTTTAAAGGCATTGTTAACACTTGTGACAGCAAGTAACAGCTTACCAAAGCAATCTATGTTGGTTTTCATCAAAGGATTGTGTCATCAATAGTTTTATCTTGGAGTCATTTCTTAATCATCCTTGGCATAGAATTTCCCTTTTTTATTGAAAATACCTCTCTACCCTTTTTCCTTTTTTCCCAGGTTTTCATTGAGTCATTCCTAAAACTTTAGGATTTGGATCCTGGTCAATGTGCTTTTGCTTAGATCACATTAGAATATATATACATGGCTGGAACAAAAAAAATCGCAATGTGCAATTCAGACTTCAGACTTCCTTATGGTGATCTGTGTTTGCCATTTGAATGCCCATCCTCTCATTACGTTCTTCGCTATCACAAGAGCTTGCTGTAGTAGGCCTTCATTTTGGTTTTATTTATGAGGAATAGAGCTATTAATTTGACAAAATCGCAGTGAGTTGCTTCATTAGCAAATTGAGATTAATTAAAAAAATGAGACAAAATGATAATTAAAAATGAGACGCTTTGAAATTGAGTAGATCTGGGTGTGGACCTTTGATTAATTTTTAATTTGCTTGTCCTGTGCAATAAGAAATGGGTGGATCAGCTTGGCTAGCTAAACCAAACTGGTCTTGTTTTGGCCAAACTATCATTGTCTGAGATCAAGTGTGTAATTTTATGCTTCTGTATGACTTGGATTTTGACTAATCTGCTTGAAAACTTCCCCTACTGACAACAGTGCCATAGAATTGGCTTTAAAATTGTGTCTCATTCTTGAGCATTTTTCTTTTTTCTCCCTCCGCAAAAAATGTACCTATATTGCTTACAAATCATGTAATATAAAATGCTTTGAACCTCTGAGATAAATGATTTGGTGAAGCAGACAGTATCCAGAACCAGGTAGCCAAGTCTCTTTTTTCTTTCTTTCTTTTTCCTATCTATCCACAGGACTTAATCTGAACCAAAATTTCCTCCCTGGAATTTGATTCGGTGCCAGATTACAATCTTGGAAATATTTATCACGGAGAGTTACTGTGAGTATGAACCATTTCCCCTGGCCATTCAGAAGCATCAACCATTTCCCCTTTGTTTTGTTTGAGAACAGCCATTCATGCTCAGGAATCATACCTAATTTTGGAATTTGAGGTAGTGTTCAATACTTAACAGTTAATCCTTCCCTTTGCTTTTCATTTGGATGCCACAGACTCATTTGTATAATATAGGTCTATGTATCAAAAATCTTTCACTGTTATCTCTCTATCAGCTCAGTATCTCTTGCCTAGCAGTTAAGATGCTGGACTTACTGAGCGGAAGATAGCAGTTTGACACCCAGGCATTGCATGATGGCGTGAGCTTCCTAAAGGCTATTCATGCCCTTTTTTAAAATGAAAAATGGGCTCATTTTTGTGAAAAATGCTAGTTTTTGGCCCCACAACTGCCCCAGAAGCACTCTGCAAGCTCATGCATTTTGGGGGGGGGGGGGGGGAAACAGGCCAGTTTTCACGAAAAAGGGGCCGTTTTTGGGAGGTTTGCAGAGTGCCAACACTTTTTTAAAAAAAATTCCTCTTCAAAACCTTGCTGCTTCTTATACTCTGGTACGTCTTATACTGTGAAAAATATGGTACCTGTTAAATCGCTTTAGATGGTTTTCTTTTTTCTCCCTTTTAGTTATATATTTAATTTATAAACATCCGTTAGCTTTTTTTGAGTGAATGTATGGAGATATCTCATAGACCGGGGTCGGCAACCTTAAACACTCAAAGAGCCACAAAGTCCTAACCGGAAGACCCCCGTTCAATTCTGGAGCCGATTGGAAGTTCGTTTTCCCCACCATAGAGTCTCCTCCTAGCATGTCCTTTTTCCTCTACCTGTCCTAACTGAAATTGTGGAGCTGACCGGAAAACCTGCCCCTTGCAATAGAGTCGTCTCCTGGCACGCCCTGCTTCCCACCCCCCCTAACCAGAAGGTCTTCTCAAAATTGTGGTACCGACTGGCGACAGGGAGCTTCAGCAGAGCTACGGGTTGATGACCCCTGTCATAAACCAATGAATTTGTTAGTGGGCAAGAGATAGGATTATAATCAAGTCAGTTCTATGCAAGCAAATTGTGGTCCATAAATCCACTGAATTGGGTGGCAGAAAAAGAAGGAAGTGTCCAGTTCCATAAACATTGAGGAATACCATGCAGGCAAATGAGTTATTTGACAGAATTTAGGGAGTGTTGAATCCCTTCTCTCCATCCAGAGGCTGATAGTGATGAGAAGGCAAATAATCCAGCCTTGAATTCATTGCCCGTATTTTAACAATCAGCTTTTGTGGCCTGGACACAAATATTTCTTAATTTGTTAGATTTATAGCCCGACCTATTTTCCGGGAATTGAAGACCATTTATATGAAGCTATGAAGTTTCACTTTATTCCATAAAATAATTCTGTGAAGTAGATTGCACTGTGACTAGGACTGCCCCAAAGCTACTAAGTGCATTACAGTGACCGAGGTGAATTTGAACTTCAGTCTCCTGAGTTCTAGTGCAATTAATAATCACTACACTATACTGTCTTTTTGTAGATTTGTTTACAGACTGCCTTATTTGATATGGTCAGGAAGAAAGGAAGGAAAATAAAAGTGAAGATGCATTATTTCACAAATGCCTGTTGTGTAATGCTGGTAGTAGAAATTGCAGACATTTATTTTTGGAGTTAATTGATCTATTCAAAAGTTATTAAAATTCACTAATAATCTGTGTGTAGCTCAAGTGGATTTGTTTTTTGTTGTCTAAGAAACATGAATAACACTTGGTGTTTTGTAAACTATCAAAAATAGGATTCTCTATAATTTGATGTTTCTGGAAATGGCTTAGAGTCATGGATAAAGTTAGCAATCATCTCATAAAATAAGTTTAAAAACAGACAAAAAATAGACTGCTTCCAATTCAGGTTTTAGGTTCTTTGATCTGTATTGGAAGATAATTACAAGAAAAGGCATGTATAACTATCTATCTTATATACTGTTTTTGACTAAATAGATTCTAAATATAAAAGTTTGTACTTTGCCAGAGCTTCTAAAGAAAGAAATTTAGGAATGTGACTTAGGTTTAGAAATATATATACTCAATTTTTTGTTCTTTCAAACTTGTATTGCTGTTCATCTCACAAAAAATAACAACAATCAAATAAAACAATAATAATAAACCAAATAAGTTAAATCAAATCTAGGTATAAGACTTTGACTGTTATTTTTGATGGTTTGAAAATATATGCCACAATATGCAGGCAGCTATAATTTGTAAACATAACCAACTGATTTTTTAAAAGTATTTTTGTTGAGGGAAAACAAAATTTGAAGTCTTTCAAAGAAAATTGAATTTTTACAATAAAACAAAGAATTATTTAGTCAACCGCATTTAGTTTCATAAAAACTGTTCCTAGTTTATGTGAGTTTATGATTTAATGTTAGTTAGATTGAGTAACCAAGAGCAAAACATGTATGTGATATGATACAAATAGAACTTGAGTTTTCATTCCTTCCTCCCTAGGGCCATGTTATATCTCTTCCTTTGACTTATGATATGGCCTCCAAGTCACAAGAATATTTCAGTCACTTTAATTGAATAACAGAATAATAAAGTTGGAAGGGACCTTGGAAGTCTTCTAGTCCAACCCTATGCTCAAGCAGGAGACCCTATACCATTTCAGACAAAGAGCTGTCTAGTCTCTAGGCAAAAGCTAAAAACCTTTTCACTTTTTTGATAAGAGGAACATGATCAATGTTCTTATTTGCCTATTTTATTACAAGGTACCTTTACATGCTATTCTTCAGTGCAAGGGTTTTAGAATAATATGTAACTACATATAATAATATGTAGAGAATAATATGTAACTTAACCACATAGAGTAGCTTACTCTGTGTTTAAGCTCAAATGCAAGAAATAGACAAGTTTAGAATTCTCACTGGAGATTTGGGGACTTGAAAAGACTTCCATTTTGTCACATTTCCAGGAGGAAAATGAGGTTCCTTAAAGAACTTCAAGCTGTGTATTTGTGTTATGGAAATTATGAATCATTGGTGATGTTATCAAAACACTGTACACTGTATGGGATTCTGTTCTATTCTATTCTGTTCTGTTCTGTTCTGTTCTGTTCTATTTTCTTGTTTTATTACCTCAAGAATAATCTTCACATACAACAAAGCAAAAAAATAATAATTAAGAAATATAGAGTTTTATGTTCTTGGGAGCTGGTTTGAAATGACAGTACATAGTGATGATAGTGTTTTGCCTCCTAATTTAAAGAAAGAGCTATTTACTTTTAAATATCAGTATATGTTCAATAGAAAATTAGGAACCACTGTAGAAGATCAAATTTGTACACTGAGGGAAGAAAGGCACATGTTGCTTTTATCACTTTACATCAGTCTTTCCTTGTTTTATTACTAAGAATCTGGGATCCTAGAAAGTTACTTCACAGCAATCATAAGTCTTTATAGCTTTCTGTTTGTATAATATACGAGCCTTTCTCAAAATGTACCAAGTGTTTGTTTCAGTTTCTAGGTCCAGTTATTCTAGGTCATGCCTTGATTGGCAGTGATTTTGAAAGATTTCAAATAGGGGTCTTTTCTATTCCACTGGAGATTCAAGCAAAAACTAGAGTTTTGTGAAGAATAGTTCTTCAGTATCCTTCTCTTGACTTGAAACTTTAAATATGTCGTTTTTGTTTAGACCTCTCCTTAGAGCTAGGGATGTGCAGTTGAAGAAAGCTTGATGAGGAAAACATAATTAAATTGAGTAAGATAATATGAGAAGTAACAACATAATTCTTCAGTGTATTGACATTTGCTGGATTTCTGTAAGTAAAGGAGTAAAACGTATATCATCATTTTCTGGAGTGTTTAGTTGGTATAACAGCATGGCTGAAGAAATATTGTTAAGCTCCCCAGATACTTAATCCAGTTTGTCACTCAAAGTACTTTCCTTGAGATTTGACAGTTATGGTGGAAATAGCAATGAAATCCTACCCCCCACAGAACAAGGACAAATATGAAGTCCCCATTGAATAAGCTGTGAGGATGTTGATGCTTGGCTTCCCACACGTATCAGAAAATTCTTCTGCATAATGTATCTTTAGCGAGGTTAAATTTGCACTGTTAATTCCAAAGACAGGGAACTAATTTGGTTCATGTGGAATTAAAAAACGGCTTCCATGGAACCACCAGCCTGTTTTCAATACGGCTGCCCATGGATTACTGGTAAACTGATGGGTTTGGTTGCCTTTATATTTTTCCACCTTCCTGGAGCACTTTCAATCATTTCTGATTATCTTGTGTGTTGTGTGTGATTATCGTGTTGTGAATGCCCTAACACTGGAAGTCTTTAAGAAGATGTTGGATAGCCATCTGTCTGAAACGGTATAGGGTTTCCTGCCTAGGCAGGGAGTTAGACTAGAAGACCTCCAAGGTCCCTTCCAACTCTGCTGTTGTATTGTATTGTATTGTATTATTGTATTGTATTATCTTCACCTTTTGGGGGGTGGGAGTGTGGGCATACTTCAAATGCAATACTGTACTGCTTTTATGCTTTGTAGAAATGTATCTAGGACAGTGAGGCATTTTTGTAAATAAACCTGGTGCTAAAAGCTGTTGCTTTGCAGCATACCAGCTGCCTGTTTACTATTTTTTTCTAAAACAATTAAAAGAAAAGAAAATGGAACAGTGAGCTTAACTGTTCTTAAGGTATCTGTTGGCATATTGGTGTCAGTGAGCAGCATGAAACTTATTTGTGTTTATTCGGAGTGATACTGGAACTATAGGAATGCAAGCAGAATTCTTTCTTAAACAACTCCTACAACATGAAAATGGGTTTTGCCAGCTATGTATGGAAATTCACAACAGTGTTGGGGAGATTCAATTTACTTATTTTTCTAATAAGCAAGGACAAAGAGAAGAAAGAGAAGAAAAAAAAAGTCAAAAATGACTTAGTTATCTTTGATTTGACAAGGTACAAATGGTGCAGGCCCCCTAATGATACCAAGGCTTGGCTTTGAAGGTCATTCGTTGGCTAATCTGATTTGGCAGAAAATAATTTCTTTCAGTTTATTCAGTTTATTTATCATATTTGTATGGCCTCACAAGAGAGAAACTAAGAGTTTTCATCTTGATAATTTAGTATGTTGTACATTGTATTGAATGTTTCATAGAATGTTTTCAATCTGGTATGAATCCAAAAAGTGGTATAAGTTTCCTTCAACTTCCTTCTTGAAAGTTAAGCTGTACCCCATCCTTAAAAAAACATTCTGGACTCAGTCATTTTAGAACCATTGGATAGTTTCCAACTTGACATTGAGGTAAGGTTGTTGTAAAGGAGGTTCAGTTCCAACTACAGATGAGATATATTATCAGAATCCCTTCCTCTCAGGATTTAGGGCATAGGACTGAGACTAAGTTGGTTGCTCTTGTGGATAAACTTCAGGAAGTGATGAAGATTAGATGCATATTTTAAGATTACATGCATACCACAAGCTTGCTGCATATCGTAAAGTTTTTATTATTTAGTCCAGGGGTCTCCAAACACGAAAACTTTAAGACTTGTAGACTTCAACTTCCAGAATTCCCTAGCCAGTGCATGTGAGTTGAAGTCTACAAGTCTTAAAGTTTCCGAGTTTGGAGACCCCTGATTTTGGAGATCCCACAAATCAGAAGTGGGAAACTTGATAAATGGCATTCTTGTTGTCAGTCTTACTGTCTGAGATCAGGTTGGTTCCCAACATTTGATTATTTAAGAAGCAATTGGACATCTTCATTTTCTTTACAGGTTTTGGGGAGCAAGTTTGGAAGACTGCATTAGCATTAAAAAAATAATATTTTGGATTTCATTTTTTAATTACCATTATAAGCTATTTAGAGTCACTTATACTGTATAGTTGACTTACAGATAGTTGCAAATAAATGCAATGTACATAGCACTATTTAAAATATTACTGGATATGTCAATCCAGTTGTGGTCAAAAATCTAAAAGCCAATATCTTGTCTAGAACTTTGTATATTGGTATATTATCTACTAGCAAGCTAATGATCACATTTGTATCACATTTATTGTTATTATTATTCTGGGACAATGGAGATGATGAAACAATTAGGCTAATAAGAAATTCTTAAGTGTTTGGCAAAATGGGCTTGTATTCATCAAAAGAAGATGTAAAGTGATGTTTTGGCCTTTTATTTCATTCAATCATCAACTTTATTCTATTGCTGGGAAAGATCTACCATAACTATCTTTGACAACCCTGAAAAGCATTTCTTGTGAGTATGGTTCCGTGAGAAGAGTTAAACGGAAAATTTGAAACCCCAAATGATGGATGAATTTTTCATGTACAACATGCTTGTAGCTTGGACAGTCTTTGAGAAGGGATGGGGGTAGCTGGAGAGAGCATTGTTGTAAGAATTAGCCAAACTTTAACTAGTTCAGTTTATTTAATTAAAACCCATATTGTTTTAATGAATAGTAGGCAAGAAATGAAACGTATGTTCTGGAATGGTTCATTTAGAAGAGCACATACCCAGGCCTTACACAGAATTGTTGACTAATATCTCAAAACTCGTCTTACATTTTTCACCCCTTTTACACTCAGTTAACCCTTGAACACCCAGAAGTTCTCTAAAACAGATCCCACCATGAAAATGGAGAAGATTTATTTATACTTGGGTCTTTTTCTTCATGTAGTCACACTTTATTTAATCCTCCTTCTTGGTCCTGGAGCTTAATTCAATAGCTTTTGTCCATTTAGTAAGCCCACTTGCCTTTTGTTTATTTCTAATAAGTAGAACGGATATAAATCTTACATTATCACAGTGAAAGAAATCATATGTATATGCTTGCCTCCCCCCCACCCCCCCACCCATGCCTTGGAAGCTTAATATGTGTGGGTATCAAAGAAAGAACTTGTGAGGAATGCTTGGTAGCTGATTGAGAACAGGTTATTTGTAGAGTAATTGGGATGCACATGCTAACAGTAAAGGCTAGGGAGTGCTTTGCAGACATTGAAATGCAATTAAACATTCATGGTTGAAACACGGATACAAATTGTAGACCGCAAGCACACCCTCACAGTAATAAGACCGGGAAGAATAAAAGCATATCTGCATTCGGTTAATATCACTCAGAACTGGGCCATATGCAAAGACTTGTAAGGATCTCTGCAGGATTTTTCTTTTCCTTTTGTTCTTTCATAGACTTCCTGGGAAGCATCCCATACAATATTCCAGATGTCTCTATTGCCCCAAACATGGATTATTTTGTAGAATAGAGAGAGAAGCAATGTAATGTCTTCTGTGATTATGTTCTTCTCTGTCCCTCTATCCTTTCACGATTGTAGGATTAAATCATGTGCGGAAATAAAGTATATAGTAGGTGTAATGTACAGTAGTATATCAATTTTGATTCATAATTCTAGGGCCACAATACAAAGCGTTGAGTTTTAACCCCTAAACTTTTATCATATCTTATTGAAACTAAAGCATTAAACGTAAAATCATATTCTGCTTCACATCGGTTAAAATTTGGCGAGATTGAGAAGTTTTTCTAAGTGCTTTTGGAAATCTTGGAAGGAAAACCTGATACCGTTTTTCCTTTGCACATGGTGCCACATATAAATTGGTCCCCCCCCCCTTTTCAGTGTTACGTTATATATTTATGTGTATTATTTGCAAAATCCGGAGATTCTTGCATGCCTTGTTAATTGGAAAATTGGATAATATAATTCAGATATGTGCACATTTTAAAGAATGCTTTACTGATTTATTTGTTCACATTGGTTCTGGAAATGTGACTTAAATAGTCATGAAAATTAAACCCAAATGAAGCATAAATTTTCAAGGCGTACTAGAAGCCTTTTATATTCTGCAACCAACAGGATTCTGGTGTCTAGCTAACCATCAGTAATCCCAATATGTTAAGTAGGGTCATGTCTCAATAGGAGTTAGACGAGAAAACACTAGGGAGACCCAGGAATGCAGGCTATATTAGGAATTATAAAGGTATCCTAGAAGAATTTTGCAATTTTTGCAGGAATACTGCACTTAATATGTCTGTGAAGTAACCATGATTATTCTCGTCCTGGGGCTTCCCTTCAAGAAATATTAACTGCACACAGCACTGCATTATGAAATTCTAGGCATCAATAGGACATTAGGTACCAAAAAAGATCAGGAACTTCAACAAATATTCTGTTTCTTCATGGATGGCTGGGGAATTCTGGGAGTTGAAGTCCAAATATTTTAAAGGCTCTGTGGTTGAGAAATAGTGATCTAAATTGTGGTGAAGATAAATGTGCTTTCTGTTCGATTTGTAAATGTTCTTCAGGATGTGGGAATATATAGCAGCCATTTGCAGCATCTTAATGAAGCAACAACTTTCCCTGCTTTTAATGTCAAAAAGGCCCTTGTAAAGTCCATTGTAAATAGTCTTTAGTCTTTAGTTAATGTTGAAAAGTTTTTTTTCTATTACCCTGTTTCTCCCAAAATAAACCCTTCCTGGATAATAAGCCCAATTGGGTTTTTGAGCGCATGCACTAAAATAAGCCCTCCCACCAAAAATAATCCCTCCCCAAAAATATTGCAACACAGCAGCAGCCATGAGGTAACCATGCTTGCCGCCTCCTGGGCTTCAAAAATAATAAGACCTCACCGAAAATAAGGCCAAGTGCTTATTTCGGGAGTCAAAAGAAAATCTTATTTTCGGGGAAACACCGTGATGGATGAAAACAGTACTGCAAATAAGAAAGAAAACACATATACAGATAAATATATATGTGACATTTCTGGACAAAACAACCTGCATTATAACTGCTTAATACCTTACTTTAAGCCTAAAATATGCATACATTTAAGTATTTTATTTTCTCTCTGTGTGTGTAAAATTATACAAAGATGTTAGGATTGTATTAATATATAGTTAGGCTTATTTTGCATAATTCATAAACGGCAAAGCCACTGTTGAAATGTAAAAGCAGTTGCTGTTGATTTTTATTTTTACAGTATTTAAATACTGTTCTTTTTTTTAGTCTTCCTTGTTTTTGCTTTATTTTGGTTGCTAAAGAACAACTTGAGAAATTAGATAAATTGTCTTTCTGTCCATTTTCTTACCTGTCATTGGACACTTTGGTGTTTGATGAAAGAATAAGCAGAAAGTTCAGAGTTCTGAACTTGTAGCAATGGTCAAAGCTGCTTGAGTAATTGAGATTTCTAGTTTCATAGTCTTATTATCTCAGAACTCATCAAAGGATTAATTATAGTGCTGTGTTCCAATGTTTAATGAAGAAATATGCGATAATATTTAACGTAAAGAAAATGGAACATAATTCCAGATATGTAGATTCTAAATGGCTATTAACTGGATGAACAGTGTTTTAATCAATCTACCAGTTCTTGGGAAGCTCTTTGATCAGTTGGCATCTTCTCTCATCTTTGTGAGATTCCAAACCTAATTAGTTGACTAATACAGCATAAGCTGTAGTTTTAGGTGTCCATGACATCCAGAACTTTTTGTACTAGTCACAACCTAACTTCAAAGGAGATTTTATTTTAGCCCCGTGTACTTACTTTCAAGGCTTTTTCCCAAGACTATGTTATTCCAGAAAACATAAAAGTGTTTTATCAATTTACTCATAAGGTATTTTAAAAAGCTTTTAGAATTATACTAGAGAAAAAGAATTGGCACAATGGAATTACCAAACTTCTATTATTATAGAAAAAGGAAAAGTCCCCACTGACAAATAACTTTAATGGACAAGAGATTACCATTCTTAGTCTTGGCTAGTCAGATTTTGTGATAGTTCTGCAGTCCTTGGTTAAGCAGTAGCTTCAGTGGGTACAAAAATATGGTAAGTAGCAAACTGGAGTTTCCTGGGTCATATTCTACCCACACTGAACTAGTTACAGTGGCCAAAACTAAAGTGTTTAGTGAGAGATGATCGTTTTCATGTTATTAGGCCCTATGCTGTATTGACTTTTACAGAGCCTACCTTTCACTTGAAGGCTACTTTTTATTTAGATTGTTTATTTATTTACTTATTTATTTCATTATTTTTATATCTATGGAGATTCTCAGTCCATCCAGGTTATGGTTGTCCCAAAGGTGCTTTTTCAAACAACTAGACTTTATTTGTTTTGCTTGAAGACATTTCGCTTCTTATTCAGGAAGCTTCTTGGATGAAGTCAGAACTGAAGCGAACTTGGATGAGAAGCGAAATGTCTTCAAGCAAAACAAAGTCCAGTTTCCTTTTTAAAAAACAGTTTACTTTAATTACTTTCACTTTCTGTATTTTTGGGAATGAACCTGCCTGGATAATAAGATTGACAGAACTATTTTAACATTTCCTCTTCTCCTTCACTTTTGGAAAGTTATTTAAATGCTTTCACTTATTCTAACCTCAAGATACATAACTTTGGAGGTTTTTAGCAGAATTAAAAAATATGTGTTTTCGTATATACAGTTGAGTATATGTATATATTAACAAGGCTGTTGACTGCCCTTAATGCACTTAAATAGGAAAGGTAGCTTATTAAATTGCAATAATCACCCTTCTTTCTTTGCACAGTTGACATAGACCTAATAAAGTAATGAAGGGAATTCAGTTTTTATAAATATACCATGTTTCCCCAAAAATAAGCCATGCCCTGCTAATAAACCCAATCGGGTTTTTCAGAGCATGCGCCAAAATAAGCCCCTCCCCCCAAAATAAGCCTCCCCCCAAACCGGAGTGGGAAGGGGGGGCATGCCCCACGCACCCCACAGCCCTTGCCATACCTACGGGTACAGTTTGCAGGGCAAAAAGAGGGCCCACCGCAAAAAGAGCGGTAGGGTAGCAATACGTTTCAAAAAAAACCTGTTCTGTCCCGATCCCGCGGCAGCAATGCACTTCAAAAAAAACCTGTTCCCTCCCTTGCAAAGAGCCCAGCGCAAAAGGAGCAGCAGGCGAAGCAAAGTGCTTCGCGCACCATTCCGTCCCATGAAAAAAAGAGTCTGCTGCAAAAAGAGTCCAGCAATGCGATCCCCCCCTCCCCCACCTGATCCCTCTCGCACCCCATCCCTCCCGAGCAAAAAGAACAACTCCCACCAAGCCCCAATGATAACGGCTGCCTGGCTGCTTCCCTTCCCCAACCTCCCTTTAGGGAGGGGGTAGCAGTGGGGGGGGGAAGCGACGCGTATCTTAAGTGCTACCAGAGATTGACAGCTCCGCTGTGTTCCTTGCCGTTTCGTCCAGGGAAGCCCCATGTAAAAAAAACAAAAAACCATGAATTCAACTAGCGAGGTTTTTTTTAACAAGGGGCTTCAATGGGCAAAGAACGCAGCGGAGCTGTCAATCTCCGGTAGCTCTAGGACACGCGCCTGGCGGCTCCCCCCCCTCTACATTGGTAAACGTTGCTACAAATGAGACTCCAAACAAATGATAGAATGGGGGGGGGGGAACGAAGGCAGAGGACAGAGAATGAAACAGAAAAGGAAGAGAAGGGGGGAGGGAAGGAAGGGAAAGGAAGGCAAAGGACAGAGAATGAAACAGAAAAGGAAGAGAAGGGGGGAGGGAAGGAAGGGAAAGGAAGGCAAAGGACAGAGAATGAAACAGAAAAGGAAGAGAAGGGGGGAGGGAGGGAAGGGAAAGGAAGGCAAAGGACAGAGAAAGAAACAGGAAAGGAAGTGAATGGTGGGAGGGAAAGGAAGGCAAAGGACAGAGAAAGAAACAGGAAAGGAAGAGAAGGGGGGGAAGGAAAGGAAGGCAAAGGACAGAGAAAGAAACAGGAAAGGAAGAGAAGGGGGAGAAGGAAAGGAAGGCAAAGGACAGAGAAAGAAACAGGAAAGGAAGAGAAGGGGGGGAAAGGAAGGCAAAGGACAGAGAATGAAACAGGAAAGGGAGAGAATGGGGGGGGAAGAAAGGGGAAGGAAGGGAAAGGACAGAGAAAGAAAGAGCAAAGGAAGTGAATGGGGGGAAGGAAGGCAAAGGGTAGAGAAAGAAACAGGAAAGGAAGAGAAAGGGGGGAGAATGTTTCTTTCTCTGTCCTTTCCCTTCCTTCCCTCCCCCCTTCTCTTCCTTTTCTGTTTCATTCTCTGTCCTCTGCCTTCGTTCCCCCCCCATTCTATCATTTGTTTGGAGTCTCATTTGTAGCAACGTTTACCAATGTAGGGGGGGAGCCGCCAGGCGCGTGTCCTAGAGCTACCGGAGATTGACAGCTCCGCTGCGTTCTTTGCCCATTGAAGCCCCTTGTTAAAAAAAACCTCGCTAGTTGAATTCATGGTTTTTTTTTTTTACATGGGGCTTCCCTGGACGAAACGGCAAGGAATGCAGCGGAGCTGTCAATCTCTGGTAGCACTAAGATACGCGTCGCTTCCCCCCCCACTGCTACCCCCTCCCTAAAGGGAGGTTGGGGAAGGGAAGCAGCCAGGCAGCCGTTATCATTGGGGCTTAGTGGGAGTTGTTCTTTTTGCTCGGGAGGGAATGAGGTGCGAGGCGCATTGCTGTCCTGCTAGCTCCCACCCCACCAATGGTAACGGCTGCCTGGCTTCTTCCCTTCATCAATGTCCCTTTAGCGAGGGGGGCGGGGGGGGAGAAGACAGACGCATATCCTAGAGATACCAGAGACTGACATCTCCTTCGGGTTCCTCGCCCTTTCGCCCATTAAAGCCCCTTGTAATAAAAAAAAACTTCCGTAGTTGAACTCATGAGGTTTTTTTTTTACAAGGGACTTCACTGGACGAATGGGCGAGGAACGCAGCGAGGTAAGAGGCGCGCTTCGCTTCTCCGCCCCCCCCCTAAAGGGGCGGCAGGGAAGGGAACCAGGCAGGCTGCCTTTACCATTGGGGCAAGGTGGGCGGTGTTGGGCCTCGAGGCGCGCCTTTTACCTTTCCAGGTCCGTCACAGTCCTCGCCATTGTGTCCAGGGAAGCCCTGGTAAAAAAAAAAAAAAAACTCTCGCGAGTTCAAGAAGTTTGATTGAACTCGGGAGGAGGTTTTTTTTTTTTAACTAGCCGCTTCCCTGAGCACAATGGCGAGGAACGTGACGGAGCTGGAAAGGTAAAAGGCGCGCTTCGCTTCTCCTCCCCCCACCTGCCACCGCTCGCTCAAGGGGCGGCAGGGAAGGGAACTAGGCAGGCTGCCTTTACCATTGGGGCAAGGTGGGCGGTGTTGGGCCACGAGGCGCGCCTCTTACCTTTCCAGGTCCGTCGCAGTCCTCGCCATTGTGTCCAGGGAAGCCCTGGTTAAAAAAAAAACTCTTGCGAGTTCAAGAAGTTTGATTGAACTCGGGAGAAGGTTTTTTTTTTTTAACCAGCCGCTTCCCTGAGCACAATGGCGAGGAACGCGACGGAGCTGGAAAGGTAAAAGGCGCGCTTCAGTTCTCGCCTGCCCCAGAAAATAATAAGCCCTCCCCTATAATAAACCCAAGGCCATATTTCGTGGGGCAAAAGACAATAAACCCCTGTCTTATTTTCGGGGAAACACGGTATATATAAGGGTATGGCTAGCTGATGAGAGCTAAATAGCTTTAAATAGATCTATACTAGTCTTCCTTTATTTATTTATCAGCACAAATACAACACACACACACACACACACACACATGTATATATATACATACATGTGTGTGTGCGCGCACACACACACACACACATGAAAAAGTTTAATTGTGTGAGTGAGTGGAAACTCACCTGTGTTAAGTTTGGCTATAATTCTGTGGCCTTTTTATTAGAGAATACAAACAAATTTCAGTGTGCATGTTATTTGCATTGATTTACTAGCATGATATTTTGAGCACATTAGTGTAAAAGAACAGTTACAATTCCTCCTGCGTGATTATATGGCCTCCATTCTTATATATAAAGCAGAATCTCTGTTTAGACTTATTTGTTTCAGTGAAGAGAACTAGTGGCATTTTCTGTTCTATGCCTGTTTTGTGAAACAGTTTCTCTGGTAAATGTTATAGATGTCATATGATGTTAATTATTTGGATGATGATTAAAATGTCCCAATAGAAACAGAATTTCTGGTTTTTTTATGACGCCCCAATTATTTAGATTTTTCATCACATTAAAACCAACAAACTCAAAACCTTTAAAACATAATTTTCTCAGATTGTGCAATCTACTTTCTGCAGTTGTCATGCAATTTATCAAAGGCTTATGTTAGGTTTCAGGAGTTGTAGACAGATGCTGTACGGTGGTCTTTATGCTTTGAAGGACATTGCACAACCCAATTAGGTATGTTTCTTGGACTATAACAACTTAATAGCAATAGCACTTAGACTTATACACCGCTTCATAGTGCCTTTACAGCCTTCTCTAAGTGGTTTACAGAGTCACCTATTGCCCCCAACAATCTGGGTCCTCATTTTATCCACCTCGGAAAGATGGAAGGCTGAGTCAATCTTGAGCTGGTGAGATTTGAACTGCTGACCTGCAGCTAGCAGTCAGCTGAAGTAGCCTGCAGTACTGCACTCTAAACACTGTGCCACCTCGGCTCTTTAAGATCATGAATGAATATGATCTACAGGTAGTCCTTGACATACGACGACAGTTGACCCCGACATTTCTGTTGCTAAGCTAGGCAGTTATGAAATGAATCGTGCCTTATTTCACAGCCTTTTTTTGCCATGGTTGTTAAATGAATCACTCCAGTTGTTAAGTGTATCATGTAATGAAGTGAATCTGGTTTCCTTGGTTGTCAGAATCTTACTAGGAAAGTTGCAGATGACAACCCCAGGACTCCATGATGCTGCAACCAATATACCCTTTAGCCAGCACCCAAATTTTGATCACATGACTGTGGGGATGCTGCAATGGTCATAAGAGTGAGAACCTACCCTAAGCCACTGCCCTAAGTTTTTGCAGTGCTGCTGTAACTTTGAACCGTCATTAAATGAATGGCTGCAAATCGAGGGTTACATGTGTTGAAGTTGCTAGGAAATCTTCAGGAGCAATATATGAAATAACTCATTCTGAATTATAAATTAAGAAATACATGTACATAGGTAAAGATAAAGGTTCCACTCGCAAATGTCGTTCCTGACTGTAGGAGGCAGTGCTCATCCCCCATTTGGAAGCCGAAGAGCCAGCACTGTCCGAAGACGTCTCCATGGTCATGAGGCCAGCATGACTAAATGCCAAAGGCGCATGAAACGCTGTTACCTTCCCACCAAAGGTGGTTCCTATTTTTCTACTTGCATTTTTACATGCTTTCGAACTGCTAGGTTGGCAGAAGCTGGGACATGTAACTGGAGCTCACTTTGTTACGCGGCGGTAGGGATTCGAACCTCCAACCTTTCTGATTGACAAGCTTGGCCACCTCATCCCATGCATGTACATACAAATACACAAACACACAGAATCATAGATAGCAACAGATCCCCCCCCCCCCAAACAAATTACAATTTGGCCACTTGGGAAGCATTCTTTGTAAATAGATGGGTTGCCACTAACATATGATGCACACTGACAATAGAGACTATTCATGCTAACTTTCACACTATGTTGCTAATGGTGACAAATTTAGATGGCCTATGGGGGGAAAAAAGAAAACATAAATTTGTGGCAGATGATTCTGTCAATGCTGTTAGGCATAATAAATTAATAGACTCTTCACATGCACAAGCAGTTACGCCTCTGAGGAGCTGATGCTGGGTGCCAACTAGTGTCCATAGAAACAGCATCCTCATCTCCTGGGAAAATGTCTGCTTTTAGGTTTCTCAGAAGTATCTTTTTGGCCAGTGCTTGAAACTGGAGTCTGGATCAAATGGAGTCTTCTTAATAGTAAGCCAAAATTTCTCTCTTATCCCATCTTACTGTAAGCAGACTGTGGCTGGTTCAGCCAGCTCATTTTTTCCTTTCCCTCCTCCTCCTCTTCATTCAAGTGATAAAAAACATTGCCGAAACAGAAACCTGTGTATGACATCCAAACTTGGACTCCTGTCTACTGCTTGCCAACAAGTTGAGATTTGTAAGCCATGAATAAATTCTCCCCACTCTTTTTATTTTATTTTTTTGCTTTGCCTCCTCCTCTTCCTTGTTTTATGAGTCTGACATATTTGGGAGAAAGGAACTAGTTGCCCAAATTTGGATGATACACAAAGCTTTCCATTCTGGGTTGTGTTTTCCATTTGAATGAAGGGAGAGACTAAACAAGCTGCCTGTATGAAGAGTCAGTATACCAAGAGGTTTAGCATTATGTGCTAATGAGGCTTCGGTCTGATCCAGCAGTCTGATATCTCTCATGTGCTACAAGCTGATATTTTATTTTAAGCATTAACAGAGAGCAAGTACACAAGTTAAATGAATCCTTTGAATTAACCCTTTTCTTTATTTCAACAAATCTTAGCACTTTGTGCTGAGCCAAATGCATGTTCTTCTGTTTTGTTCGCTGCTTTCAACACCCCTAACTTTTATTCTGCTTACCTCAAATTTTACTTTGCAAGGACCCAGCTTATTGTTTGCTTGGAACCACGTAGATAGATGCCTGTAGAAAAATGGATTATTTCAATTGCACTTGAGAAATAATAAGAGAAAGCTAGATGTTTGTGACCTCCAACTTTGAGGCCCCAAACTTTATTATTTAAATTATATATATATATTTGTGTTGTATTTGTGCTGATAAATAAATAAAGGGAGACTAGTATAGATCTATTTCAAGCTATTTAGCTCTCATCAGCTAGCCATACCCTTACTGGGATTTGAACATGGGCTGTATTACATATTAGGCAGGAGTAAGGGTATGGCTAGCTGATGAGAGCTAAATAGCTTCAAATAGATCTAGCTAGGCATACCAGGGGTTGTAACACAAATACATACACACACACACACAGAGCCAAATTTTCAGATTGAAAAAGATAAGAACATGTCCCTGTTTGAGAAGGTAATGGTCTTGTTGCATAAGGGAAAACAGTATTTGAAAACTAGGGTTGTGATACTAGATGGAAAAAATGATACGCTCCATAGCTTTCTATTTTTCAGTCTCCATATTAGTCTCTGCACAGCATCACTTCCTGGCCTGTGATTTCACACCAGTGGTTCTTAAACTAATTTTATGAAAGAGAGAGAAAGAGAAACTGAATACCACCAGAGTTGCTGTAGAGAAATGACCTTTTTTTAGCTTTGTTGTATGTCACTCAGATTCACTTTTGGTGAAATGGGTAGCTATGTAAATTAGGTAGGTAGGTAGATAGATAGTTAGATAGACAGACAGACAGACAGACAGACAGACAGACAGACAGACAGAGTTCTGTGTTGACTTCTCTTTTTGCTCACATCAATAATACATTTCAAATCTCAGGAGACCGGATCAATCTATAACTGTCCCCATCCCTAAGAACAGAAATAATACAAGCTCTTTATGCTACCATCCCGTTAGTCTATTAAGCGTGCTCAGCAAGTATATGCCTATTTCTTGTATTATAATTTATTGGATTTGACAGATGAGGAGAAACACTTAGCTGATGAGAAAGCAGGATTTAGGGAGGGCAAATCCACCCTGGATCAGTGTGGTATATTACAATTCCTAATGTATGGTCAATATCAGCCCTTATACGTTGCCTTCACTAACGTATAATCCACCTTCGGCAGAGCTGTCCTTTATGTCAGTGGACCAATGACTACTTTTTATAATTAGATGCTACAGATCCTATAGGAACATATCCAATTGAATGTGATGGTGCTGCAAATATTTTAATCTGTTGAGGATTGAAACAGGATGGCATTCTTGCTTCCTATATTTAATATCTAAGTGGACTCAGTGATAGTTTCCTTAACCAAAGAGGAATCCCACCTTCCTAAACTTAACAATGGGCATTTGCAGCATTGCTGTAGGCCAGTGATGGATGTAGTGCTCAGGAGAAGTTTGTGGGTCTTAGCAGATTTGTCTAAGGAGTAAGGTTTAAAATCAATTGTTCCCCGCCCAAATTAAATTTTTATCAGGAAGACTTACCTGCGACAGGGGTGGGTTGCTGCCGGCGTTACTTCTGGTTTGCTGTACGCATGCTTTGCGCGCAGTTGCCTGCAAAATCTTCCACGCATGTGCAGAACATTAATAACGGAGTAAAAAACATGCCACCAACGGCATGGGCAACTGGTGAACTGGTTCGTGGGCGTGGCCAGCTGGCTGTCCCTACTGGTTTGGCGACCCAGTCCCGGTTTCCACTACCAGTTCAGCCGAACCGGTGCGAAACGGTAGCAACCCACTTCTGGCCTGCGACAAACATCAATAGCAAATTGAAAAGAATAAAATCAATCAAGTCCCTTCTAAATATATAATTTTTGGAGACCTTAGAATTTGGTAAGGAAAAAAAATAGAGTCATCTGTGCCAAATGTTTATTTATTTTTTAATTCTAAAGGTCAGGTGCATACCTGCTGCCATCAAGTTTGGAAATTGTCCTATCCACGTTTTTATAAGCATTTTTCTGGGTTTCATGATGCATCTCAAATGTTTTAATTTGGACAGAAACTGATATGAGCACACTGTAAGCAAGAATCCACATTAGCTATCCCTCCAGCTGGCTTAAACTCTTTATTTTCCAATGGCTCACTGGCGCCATTGATTCTTTTGAATGGTTTTTCATCAAGGTGTTAAGTAAAAATACTAGCTGATTGCAGCCTTTATTGCAGCTTCAGGCTCTACTCTCTGCTGTCCCTGGATTTAAGGAGAGCTAAGTGCTTTTGACATTGGGTAGTATTTGGGTGTTATTATCAATTCATGTTGGTGAGTTTCAACTTGGAACCTTTAATATCCACCATCTTGTTTTCTGAACACTCCGAAGGACTTTTCATTTGACACATTTCAGTATGGTACATGGTGGGAATAGCAACCAAAGTTGTGGTTCCGTTGTGGCTCCAATGAACCTGCGTCCCAGACCTTAATTCATGCACTTTTCATTCTCCTTTGACAGTAATTTATGTGCAGACATATCCTAACTACCTCTTAATATATACTAGATATACTACGAAGAAATGCTAATATGTTTCCTAGTGTCAGATTGGACCCTTCCAATCACCAATTAAACATTTTCTCATTTAATCCTTTATGCTTTTTTAATCTTAAATCTATAGGTCAGGGGTATCAAACTCAATTTCATTGAGGGCCACATCAGGCTGGTATTTGCCTCGGGCAGGTAGGCATGGCCAGCTTGACATCTCTCTTTTCGGGGGCATCTGTGGTGGCCCGAGTGCTTTGGCTCCCAAGCTCTGTTTTTGGCCATGCCGCCCTCCTGCACCCCTCTGCCAGTCGAAATAGAGCTTAGAGGGGCTGCATAATTTCCATTTTTGCTGGTAGAGGCACCGTAGGACAGTCCTTCAGTGTTTCCAGCACAGCCCCCAGGCCAGATCTAAGCATCCCGTGGCCAGATCCAGCCCCCTGGGCCTTGAGTTTGACACCCCTGCTGTAGGTCATTTGTAAAGAATACACTGCTTTGGTTGTATTTGGTTACTACTACTGTTTTTTTTATCTTGCTGATAATTATAGTAAGATTTATCATTATTTTTGCAAAGATTGTGAAAGGAATGAAACATGGTGATGAAATACTTTCCTATACTGCATTACAGATACATTAATAAGCTAGATCCTTTTGTTGTGGATTTGCAATTATTGATAGATAACTGAATATTTAATTAATTTGCATTTATATGGATAATATTAATTTTGATGCAACATGCCGACTAATTGTGTATGTCTGGAAAGAAGGAATGTATATCAGATCAGTTTCACCATCACCATCACCATTCAAAAATATTTGTATTAATTAACCTGTTTGAATAGATATGTACGGAGAGATTATGAGTATTTCCAATAGACTAGTGGAATTTGACTTTTGAGAAGGAAGTGTCTTCTGAATTGTGTTGTTCATTGTGTGCGGCAAAAGTAATGTAACTCAAGTGGAGAAAGGAGTGTCTCAATTAAACAACTGGAATAATGGTGGGTTTTTTTTCCTTAATATTATTAATGTGCCCTAAATAACTTCCATTGATCTATGTCAATTAGGCAGATGAATGAAACTTTCGGCTACTGATTTTTGTAGGTTTTTTTTAATGGAACTCCCTCTTGGCAGTTTAATTTAGGAAAGGAGTTGCATAATGTCGTGAATATGTACACATGAAATATTACTTAGTTCTTGGCTTGGTTTACCTGTGTGGTAGATGACATGGTAGAATTTGTAGAGGCAGGAACACTCTACAAATTGAAGATGGAAGATATCATTCCCAATTGCTCCTTTCTACAGCATAGTACTTGTTGCAAAAGTAAGCACAGAAAATAATACTAAGGAAAAAAAATACCCATAGAGCTAATAAAAAAAAAACCCAAAACAACAACATAGAGCTAATAAAATTCTGCATCTTCTTGTTCTAAAGGCAGTTTATTAGTGTTTAAATGTACTTTTACTTGAAAGTTTTCACTGACCTAGATATTGTTTTAATACTGTATTTAATACTGCATTTAGGGGATGCGGTGGCTCAGTAGCTAAGACGCCGAACCTGTTGATCAGAAAGGTCAGCAGTTCAGCGGTTCACATCTCTAGCACCACATAACGGAGTAAGCTCCCATTAACTTGTCCCAGCTTCTGCCAATCTAGTAGTTCGAAAAATGCAAGTAGAAAAATAGGAACCACTTTTGGTGGGAAACTAGCAGCGTTCTGTGTGCCTTCGGCATTTAATCATGCCAGCCACATGACCATGGAGATGTCTTCGGACAGCGCTGGCTCTTCAGCTTTGGAATGGAGATGAGCGCTGCCCCCTGGAGTCGGGAACAACTAGCACATATGTGCGAGGGAAACCGTTACCTAATACTGCATTTGTTCTGTAAGTTGCCCAGTGAACTTTGAAGGTGTGTAAAATAGCAAAACTGTAGTGTAATAAATATATATCTAGAATGTTTAGAATTTGAATGTTTTTAGGAAGAATCCTGCATTATTTCCTGCTTTCTGCTCTTTTGAGCTTACTTATTTTCAGTGTAACAACATACATCTAGCTTTTTTGTGCTTGTTGCAAGTGGTGTAATAGTGTCAATATTGTTTTCCTTCCTACAAAAGACTGCAGGGTCCCTCTGTGAATGCAGACAGCTTCATGTCTTTCAGAGTCACAGTTTTGCATTTTCAATACTGAAACATTAGTTTAATAAGGGAGAAGAGGTGGCGGTGAAATGCAACAGTTGGTTTTCAGGATCAGGGTTTTTTTCTGATTATTTCAGCCTCCATTACCAGAAGGCATTTACAAAGTGGGCAGTGATAAGGTTCAATCCTGCCCAAATGAAAGACAATGGGAGTTTTGCCACTGATAAATATCAGTTTGGTGTTCATTATACCAGAAGTATATGAGTCACTGTAGTTCCATTACTGATGCTTATCGATGTGGGAATACAGATAACTAATCACTCTACAGCATTCCTTTCATGAAAAGCTCATGTGTAGCAAGAATGTGTAAACAAACAAGTCGACCCCCTTGGCAAAACAAAAACAAATCTACTTTTTCTTTGGGTAGTAAAATGTTGAAAGAAACTTAACTTCCGATGCCCTTCTGCCAACTCAAGCTTAGTATAGCAAAAGTAAATTAAAATAAAGGAAAGGGGAATCCTACTTATTTTTAACAGTCATTTCTAGATGGAACGGTGAAGATTCAGTTTCAGTTGATTTTGAAATTCCTTTGTATTTTAAAAGTGGATTTCATAGAAGATTTAACATATTTATTAATTACATTTATATTCCACTGCAATTCAATGAAGAATATTAAGTAGTTCACAGATATACATAGATACAATTAAAACAGCCATTATAAAAATTAGGAAAAACAGGTTAAAACTAGGTTTGGCAAGGTTATGGTATTATTACTATTACTTGTTAAACTTTACTAACCTTTTCTAAGGTTAATTTGTGGTTTGGATAGTTATTTGTACCTGCTGTTTCTTTCAGCTTTCTGATATATTGGGACTGTATTACTGCTAGTGATTATTATAGTGTAAAGTAATATTATAGATCCGTGATGGCAAACCTATGAAACGTGTTCCCAAAGTGGCACGTGAAGCCATGTCGCCCGTCACGCACGGCCCTTGCCTGTTTGTCTTCCTGGTGTCTGATGCGCATGCGTGCACGACGATCAGCTGTCTGCAGGTGCAGCAGTGCCAAAACTGGTGTGTGCATGCAAGCCGGCCAGCTGATTGCATGCATGCCAGAACCCGGAAGTTCAGCTTTTCCGGAGCGCAATCCTTTGTGCGTGCAGCAGTGCCCAAAACTGGCCTGCATATGTGCGTCAGCCAGCTGATTGTCGGGCATGCATGCCCACTAGAAACAGGGAGTTTGGCTTTTCCAGAGCACAGCCCCGATGAGCACACGCGCAATGTTTCCACGCAACCTTTTCTGCATCAGGTTCGCCATCACTATTATAGATTGTACTAAGTGGCATCTAAGTGCTTCAATAATATATGAAAGGGCTTTGCTCCATATACTGTAAATGCTTGGATAGGCTGTTATTAATTTTGTTTAAAAAACTAAGGTATATTATGGTTAAAGATTAGGGGCAGAAGTGTTCCTTCACTGTAAAGCAGCAGATTAGAGAACATGCCAAAGATATTAGTTTTTGGGTGGTTAAAGTGCTTTCCAGATGCAAAGTTGGTTTTGTCCATGATCAAAATCAATTAGGCACATCCCAGCAAAGAAAGGGAGGTGGAGGTTGAGGTTAAAAAAATGCTGCTGCTTTATCCACATGATCATCCATACAGGTAATCCTTAATTTACTACAAATCATTTAATGACCATTTGAAGTTACAATAGGCGCTGAAAAATGGCCATTTTTTACACTTACCACCGGTCCAGCAACCCCACGGTCATGCGATCAAAATTTAGATTGTTGGCAGCTGCCATGTATTTATGCCAGTTGTGGTGTCCCAGTTTCACATACTCACTTTTTGAGACCTCCTGACAAGCATAATTAATGGGGAAGCCGGCTTCACTTTAACAACTCTATTATTAACTTAACCACTGCAGAGATTCACTTAACAGCTATGGCAAGAAAGGTCATAAAATGGACCAAAACTCACTTTAAAAACTGTCTCGCTTAAGGAATGGAAATTTTGGGCTCCATTGTGATGGTAAATTAAGGATTTTTATTATTTAAGAGCTGTGCTGGCTCAGTGGTTAGAATACAGTACTGCAGGCTACTTCTGCTGACTGCCGGCTGCCAGCAGTTCAATCCTCACTAGGCTCAAGGTTGATTCAGCCTTCCATCCTTCCCAGGTTGGTAAAATGGGGACCCAAATTGTTGGGAGCTAGAGGCTGACTCTGTAAACTGCTTAGAGAGGCTGTAAAGTACTGTGAAGTTTTATATAAGTCTAAGTGGTATTGCAATTATCCATACTTAAGTTTTTCAGAGTCACCTATTCAGATGTAAATTTTTGGGTTTTTTTGTCCAATGCTGGCAATATATAACAAATCCTAGTATGTAAATAAAGAACATGAAATGGACTATAGGAGGGAAAGTGTCTTTTTTCAGCTTTCCATTATTTTTGCAGAGTGGTAGTCATTGACAAATATCCATCACTACATTTGTTCTTGTTATTGATATCTCCTCCACAACATGGTTATTAGATTTTTAATTTTTTTACAAATGTTATTTCTTTCTGATTCCCTGCCAAATTTTGACTGCTCTACAGTTTTTGAGACAGCCTGTGTACTTGTTAATCTCTCTTTGAGATGTTAATAGACTTTTATTTCATCCAAGACCAATAATTATGTTATGTCTGCAATTCTCCCTGCAAGGGGAAAAAGAAATCATCATCTTAGTCATCATTATTATGATAATAATTACAGCTATTTGCATGCCTTCTACTAGAGTAACTCTAGATGGCTTTTGCAACTAGCTAAATAACACAAAGAAGCATCCATGAAATAAGATTCATCTTCCAATCTTCAAATGCCTATTGCTTTTTAGGTTATGTTACTGAATAATGTTAAAGTGGGGAGGCGAGATAATGAGATTGTAACTGCTATAAAGAAGATCAATCAATCAATATAGAATTGGAAGGGACTTTGGAGGTCTTCTAGTTAAACCCCCTGCTCAAGCAGGAGACCTTATATCATTCCAGACAAGTGGCTATCCAATCTCTTCTTAAAAATGTCCAGTAATGAAGCACCTACAACCTCTGAAGGCGAACAATTAAGTTTCTGGTATCTTTTTTCCCTTTTCTTCATTGTATTTTCTGCACTTTTTTCCTTTTTTCTCTCTTTATATTTCAATGTTTGTCTTTTATCCATGTAAAAACTTTCAATATTTTTTTAAAAAAAATATGTTTCTGAATACCGAATACAGGAGACACAACATGGGCTTTCTCCTTAAAAAAGGCTTTAACAGAACTCCAAATCTACACCAAAAGCTTTGTGAAAATGTTGATTTGTTTTCTGGGCTCAACTTTTCTTCTGTGCAAGGTTCTAGAGGCAAAATGGGCAGCTTATAGTCATTATGTATGTATATGTATATTTGTATGGGTTTTTATTGTACGCCGCCCGGAGTCCTTCTGGAGAGGGAGCGGCTAACAAATTAAATTTATTCTATTTATTTATATTAAAACTCCATTTGAAAAGAGTGAATGAGAATAAGCACATCACAAAGCCTTATACTTTGACATTTTATAACACTATTGCTAAGATAAATGAAAAGACAATAAATAAGAACTGTCTTCCGATGAGGAAGGATTGCATTAATTGTTTTTTCTTAGGATAATATCCAATTCCTGAATTGTGTACCCTTACTGAAACAAAATAATGGCAATTTCCAAATATTTTTTTTTAATCTGAAAAAATGAATGAGTGTTGCATTTTACAAATTAGGACATCATCCTTTATAGGTTCATGCCTTTTTGCCAAGCTGAGATGATGAGCTCTCACTGAAGATGGTCCCCACAGGAGAGAGCAGAACCACAATAATTACAACCAAATGGAATACTTTTTATACAAAATTTAAAAAAAAGAAAAGGAAAAGGAAAAGAAAGAGAGAAAATTCTCCTTACATGCAAGGAGGGAAACGTAGTAGATGTCCCCTTTTTTTTGCAAAGAACAAGAAACTAGGAGGGGGGGGGACTTCAGTTGGGGGGATAGCTTTGTAGGGAAATACCGTGGTTTCCATCTCTTTGAAGTCATTTGCCAGGGGTGCAATGGACACAGTCAGAGGTCTTCAGATGATTCGGTTCCTCAACTCTACTTGGTTTTCATTTTAGCTGCAGTATAAAAACTGGAAGGTTCTCCAGAAGCAGAGTACGTAAGTACTCCTTATTTTGCAGTTTATATCCCTCCTTTTGGATTTCAGTGGTATTTATTTTATTCTGCGGGATGGTCTTAAAAGATTTCTGTGATAAGCTAAAATTAGACGTGTGGTTTCTGCTTGAAATCCATTCTCTTAAAATCTCATGGATCCATTCCAGAAGCTTGGGCGTCTATCAGTTTACTTAGTTCTTTTCAGAAATCTGGTGTAATTCATAAGATACCTGAGACTCATTTTTGCCTCTGTAAAAGTTTTTCTAGTATTTTCGTTATAGTCCTGCTCTTAAAACCAACAAGACCCCAATCCACAAAGAAGAGTAGAGTTGAGTGATCCTGTGAAAATGTTAAATGTTGGGAAAATAAGCTAGTTTACTAGGCACAATAACTGGAGCTTTGTGGGTTACAGAGAAAATGGGGGAAAACATATTTGAAATGCTCTCAGGTTAATAATGATTTATTAAAGTTGTATGCTACCAGACTCTAAATGACTCTGGGTGGCTCACAATAATCAAAGAAATTATAAGAGATTTTGAATGGGTTGGGCATGCGTGATGCGGTTCAGTGATTTTAACCTAATCATTACTGGAAAACAATTAAACTTCCTACACATCTCTTGCAAGAATTTCAGATTTTTGCTTGTAGCAATTCATGTATTTCTCTTCTATGCAATTTCTACTTGTTTCCGAGCACTTTCTAAATTAGAATCCCATCACTGCTTCTTATGTTAATGAATTGAATAAGTTAATTATGTGTTGTGTGAGAAATGCTTCACTGGGTTTCTATTATATTGTACGTTTCTGAATATTCTTTTTGAAAGGTAAATATATGGGGGGAGAAAAGGTTTTTCTAAGCTGTTTTTCAAAACTATAGTTTTCCTTAGAAGTCTGCGATAATTCCTCCCTCAATTTGTTAATTTAGCAATTGCTTCTATTTTTTTACTTTGTTTTTTATTTTATTTTTATTTAAAAATAAGAATGTCTTGAGATTTAGAGAGACTGAGAGAAGCTGATTTCTAAGAACAAAGCAGGATGCCATATATGAGATAGCTATTTATTTAGCTTGTGATTCTTAATTAACAGTTTTCATCCCGTCTCTCAATTTTTCTGGTTTAGATACAAGAATCTTCTAAGTGATGTCTCATTTATAAAAGGGGCCCAATCATGTTTATTTCATGTCCACAGTCTTGCTTGTTTGAACATATTATTTAGTTGCCTTTTTTCCTACTTCCAAATTAATTTGTATTATTATTTTTTAAAAAGTGCCTAAATTTTATTTTCATTGAAAGCATTTCAATTCAAGCATTGATATGTCAAACAATGCTGAGATGTGTTACTATTTTTGAAGAAATGCAAAGCCGGTTAGGAGAACTTCAGAACTGTTCAGTCTGTTCAGGATATTACAAAGAGAAATTTACACCTAAAACCATCCTTTAAAGCTTTTCCCTTTTAATAAGTTTGCCTAGTTCATGACTGTGTTTTTCATTCCCTTTACAATATATTAATTCCATTAGGAATGATCCATTTTCCATTGGACTTTAATGCTGAAGTTGATGGAATACATGGCTTTTTTTCGTGAGATTAGATAGTGGTGACAATTGTATCTAAAACCTCCAAGTTCATAAGACAAGCCTGCGATTTTATAATATAAAAATATTTTAACAGAAATAAAGTTGATTATTAGAAGGAGATTTATCTGTTTTTCCTGTTTTTTTAACTTGAAAAAACTGGAAAAAAAATCTTACTGTTTTTGATAGAAAGTGCATCTTCATTGCTTTACTCATACAGACACATGCACAAAGATAGAATGGTTTTTCCTACCTTCCCTGGCAGAGCCTGTAGTCCGAAAATAACATTGGTTCCAATTATTACAATAAAATTACACCATATTGTGCCAAATGATCACAAAACTGTCGACAGTCAATTAATCAAAACTCAACTCCCTGGAATAGGAGGAAAATATTAACAGCTATAGATTATTCAGAGCCGCTGAAAACTAGGCAGCTTCTGTGGTATTGTTTTTACCCTGATCTAATTTGCTTTTGGGATGTTTGAAATCTCAGTGACTGATGCATTAACTTCAACGAAGTGGAGGGAACTCAGTTTGCAGCTAGTTGAAAACATTTGCACTTACAAGTACAGGCAATTTCGAAGGCAATTGAGACCAGGGTGTCACTGTGTGGTTGAAAGGGACAGTGTCATGTGACTACAATACAATACAATACAATAATACAATACAATAGTAGAGTTGGAAGGGACCTTGGAGGTCTTCTAGTCCAACCCCCTGCCTAGGCAGGAAACCCTATACCGTTCCAGACAAATGGCTATCCAACATCTTCTTAAAGACTTCCAGTGTTGGGGCATTCACAACTTCTGGAGGCAAGCTGTTCCACTGATTAATTGTTCTAACTGTCAGGAAGTTTCTCCTCAGTTCTAAGTTGCTTCTCTCCTTGATTAGTTTCCACCCATTGCTTCTTGTTCTGTCCTCAGGTGCCTTGGAGAATAGCTTGACTCCCTCTTCTTTGTGGCAACCCCTGAGATATTGGAACACTGCTATCATGTCTCCCCTAGTCCTTCTTTCTCCTTTCTACATTGCTTAGCGACAGCTGTCCACTCAGTCCTAATTGTTTTAGCCTAAAACACATGGGTCGTTTAGGGTAGGTAGTGGAGGATGTCACAGGGCTGTTGCAGGGATGGTGGTGATGGTCAAGGGACAGCCTCGTGTAACTTGAAGGGAAGGGGAGCACTATGGTCTGTGAAAAGCCTGAATAGGAGGGCACAGTGTGTGTGAGTGCAGGGAGGATCAAGAAGGAGGTCCGTGGAATGTCTGTGTTATATGTACGTGTGAGTGTAAGAAGACTGAGGAAAGATGATTCAGGCTGTATGTGATTGCAGGAAGGTCAGAAAAAATGGGTGGGGCGGTATGAGCACAAGACATCCGTGCTCATACAGCCCCACCGGTGTGAGCTGGTGTGTGTGTGTGTGTATGTGTATACACAAAGGTAGGAAAGCTAAGGAAAAAGGGTATGCAATGCATGTGAACCCAGAAAGCCAGGTAAGGATTGTGTGGAATGTGTTCAAGAACAGGAAGGCTCAGGAAGGAGGCCACAAATGAGTGTATGCATGTGAATGAAGGCAGGAAGGAGGGTGATGTGTGTGTGTGTGTTAATGTAATGTGAATGTACATGGGGCTTCCCTTGAGATGCACTCGGAGACTGCAGTTGGTCCAGAATGCGGCCGCGCGGGTGATTATGGGGAGGACTAGATACTCCCCTGTAACACCTCTCCTGCGCGAGCTGCACTGGCTTCCTGTAGTCTACCGAGTGCGTTTCAAGGTTTTGATTACGATCTTTAAAGCGCTTCATGGCACAGGACCTAGTTACATGCAGGATCGCATCCTGCCCCATACATCCCTACGACCAATCCGCTCACACAGAGAGGGACTTCTCCGGGTGCCGTCCACTAAACAGTGTCGGGGGGCGACACCCAGGAGCAGAGCCTTCTCTGTGATGGGCCCAGCCCTGTGGAATGACCTCCCCCGTGACATCAGGATTACTTCCGATCTCCGCTCCTTCCGTGTACAGCTGAAGACCCACCTCTTTCAATTATCTGGCCTGGCTCAACCGTAAATTTTTTCTTATTCCTCCTGACAGTCCTTTTAAATTTTTAAATTGTGTTATTATTAATGGGGTATTTTAATGGTGATTTTTAACTGTCCAAATGTGATGTAATTTGTTACCGCCTCCGTGCATGTATGTCTTTGTATATGTGTGTATTTGGATGTTTATGTGTTTGCACATATGTTTTATGTTTTATATGTTTTATTGTACGCCGCCCCGAGTCCTGTTTGGAGAGGGAGCGGCTAATAAATTCAAATTTATTATTATTTATTATTTATTATGTGAACAAAAGGGGAAGGGAGGATGTGTTTCGTGCCAGCAAAGAAAGGTCAGATTCACCTGAGTATCTTTCCTCATTCCTTTGTAGGAAGACAGCAGGGAAGGTCACAAATAGTGATCAAGTGTCCATAGGATAGTGCAACCAGTTTTAAGGGCAAGAGGGCTACCAAGTGCCCAAATTTATGCAATAGATTAGCACTGTAGTGAATTTTTAGGAAATTTACCTGTTGTGTTAAAATGTGCCACGTAAAGAAAACTACTGTATTTCAGAAAATTGACATTTTTATACCGTCTAATGTTTTTAGAACTTTATGTGGATCCAACTGATAGAGCCTAGTGGTGGCCTAGTGGTGAAGACACTTAGAAGGTTGAGAATTCAATTCTAGGTAGCAGAAGATGTTTCTCTCCTAGGGCGCAGAGAAAAAAAAATATCTGCAGCAAACTTCTCATGGCATCAGGAAGGGCATCTAGCCAGTAAACCCCATTCAGTTGACACAGTGCTATTGTAATCCCAAATTAAAGGATTACAAGGTTGTAATAACTTTTTTATGTGGATCCAACTGACATATAAGAGAAGACTCAGTAGAGAAACAATACCAGATTGATACCAATACTTGCCTTTCATTTATTTCCTAATATGAAAACCTATTTTAGTGATTACAAATTAAAGGGACAATAGGGTCCAGTTCAGTGGTGGGTTGCCAATTTTTTTTACTACTGGTTCGGACGCACTCCTGCCTGCAATGCTGCTGCACATACGCAGAAGCATCCAGTAGGGTGGGCGGAGCCTCTTGCCACCGCTATTACCGGTTCACCCCATCCAGACCGAACCGTTGGTTCGGTCCAACTCACCTCTGGGCCAGTTTGGTTTGGTTTGGTTTGGTTTATTTGGATTTATATGCCGCCCTTCTCCAAAAGGACTCAGAGCGGCGTACAACATTAAAAAACACACATCTCAAAAGTTAAAAAAGATTAAATCCATTTCCCCCCCCCAAAAAAAACCTGATTTTTTTTTTTAAAAAAAGTTGTCTGAGTATTTCATTAATCAAGTCTGATTTGGGTCAGGCCTCCCTGTGTACATTTGATAAATTTTGTCTTCCTTCATCACAGATTCTAGAGAAAAATCATGCCTCGTTCAAAAGCAATTTCCGAAGACCCCCTGTTAAAAGCCATTGTTGCCTCTTAGCCCTGTGGTATGATCAGTCAGAGACATATAATGTCTTTTAGTTGCACCACATGTGAATTGAAACTGTGGACAATAAACGTGATATTTTATACAGTTATGTAAGAGACCATTGGTTACTGGAAGTATTTGGAAACAATTAATTGCAGCTACATTCAGCTAATGAAATTAATGGGCTATTATTTTGTCATATTGGTACATGTCATTTTGGACAACTTTAATCATGAAATCAGTGAAATCTCCAACCTTTGGTATTGCTGGTTCACCCTGTCAGAAGCATAGACAGCCACTTTTTAAAGCTGGAGCCCTGTTATGCTTCCAAATGTCTTAACTTTTCCCTGTTATTCAAGACCTCATAGTAAGGTGGTTGTTATTGTCCTTTGTTATTCAGAACTTGATTCTGCTGCTACTTATGCATTTAAGATGATAAGCACTATATTTTAATGGTACAAATGCAATTTCTATATGAAAAAAAAAAATTGCGCGCAGTAAGTTGAATAAGATATGTGTGAGATGTTTAAGTTGCAAGTTTAAGGAGGCATGCAAGAACAAGATGAAAATTTAGAAAATATCATTTTGGTTTAAGACTGAGGAAGGTTCCATGATCTTAAGTGTCAAGCTCTGAGGTATGGGAGTGTCAGAGAAGTAAAGTTGTGATTTGTGACTGGTTCATAGAAGATAATAATTTTGACATTTGAGGTTTTCCCTTCAAGAATTAATGAATCTTATTTATTTATTTATTTATTTAATTTATTTAGTTTGTCGAACATGTACGAGATAACTGGTATAAGTGTAAACATGGACATGAACACAGGAAATAGGGAGAAATAAATGGGGACAATAGGACAGGACAATAGGACAGGAACGGTAAGCACGCTGTTCCACTTATGCATGCCCCCTTACAGACCGCTTAGGAAAGAGGTAAGGTCCACACTAGACAGTTTAAGGTTAAAGTTATGGGAGTTTGAGGATGTAACAACAGAGTTGGGTAGTGCATTCTAGGCATTGACCACTCAGTTGTTGAAGTTATATTTTCTGCAATCAAGCTTGGAGCGGTTTACCTTGAGTTTGTATCTATTGTTTGCCCATGTATTATTGAGATTGAAGCTGAAATAGCAAGTAATCTGTAAAACTGTTTTGGAGAAAATAAGGAAAGGATTGAGCAAATAAAAAAGTCCCTGTGGGTTGCTAATCTGATTGTGGTACAGCTGTAATTTTTGCTGTAGTATATAGAATGCTGAATGTTTTTTTTCAATAAAACCCTAATCATAAATGCATAATTTAGGGGGGAATCTTTTTTGTTTGTTTTCTTTTGCAGATGTGCAGATCAGCTCTCAGAATGTCTTCTGTGTCTGCTGTGTATCTTCTAAACCAGTTGTGTTAGCCTTCCAGCTAATTGACTAATAGAATTAATAACAGTAAAAGCAAAACACAACAAAAAGCATTGTAGAGCCACATGCCTTATGAAGTCAATGCTGGGTATGATTTTACAAGTATGTATTTTTTTTTAAAGTAGAAATGTTAACTGGAAAACTTCTTGGCACGCCATAAAACATTGTGCAATCTGTTATTTGTCTTAGAGATAATAATTGTAGAACGCCTTATATTCTTTCTCTGTATTTCCATTCTCTCTAGTATGACTTGCCAATAGATAGTTCCTCCATTTAGAAGTACTGCAAATGGGCTTTTATTTAGATAATATGTCTTCTTGAATAATGATACTGATAGTGTACAAATGCAGAAAAAGGGATATATTTTTGAAATAGAGCAATGTAGTAGATAGTGTCCAACAAAACTTTATTTTTAGAAGAACTTGATATGAGCGGGCAGGGAATATTATTCTTATTTCTGGATAAAATCTGCTTCATTTGAGTTTTTCATATGTTACAGTGGGCGGCCTGAGAAGCTTTGGAAATTTCTACCTTTTGCTCCATTTCCTATGTATCTGTTCCTAAGTTCTAGACTGGGGGAGAATTTGGGGTAGGGTATTACTTTAGCATTGAAAAAGAAATGAATAAAGTAGCAGATGTTTCTAAGTTGCCTTCTTAAATTTATTTGGGCAATAATGATTGACTCTATAAATCTGGAGTGAGTTTCATGAATGCCTTCTGAGATAAGATATCTGTTGACTGTTGAATATTTGTGTCTGCCTTAGGGGCCTCTTTTCTCTGTTGACTTCTATGCTTTCTAGTCTATCTTCGGGCTTTGTATTATATTATTGAATTGCTACAATTCAATAAGCACCTGCAAGATTCATTTTGGGAGATTGTATTCTTGATAATCATGAACATGGGATTGTAGGGCCACGCACAATACAAAATTTGAATTAGCCTTATGATTACATGCAAACATTTTACTTTACCTTAAGAAGGTTGAGATACAAAGTTGCTTTCTCTGAAACATTGGCAATTATCTAAAAAAATTTTTTTTAATTGTACTGGCAGATCAATCTTTACCACATGGATTCAACCCTTAATTCTAGCTAACAGGACTAGGAGATGGGGGATGCTGAAAATTTTAATCTGGAATATGAGTTCTGGCATAGGATCATAATAAAATCCTTTCTTATTAGTCTAGTACAGGGCTGTCAAACTCCTGGGCCTTGGCCCGGATGCGTCACGTGCTGGCCACGCCCATGCCTGGTTTAGCAAAGGGTGGAAAAGTCTCAATACTCATACGATGCTGCCATGATGACATGAGTTTGACACCCCTGATCTAGTATAACACGAAGGTGGCACATTGTTGAAACTAGTTTTAAGAAGAAGGAGACTTCAAAAATAAATAAGTAAATATGTGTGCATGAGTGTGCCTGGCCTAAGAATGATCCCATTATGATCCATCAGAGTTTATTTTTTCATCTTTTATCATTTTAATAAGAATGCAGCATGTTTTTTCCTGAATGATGCCAAAATATTAGTACTAAATACTAAGAGCCATGATGGCGCAGTGGTTAGAATGCAGTTTTGCAGGCTAACTCAACTCACTGCCAGGAATTCAATCCTGACCGACTCAAGGTTGACTCAGCCAGTCATCCTTCTGATGGCGATAACATGAGGACTCTGATTGTTGGAACAATATGCTGACTCTGTAAACCGCTTAGAGAGGTCTGTAAGGTACTGTGAAGTGGGATATAATCCTAAGTACTATCGCTATATCAACTGATGTATCTAACTGGAGAAAATCTAAATAGCTTAGCTTCCTTCGTCATCCTTGCTCCTCTAGATATCATTGTAATCATAACGGCTAGAATTTGCAGTACGTTTTGAGAAATCCCAAAAGTTTCAAGAGTTGAGGAAAGCTGCATCTCAATGTGATATTTTTTTAATATATTTGGATTCAATCTTGAAATAATTCCTTCTACAAAACTTTGTTCAAATTGTACATTGCCTGGTGGAATATTGGTCTCATGTCCTGGAAACTAACATAATAGTTTTATATAACATTAATTAATGTTATTACAATTACAATATAATTAATTAATTATAATATAATGTTATAGTTAATTAATTAATTAATTAATAGTGAATTGGGTTAGAGTTAGAGCAACTTTCAACAAGATTATCTAGCCAATATATGGTACAACAATAAAGGATCAACATGAAATCACAATTAAGTTTCTGTCCTTTCGGCAGAAGTTCCTTCCCTTTATGTAAGTAGGATTTATTTCCAAGTCTGGCTTAGCAAGATTGTACAGAAATCTTCTGGAGAAGCATTTTTGTTTGGTCTGGCAAACACTGTTTATGTTTCAATATGGGAATGGGTGGAGGGAATGGGATGGCCTGCTTGAGTGTTCTCTACATTGTTGTTATCTTACTGTATCTTTTGTATACACATTTTTATATATTTTTTTAGATATGGTCCGGAAAAAGAATCCCCCTCTAAGAAACGTTGTTAGAGAAGGAGAAACAGAGACCCTTCAGTCGCCAGGTACAGAAAGTGACAATACTGAAAGAAAAGAAGAAATTTCTGCCGGTCAGATGCAAGACAACACTGAGTTGGGTGAGGCTGTGGAGCAAAATGATGAGAACTTTTGCACGCATGTCCCAGAGTCATCTCCCAGCTCTAAAAAGGACTTGAAAAGCTCTACGACGAGTGAAAAGGCTGGCTTCAATTATGAAAGCCACAATAAGGGAGGAAATGTTCCATCCTTCCCTCATGATGAGATGACAGACAGAAATATGCCGGCCTTCTCATCTGCAGCTGTTGGGGGAATCTCTGAGTCCTTGAAGTCTCCTCTCAGATCAGATGCAGATGACACCCAAGATGTGGCCTGCAACCTGTCAGTAGATCTGACGGAGAAAAGTGAAGAGACTCGGACGTCACCAAAATCTATGGATGAAACAATGCATGTGCAAAGTGGTCAAGCTGAGGGCCGGGGAAGCCCAGCCTCGTTGGCCTCAAAAAACCCACAAGTGCCTTCAGATGGGGACTTAAGGCCAATCAAATTGAAAACAGATTTGTCGGCAACTGAGAACCCAGATATGGCGCCTCTGTCTCCAGAGCTTCAGGACTTCAAATGCAACATCTGTGGCTACGGTTACTATGGGAACGACCCCACAGATCTTATAAAACACTTCCGCAAGTACCACCTCGGGCTACACAACCGCACCAGGCAGGATGCTGAGCTCGACACTAAAATTTTGGCTCTCCACAATATGGTGCAGTTCAGCCATTCCAAAGACTTCCAGAAAGTCAACTGTTCTGTGCTGTCGGGGGTTCTACAGGACATCAGTTCCCAAAGGCCTGTTTTGCTAAACGGGACTTACGATGTGCAGGTTTGTATATATATATTATCTCTTGACTCCCCCCCCCCCCCAAAAAAACCCACCCCAAAACCAAAACCTGCAAATGTATCATTAATTTTCCAGTGGAAGAGAGGGAGTGGTCACATGTGGGGTATTCTCACAGCCTGATTGGTCCAAAGACTGAGAGCAAACTCTTAAATACTCCCGCCTTCCTTTCCTTCCCAGTTTCCTCTCAGTCTTTTGGTCCAATCACTTGAGAATTAGTGTGTAGGTAGGAAATAATTGGGAATTGTTGTTCTCCTTTATACTATTTGGTTTGGATTTGGCTAATTGAGCATTCTAAAAGATATCCTAAATTTGCAGCTGTGGCCCAAGGGACAGTTTCTGCCTCTGGGCGGTTGGGGAGGGCCCTGTGGGGCCTACAGCCTCCCATCTGCGGGCACGGAGTTTAGCCCGATCCCCATGACCACTCCCTCTCTTCCCCAGAAAAGGCACGTTCAGGTAAGACCAACGTCCTTTCTATAATGAAAAAAAACCTGAATCAGTTACTATGAGAAGTTAAATGTTTGTAGCCATGCCACTTAAACTTAGATACTATTTTCCACATTTTGTGTGTTAGCTACCCATAATTCATTTCAGAGAGGTAACTTCAGTAGACGCCAACTGCCCACAGCCTGATATTATTGGATAATAATTCAGCCCCCACTGCCTTTCCTACCATTGTATTAGGAAATTAAAAATAAAAATGGTATCACCAAAAGTTAGTCATTTCATTGCTACTGATGCAATCCTTACGTGCAGAGGAAGGGCTGAGAGGTAAATTGTGGACAGACAACATTCTGGAAGATTCTTTCAAGTTTTCCAGAGGCAGAAAGCCTCTTTCATAAGTACCAGTCAATTATATCAGCCTTTATCATTGTGTGCTTCATAAAATGGCTAACATATTGACATGGCAGGTCTTCCATTTATAAGGAAGCAAATTGGTGAAGTTGCTCTCCCATCATTCTATGTAAACTCCCACATTATTGTGTCTCCTCAAATTACTTTTATTTTTTTCCTCCTCCTAGGGCAGATGTGCATGTTTCCAAGCTGCTGCTGCTCTCTTGTTTTATTTATCTATTTATTTATTTGCTGGCTTCTTGTTTGTTTGAAGTGCCTTTAGACCTACAGGGAACAGAGAGATTCTTAAAAATAAAGATGATGCACATTCTTATATGAGAATAAATAGTCTTTATGGTACAAAGGCTATTCAGCATTATTGGTAATGTAGATTAATTAATAATTAGATTATTAATTATTATAATAATTAAGGAGAGGTTTAATCTAGAACTAAGAAGAAATTTCTTGATTGAACAATCAACCAATGGAAAAGCTTGCCTTCAGAAATACAATACAATACAATAGCAGAGTTGGAAGAGACCTTGGAGGTATTCTAGTCCAACCCCCTGCCTAGGCAGGAAACCCTATACCGTTTCAGACAGATGGCTATCCAACATCTTCTTAAAGACTTCCAGTGTTGGGGCATTCACAACTTCTGGAGGCAAGCTGTTCCACTGATTAATTGTTCTCACTGTCAGGAAATTTCTCCTCAGTTCTAAGTTGCTTCTCTCCTTGATTAGTTTCCACCCATTGCTTCTTGTTCTACCCTTAGGTGCCTTGGAGAATAGTTTGTCTCCCTCTTCTTTGTGGCAACCTCTGAGATATTGGAAGGCTGCTATCATGTCTCCCGTAGTCCTTCTTTCTATTAAACTAGACATACCCAGTTCCTGCAACCGTTCTTCATATGTTTTAGTCTCCAGTCCCCTAAATTGTAGATGCCCCATCACTGGAGACTTTTAAGAAGGGACTGAACAGCCACCTGTCTGAAATGATATAGGGTCTCCTGCATATGATAAGGGGGTTGGACTAGAAGACCTCCAAGGTCTCTGCCAACTTTGTTATTCTGTTATTCTGCTAGATCTGACAACTCCCATCTCTCTGCTGCTGTGTTATAACATTATTGTTTTTGGCCCCGACCTGTTGTTTTTCAGACTCCAGACTGCTGCTGGTTTTGTTTTGTGTCAGGGCATTTACATACCACCTCCATGCCGGGAGGTGGTAAAAGCACTTAGACATACCCACAGATAAATGTACCATTAATTCTATAATGGAAAAAACCCTAAATCAGTTACTATGGGGAGTTATGTATGTGTTTATTTAATTTCTATATTTATTTATGTATGTAATTATTTAATTTCTAGAGCTACCCATCTCAACAAGTGACTTTTGCATGCATTCATCATAAAAACATAAAACAATTAATACAATGAAGAATGAATACATATATTGTATGGTCTCCGAGTATCCCTTCATGTTGTATACATGAAGGCAAGATGGCATCATAGATTGAGAGAAAGCATCCTTTCATCTGGTCTAATGCTGTCCGTAATTATTTGTGGCTTCCAAAGGCACACAAAAAAAGTTCCTTGTTTTATATCCTTTTAACAAAATATGTTAAGAATTAAACCTGGGAGTCTGTACAGATGACACATCTGTTATATTCCTGGTCTCAGTAATATGTTCTGTCCAAGCAGTCCACCTTCTAACAGTAAATCAGCGATATTTTGACATCACCCATGGAGGCAGTAATTAAATTTCTAATCCTTTTTTTTTTCATGTTGGTAACAGGCAGATATTTTTCTTCTTCTAATTTAATATTTGTTTTGTAGAACTTCTTTGTTTTGCTTGAAGAAGTTTCGCTTCTCATTTAAGAAGCTTCTTCAGAACTTTTTTGTGGTGGGGAGAGAACTGAAACAGAACTTGGATGAGAAGCAAAACGTCCTCAAGCAAATCAAAGAAAGTCTATGGAAGAAAAGCACCTTTGGGACATGCCGAGAACTAGTGAGCCACATCTGAATGCAGTAGACAGGGACTTTGAATGGAAACAGGAAGAAATGAATGGGAAAAAGAACAAAAATGGTTGATGCAACTTTTTTACTTAAAACATTTGCTATTTTTCTTCTTTTAGATGAGAACATTGTAAGCTGTCTAGCAACATTAAATTTAAAAAAAAAAAATAATCCAGAAAATTGGATCTGCATATTAAGTGATTAGTTCACCTGGGGTTAAAGGTTTGAAAGCAAGGACAGGATAGCTCTTGAAAGCAGTAAATCATGTAAATAAAAAAAAAAATCAGGTCATGAATTTGAAAAAGTTGATTCAACCAGCGATAAAGCATCGCAGAATCAGAGCAGGAAGGTGGCAAGGAAGGGTTTAATAGGAAAATAAAGGCAGATGGCTAATTTAAGCAGATAAATGTTTTAAGAATAACCACTTTTTCACGTTGTTTTATTATACCAATGAAGAACTAACTTCAAGAAAGATTTGCCAGGATCCCTCAATCAATTTGAATCAATGTGCAGCAATGTGCTTTTCATTCTAGCATAGATGCACCCACACACATGTGTTCACATCATTTCTTTTTTTAACTGAAGCAGCACTGATTAACATATGAATCATTCAGTCTTTAAATTTTACTGCCTTGTGTAAGATACTCATAACTTTTTGTTTATAATTAGAATGCAAATGGGATTTAGATGACATAGTTAAGAAAGATAAGTGAGCATTTTCAGATTAGAAAGGTGAGTAAATATTTTTAGATTCAAAATTATGATTACACAGTAATTTGCTTGTGGCACTAAGCATATATTTGGCTGTTTAAGAAAATACTTAAACAGTCATTTTGAGACATTGATGGGTAGCAAGCATATTTTAATGAATGAATTCCATGAGTGAATTACCTCTCTATGCTAAAAAAAAACTTTCTAATATTTAAAAAAGTAAACTTGTGCTTTAAATAAAATTACCCTTCTTGTCCAGAAAGCACAATAAAAGGTCTCCAATTATGTACAATTTCAGGGTAACAAAGCCTATCAGAGATAATGTTTTAAAAAATCAAATCAAAGCTGTGAGCAAATTTCTTATACTACAATAGAAGATGGAATAACTTCTCTCTGCTGCAGTCTTGTAATGTGTTTTTAATTATAACTAGCAGGATTTTTTTCCTCCTAAAGGTGCTGTGTTATTAATTTGGTTTTTAACATCCTTACATTTCCCAAAAGACTTCTGGGCCTGAGCATAGAAATATGTTGCCTGACCTACAAGTGCAAATAATTGATTCATTTCAATAGAAAGTGTCATAAATATTTTTGTTACATGATAATATTACAGGAAGATACTATCCAGACATATTACAGATTTCTGCTAAGAAGCCAGCTAGTAAGTTTTAGTATTATTGTTACTGACAACTTCATAGTGGCACACAAAGTGACCTGTGGCGTATACGCCTATGGGGGCAGTTGGATATTTTTGAGAAGCCATTGATGTCTTTTAAGAACAGCTCTGGAAACTATTGTTTTGAAGATATTCTATGATCCAAAAACTATGGAAAGCAAATAAAAAGCAAAAACACATCTTCTGAATAATACTGGCATAAAATATACAAAGACACAAACATTTTGAATTAAAATGATCATTCCTGGGAATTTTGCTACTTGATGATCGCAGTGATCCCAAAATAAAAGATGATGACGCTATTTAATGAACAGGCATGATTGCATTAATCTCTGAGCATGAATAATAGCATCCTTTCCCAAACTGATATATTCCAGATGTCTTAGGTTCCAACTGCCATTGAGTTAGAGCCAATGGGAATTCATCTTCAACACATCTGCAGGGCACCAAATTTCAGAAGATTGTGATGGATGTAAAACCAGCCCCAATCTGTAGTCTCTGGATTCCAAGCAAAACAGGGTGGTGACATTCCTTCTTTTTAACTCGACCCTCCCCTCCCAAAAAACCATTCCGTGCTCAGTTTTCACTCAATTTCTTTAACTGGGAAGGGATTTTCCTTTTTTTTTCAAAAAAAAGTCTTCATGAACCCCTTATCAGAGGTGGTATTCTGCCCCAATTCAGGCAAACCAGTAGTGGCGATGGTGGGTGGGAGGAATTAACGACACTCTGCGCATGCACCGAAAGTTCTGCGCATGGGCATGCCCCGAAAGTTCTGCGCATGGGCATGCCCGTGCTCCCAGTTCCGAACCGGTAGGGAAGATTATAACATTTCATGCCTGTCCCTTATCCCTTGTATCTTTCTTCTTCTTCTGAAGATGAATATTGCCTCTTTAAATACATAAGAAGCGATATATGATGGCCAGTATAAAGGAATTTTTAATTTTTTTAAAAGAAATATCTCACTAACAGTGATTGTTAGGTGCTTGATTATTTATAGGAAAGCTTGTGCTTGTTTCAGTTGAGCTTGGATACTTTTTTGTGGCGGCATTTTTTGAAACGTGTGTGATACCTCAGATTAAATAAATAAAACTAGAAATAAAACAGATCAATGAAGACTGTACTCATTAAATAAGTCTTGGCAGCAAGATAGTATAAGGAAGACAAAAAGAGGTTAAAAAACAGATAATCTAGTTAAGATCACCCTGTTCACCAGAAATATGTTCTAAAACAGGATACTTACAGAAGTATATTCTGTAAGGAACTGATGATTATTAAATTGATTTTAGATCTTACCTCCTCCCCTCCCCCCTTTTCTCTGGTGAATTTGGCAAAAGGATTAACAATTATTCCATGCCAAAATGTATTTCATCACTTGTGTATAAACCAGATGTTGATAACTAACCTGTAAGAAGGTTAAAAAAAGAGTCATATTTTTAGTAAATACCACATTTTTGGAGTATAAGATGTTCTGGAGTATAAATGCACCTTAGTTTTGGGGGAGGAAAATAAGAAAAAAAAATTGGGGATGACCAAAGCACATCGCTGCTGAGCACCGCCAGAAAAGCGACCAGGAGAGGCCAAAAACAGAGTGTGCGGAGGCAAAAACATGATGCGCAGAGGCCAAAAACATGATGTGCAGAGGCAGCAATTGATGGCAATGTGCTCTGGCGATCCCTGCAGCCTTGAACAGGTCTCAAATGAAGCATTCGGAGGATGAAAACGTGAGGCACAGAGGCCAAAAATGGAAGCCACAGAGGGGGCGATGGTCTGTGTCAATCCCTGCAGCCTGGAACAGGTCTAAAATGCGATGCACAGAAGCGGAAGGGTGGGAGCTTGCGGGTGGGCGGGGCTACATCCAGTATATAAGTCATACCCACATTTTCACCCTCTTTTAGGGGGGAAAGTGTGTTTTATGCTCCAAAAAATACGGTACTAAAATGAAAGGATAGCTGTGATGGTGGAATCCTTGGTGCTCCCTGTGATTGGTTGTTTGCTTGCAGATATTTCATTTCCTGACTAAGTAACATCATCAGTGCTAGTGACTTTAGGATTTGCTCCCTGTTTATATGCACAGTAACTTTTCCTTCAGTGTTAGTGTGGCTGCGGAAAGTAAAAAGGAACCAAAAAGACCAGAACATTCCATGTATAGCAACCAACACCAGGATAAGCAGAGATTAACAACAGACAATAAAGTAGAAAACAATACCATGACCAAGGAACTATCAAGAAGAAAAATATACTCTCCACCAGACCGGCAGGGCAAGCTACTGTCTATAAACAGGGAGCAATCCTCATACTTGCTAGCATTGGTGATGTTACTTAATTGGGTAATGAAACATCTGTAAACCAATAATCAAGCTCATGGAGCAATAAGGATCCCACAATTCAACTCTGAGCTTTCAATTGGAGCAAGTCATATTAACAGTTTTAACTGAACTTTTAAAAAGTCATCACACTTACATTGTGTGCAGACTTTATATGCATATATGTAATATGTTATATAATTTTACATGTATCGATTTGCATTGTAGTTCCTCTGAAATTTTTCTAGGGTTCCTCATTTAGCAGAAGAAGGAATGATAGGTAACAAAATAGGCAGCCTACCTGTATTGCCTTAATGCTATAATATGTACCCATGGGATCCATATTTATATGAGTCAACAGTAAGATCCCAATATCTGACTTTGGTGTGAACCCCAACAATTATCTATAGCACACAGGAGTTTTTTAAAGATTGTGGGCCGAGAGAGCAGAGAAGTAGGATGTTTTTGTCATTGTTGTAAATGTCAGTGATGCAATTCAGCCGGTTCTATCTGGTTCGGGCGAACTGGTAGTGGTGGCGGCGGGAGGCTCCACCCATTTGCCGGGACATCATTACATCCCATTTTTGATGCTCTGCACATGCATGGAAGGTCCTACGCATGCATGTGCAAGCGAAGTGAGTGCTCATGAGCGCACACTCACATTTGCGAAGCGGTAGTAAAGGTAAGTTGATTTCACCCCTGGCTGTGTCCTATAGTAATTTTTTTAAAAATCCAGCGGGAATAAAGAAAGTTTCTTCCTTTGAAGCATTCTTTTGTTGCAATAATAGACCAACAAAACTCTCTCAGTAATATCTGACAAATTGTGATTAATAACACAGATGTGTTTCACCTCCATTAACTACTAAAATTAGAGCCTAGCCTAGCTCACTTCTAAGGTATGTTTTGCGGCTTTCATGCTTCATATATTAAGCACTTTAGTGTGACCCTGATGCAAGGATTTGATTGTTTTATACACTTTTTAAGGCCCCATACATTGCACCTGCTGATTATTGCTTCCTTGCGTTGCTGTGCAGGCACTACTTAATCATTTAATTATTAATCAAATATTTCTAGACTTGTTTTCCACAAACCACTTGCCAACTTGAGGATTTCCTAACACGGAGTTTGTAAGATTGAAAGCGTATCATCATATTTGTCGAAATATGAATCTTATTTGCAAGCCAGTTTTTCTGAAACTCATTAGCTCTTCATTTGTTTTTCTGTCATGGTGTTTGCAACATCAATTACACAGAATTTGGCAGTCTCTGATTACTGATTTATATGGATCCAATTTCCATAGACTAGCCAAAATCGATCCTCCTCTTCCCATCTTTTTTTTTCTTTCTTTCTTCCTTTTCTTCATTTCAAAGATTTAGCATTGACTAAAAAATACTTAACTTCGTTTAGAATGAAATATATTCCTTTTTGGAGCCTGTCCATAAGGATGAACCTTGAGGGCGTACAGTATTTGGCATGGATGCAGGAATGAATAATTGTAGGATCTGTGTCTTTGTCAGAAACATAGTAGGCCAGTCCTGAAAAGATCCTTACACCAGGATGGAATATGATGAAACTAATTGAAAAAGCTGTTAGCAGCAGAAAGGTATCATGATTTTCCCTTCTCCTTATAATGTATTATTATCTTGTAAGCCATTTTTATGCCCGTACAGATCATTACCATGTTTGATCTATGAGAATCTCAAGCAAATGAGAGAAACTTGTTGAATGCCAAAATAAACTAAAGGGCCCAGAGAGCCATACACTACCATTTTAGGGCACTTGGAAAAATAAGATCTTTTCTTGCCTCTACAACCATTTTTACAGTATTCCAGACCTAATAGAAGAGGTAAAATATTGCATAGTGTTTCATCGTATAGAGATAAATGTATAAATCTGTCGATCTTATCTATCTGTCTATATACCACCTGTCTATCTGTCCGTCCATCATCCATCCATCTATCCATCCATCATCTCTCCCCCTCCCTCCCTCCCTTCATAAACACACAAACACACACACAACCACCCCTTATTTATAACCACATATATAATTTGTTAAGTTATATTTTGTTTAATAAAGCCCAATTGAATGTATTTAAATAACATATTAAGTGAGAGCATTACTTTACTAGAATGGTATCTGTCATGGTACCCCTAGGGCACGTCTGTGCTTCTACCTGTGCTTACGTCGTACTTTCTGTAGACAAATGGGAACATTTCCAAAACAGGCACCGGACTGCAGTTTCTCATTTGTATTCTCAAAACAACTTACGAGGATCATTTGAACTTAGGGACCTACAGACATTCATAGAAATCGAATATTCATCAGTCCTTTTCATCAGTCCTTGTCTTCGTTAATTTAATTCTTTCCTTTGGAATGTGACAGCTTCCCAATAGTTTGCTAACTGTTAATGTTAAAGTATTATGGATTATATTAGATAAGAATGTAGAATTTACAGTGCCCACACTTGCCTGGACTACCACCAAACCATAGTTTCTTGCCTTAGAGTAGAAAACTAAGCCATTAATCCTCACCCTGTCTATTTATCTGCAGCTTACTTGCCTATTGTTCATACCATTCTCTAGTTTCCCAACTACCAGATATTGATTAAGGTAAAGGTAAAAGTTCCCCTCACACATATGTGCTAGTCATTCCTGACTTTAGGGGGTGATGCTCATCTCCCTTTTAAAGCCGAAGAGCGCTGTCCGAAGACATCTCCATGGTCATATGGCTGGCATGACTAAATATCGAAGGTGCACAGAATATTGTTACCTTCCCACCAAAGGCGGTCCCTATTTTTCTACTTGGATTTTTACATGTTTTCGAACTGCTAGGTTGGCAGAAGCTGGGACAAGTAACAGGAGTTCACTTACGTGGCGCTAGGGATTCGAACTGCTGAACTGCCGACCTTTCTAATCAATAAGCTCAGTGTCTTAGCCACTGAGCAACCGCTCAGTGAATAATAATAATAATAATAATAATAATAATAATAATAATAATAATATTTCACAAACTGACTACCTACAATGCCATGACTGCGTTGCTAATATTATTCACTGGAAATTGTGCCAGAAGTTTGGATTTGAGTACAGCAAAAACCACTGGGAACCTCAGGTTGAGAAGGTTTTAGAGAATGAGAAAGTCAAGATCTTGTGGGACTTCAGAATTCAGACTGACAGGCCCTTGGCCTACAACACACCTGACATAACAATAGTTGAAAAGAAAAAAGTATGGTTCATTGACAATGCAATACCTGGTGATGCGCAAGAAAAAATCACAAAGTCCCGAGACTTGCTAATTGAAGTTGAGCGACTGTGGAAAAAGAAATTGTGTGTTATCCTGATTGTAATTGGAACCTTTGGAGCAATACCTAAAGGGCTACCTTGCTATTTGGAAATTCTAAATTTATCTGACTTGAACATTCTGATTCTACAAAAAAACACTCTACTTGGAACAGCTTATATCCTCCGAAGTTACCTTAACAGTTCCTAGGTCCTTGGTTAGGACTCGAGCTGTTGAGCTACTAACCAGCCCAAAGACTGTGAATCTCACCAAAGATGATGATGATGATGATGATGATGATAATAATAATAATAATACTTAAAATCAAAATCCAACGATTATGGCACAAACCAGCAGTGGTAATTCCAGTGGTAATCGGCACACTGGGTGCTATTCCAAAAGCACTGGAATTACATTTAAAACAGTTAAAACTTGACAAAATCACCATCAGTCAAATGCAAAAAGCTGCACTGCTTGGATCTGCACGTATATTACGAAAATACGTTACGACGTCCTAGGCCCCTGGGTGGGGCCCGACTAGTAATCAATGCCAAATCCGGCGAATCAACTGGCCGCTGTGATACAATCGTATAATAATAATAATAATAATAATAATAATAATAATAATAATAATAATAATAATAATAATAATAATAATAATAATAATAATAATAATAATAATAATAATAATGGAAATACAATCAAGGCCATAAATACCTGGGCAATACCAGTTATAAGATACACAGCTGGTATAGTTAACTGGACACAAGCTGATTTGGACATTTTGGACCGAAAAACAAGGAAACTAATGACAATGCACTACAGTTTACATCCACGTGGTGACACTGATAGACTATACCTGCCCCGAAAATCAGGTGGCAGAGGATTATTACAAGTGAAGCAAATAGTTGAAGAAGAAAAACATGCACTAGCTGATTATTTAAAAGAAAGTCAAGAACATCTATTAATCGAAGTAAAGAACAAAAATCTACTGAAGGCCCAACAGACGAAACAAGAATACAGAAAAGATGTGATAAAATCAAGAATGGAGAGTTGGCAGAACAAAGCCTTACATGGTCAATTTCTGGAAAAAATAAAAGATAAAGTGGACAGTGAAAAAACTTGGTTATGGTTAACAACAGGTACATTAAAGAAAGAAACAGAGTCACCAATCCTGGCTGCGCAAGAACAAGCTATCCGAACAAATGCCATTAAGGCCAAAATCGAAAAAATCCTCTGATGATGCCAAATGCAGACTTTGCAAAGAAGTTGATGAAACTGTTGACCACATACTCAGCTGCTGTAAAAAAATCGCGCAGACTGATTATAAATTGCGGCACAATTCAGTAGCACAAATGATCCACTGGAATTTGTGCAAAAATTATAATATTAAAACAACAACAAACTAGTGGGAACATAAGCCTGAAAAAGTCACCGAAAATCAGATGGTCAAGATCCTGTGGGATTTTCGTATACAAACAGACAAAGTACTAGCGCATAACACACCAGACATCACACTGGTTGAGAAAAAGAAGGTTACAATCATAGACATCGCAATACCAGGTGATAGCAGAGTTGAGGAGAAGGAACATGAAAAAGTCGCGAAATACCAGGACTTAAAAATTGAAATCCAACGATTATGGCACAAACCAGCAGTGGTAATTCCAGTGGTAATCGGCACACTGGGTGCTATTCCAAAAGCACTGGAATTACATTTAAAACAGTTAAAACTTGACAAAATCACCATCAGTCAAATGCAAAAAGCTGCACTGCTTGGATCTGCACGTATATTACGAAAATACGTTACGACGTCCTAGGCCCCTGGGTGGGGCCCGACTAGTAATCAATGCCAAATCCGGCGAATCAACTGGCCGCTGTGATACAATCGTATAAAATAATAATAATAATAATAATAATAATAATAATAATAATAATAATAATAATAATAATAATAATAATAATAATAATAATAATAATAATAAGCCCCTGGGTGGGGCCCGACTAGTAATCAATGCCAAATCTGGCGAAACAACTGGCTGCTGTGATACAATCGTATAATATAGATTATTGTTGGCCAAATGGGCTACAAAGAAAAAAGGAAGTCAAGAAAGCTTTGGTTAATCGAAACATCTTTTTTTTTTTTTTTAGAGTAGGAAAGCTAGTTTTAGAATATAAATATTCCCTGTTATAAAAGGTAAAGATGGTGCTAAAGGGTGGTACTTTTAACTTGCTAAAATAATCAGTAAAATAATCAGTAATAATAATCAGTAATCTGTTCTGACCAATATCTGCATGATATTTAGGACATTGCTAATTGTGTGATAGTTAATACTTTGTGGATGCTGGATTGCAGAAACTGAATGACTAAACAAAAAACTTTATATATATATATATAGGATTAGAAGATTAAAAATAATCGGCAAGTGGGAAACTGAATGACTTAAAGGATTGGAAAGAGAATCAGCCCTTTAATGATTGAAAACAGTGACCCAAATAATTGAAAGGTTTTGCTGCTATCTGATTTTGTAACATCATTTAGCTGGATTAGCTCTTAGCGGATGGAAATAATTTAAGCAAACAAATAAAAAAGATTTTCAGTTTCTCCAGCTCAGAGTGATTAATAACCTGTAAAACCAGGCACTCAGTGAAGACCTAGACATCACTCTTGATACTCCCTCCCTGCATTCAATCCCATTTGCACACTTAACGAGGGTTCATTTGCAATGCTTATGGGCCCAGCTCTCTCCCATAACTTTCCACTCATTAGAAGCTCAGCTCAATAGGACAGGACATTCATTTTTAAAAACATTTCACAAGCACCACCTTTATACTGTTTTCCATAAAGTTGAAATTAACGCGGCATCAAGTCTAGAAGATCTAGTATAATATTTGCTGGTATATACCTAAATTATCACCGAGTAGCTATAGAATCTGATTGTGTGAAAGGACGGGGAAGTGCACATGCTTTGTTTTCTGCTATGTAAATCAGATTTTTACCTCTATGTTGCTATTGAGATGAGAAAGTTTCCTTCATAATTTTTTGTATAGCAACATTTCGCACATTTTTTTTTAAAAAAAGCCATAGCCCGATAAAAGGGAAAATTGATCGTTTTTAGAATGCTGAATATGCTTTAAATAAATTAACCAATTGGAATAGTAATAGCGTAATACTACTTCCTAGTTTTTAAGCTAATTCTGAAATGGACAGTGCCAAATGAAGACTGATATTGAAGGACACAATCTACTATTCATAGGATCAGCCTAATGGACAGTCCTATAATCCATGATCCACGGATCCTTGCAAGAATTGTTTCTCCTTAGAATAGCCAATAATTGAATAGGGCAGTGGTTCTCAACCTGTGGTCCGTGGGAACATGAGGACCACTATGTTGTCCCAGGGAATCTGCAAATGCTGGAAAAAAAATGTTATAATTTAAATCATGAGTTACATCTTAGGGGTCCAACTGACTGTGGTCTATGACAACAAAAGGGAATTAATGGTGAAGAAAAGGTTGAGAATGAGATGAAACATGTGCTGCTGTAGAGTGATTCTGTACAATGGATGTGGAAAGCTTATGGTAGTCTTAAAGAATAGTACTTCCACTTTTGATGAATTTGCTGGGTTTTTTTTTAAATGAGAACCTTACAATATAGTTAGCTTTAAGAGTTGTGTAGCTCTTCTCCTCTAGCTCATTGGTAGTACGACTTGTATAAAAGAAGTTGCACATCATGTCTAAATGATGAACCCGAGCTTTACTCATTAATTAAACTGATATTTCTGCTTTCTGAAGTATTGAATCTAATCAAATGACTAAGAGAACTGGCAGGAGTACAGTTTGACTTTAAGGTATGGCAGTAATGGCACAATGAGATAAGTACATCCAACCAGTCATTCCTGTTGCTGAGGCTACTTTTGGAAAACTGTCACATGGTTTCTAAACCTCAATTATGTTTGCCATGGGGTTCAGAGTGATCTAAAAACTTGAAGCCATGACCGTAGTTAGTGATATGAAATAACGAGAAAGGTAAGGCAGGAGGTGAATTGGTTAATCATTTGCCACAGTAGATGGCAGCACCAAGTTGATTATGGACAAGTAAGCCAGATCAGATGTGGTTAGTTGTTGGACAGGAAACCACTTAGAAATCCTGGGACTATAGACTAGATTAGGAAGTTAAAAATAAGTGATGATGAAATTACAATTCAAACAATGCGAATTGCTCTGAGGCTAGCCGATATACAATTTTCATCTCCTGAGAATGCATGGTTAAATTAATATTTATTTATTAAATACTGCCTTTTCTACTTTCTGAGTAATTTTAGGTGGTAAACATTCCTCTCCATGGATCTCTTTTACATAAATCTTTTATCCATTTACAGATTCGTGTATCACAACTGCAAAAATTCATATCGCATTGAAAAGGCACTTTTTCCATTCTTGCTTTCTTTGTGTTTCTCAAATATCTTTACATAGAAACTGACCTATTGTTTTCTATTTATCTTTCTACATCACGATCCTTCAGCTATATTTTATGAAGTATGAAAACAACTTTTCCATTACTCTTTTTGTTTAATAATTTTTCATGTTTAATAAAATGCAAACACCACAACTAATAATCCTTTGTGACCCAGAATTATTTTTTTGTCTGGGAATACATACATAGAACATAATGTACCCTGTTTCCCCGAAAATAAGACATCCTCAGATAATATGCCCAATCGGGCTTTTGAGCACATGCACTAAATAAGCCCTCCCCTCCAAATAAGCCCTCCCCGAAAATATTGCAACACAGCAGCAGCCATGAGGTGACCAGGCTCACCACCTCTGCACCTAAAAAATAATAAGCCCTCCCTGAAAATAAGGCCAACTGCTTATTTCAGGGGTCAGAAGAAAATAAGACCCTTTCTTATTTTCAGGGAAATACAATTTTTTTAAAAAAATGTTAGTAACATAGGACTTGAGTGACCTTATTTGACCAAAGATTAGGATTAAATAGTTACAATTCTGTGTGTGAATATACAAGATGCACATATTGTAGTTATAATTTGGGTCTGATATACATTTTGTTTACATAATATTTAGATATTGTACATTTTAATTTTGTTTGCTAATCTCACTTATTTTCTTGGTGATGTCAATTTTTTTCTGAAAGTATTAATAGGATCCAACAATATGTACATACTACAACATTCAGATTTGATGGCATATTGAAGATACTAAGAGTAAGTGAAGTTGGAAAAGCAGGTTTTTTTGGTAAACATTTTCATGAACATTGAACTGTCAAAAAGATAAGGCATTTTTAGTCAGCTACAAAATGTTATGTGGCTTCAACTCATCCATAAAAATACATAGTGGCAGTGAATAAACTAAAGCTAAGATACCTCTATTGGGCAGCAATGATAATAAGATGCTGGAGGCATGTGATCATTTCAGATACCTTAGAAGATAGTTATTAGAACATCTAATACTATAATATACTAAGTTAGATCGACATTCTGATCACTATTAAGTTAGAAGTCCAGTAGTGGAATACCTATAGAAATTCATCAAGAAGAAGAATCAGTAAAGTTTCTAACCAAATTGTGTCAATAAATTCCAGAAAAGATGCTGAGACTTTTGAAAAAGTGCAAAGAAGACCGACTAAGATGATTAACAGCCTGGAGACAAAAACATATGAAGAACGGTTGCAAGAATTGGGTATAGCCAGTCTAGAGAAAATAAGGACTAGGGGTGACGTGTTAGCAATTATCCAGTATTTGAGGGGCTGCCACAAAGAAGTAATACAAATTACAAATAGTAGTAATTACAGCTTAAATAAATGTCAACATATTAACTGTAAACCCATTCATCAATATTAATCTACACTCAAGTGTCTTGAAGACAAAAGCACGGAGTAACATCCCAAAAAGGCCTAACATATATGTAGTGCTGAAAAATCATTTTGACCTGGGATTTTAACTTGTGATCTAGGAACACCCCAAGGCTTCTCCAAGCTATTTAGTTTGTGACTCTCAAAACCATCTCCAAATACGTCACTAAATTTTGGCCACAGATTTGTCAAAAATCAGTGATTGTCAAACCCTGCAAGAGTGGCAAGCTGAAGAAACAAGAACTGCTTAAATTTCTGGGAAGCTGTTTGTTGCTAGTAGAGTAATATAACACAAAGTTGAAAGCATCTCAAAGCAGTTCTTTCACTCAACTTATACCTACCAAAATTCTGGTTGAGATGCTCTGTGTTGCTTTCTTAGGCTTCCCCTATCTTTCCTGGCTTAATATTTATTTTGCAATGATCCTTTTTCTTCTTTGTATTCCTCAGGAGATACCATCACAGTGGAGGGGGGTCGGGGAATAAACTATTATAATCCCTAGTAGGATGTTTACACAGTTAAATAAATGAATAAAATCCCTCCAGGAAAAAAAAGAGAGAAGCCTTAGTCTTGTCACTTTGCAACATCTAATCCATTGTTGGCGCTTCCCTCTTAATTGTTAGGTGTGGATACAGTAATTAAAAATGTCACCTATCTTTAATCTTGAGACAAGATTAAAACCCTCCCACATGTATTGTATTGTATGGTATTGTATTGTATTTATAGCAAAATACTATATCTCTATTATAATGAGGTAGGACAGTGATGTAATTCTTGCTGGCTTTTTTGCCTTTTGGGAACTCTAGTTCCACCACATTGGAAACCTGCTTGAAGTGCAGATTCGGCCTACTTTCTTTACATTCCAAATAAGTTGGTTCCCAACTCCCATATTTTCTTCCAAGTCCAATTCAGAAAGCTTATTTCAGGGGTGTCCAAACTTGGGAACTTTAAGACTTGTGGACTTCAACTCCCAGAATTCCCCAGCCAGCATGGGGAATTCTGGGAGTTGAAGTCCACAAGTCTTAAAGTTCCCAAGTTTGGACACCCCTGGCTTATTTTGACCTTTAAAGCCTTACATGGCATAGGACCAAGTTATTTGAGAGATAGCCTCTTCTCCATTACAACCACCCATCGCATCAAGTCTATCAGGAAAATAAGTTGCAGGTCCCTTCAGAGAGGTAGTTCCCATCTAATGGGACCTAGGAGATGAGAGTTTTCTGCTGTGGCATCTGTCCTCTGGACCATCATCTCTCCCAAAGTGAGATTAGCTCTAATCCTTGTGATTTTCCAGAAAGCCTTTAAAATTTGATTTTCCCCCAAGCAAACCTGGGGAATGCTTTTATTGTTTTTAATTGGTCTTATGGAATGTTTTAGTTGCTGGTTTTATTATATGATATCCAGAGTCACTGTGTGTGAGATAAGCAATCGTATAAATTTGACAAAATAAATAAAAATATTCTCTGAGCTTTCCCCATTGGGGAAACATTTTTAGGTTATCAAGATGGAAATCCTTACTGTTAGGTAACTGCAGCATCCAGGCTGAACAATAAGGCAGGCAAATGTCTGTCATTGATGAAGATCAATTTCAACCCCAATATGTTTCAGGTCAGTTTACGTGTCTGATATTGGTTGAGAGAGAGAGAGAGAAGAATTCTAACTCTGCTGTTGGCTAGGAAGCCAATGCCTGTGAACAAGAGATTGGTGGTGGAAAATGTAATTTGATCAAATGTATTTGATCAAATTAGCTGCAGTTTATTGAATCATAGATCTATAGAAGTATGTTGAACTGAATGTTAGTTTTCCTTTTCTCTATATAAAAATGGCTGTGTGTCTGAGTGAGTGTGTCTGAGTGTGTGTGTGTGTGTGTGTGTGTTCCAGCATAACTCTGGAACACCTCAAGCAATTTCAACCAAACTTGGTACACAGATGACTTACCCTCTGGAGAAAAATATTGTGGACACCCCTAAAACCCCTCGGGTGGTTCTGTTCTGTGTTCTGTTAAGATACAGCCTGTTGTGCCTTAAAATGGCTTCAATAGTACTGCCGTAAAATGGCTTCTACTGTGCAACGCAGTGGAGTTGTCATGGTAATGGCTTCACAGTACTCCACAAGGGGGCTCCCTCTGGTAAGGGGGAAAATCCAACACTAGAAATTATGTTTGGTCCGGACATCTTCCCCCTATAAATAAATATCCAGGCAATGCCAGGTATACTAGTATACATTTTAAGCATGCTTTACGTTGAAACAAGCAGTTTTACATGGCACACTTTATTCTTCAAGTGATCAGAGACTTTCAAAATAAACTAGTTGACATTTCATTTGAAGAAAAATGCAGAACTTGTAGGATGTCTGGTTTGACTGATGGCTTAGAGCAGTTGCCCCAGTTCCATGGAGAGAGGTTGTTCCGGGGAACGAAGGGAGTGGTTTCACATGCTGCCTGTATCCCATGGATGGGGCTTGTTTGTGCGGCCTGTTAGCTGAGTCTGATTGGGGACCCCTGGCTTAGAGTTATTTCATTTCTAGACCACCATCTAGAACAGAGGTGGATATGGCCCCTTTATGAATATTGGACTTCAACTCCCAGAATGCTGGCTCAGGAATTCTGGGAGTTGAAGTCCAATAGTCATAAAATGGCCATAGTTCCCCACCCCTGATCTAGAAGATTCAGCTGCTGCTGTTATCGCTTGGGCAAGATTTGCACGAATAATCTTCAACAAGTACATCCAATTAATACAGTATTTTGTTCCTGTTTCCACCTCTAATGTCCTACAAATTCAGATAGTGTTCTTATAAACTTCAAAAATAGTTTCCAGGAATTCTTGAAGAGGAAAGCCATAGCATTTCAGATTGGCCAATGTTTATCTTTACACAGCTCACATTTCTTTCTTCTCTGTCACGGGATGCAAGAAAAAGGCCACATTAACTTAAACACAAAAGTCTAGCCAGCTTGTTTTCTTCATTCACCAGAATGCCCACATTTCCATAAAAGATGCCAGCTCTCCTGTTGATATCAATATCATCCTGATATTTATGTATCCTCCTTCCATGTCTTTCCCTGGCACATGTCATCTGGTTTTTCCTCAGAAGTTCATCTGACTAACAACATCACTCAAATGCTTCTTCCTTCCTAGTAGGTGGTCCTTTTATATTGTCGCTTTCAACAAGCTAACTCTTTTATGCTCTCAACTGGATTTCCCTCCTTGTTTCATTTGCTTATTCAACCAGCTTCCAAAAGGATTTTATTGTGCTTATACTACATAAATAGATGACTTGGAGGATAATTTACTGGTAAAATGCAAGTTTTTAGTGGATACTTGTTTGAATAGAAAATAATACCTGTAGTTCAGAGTTGTTGGACTTCTTGGTTTTCCCTGAGCTTGGTAGTTTGCTTGCAGATGTTTCATTTCCTAACTAGGTAACGACATCAGTGGGAGTGAGTGTGGGGTTTCTTACAGGCATGAAATCCTCTTACCTTCACTACCGGTTGGGAACCGGAAGCATGTGCGTGCGTGCTTCGCTCACGCACGGCGCTTCTGCGGCGCTTCTTTTACAATGTGATAAATTAACTTTTTGTGCATGTGCAGAGCATCCGTGATGATGTCTGGGCGGGTGGTGGAGCGTCTCGCTGTCGCCGCTACCGGTTCGTCCGAACCGGGGTGAACCGGCAGAATGCCACCTCTGGTTTGTTACCTGTTTATATTCAACAGCTTGTTTTTTTTTTTATGGAAGTTCATAAACTCAATGATCTGCTCATTTTCATAGACAATAATGAAAGAGACTGGTGGATGGGTAGCAATGTTTGGGGACTTAGATGAAGCAGGAAAAATCTTGAATAGTTTTGTTTGGTCAGCAAATACCTCAGTGCACTGAGGTTGATGAAACAGCAATGTGAATGTCTTTTCTAATGTGATACATTAACTGATACTAATTTCTGCCTTTGAAATCTTGCATAGTAACATGAGTTAGTCATCTGAAATTATTCCAAACTAACATTTATAATAATATTCAATGTGCAGAATTTTTAGTTGTTAGTTTTTTCTTTTTTTAACCCTACAAAATTCTAGTATAAAGTATTAATCTGCCTAGACCATTCCAGTTTTGCACGAGTCCATTAGAGTTCGGTGGCTATAATAAATTTAAGCAATGAATAAAATAAAATAAAAATATATAAAATAATAATGTTTATTCAGAGCAAGGTGCAAAACAATTGCATTCATTTTTAGTACATTAATACAGAGTATGAATCTGCTTTACAACTGGCTAGGAATAATGTAAGAAATCACTCACTTAAGTGTTTCAGCGCTAGAAAGCATTTGGTATGTTTAGTATCAGCATTCAGTTTTTAAGAGAACACATCTATTAAGCTGGCTTATTCCATTTCTAGTGTTGTTGGATATTAAAGGTACTTCATAGTGGAGAAAAATCTCAGTTTATTTGAAATCATGTTTACTTAAAATAGTGGGCCAAACGCAATTCTTTTTATAGTGTCATTTATCAAATTTTTTTTTTGACTCACTAGATAGGCCATGTTTAGTTTTGCGGTATAAGTGAAAATGTCATCTTTTCCCTAGCTAAACGGGTAAAAAAGGTGTTTATATTATATGCATTTAAAAATGTTTACATTGCATGTTCTTTATGTATTTGAATCATTCCGTATGGTTCCATTCCAAAATGAACAGTGATCATTTGGTGTCTTTGAGGTGCAGCGGCTAAAAACTAAAGGGTGATTTGCTTAATGCATTATGGGAGAAAAATGCCCAGAAAAACAGTAATTTACTTTGCAGCTCAGGGAATTAAAATCTGTTCTTCTGTTATGGAATGTATTTTTGGATGCAGAGAAAAATCTAAAGCGGTACAATTGCTGGATCCCAGCTTCTGGAACCTGTACTTATATTAAGAAGGAAATTAGAATTCCATATGTATTATGGAATTCATTTTGTCAAGTTTATGCCTGTGCTTTTCCTATGAAGCATTTTAAAGTTTCCCTTCAAGGACTTAGAAGAAAATATATGATGATATTGTCACTGTTACAAAATTTGCAGGTTCTGTCTTTTTTTCATTTCCCATTCACACACTCCATCTTCTTATCTCCACCTGTGCTTTTCATGAATTGCTATTATTCTTTGGTGAGTATTTTCCTGTTCATGAGAAGAGATTTTCAATTTAATAAATAGTGGTGAACTGAAGCCCATATGCTCATGTGCAGTACAGTTGTTCCATTATTGGAAGAAAAAAGTGGCAGTCTTATGCGAAGGATTGGATTTCCATCAAAAAAAAAAAAGTGTTTGTTACATCATGAGCACCGTCCTTTGCTTTTTGCGGTCTTTCTATATTTTGCTAAATTGAGGCTTTGGAGAAACAGCTACATTGAGAAAATTAGTGTTTGGAAATGCACTGTGCAGTTTTTCTCTCCTGATAGGTTAAAATTAGTTTCAACTTGTTGCCCTTAACTTAGCACAAACCAAAGTTAACTTTTGCCAAAGTGTCAGTCGTGATTCAAGCCATTTCTTTTGACTTTTGTGTACCGGTATTTAATGGAATCTGTTGTTTTACATAGGTAAGATACTGTGTTTTCATAAAGGCAATGGAGAAATGTTCTTTTTTAGGTCTATTTTGTAGAATTTTTTATCTAATTGAAGACACCAGGTTCAGCACTGATGGTATTTCTTGTGTAGGAAGAAAAAAGAAAAAGAAAAAAAAGAGCTATGATTCTTCTGGATTCGTGTGTAGTCTTTTGCCACCTGCAAATGATCTTAAAACTGATTTTTTTTCTTCACTGGTTACCTTTTGAGCTATGTGTTGTCTGATAGCATTCTCCATGTCTTATAGTAATGTTTGTTTTTAGTTGATTTGAGCTTCCAGAAATTACTATGCGTCAATTTCATTGATTCCTCCTTTCTTCTACCTTCCTCCTCATTCGCTGAAACACTTGCATGAAGACAATATTCAGATTTGAGTTTCCCTTAAGATGGGCTTCTACTTCTGTAACTCTCTTACTCTCTACAGAGTAATAATTTGCTTCTTAAATGATAAAATATTTATTTGGGGACTGAAAGACAAAAGCTGCTGTGGTTCAGTTTAATATTCCATTTTTTTCTTTTGATTACTTTGTTTTGCATCCCTGTATATAAGGAACAGGAAGTCCTAGACCACTTACAGAAATTTTTCTCCTTTTCATGTTCTGCAGGTAACCTTAGGTGGGACCTTTATTGGCATTGGACGCAAAACTCCAGATTGCCAAGGGAACACCAAATATTTCCGCTGCAAGTTCTGCAATTTCACCTACATGGGCAATTCTTCAACAGAGTTGGAACAACACTTCTTGCAGACCCATCCGAACAAGATCAAGGCCTCCCTTCCTGTCTCTGAAGGCAGCAAAGCCACAGAGAGAAACTCGAACAAGTCCAGTCCTACTATTCGATCGGGTGAGATGGCAGATTTGGCGAAATGGCAGGACAAGATCACCATCAGATGTGGAGATGACACTCCAGTTGGCTATTCGGTGCCCATCAAGCCTCTTGAATCCTCAAGACAAAACGGTACGGATGCCTCCAGTTACTACTGGTGCAAATTCTGCAGCTTTAGTTGTGAATCCTCCAGCTCTCTCAAACTGTTAGAACATTACAGCAAGCACCATGGGGGGAGCCAGGCGGGGGGCCCTCACCCAAATCGGAATGACAAACTCTCGAGGGGGTCAGTCATTAATCACAATGACATAACCAAAAATGCAGACGGAGAGTTAGCGACAAAGAGCGAGAAAGGCTCTAGCATGGCCAAAAAGAAAGACTTTTCCAGCTCAGGAGTGGAGGACCACGTGGTGACAAGCTACAATTGTCAGTTTTGTGATTTTAGGTACTCAAAGAGCCATGGCCCAAATGTAATAGTGGTGGGGCCTCTTCTTCATCATTATCAGCAGCTACACAACATTCATAAATGTACTATTAAGCACTGTCAGTTTTGTCCCCGAGGCCTCTGTAGTCCAGAAAAGCACCTTGGAGAAATTACTTATCCTTTTGCTTGCAGGAAAAGTAATTGTTCCCATTGTGCTCTCTTGCTCTTGCACTTGTCCCCTGGGATGCCAGGAGGCACCAGAGTCAAGCATCAGTGTCATCAGTGCTCTTTCTCCACCCCTGATGTAGACGTTCTCCTGCTTCACTATGAAACCACACACGAAGCCCAGGTGTCTGAAGTCAAGCAAGAAGCAAATGCCCTGCAAGGGGGGGATGGACCACTGACTGTCAAAGAAATCAAAGAACACTCGTGTACCAAATGTGACTTTGTCACGCAGGTAGAGGAGGAGATTTCTCGACACTACAGGTAAAAGTCTGTGTGTGGGCATGTTTGTGTATGAGAGCACATGTGCATTTCTTAACATCGTCTGCATTCATATGCGGTGAGTCTGGCCTAGAGTGAGGAGAGTTCAGGTGTTTACCCCATAACCCACCCCCTTTATACATAACTGAGAGATGACAATGTAGGCATAGTCCAAATAAAGGCCATGCTATGGTGTATTGGGGGTAAACAGGAGCCCCAATCCAAGGATGCCCGACACAAAAGTTTATTCATATTGCTATCTATATCTAGATTTTATTTATTTATTTCATTGTAAGTTTTTTTTCTATCTGTAAGGCAAGAGCCTTTGCAAGACACTTTACTTTCACAAAAGGAGACAATCTCTTTATTTAAAATACCAAAGGAACAATAAACTCTCTGGTATGTAACTCATAAAATAGAATTGAAGGCCTTAGGGCAGACTTGTGTAAATAAATTGGTCTTGTGGACTTTCTGAAAAGCTGAAAAGGGGCATAATGAGTCACAGATTCAGGTCCTTATAGACATGAAATTCTTGCATTACAGATTTAATCTCAAATCTTTTCATCCTTTAGCTAACTGATATATATATACATCTTGGAAATAAGCATGTTCTTAGATCCCATGTAGAAATGAAGCCAATGACAGTAGCTTCATTTTTATAGAAAAGTAAGCTAAAATTAGAGAATTAACCAGGAACTATAAACTGCAAAGCAGTCCCTGGTCTGTCAGACAGTTGAGATGAGATGCTATCTAAAAGAGTCAGTCACTTCTAAATTACTATAAAAACGACTGTAACACGTGTAAATAAGTTAATATGCTATAAGATACTTTGTTGTTTTCTATTTTGAAAACCGTAATGTTCATTGTTGGAAGGGAAGGAGAACAGACATTTTTTGCCCAAACACAAAAACTTGGAAATCATACAACTAGAATGCAACCATCAAGTTTGATGCCTTGAGAACATATTTAGAGTACACCAAGAAATGAAACAATTGATATAGTTAGCTCAATGTGAAATGATTTGCTTTATTATACAGTTCCCCCTTTTTCAATTCAATTGGCCCACTAGGAGTCAAATATTATTTAAATATAGTAAGCTTTAAAGATGAATGACAGCTTTTATATCTTAGGCAGGGTATATTTTAATAAGGCCAGTTTAGGAAAACATTGAAAAATTAGAATGCAATGCATTTCGTCCATTTAAATGAAAGTTCTAATATTTAAGGGTTCTTTTTAATTTGTGATATATCTTGTGTGATTGTGAATTGTGGTTGAAAATGCTTCCTTGATATTTTTATTTTGTGTGTGTGTTTAAATGAAGGTACAGCTTCAGAATAAATGTTTCTTTTTCTTAATTCCATGAAGCAGAAATTTAGATGGTGATGGTCAAATTAGTTCTTTTAGTTATAAAAAACCTACCCTGATTGTCATATATCTCCCACTGACGTCAATGGTACATAATGCTGTTGAGAGGGGAAAAAACATACCACTTGTTTAGGTGTCTAAATATGTTTTGGAAAGCTAAAATTGGGCTTCTGAGTTAAAAAAAAAGTTGGCTAGATTTCTATCAATTTTCTGGCACAACAAACTAGTATTTATGCACACTCTTTCCCTCTCTTCTCATATGCTTACATATATTTTACTAAAAAAGCATCTGAAAACTTTTTTTGAAAGCAGTTATTCTGTAAGATTTATATGGCTACTCTTCTCATTGTTTGTTTCTCTTTATATGAGCTAAGATTGCTTACTTTCATTTTAGGATAAAATAGGGAACAAAATTATTTTAAGATAGATTAAATATGGTAGAAACTGTTAACTGACTCATTTGTTGAATCAAATGATTTCTGTCTGTGTTTCTGGAAATTTTTGTGGTGTTTGAGAAACCCCACAAATTCAAATCTTTGTAGATTGCAAATAATAAAACCATAGCAAAATGAAAATTGACTGACTCTACCAACAAAAAAACAGAAGATTTTGTGAGTGTCTTCTCATACTTATTTAATGACTTCAGTGGGATTTTCTCCAGGTATTGGGTTAGTAGAAAAAACGTTAGATTTTCAAAAGATTTTAGATTATCCTTCCCATTATCTTGAAGTATTGATGAGAATTATAATTCAACATTATCTGCAGAACTATGGTTAAATATAAATGTTGAAACTCGAAGCTGGAATCTTATGTCTAAGGTAAGACTTACTTAATACAGTTGGACTGAGATAAGATAGCAGTAACAATAGCACTTAGATTTATATACCGCTTCACAGTGCTAAGCACAGAGGCTTATTGAAATTTTGTAATAGATTAATTAGAAAAGAAGTATTTATTATTCATGAATACCTGATAAATCAGGGTATGTCATCAGTACACAAGCAATGTAAACTGTGCAAGTGACATATATATTTTGGTTTTTACTTATTTCTGTGGCTCAGGGGCTATGATGCTGAGCTTGTTGATCAGAAGGTCGGGGGTTCGGCGGTTTGAATCCCTAGCGTCATATAAAGGAGTGAGCTCCTGTTACTTGTCCCAGCTTCTGCCAACCTAGCGGTTCAAAAGCATGTAAAAATGCAAGTAGAAAAATAGGGACCACCTTTGGTAGGAAGGTAACAGCATTCTGTGCGCCTTCAGCATTTAGACATACCAGCCACATGGCCACGGAGATGTCTTCAGACAGCGCAGGCCCTTTGGCTTTGAAACAGAGATGAACACCACCCCCTAGAGTCGGGAACAATTGGCAGATATGTGCAAGGGGAACCTTTACCTTTAGCATAATGATTTATATGTTACCATGTCATACATATAAGTGATTCTGGGCAGTGTACACAATAACTGGTGCAAAAGGATAAAACACCACTTCACTCGCCCACAAAAAAAGAAAAGAAAATCAACAACAGCAACTTATAGGAGAAAATGGCCACCGTATGCAGTCTGTTGCATCAAAGTGTAGCTGGCATTTATGCTTGACTTATTGTATACATGCATCTAGGCATGTATGAATGTGCCCAATGCTGAATTGGTAATGGTGTTTAAGTTCTTATGCCTTTAGAAAGTATTCTGAATATTGTTCTATTTCACCTTGTCAGTTGTTTCTCTGACTTTTGGCAGATTCTAATGTAAATCTGATATTTCTGATAATGATCAAGAAAGAGCTAACACCTTGCATCCACCTTACTTTTCCCTTCCTAATACTAATTTCCTTTCTCCTCCTTTTTGTGAATTCTGTTGTTCGTGGCTCCTTAGGATTGGTGCAAAAAATCCCACAACCAAATAGCTGTTTTTGTTCCAAATTTAAAAACTCCTAAGTATTTTTGATGGAATTTTGTATAACATGAATGTCACTACTAGTATAAACATAAAGCTGCATATGATTGAGATGAATGAAGAAAGTAAGGAGATATTAAACAATTAAAAATGTGATTAAGGCTATCCTGTCATTAGATGTGGTTCTGATTAAAATTTAGTTTAAATCCTGATTATTTTTAGTTTTTAATCTTTACAGAACCCCATAAACATAACAAAAATAAAGTACTGATTAATATCAGGGGTACACTACTTTATCAATATTGAAGCACATTTTTTAAAAAAATCAGTGTGATGCACTACTTTTTAAAAATATTTTCTGCTTCTTTTTGAATACTCAGTTGAAGTTATATAGATTGTCCTTCAATTATTTTGACAATATTAAGTGTTTGATTAAAAAAGCTATAATTATAACATAAAAGCAAACGTACTAAGATTTCTTGCTCCTCTGTTGCTTAGTTCTCTGCTCCCCTATCTCTTGGTTCCCATATTTGCCATGTAATGCATTCTGTTCTCCATTGTATATGTAAAGCCAGGAATTCCACCACTGTGTCTAAGTATTGAAGATATTTATATTTTATTTATTTATTATTAAACTTCTGTGCTGCCCATCTCGCCAAAATGACTCAGTGAATCCAACATGAACTTCTTTGGGAATGAATTGGCACAAGCTTTATTTTGCTGATCCGAATAAAGAACATGGCTTCACCCTGTCTTGTCAAAATGGTCCTACCATAGTCCACCGAGTGAGATTAAGTTGGAGTCTAAGTATAGCAACTATATTGATAAATACTCATCTTATGTTCTAATGACCAGAAAAGGTCTTTAGAGAATATTCTAATTAACTCCTTGATTGTCTCCATCCACTTTGTAGGTTGTCTTCATTTTCAATTTCCCTTGGGGTTTTTTTTTTTTTTTTGGATCTATCATCTACTTACATGCTAAGACCCGTTACTTGCTAATCATTGCTTTAAGACAGTGCTTCTCAATTATTTTCTTTCATGCCCCCCCTAGGAAGAAGAAAACATTTCGCGCCCCCCGCGCGACTGTAAATAGTATCATTTGTCTATAAAATTGTTATAAGTACACCTCTGCATAACACTGTATCCTTATTAACGTATAAGAGAATTAAAAAAGAAAGAAATGTGGATCAATTTACAACAAAGAATAGCTTTATTAACTGTAGCAGAAAAGAGAGAGAGAGAGAGAGAGAGAGAGAGAGAGAGAGAGAGAGAGAGAGAGAGAGAGATTATATCTCTCTGAATAAATATTCAGAAGAATCTATCCACTATAGATGATTGCTCTTTGCAGAATTACTATAGCTTTGTGTCCAAGCGTAGTTAGTTTAGCACTGTTTTGATAAGGCCTAAAAAGTGGAACTTGAATACGCTTAGGATTGTAGATATAAAACAAAGGGAAAAGAATGAACTTTCAGTTTTGTTCAAATAGTTACATATGCTCTGATAGAAAGACATTACCACTTTCAAGGACAAAGTTCTCTGGCTTCCAAACTCCAAAAATCGGCTGCAGAGAGTCTTCCAGCAGCGGTGGCTCTAGGAGGGTGCTTTATGGTTGTGGGTTGGCTGCTGGAAGACTCTCTGTCTGGAAGACTCTATATCCAAAAGACTCTCTGTCCAGCAGCCAGCCCACAACCATAGAGCGCACTCCTAGAGCAGCCACTGCTGGAAGACTCGGCAGCCGAGTTTTGAAGTTTGGAAGGCGGAGAAGAAGTTATGCTCGTGAGCGTGGTCACCTCATGGCAGCTTCGCTCCTGACAGTCAAACGAGGTCGAACGAGCCCCCCTTTACGGAGCCTCGCGCCCCCCCTGGGGGGCACACCCCACTATTTGAGAAACACTGCTTTAAGAGAACAGTCAATCATTATTTGGTCCAGGATTAATTGATTCAGTGTTCTTGCAGTCCACCACAACTATATCCAGACATTTCTATCGTCTTTCCCTTGCTGTTTTTCAGGACTAAGATTTAATTACCATACATTGCCATCTTGTTGCTAGGCTCTTTGCTCTTTATTTTAATAGAAGTGCCCTTATCCATCATGATCCTATCTAATTTTGACATATTTCTCCCAAGAATTCATATTTTCTTCAGTTTGCCAGCACATTGTCCATCTCAGAGAATGAAATCATCCTCTACTTTTACTTTGCCATCAACTAAACATGTTCGCATAAAAATATTGCATTTAACTGTTGGAATAATTAAGAATAATTCAAAAAGCTCACTTTTCAAGTTTTAGCTTTCTTAATGAGGCTTTAAGTCATTTTTTTCAGCAAATGAAATAGCACGCACATACTAAATACTAAATTTATTAATGCTAACATTAATATTTGACCTCCAGTTTTGATTCCAGCTGTTATCTCTTCCAATTTGTAATTTGCTCTGCAAATTAAACAGTATGGTGCCAGTTAAACAATATGATCCACCCTCTTTTGTATTATTCCATAATCTGAACTACTCTGTTTCTCCAAATATAGTTCTTATGGTATCACTTCATTTTTACTTCATTCATTATAAATTTTCATTAGAAAAAATACTTATAACTTTAATATATTCCATATTGTAGCATGAGGTATACATTAAAAGGCCTTCCTATGTTATTTTAGGGATGCCATGGCTCAGTGGCTAAGATGCTGAGCTTGTTGATCAGAAAGGTTAGCAGTTTGATGGTTCGAATCCCTAGTGCCGCATAACGGAGTGAGTTCCCGTTACTTGTCCAAGCTTCTGCTAACCTAGCAGTTTGAAAGCATATAAAATGCAAGTAGAAAAATAGGGACCACCTTTGGTGGGAAGGTAATAGCATTCTGTGCGCCTTCAGCATTTAGTCATTTAGGCTACATGACCATGGAGACGTCTTCAGACAGCATTGGCTCTTTGGCTTTGAAACAAATATGAGCACCACCTCCCTACAGTCGGGAATGACTAGCACATATGTGCGAGGGAAACCTTTACCTTTGTCATTCATTTATTGATGAAATTAATGAGCTGCATTTAATGAGTTATCAGAGATGAGTTATCAAAAAAATCAAATATTCTCAAAACTATATAAAAAGTATTCAGATTTGTATGGATCAGAGAATTGAAAAAAGAAAAACGATTTCAAATTATGAATGAACAATAATATTTTTCAGATTTTTTTTTTAAATGAAAACATAAAGTGCAAGAAAAATATGAAGTAGACATAAAATACAACAAATAATAGCACAGGAGAAAGATTTTTTTTTACTTCTTTTCATTTGAGTTGATGCTGATATAACTCACTTACAATCTAGAAGGATGATTTTCTGCCTCTGAATCAGTGATATTTTTATTCCCATACAACTAAACCATATCTCCAATATTTTATGTTTCCCGCTGAGTACGCAGGATAAAAACCTGCCTCAAACCATTCTGCATTTGTAGAAAAATACCGTAGTAAATGTGTGAATTTATATTTTAACATTTATTGTTTAATATTATTTCCCTATACACAAATCATATGGGTATTAAGATTATGTTGAATGACATGCATCCCTTGGTATTTCTGAATATCCTGTTACACGAAAGGTGTAACTGCACACATATTTTTGGATTAAGGATTATGGATTTATGCTTGTTTTGCTAAAGGCTAGTCCTGGTTTCATTTCTTTGTTTTTAATTCTATTTCACTATGAAGTTTTGCACAGCAGGGTCCAGATCCTGGCTGGGAAGTTTCTGTGCTACTGTAATTCTAATAAAACGGTATCATGTTAGCTAGTAAAAAAGTGTTCTGTTTCTATGGCATATACAGGAAATTGGCAACATATTGTTCCAATGTGGGAACATATGTTTTACATAGTTCAGTAATACAGTACTTTTCATGGTCTGCTTGAATGAAAATAGGCATGCCTGTTATTCCAAGGTATATGGGACTTTTAAATCGGCTGTATTTAGAAATTGCATATTGCACAGTTCTCATTCTTTCTCAGATGAAGTTTTCGGGATTGACCCAACATCTTTTCCCATTTTTCTCCTTGCAAAGTATCACACACAATCAGATCTCTTGTTTGTTGTCCTTGATCTTTTTTTTAAAAATCACTCATTTTTTTAAAGAACACAGTTTAACAAAATCGCCATAAAATGCATAAATTTCATGCAGAAAGCAGACTGGATTTGAATAAGCAATACACAGCCCCAGCTATCTTTAATCCCCCCTCCCTTTCCCTTGCTCCAGTGTGGCAGCATTGAAGCTCCAAGATGGCTCTGGCCATATCAGCTTTATGGTTCACATTTTAGTTCCTGAGCACAGTTTTATGCACATATTTGCCTTTTAGTATATGGAGATAACATATACCAAAGGAAGGATGAGAGAGAGTACAATTATGACCTTCCTCATCACATCCATGAAGAGCTTCTAGAAATTCCTGGATACAGTGGGAGTATAGTTTCTGCTTTGTCTTTTGTTATAGAAATGAAAGAATAAAGAAGCTCCTAGAATTCGTTAGCTAAACCTTGGCATCACTCTCATTCCATAAAGGGGCCTATATGAATAAAAAACTGAATATAGTACTTGTAAAAAGAATCTTATGCTTCTACAACAGTGGTGGGTTCTGGATTCCATTCCAACCAGTATGGATGCATTGATGCATTGCAGCATCAAATGACGCTTCCGCATGCCTCTGCGACGCTCTAGCTGCTTGGTGGAGTGTCGCGCAGGTGCCGTACACGCAGTGCACGGAAGCGCCAAACGCTTAAAGCACAGGTAAGGAGCTTGGGCGGGCGGGCGGGCCCTCCGGAGCACTGTACCGGAACGGTTCCTGGTGCTCCGGGCAGGATCCAGTACGCCCATACCGGAGTGTACCGCCTGCAACCCACCACTGTTCTACAGGTATGAGCTCCCTTCATTAGTTTTAACTGTATGGTGTTTAGAGACAGAGGCTAACTAACACTTTCTCAAAAGTCCTACTACTATTCCGTACAGCAACTGGCAAATGTGTGTGTGTGTGTGTGTGTGGGCAGATGCATGCATCCACACAGAGATAAGATTGCTTGGGGGGGGGGGGATCTGAGAAATAAAAATTAATAGAAAAGAAACCTGAAAAAACTTTCCTGCCGACAAAAAATGTAAAGTTAACTAAAGTAGTATGAGAAGAATGCCAGTGTTCTCAAGACCAGAGACTTATTATTGGAAAGTTTGAAAAAAGGTATAAATTGGATTGAAGTAAAATCTCATAGAAGACCAAGATATGCAAGATTCTATGGCAGCCATTTCCCCAACTTGGGACCTTCTGCATGCATTAGAACTGCAAAACTCAGAATTGCCAGTTGGCATATCTTATCTCACATTGACTAGAAATTATGAGAGTTGTAATTCTAATGTCACCTGAAGAGAGCTAAGTGAGTAAAGTTTGCCAGACTAACTAAGGCAGGGGTATCCAAACTTGGGAACTTTAAGACTTGTGGACTTCAACTCCCAGAATTCCCCCCAGAATTCTGGGAGTTGAAGTCCACAAGTCTTAAAGTTCCCAAGTTTGGACACCCTTGAACTAAGGCAGTGCTTCTCAATTATTTTCTGTCATGCCCCCCCTAGGAAGAAGAAAACATTTCGCGCCCCCTCCCCCGCGCGACTGTAAATAGTATAATTTGTCTATAAAATTGTTATAAGTACACCTCTGCATAACATAGCACACCGGTCTTTCCTCCTCTCCCACCGTAGTCACATGCTTTCTTTCCTCTTTCCCTCTTACTTGTCTATCCTTCCTTCCACCCTCCCTTCCTCCTTCCCTTCCTTCCTGCCTCCCTTCCAGTTCCCTCCTTCCTCTTTCCCCCTGCCTGCCTGCCTTCTTTCCCTCCTGCTTATCTATGCTTCCTTCCTTCCTTGCACCTCCCTCCCTTCTGCCTGCCTGCCTTCTTTCCTCTTTCCCTATCCTCCTATCCTTCCTTTCTCCCTCACTCCTTCCCTGCCTCCCTTCCAGTTCCATTCTTCCCTCCTTCCTTCTGCCTCCTTCCTGCCTGCTTGCCTTCTTTCCTCTTTCCCTCTTACTTGTCTATCCTTCCTTCCACCCTCCCTTCCTCCTTCCCTTCCTTCCTGCCTCCCTTCCAGTTCCCTCCTTCCTCTTTCCCCCTGCCTGCCTGCCTTCTTTCCTCTTTCCCTATCCTCCTATCCTTCCTTTCTCCCTCCCTCCTTCCCTGCCTCCCTTCCAGTTCCATTCTTCCCTCCTTCCTTCTGCCTCCTTCCTGCCTGCTTGCCTTCTTTCCTCTTTCCCTCTTACTTGTCTATCCTTCCTTCCACCCTCCCTTCCTCCTTCCCTTCCTTCCTGCCTCCCTTCCAGTTCTCTCCTTCCTCTTTCCCCCTGCCTGCCTGCCTTCTTTCCTCTTTCCCTATCCTCCTATCCTTCCTTTCTCCCTCCCTCCTTTCCTGCCTCCCTTCCAGTTCCATTCTTCCCTCCTTCCTTCTGCCTCCTTCCTGCCTGCTTGCCTTCTTTCCTCTTTCCCTCTTGCTTGTCTATCCTTACTCCCTCCTCCCCTTCTTCCCTCCCTCCCTGCCAGCAGCTCCTCCAGCATCCCAGCTGGAAGCAGCAGCACAACAGTCGCCGTTACCAGGGGCGAAGGGGTGGGGGTGGCAAGATCGGGCGACCGCCGCCCCTTTGTCCCTTCCCCAACAGCGGCTGTTGCGCTTCCGCTTCCAGACGGAATGCTGGCGGTGGAGCTGCTGGGGGGGAGGCGAGCTACCTGCATAAAGACGCCGCCGAGGGCATGGCAGAATATATCCCGGCTTGAAGTGGCAGCGCTGGGGACTGCTCAGAGACTCATCAGAGCCGCGGGCTGGAGCTGTGCAAAAAGTCTGCTTGGGCTGGGTGGGGGGGGGAAGGGAGGGAAGCCTGGGACAGCCATGCTTCCCTCCCTCCCACCCCCGCCCGAGCAGGCTTCTTGAGCAGCTCCAGCCCGCGGTTCCAATGAAAATCCACAGTGCGAAGTGCTGCCACTTCCAGGCGGGATATATTATGCCTCGCCCACGCCGCCGCCGCCGTTGCACCCAGATGGAAAGGGAGCCTTCGCGCCCCCCTTTACGGAGCCTCACTATTTGAGAACCGCTGAACTAAGGAGATAGAGGAATGTTGTGACTTGGTCTGCTACTGAATATAGTAGCTGTATTCTCCTACCCATAGTTCCTACTGTTTACTGTATACCTGTATATTGCACAGATCAGAAAGAGGCTGAAAAAATGTCTATAGACTCCTCATATCATAAACTGTTTCAACTCCACCCCTCACGATGCCACTAAACGACATTGCGTGCCAAAACAACTAGACACAGAGACAGTTTTCCCCCTCAATCCATCACTTTGCTGAACACATAATTACCACAGTACATAGTACATAGTCATAGTAGGACTATGGATCTTTACTCATGTAGTATGGCTGTATTATTATTATCCTTCTCATCTATTTTATACTAGCTTCTCTTATTAGTTATCAGTATTATGATTATATTATTTTGTTGTTTGTATGTACAATGACAACTTATGTACCAGAGACAAATTTGTTGTGTGTCCAATCACACTTGGCCAATAATATAATACTTTGAAGCTGTGACGTGCGGTGAGGTTTATGACTGGTGGGGCTGGTGACGTCATCAAACCGCGTGGTTGCTCCGATCGCACGGGCGCAGCCCAAACGGAGAAGTTTCTCTTCTCAGAAATGTCTTCTCAGTGGAGCTCCTGAAAGGGGCAGGCAGGCTGCCGCAGCTCCACTGAGAAAACATTTCTGAGAAGAGAAACTTCTCCTTTCTCCTCCTTCCCTCCAGCCCCCTTCTAGCCCTGATGATGTTACCTAGGCATTTTTTGCATCGGGCGAGCCCGGTATCCTTGCAAGGGGAATGGGACCACGTGTGCAGGCGGCGCCTCAGTGCACAGCCTCAGATTAGCACAGCCGTAATCCCCTTCCCCTGCACACGTGGTCCCATTCCCCTCCTTCCTAAGCCAACATGAAGGGGACCGCGACTGCGCTGATCTGAGGCTGGCATTGAGGAGCCGCCTGCACACGTGGTCCCATTCCCCTTGCAAGGATCCTGGGCTCGCCCGATGCAAAAAATGCCTAGGTAACATCATCAGTGCTAGAAGGGAATTGGCAGGGAGAAGGAGGAGAAAGGAGAAGTTTCTCTTCTCAGAAATGTCAGAAAGGGGCAGGCAGGCTGCAGCAGCTCCATTGAGAAGAGATTTCTGAGAAGAGAAACTTCTCCTTTCTCCTCCTCCCCCCCCCACCCCCCTTCTAGCACTGATGATGTTACCTAGGCACTTTTTGCATCGGGCGAGACCGGGATCCTTGCAAGGAGAATGGGACCACGTGTGCAGGCGGCTCCTCAGCGCACAGCCTCAGATTAGCACAGCCGCGATCCCCTTCCCCTGCACACGTGATCCCATTCCCCACCTTCCTGAGCCAACATGAAGGGGACTGTGGCTGCGCTGATTGAGGCTGGAGCTGAGGAGCCTCCTGCACACATGGTCCCATTCCCCTTGCAAGGATCCCGGGCTCACCCAATGCAAAAAATGGCGAGATCGGCACACTTGGGGCTGCTGCTGAGATGTCCAGGGAGGCTAAACCAAGCCGCGCGCCTCTCCCAGCCACTTTCGCGGCTTCCCGGAGTATTTTTTTTTATTTTCATGATGAGAGCGGTGAGGCTCCGCCTCCCCTGCCTCCACTGACTGCACATCACTGCTTTGAAGGTTAATCAGTATAATAGAATGCTATTATACAATATTATTCTACTGTACTGATTAACCTCTCTTAACTTGTCAATTTTAAGATATATCCCAATGCTATTTTAACAAAGTGAATGAAACCTTTCCTTCCTCACAGAAGTTCATTTTTTATTTAAAATTTTTAAAAGAAATGTGATTTTTAAAAGATTTTACGAAATGATATGAAATGTAGGTAATTTTTAAATGATCTAGTTTCTTAATTGTCCTTCTGTTCTATTCTAATAAATGTAATCCCCCCTTTTGTGTTCAGATGTGAGGAGGAAAATCTCCCCAGAGATTAGCTGCTTTTATAAATTGGCACTGGCATTTTTCATATTCTTATTATTCAAGAAAAATAATACATTCATTTACCTTTAAAACAAGAATACCAGATTAGAGTTCTGTAATGTGTTAGAGGAAGCAAAATTTCTTAAAGGTTATAATTGATATTAACACTGAGAAGCCAGATTATTATTAATAGTTTAGCATGTAATTTTCATGAGTTATCCATTTATTTCTTAGTTTCTTTTTTTCCTGCTGATCTTTTATGTCTCATGAATTTATATGTCTCATTTTTCTCAGTAGGGAGGAATAAGGGGAAATATTTTCCTACAGTAGTTTTAAACACTTTTAATAGATTTTGGCAGATGAAAAGAACTATAATGGTGTTATTGTGGTTGTATAAGAACACCAAAAAATTGTATACAGTAGATGAACAGAACTACAATTCCTATACCCTGCTTCCCCGAAAATAAGACCTCCCCGGATAAAAAGTCCAATTGGGCTTTTGAGCACATGTGCTAAAATAAGCCCTCCCTCGAAAATAAGCCCTTCCCTAAAATATTTAACCGCATGTGCAGCTGGTCTCAGCCATTTTCTGGGGGGGAAGGGGGGAACATACCCCACGTGCCCCACATGCACCTGCCATCCATGCGGAACAGTCCCTCGGAGTCCGTTCCTGCAAACCCTAGCTACTGCGCCCCTTCTCTTAGTGTCGGCCGCAAAAAGAGTGGCAGGCTCAGTGACACTAGGGCTGGCAAGAGTGTGTTAGAAACAGAGACCCTCTCTGGATCAGCTGATCCACAGTCCGTGGCTTAAGGGGCCTCCTGCACCTCAAAAATAATAACACCTCCCCCAAAATAAGGCCAATTACTTATTTTGGGGGTCAAAAGAAAATAAGATCCTGTCTTATTTTTGTGGAAACATATGTTACATTCAAAGTCTCAGAAATCCAAGATGTATAAAAGTTCCTCTTTTTTCCTAATACACTTATTTTATTCCATTTTATTTTAGTCCTATGGAATAAATGAATAAATGTAACTTACTTGTTTTTTCATTAAAATGCATAGGATAAGCAAAAACATAGGAAATAGTAAATCAGAAGAAATCCAAAAAGACATTGAACTAATTCTTGAACAAGCATTTTTGAGATTCACTTGTTAAAAGTTTATTGACAAGTACATTAATTGACATACAGGTATAGGGCTAAATAATTTAATACATTTCTTGAGGACATTGATTCTCTGTCAATAGAACCATAACTATTACTGATATTTTTGTGGAAATATTCACGTGTTTAAATGGGATGAAAGGAAGGAGAAAGGGAAAGCACAGGATAGAAAAACAATGAAAGGCAGATAGGAAGTCCGTTACGTTCAGGTGTTCCTCGTCTTACAACCACAACAGACCCCAAAATTTATGTTGCTAAGTGAGACAGTTGTTAAGTGTGTTTTGCCCCATTTTACAACTTTTCTTGCCACAATCGTTAAGTGAATCATTGCAGTTGTTAAGTTAGTCACATGGTTATTAAGTGAATCTGGCTTCCCCATTGACTTTGCTTGTCAATGTTGCAAAATGTATGAAAAGTGGGTATCACAGTGTAAATTCAATTATTTGACAAGTAACTCAAAGTGCTAAATATATCCAACAAGCCTTCCTGCTCCTATTTTTCCCACACAATCCTGTGAAATGGATTGGCCTATTAGTAACTGGAAAGGAGACTACTAGGAAATGATCTCTGTGCTAGATTGGGGAATTATATACAGATAGATGATGATAGATAGATAGATAGATAGATAGATAGATAGATAGATAGATAGATAGATAGATAGATAGATAGATAGATAGATAGATGATAGATAGATGATAGATAGATAGATAGATAGATAGATAGATAGATAGATGATAGATAGATAGATAGATGATAGATGATAGATAGATGATAGATGATAGATAGATAGATAGATGATAGATAGATAGATAGATAGATAATAGATACAAACTGAAAAAAGCAATGAGAAACAATTATCTTAGAAACAACAAGGAAGATTTCAAATAATGATGTGCTGTTGACTTAGACAAGTTTTATCTTCACTCAATTCTGAAAGGTCTGCAACCACCAGATGTGGAAATAATTCATTTATCTTCATTTTGGTCCCCATAGATGAACTTATTCTAATATTTTCTCCTCTGTTTTTCTCTCTTATCAGGAGAGTCCATAATTGTTATAAATGCCGTCAGTGCAGTTTTACAGCACTTGACACACAATCCTTACTGGAACACTTCAACACTGTGCACTGTCAAGAAATGGACATCACCACAGCCAATGGGGAAGATAGCCATGGGATGGCGGCTGCTCTCAAGGAAGAATCCAAAATTGACCTGAAGGTTTATAACCTGCTCAGTTCAGATCCTAAAATGGGGGAGCCCATCTTGGAGAGTGTAGTGAAGAAGGAAAAGATGGAGGAAAAAGAAGGATCAAAGGAGAAAAGTTGGCCTGATGGGTCTAGCGATGATCTTCGTGGTACAACTTGGAGAGGAGTAGACATTTTGAGAGGAAGCCCATCCTATACCCAAACAAGCTTGGGCCTTCTGACCACGGTGTCGGTTGTTCAAGAGCAGCCAAAGACTTTGAGGGATAGTCCAAATGTAGAAGCTGCTCATCTCGCAAGGCCTGTTTATAGCTTGCCTGTTGAGACCAAGGGATTCCTGCAGGGCATGCCCCAAGGAAGCGGAGAAAAATCTGGACCACTTTCTCAGCCGTATCCTGGATCTGCTGATAACAAGTCAAAGGATGAATCTCAATCCCTTTTACGGGTAGGAAATTCTGTTTTTTGTTTATATTCTTCCTTCTTTCCTTCCTTCCTTCCTTCCTTCCTTCCTTCCTTCCTTCCTTCCTTCCTTCCTTCCTCCCTCCCTCCCTCCCTCCCTCCCTCCCTCCCTCCCTCCCTCCCTTCCTTCCTTCCTTCCTTCCTTCCTTCCTTGTTAAATGTATATTTCTGATGTTTGCTTTTCAAAATATCCCAAATACCTAAGGAGAGTGTCAGGTAATAATTTCAACACAGGCCTGTAAAGTTGTTTATACTGGTTGTGGTTGTGATTTTTGTTTGTCTTTAAATTTGGTTGTGCTAAATCAGGAATTCCTGATGATTTTGCAAGATAAGGTTACATTTGAAATGTGAAAATCCAGAACTCCAGAAGGCTGAACATTTGTACAGAAAAGCATCTCTTTACCTTCTGCATTTTAACAGTTTAGTTAAGCAAGCCATCATTGGATCAAATAGCTGAAACTATGAAAACTGAATCATAATAATGAAAACTAAGACTGGAATTAAAGAAATAAAGCACAGTGTGATTAAATATAACATTTGATGCTTGCCTGGTTCTGTTGAACATTGAAAAAGCTAAGGAGGCAAAGTTTTGATATTTTATTTTTTTGCTGCTTGTTTTTTTTATCATAGCCTTAACCAAAATTTACAAGCACTTTTTTTTAGGTGTAATTAACTGTGGACTCTTATTCATTTTGCTGCCTCCTTAACAACATGCCCATTGTTGTAGAGAAAATGGTCTTATGAAATAGCTATAAATTTCAGATTAATGGATGCAGAATGTATAATGTAACATCTGTAGGATAACCTCAATTGGTGGCATATTTTCTAAGTACAGCCGTATTGATAAGTAGACAATCAATTTGCTGTAGTGATTAAGGCACCAGTCTAAAAACCAGGAGACCGGAAGTTCTAGTGCTGCCTTAGTTACAAAGTCAGCTAGTTAACTTTGGGCCAGTCACTCACTCTCAGTCCAAAAAAGAAGGCAAGGGCAAACCACTTCAGCAAATACTGCCAAGAGAACTGCACTGACTTGCCCAGGCAGTTGTCAGGATATAAAACCGACTCGAAGCAAGCATACAATATGACTAAGTAAATGGCAGAACACCTTTTTTCTGATTTTGAGAAAGCGAAGCAGGCCTTAATGGAACTATCAAAGCTGTAATGCAGATTAGAAAATGGAAAATGAAAAACAAAAGACAGAAGAAAGTAAGGATAAAAAGGCTTGACTGTTGCCAAGAAAACTTCATAGATACCTTATTATCAAGAGCCAGTGAATTTTTATTCAAAGGAAGTTACTACCTTTGATTTAAGGAAATGATAAGTAAGACACAGTATCCTCTAGATCACTTTTCCCCAAAACTGGAAGATATTGGACTTCAATTCCCAGGAATCCCTAGCTGTCATGGTTATTGCTAAAAATGTGAAGTCAACGTTCTCAAAATAACTTGGAGATATGCCACAGTAGAGTGAGCACCAAGTGCACACCAAAAGAAATTTTCTTAATTGAAGGAGAAATAAGATGCACTATGAATGTGTTTAGGCAGCTTGTGCATCTTTGTTGTAGATTCCATTTGTTGCAAGCTTTTGTTATTTCTTCTAGGGTTTTTTTTTCTGTTTGCTTGTTGAGTCCAGTCATATAGTGCATTCAATAATGCATTATCCAAGCATATTTCAAATATAAACTTTTTTTGAAACTGTATATACTCCCCTTTAATGCTGCTTTTGCCACTAAACTACATGTTATTTTAAAAAAAAAAAGACTGAAAGAAAAGGAAATGATTGTTTGTGTTTATGTATTTTTATGTGTGTTTATAATAGGCAACTTCAAGTAAATGTTATATTGCTTGAAAAACTAATGCCCACCTAAGTAAGATTTTCAAAAGACAATTGGCCTCCAGAGCAGGAATTTTTACAATCTAATAGTTGAACAACCTAATTTGCTCTACAAATTAGAATTTTCTTTTTTGGGATGGGGGTGGGGGGGAAGGTCTTTTAAAACTCTGGCCATTTCCTGACTGGGTCTCTTCCAGCTCTGTAGAACCAAGAATTAAATGGTCATGCCAGCTCTGTTCATAACTTGTTTTTTAATGCCCTTTCAGGATTTTTTTGTTCAATATAGAAGGAGATGCTCTTTTCTATCGACAAAAAATAGAAAAATATATAGAAAAAAAATTGCTAGAATATTTAAATATTATAGGCTTAACACATTTTTCCTGATAGCACCTGCATCCATTGACTGCTTTGAAGACTTTTTATAAAGTAAACAGACAAATGTAATTATTCTTGCAATAAACATATCTATTGACAGAAAATATCACCAGAATGAAAGATTGGTGCATGATGATATGAATCAAAGTTGAAAAGATTGCTTACATAAATATGTGTATTCATTGAGTACAGGAAGTACAATATCCAACTTGGGATGTATTGTTTTATTTATTTAATTTTCTTTCAATAGCAGCTGAATGGAGATTTAGGTTATTCTCTATGTGGTTTTTCAGCTACCCTTGTCAGTGTGTATGTAAAAATAAACTATGGACTTTATATGTATTTGATTTCCCCTTCATGACCACCCAAATTTGTTTTGCTGTGGAAGGAAAGCTCATAAGCATTACTAAAATACCTCAAGACAAATCCAATTTGGGAATATCTAAGAATGATTTTCAAATGGTTGAAGTGAAAAAAGCTTTAGTTAAGGGAAGCTTGAGTACCGATTATATGCCGAATCTCTCTAAAGCCCTATTTTTGGACTTTGCCTCAAGTATAAGAATGCAGAATATCTTTAATGCCCTATTTTTGGAGCCTGCCTGAAATATACAGAATATTCATATAACAGAATTCAAGCTAGGCATGTATCAATTTGGTTCATTCATACCAAATGTGGAAAAAGAATTTAAGGCTTTGGAAATGTTAGTTGTGAATAGCAGCTAATAAGACCTTTTTTCCCCCTTCAGGGTTGAAGTAAAGGTCTATTGTTAGCATTATTAGTTTTCCTCCGCAAAGTTCCACCATTTCTAATAAATTCTGCTATGCTACTGTTCAGGATCTTACTAGTAGCAATTCTTTATTATTGCCAGCACCTAGAATTTTGCATTTCAGATGAAATTTAATTTTCAAATTCTAACTAGAATTTGTGGAGTTTTAAAAACAGTATAACAAAAAAATTGCCAATTTAAAGTGCTAGTAACCATACTAAAAAAACTCAGAATTATCTGGGTACTTTACCAAAAGGAATTATGAAATTGGGTAGGATTGAAATCTCACCTGCAATTTACTAAGAGAAAATTTCTGTCATGATAAATAAAAAAAATAACAATTATTAGCAAGCAATTACTAACAGAAACATATCTTTTAATCTAAAATCAGTTTTTGAAATTTTGATATATTTATTTTGTGCATTGAAAGGTACACATAGCTTTGGGTTCACAGATATGTAGCTTTAAATTGGGTTTGTATAAATATGTTTTATTGAATGAACATTGGCTTCCTTTGCAACATACTAAAAAACAAAATCAACAATAAAGCAGGTTATTATTGGTATCTATTAGGACACAGTCTTTAGGTTTGCATTAATTTACTTTTTAAAATTGTGGTTAAATCTTAAAAGTAGAATAGATTTTCTCCATAAATTTATACCCTCCTCTGCAGAATGGCCAAAGGGGAAAAGAACAGGTCTTATTACCTTGTAAATAGAAAGATAGAAGGAGTTGAAAATATTTCTTAATTGTGGCTTATTTGATTCATGATTAATCTGAACCATAATTAATGAAAACCACAATTTTGTATGCCTCAGACTATTCCGAATATCTTCAGATCCGAATGGAAATATGAATAAAATTAGTCAATTTTCATAAATATTTTAATGGCGTCTGTTTTCCAAGAATGTCAGTACATACACATTGATTCCAGGATATTTTGGGAGCATAAAGTATCTCCCAGCACATTATAGTGTCAACAGTTCTGTCCTTCTTTACTTAAATTTGGATTTATCTTTTAAAGGTCTGTTAATACAGGATGAGTCTATTGATATGCAAAAATGTTCTTCTGAGTGGGGGAAGAAAAGATTTGGCGGCTGTTCTAGCCCAGGCTTATAAAAACAATGTTGTTTACTGTTTTGCGATCTCTTTCTGGGCAAGCACATACTTTTTGCTAAGCTTGATTTCAAATAAAGTTGCCTCACTAATTAGATGTAGCTTTTACATAATGTTTTCCCTCAGTTCTTAAAGAATATAAACACACAGTTGCAAGCAGTACAGATGGAGGAGGAAGAACTCAGGTTGAGAAAGTAGGATTTGCCTAAATCTACTCTGCAAGGTGAAAATTAAACCAAAAACCCCTTAGTTTAGGTATGAGCAGGCACCATTCCATTAGCTCCATGGTCATCTTTCCTGGCCATCTGGCACACAAACACACATACACTTCTACACTTCAACTATATTTCCACAAGTGCTTCTTATCCAGCCTTTTAGACTTTTTAAAGGAAGCTATGGCTGCACTCCAGTGTTCTTGTTTTTTGCTAAACAAAAAGGTCTAATTAAAAATTGAATGAAATATCTTGTGAGCTTCATGGAATGCAATTTGCATTTTAAAATAAATTGCAGGTGAAAATTATCTCTATCTATCTATCTATCTATCTATCTATCTATCTATCTATCTATCTATCTACATCTATCTATCTATCTGTCTGTCTGTGTCTTGCATGCATACATGCATTCTGTAAAGGTGTGTAGAAGCACATCAGCACACACAAACACACTGTGATCAAAAGTCATAGTCACTCGGGGAAAATTGCTGCCACTTTCAGTTGAATAGAAAACAGGCTGCAATTTTGCCTGATGCTACAGGAACAGATTAAATGTGCACCTAATAATCATATTCTGATTCGGTGATCAGTAAACAGTGCATTTTGTGAGACATAATGACAGTTTAGAACAATTAATCAGTGGAACGACTTGCCTCCTGAAGTTGTAGGTGCTCTAACATTGGAGGTTTTTAAGAAGAGATAAAACAACTATTTTGCCTGGAATGGTATAGGGTTTCCTGCCTGGGGGGTTGGAGTAGAAGACCTTCAAGGTCCCTTTCAACTGTTATTCTGTTACCATTTTGATTTTCATTATTTCAATCTTAAGTAAATAGGTAAGGAATATTTTATACTGTTCTTTTGTTTTATATGAAAAGATGCTGGTTATTGGACCCTGAAAGAAACAGTGCACCTGATTTTAATTCTGATGAAAAAGGAGCTAACTTTCCCCCCTTATATGCATTACATTAGTTCCTTCTTTATATTATATGTATCTGACTTCTCTAAGAAGAATGGCCTATGCATAGAAAACTAATGCCGTTAGACTTCGTTGTTTTAAATTAGAAATCGGCAAGATGGTATATAAGGTTTAATGTATTCTTGGAACACTATCAATCATGTTGTCAGTGTTCAAAATATCATCCAGAATTAAATCAGAGTTCAAGACATAACTTTCATCAAAGTTCCAATTTAATAAGACAGACATGTGGTACATCTGTGGAAACCCAAATCTGAAAGCTTCCTAGGTTTCCACCCAGTTGAAAGTTCATGATCTTGTCCCCATACTCACAAGTTCATCACATGGTCCAATCTTCCTCTGCCACGCTGACATTTCTACCATCTAGTTCTGGTGAGATGCAGAGACAAAGAATGACCTTGATTTCTAGAAAGGATTTTTTTATTATTATTTTGAAAACAAACACATTCTACTTACTATTCCTCCCTCCCAATTCCCCACTAATTAACAGCATAGTAAAGAAAGAGAGAGTGAGTGTGTGGCAGGCCAAAGATCTTAAAAGGAAATATAACTGCAGGCCTGACACATGTATTCCTTAGGATAAATGTAAGTGGGGGAAGCAATACCTATTTTCCTGGGAATAACCCCACTGAAAACAGGTAAAAGGGATTATGTATGAAAAAATATGCATATGACTGTATGATTAGAAGCACTTTAATTTTAACTGCATTGAGATCCTTACAGGTAGTAAAATAATTCCTATAAATATGAGGGCATACAGATTTGCTTCTCACAAAATATAAGCTACAACACTTTAAATGTATATATTAATGTACCTGAAAGGTGGTATAATCACTATATATATTTTGCAAGCATCTAGTTTCAGTTACTTATCAACTATTACTGATGACAGTATAGATATATGTGTGTGTATATAGCAGAGCAGTTAAAGACACCTATTTTAAACGATTGAGAATTGGTTTATGACTTAAAACAGTCTCTAAATTTGCACATCTTCGTTATAGATCAGACTTATCTTTTACTTTTGTTTAGACCAGTGGTTCTCAATCTTCCCAATGCCGCAACCCTTTAATACAGTTCCTAATGCCTGTGGTGACCCCCAACCATAAAATCGGTGTCTCAGTTCCTAAGACCATCGAAAATATGTGCTTTCCGATGGTCTTAGGCGACCGCTGAGAAAGGGTCGTTCGACCCTCAAAGGGGTCTCGACCCACAGGTTGAGAACCACTAGTTTAGACAGTCTTTGCAGTGTCTGTCAAACCTTGAGACCTTTAAAAACTTTGTCACTGAAAAAAGGAATATCTGAAATAGTTTCTCTTTAGCTGCATTTCATTTGTCCTTGCCTTTTACTTTGTCAGGAAAGCATTTATAGTCATAAAGTAGTCTGTCAAACCAGCCTTCTAATTAACAGAAGGAACTCAGAAGGTGTTATGCAGGGTCAAAACACTGCCCAATTTTTCAGCTTTGTTAAAAGCACCTGTTTTCACAGCTCAGTGTTTGAGAATATGTGCACATTAATTTCTGAATATAAACTGCACCCTGAAAGGGGTAACACCTAACAATGGGAGTGTTAATGAAACTGATTGGAGACATTTGCTGTGTTGCTTGATGTTTCTGAATTTAAAAGAGGACCCATTGTATTGAATTGCAGGAATGTGAGAATATGCAAGAAGTTGAGGAAAGAAATGATTTCTTAAGTGCCTTCAGTAACAACTGGAATTAACTGCATGCAAATTAATGTATTGCATCACTTTTTGCAACTGAGAAATCAAAGACAGGCAGAAAGTACTTATTTAAAAGATGCTGCTTGCATAGAGCAGTAGTATTTTTTTGAATATGTAAACACTCTTTAAGTAGACATTTGTTGAATGCCTGGATTATCAACTTTATGCTTTATAAATTATGATTTGGATATTTACTTATTTAATATGTTTTAGGAAGAAATGTATATGTAAATGAATTAGGTAATAAGATAATTATTTGGGTGTGGTGCTATAACAAGGTATGGATATTACATCAAAAAGCTTGAGGAAAAGGTGAATTGCTTTTCAAAACAACAGTTGAATGTAATTTGAATTGGATTAATTTACTGAAAAAAAGTATTAAGGGTGACTTGATAGCAGTGTTCCAATATTTGAGTGGCTGTTATAAAGAAAGAGGGGGTCAATTTGTTTTCCAAAGCACCAAAAGGCACGACAAGAAAAGATGGATGGAAACTAATCAAGGAGAGAAGCAACTTAGAACTAAGGGTAAATTTCCTAAAGTGAGAACAATCAACCAGTTTTCAGAAGTTGTGAGTGTTCCATCACTGGAGGTTTTAAAGAAGACATTAGATAGCCACTTGTCTGGAATAATATAGGGTCTCCTTGCTTGTTCACGGGATTGGACTAGAAGACTTCCAAGATCCCTTCCAACTCTGTTCTCTATTATTTGTTACATGATTTGAGATGTCAGACCAAAATGGATTTTTTTTTTAAAAAAAAAGCCACCTGTGATACCCTAAGAAAGGATTGGAGAAATCTACCTAAGTGTGTATATATGCCAATACTTGTGTGCTGAGCCACATTGCTATGGCAGATTTCCAATCCTACTATGGCCTCTGCTGAGATTTCCCAGTTTGTGCATAATGTTAAACTGTAATGAGTTGGTTTGTACCACATGCTAAACCAAAAATAATTATTCATGTTATGGCTTAGCATTAAGTCTCAACACGGCCTAAGTTCTAAACTTTTGATGTGTTCGTTTTCCCCAATTGAATACTTTTCACTCCTCTGCTCTCTTTGTACATGTTTCAAATGCTTAGAAATTTCTTGTTTGATATTTTGGATTAAGGTTTAGGAATATTTCCTTTGGTTACGGTAAGTACATCTTCATGTTGATAGAAATCAATTTTCCCTTCAGATGTATTGGATATAGTTCCCATAACACTAGCAGCAATCAATATAATGTTGGTTAAGGTGATGGAAGTTTAGCTCCAACACCAATGAAGTCTCATATTGGATAAAGATGTTTTTAAATCATATTCTTACATCTCAGAATTTGTCTTTTAGCATTTTTGAGGGCTGGGTTGTTTTTGTTTTGTATGGAGTGGTGGAATGGTTAAGATGTTGGGATAAGGCCAAGAAACTTTAGGTTTAGATCCATTCTTGGCCATGGAAGTTCATTTTAATTATTTTGGCCAATCAAATCCTCTCATAGTTATGTGGAAAAATGGATGAAGGGAGCTTTATGTCTGTCTTATTAAGTTCCTAGAGGAAAGACAGAATATCTCAAATTGCTCATTATGAATGGGATTGAGACACAAACTTAATGGAATTTGTGTTAAACATGATTTTGAAAGTCTGTAATGAGTTAAACATCATTTTGGAAGCCTGTAATCTTGGACACAGATGCCATTTTTAAATTTGTAACAGTCATATATGTTCAAATGGGAAGCCTGAATACTTCAAACTAATTTTAGTTAGGTGGGTACAAATCTTTGCTGTTGTTACTCCTGCAAATAGATTCTGATCACAGCTGTTTCAGTAAAAAGAGGCAGAGAAAGAAAAAAGACTGTGACTCATTTGTGCTATATTTGCAGAGAATGAGGAAACTCAACCACACAGACTAGGGAATGAAAAAAAGCAAGAAAAATGTAGTTGCATATTTTCACTTGTATATTTGAAATTTTTAATCTACATGTTTTTGAAGATACATCTTGGCCAAACTTTTGAATCTATAAGTGAAACTCGAAAAATTAGAATATCGTGCAAAAGTTCATTTATTTCAGTAATGCAACTTAAAAGGTGAAACTAATACGTATATGAGATAGACTCATTAAATGCAAAGCAAGATAGTTCAAGCCATGATTTGTCATAATTGTGATGATTATGGCTTACAGCTCATGAAAACCGCAAATCCACCATCTCAGAAAATTAGAATATTACATGCAATCAATAAAACAAGGATTGTACATAGAAGAATATCGGACCTCTGAAAAGTATAAGCATGCATATGTACTCAGTACTTGGTTTGGGCCCCTTTTGCAGCAATTACTGCCTCAATGCGGTGTGGCATGGAAGCTATCAGCCTGTGGCACTGCTGAGGTGTTATGGAAGACCAGAATGCTTCAATAGCAGCCTTCAACTCTTCTGCATTGCTCGGTCTCATGTCTCTGATCTTTCTCTTGACAATTCCCCATAGATTCTGTATGGGGTTCAGGTGAGGACAGTTGCTGGCCAATCAAGCACAATAATCCCACGGTCATTGAACCAGGTTTTGGTGCTTTTGGTAGTGTGGGCAGGTACCAAGTCCTGCTGGAAAATGAAGTCAGCATCCCCATAAAGCTCGTCTGCGGAAGGAAGCATGAAGTGCTCCAAAATCTCCTGGTAGACGGCTGCATTGACCCTGGATTTAATGAAGCACAGTGGACCAACACCAGCAGATGACATGGCTGCCCAAATCAACACAGACTGTGGAAACTTCACATTGGACTTCAAAAATCTTGCAGTGTGTGCCTCTCCATTCTTCCTCCATACCCTGGGTCCTTGGTTTCCAAATGAGATGCAAAAGTTGCTCTCATCAGAAAAGAGGACTTTGGATCATTGAGCAACAGACCAGGTCTGTTTTTTTGTAGCCCAGGTAAGACACTTCTGATGTTGCTTGTTGTTCAGGAGCGGCTTGACAAGAGGAATATGACATTTGAAGCCCATGTCCAGGATCCGTCTGTGTGTAGTGGCTCTTGATGCATTGACTCCAGCCTCAGTCCACTCCTTGTGAAAGTCCCCAACACTTTTGAATGGCCTTTTCCTGACAATCCTCTCCAGGCTGCGGTCATCCCTGCTGCTTGTGCACCTTTTTCTTCCACACTTTTCCCTTCCACATAACTTTCTATTAATGTGCTTTGATACAGCATATTAGGAACATCCAACTTCTTTTGCAATTACCTTTTGAGGCTTTCCCTCCTTATGGAGGGTGTCAATGATGGTTTTCTGCACAACTGTCAGGTCAGCAGTCTTTCCCATGATTGTGATTCCTACTGAACCAGACTGCGAGACCATTTAAAGGCTCAGGAACCTTTGCAGGTGTTATGGCTTAATTAGCTGATTAGAGTGGGCACTTTGAGCCTAGATTATTGTACCTTTTCTCAATATTCTAATTTTCTGACATTGTGGATTGGGGTTTTTCATGAGCTGTAAGCCATAATCATCACAATTATGACAAATCACGGCTTGAACTATCTTGCTTTGCGTGTAATGAGTCTATCTCCTATATTAGTTTCACCTTTTAAGTTGCATTACTGAAATAAATGAACTTTTGCATGATATTCTAATTTTTTGAGTTTCACTTGTACACGTTTCTGAAAACATGAAGATACATGTTTTTGAAGACAGTGGTGAAGATTTCTGAATTAGCCTGTACTTGCTAGGCAGAAATCAGGCATCATGAATATAATTTTTGAAATTGTACTTAATGAATTTGATGATGATGACGGTTAATTTGTTCTAAAATGTTCCGTGGATAAAGCGGTGTGATTTGTTCTTGGGTTCAGGATTTGTTGTGCTACATGAAGGCAGTCAAACTGTTTTCCAATGTAATGTTTCTCTTCTTCCCCCTTTAAATTTCTTCAATAAACTTATCAGGCCAAAGTGGACTCTCTTTAATGAAAACACAAAAGACATAAAAATGTGTTGGTATTAAGACCCTCTGAACCCTCGAATAATTGTCTTTCAGTTAGTTGAACAAAAGTGATATTCTTTTGAGGCTACGTTGTGAAGCATCTCTGGACTTACTTTTAAAGCAAATCAAAGTTAACAATAATAGGAGCAATACCAGAAAAACCTATGTATGTCAGCTTGTACTTCTCAGAGTCATAATCTCTCCTCATTGACCCTTGATTAAAAGGCTTTAAGGTAGACACCACAAGAGAAAAACAACACAGAAATAAAAAGCTAGCTTAAGATATAATTATTTCAGCTGTATAAGGTACTTAATACATCTAAATATTTATATATCTGTTATGCATATGCCAGCAGTTGTCTTTCATGTTTGTGAATCGTGCAAGGTCCTTAAAGCTGGGGAGGGATAAAAGGAAGAGAGCTTTGCCCTCTGCAATATGCAGTTTGTCTATTTTCACCATGTGGATCTTGTTTTGCCAGCAGACACTATCATTAAAATGTGCATACATTAGTGTAGGAAGCTGGCTGTACCAAAGGACACCAGTGGTTTATGTAGCTCAATATTTTTAACCCTCAACAGATGAACCTCAACAGAATTTCAGTCCCAACACCACCAGTGAAAGATAGAGCAATATTGAGTCCTTCCACCTGTATAGTATGACCTTAATTAACTTATAAGCAAGTACAAACAAGATTTCATTTAGGGCAGTTTACATTGTGGACAGTGTTGAAATTTCAGTAGGTAGCTGAAAAGAGATTGGGTATGAATGTGATGTGAAGGGGGGAATTATGAAAAAAAAAATGGACAAAGTGTGAGAGAGGCTGCAATCCAGTGTCATGCCAAAAAATGGCTTTGGATAATTATTTTGGTGAAAGAGAATTGCTTCCAAAATTTATTTCAAAGGCAAATGATCTTTGGTGAAATTCTGGTGGATGGATTGAGGAGTTCTTGCATTTGCTTTATTTATGAGGTGGCCAAGACATATTCATGTTAATATCCATTTGGTTCTGTTAAAATCTTCTTTCAAACAAATCACAACTGCCCTAGCCAGCGATAGCGTAGCAAGATGACAGGAATGCATAATGACACAAAGGATGCACCTTATCCCTTGAATCGTGGAGTTAACAAGAACATAATATGTGTCATTGGTGTCATGACATCGTTACTCCTTCCCCTGTAAATGCCTATATTTGTGGGCTTCAAAAGTTAGACTTTGTGAAACAACTCTTCTCATTGAACTTCTTCAGATCTGGAAAGGTGGACCATTGGAGAGAGGGCTTCAGAGTATATAGAAAGATGCCTAGCAGAAAACGACACCGGTGACTCCTTATGGCTGCCAGCTAAAGAATAAGCTGAAACATACGACCCCCCAAAAAATTCAAAACAGAATAACATAGGAGATATTTCTCAAAGGGGAAAAATGCGAAATTCAAGGCAGATTATTGTACTCTGATACGTTGACTGGACGTGTCTCGGCAAGTCTTAGGACCAGCACTAATGACTTTTTATTCTCCTATCAACTCTACAGTTTAACCCTACACAGTATTTTTCTGAAAACCTTTCAATAGCAATAGCAATAGATCTTAGACTTATATGCTGCTTTACAGTGCTTTACAGCCCTCTCTAAGCGCTTTACAGAGTCAGCATATTGCCCCCAACAATCTGGGTCCTCATTTTACCACCTTGGAAGTATGGAAGGCTGAGTCAACCCTGAGCCTGGTGAGAGTCAATCTGCCAAACTGCTGGCAGCCGGTGATCAGCAGAAGTCGCCTGCAGTACTGCCCTCTAACCACTGCACCCTTGTGGCTCTGAATGTTAATGCACGATTCTAAACTCAAGACCCCTTTTTAGCTGTTCAGATCTGTTACTCATTCATCACAGAGTATCTTAAAACTGCATAGATATGTGGCCACTTTATTACAGACTGCTTACAATTTGAAGTCATTAGTAATAAACATACTTACATAGGTTGAAATGCTAAAGATATTTATTTAAATGGAAAGACTTTAGTAGTACATTAGGATCTGGGATCCACAGCTTTTTTTTAAAGAAACGAGGATGAAGCCAATCACTGTTTCTTGGATTTATTTCCTACTTTTAATTCACTCAAGCTTGTGAGCGAGTCGTATTGAGTTTGGAAACAACACAATTTTCTAGTTAGGTTTTGCTGCTCCAAATGGAAGCAGTTGAATACAGTAAGACAGGATTGGTTTTTTTCTTTTTCTTTTCTGGCTTAGCATATTGTTCTGTGTGGCAGGAAAAGTGTGTGCATGTATGTTTAAGCCACTTCAAGACGCCGTTGTACATAACTCTGTAAACCCTTTAAAATGTGTGGTATCTGGTGCGCTTATTCAACCTGGCATTTGCACAATATATATGTGTGTCTGCTTAGATTTGTTTTCTCTGAATTTTGAATTAACAATAAAAAAACACAACTGTAAAATGCTAAGTGTGGTATTACGATACTGCTTGAAGTACTGTTCGAATTAATTCATTTATTAAGCACATTTACCACCCACTAATAACAAAATTAAATAAACAAGTTAAAAGGCCAATTGCATTAAAAACAAACAATTCCAGCTCTGAAGCATCAATTCCCAATAGAATTCATACTGTATAATTCAAACTGAGCCTCAAAGCCCCGGTATGATTCAAGTGAGAATAACAACTAAATTAAAATTCAAATAAAACAATGGCAATAATTTCTCATTGAACACCATTTGAAAAGCTGCACCTTTAACCTGGAAGAAAATTAAGAAGTTTGGGTTACTGTTGTGATTGGATTGTAGTAACTGGGAATTCTTACTAAGAGCTCATTCTTAGACATTTCCCTGATCTGGCATTTTCCTTATAGAAATTGGTACAGGTAGTCCTTGAGTTACAACCATTTGTTTAGTGACCACTTGAAGTTATAGCAGCACTGAAAAAAGCAACTGATGCCTATTTATGATGGTTACAGTGTCTCAAGGTCGTGTGATCCCCCTTAGTAGTCTTCTAACAAGCAAAGTCCATGGGGAAGCCAGATTCACTTAACAACTGTGTCAACAATTGCCAACTGTGGCAAGAAAGGTGATAAAATGGGGCAAAAATCTCTTAACTGTCTCCCTTAGCAACTGAAATTTTGGGCTTAACTATGGTCATAATTCAAGGACTACCTATAGTTCCCATAAGCTGTCACCAGTAGTTCCTCAGAGTTGAAATTGAATGTGTCTAGAAACAGCCCAACTAATATGCTTGACAAAAGAACTTCCCTCTAAACTGGACTGATTACTGAGATTTAAACCTGGAACTTGAATTTCTCTTTTCCGATTGGATCATAGATTTTCTTCTCTCTATTCAATAAATTCTTTTCCTTAAGCCCCTAGAACAAAACCAAGAAGGCTTTCCACTCTCTGCACTCTACGTCTGGTATTTAGATTAATTTCAAATATTGAACAAAATGCCTGCAGCGTCTGGAGCTAGTAACCAACTTGGCCCTGTTGTGTTTGTCCTGAATTTTGCACTACTGTGTCTTGTTAGTTGCAAAGAACCCTAGTGTTAAAGCCAGGTTTTTTTTCATTAAAATGCAAAAAACAAAACTCTCACCCCACCCCCTACATCAAATCCTGATCAGGGATGTTAGTCAGATGTTTTTATTGACTTGATGGTAATAGTTTTCAAAGTGAAAGAGCATGTTCCAAGCCTACTGATTTTTCCATGATGGAAAATTATATTAGACTTCACAGAAGTTTTAAATCTGGACTGATTTCTTTTGAAATCCTTTGATGCCCTAGAGGACTATAAATTTCATCAACCCTTAATCAGTTTGGCCTGTCCTAAATGGCTGAGGATAGAGAAAGTCTCCAAAATGACTATGCAAAGCAATGGATGTGTGCATAGTGTTAGCTAGGGTGCAAGATAGACAACACATAGCAATCCTTTGCTTTCTATCCTGCCCTCCCCCTTTAAATAATTACCCTAGAAATCAAACGGAAGACATGAACATCTGGCTCACTAACTGCACATGTAAAAAGGTTTTTGGAAGTGGCCACAGGTTGAGAGAGAAGCTTGCCAAGATTGCAAACAAAGCATCAAAAGCATAATTTCAGAATCACATGAAGTGGTAATTACATTGAGGATGAATCCACCTTCCAAGGATTGTGACATATTTAGTTTTGCTGGATATGTTTAGAGACTGTGCTTCCATGTATGTATGTATGTATGTATGTGTATGTATGTGTATGTATGCACATATGTATATGTGTGAGTATGTATGTATGTATGTATGTATGTATGTATGTATATCTTTAGTAAGTATTTTTCTACTGAACAGGATATTGATCTCAGTAGCTTAATGATCACTTCCAATTTCATGATTCTGTGTTTCCACTAAGCCAGGGAAATGATGGCTGAAGAATCATTCATACTTCATGTACTGTATCTGCATTCTCACATTCATGCATTTAAGAAACCGGCATCATAGATTCTGGAGCTTAACCTAGAAAGCTTTGAGTTAGATATTGAGTCTTCTTGGTAAGCCACCATACTCTGTATTTGTCAGGCTGAAAAGTCTAGGGTTGCCTAATCTTTGCTCACCTAAAACCTACTATAAACCTGGTTTAGTTCCAAAGTAGATTTGTGAAGGTCAAGGGGGATGTAAAGAAGATCAGCTTACTTGTAACACTCCTTAAGCCATTAAAAGACTATTCTAAGGAGGAGGAGCTTAGAATAGAAGCAAAATTGTGCACTTTAGTTACTACAGGAAGTTAAGCTTGCTGATTCACTGCAAAAAAAAAAAAAAAAAGAACAACACAATCAGTAGATCCATATTTTGTTCACTCAGAGACACAAATAGGGCATGTAACATCCTGTCCCATTAAATATCAGATAATTGTTTTTTTTTTCCTCCATGAAATCAGATCTTAGTTCTGAGATGGATGTATTGTTTGAATCCTATTGTGCATTCAGTTCCACATAGAGAACGCTGATCATAGTTGGTAGATAATAGCTGATAAGTTTCTATAATGGGAAACTCCCTCCCCCAGAATGCTGCTGATTTAGGTTTATGGATTGATGGCACTTTTAATTTTGTTCCTGTGTTTAAAGTGCTTGAGCATATGGAAGTCATTGCATTTAGTGGTAACTTTTTTATTTTTATTTATTTATAAACAAAATAGGTTTATTTTTCTTTTTATTCTTTTTGTTTTGTTGTTCTCTCTCTCTCTCTCTCGTTCCAAAGTATAATGAAAAATATCTTAACCAAAACACATGTTAAGCATCTGTTTATGTTTTTGTTTCATAGAATGCCAGCTTATTCTGGTCTTTATATAACTTCAGTGGTATGGATGTTGATGTTTGTAGGAAGCCAAAATCATGTGACAGGACTGTCCTATTTATTATTCTTGAAATGATAAATAAACTTACATTTTTTAGAAAGTAAAGGATAATGCATCTGTTTTTCAACCTCATTGTTTATTTACTCTATCAGAATGTAAATTCCTTGGAATACTCGGTCTGCTGTTGAGATTAATATTTTATTAATATTTTAATAATGAGACCACCAATTATATATTTATTCATCAGATTTCTAGGCTGCCTGACTGGATGGCTTCAGAATTAAAAACAGTAAAAGATAAATGTGTACAAAAAAAAATCACTTTTAAGGTAGGCAAGGTCAAGTAACAGGGTATGTAGGGATTCTAGGAATATTTATAATTATTCTAAAATAGAATAACAGCATATTGAAAGACTATCAGAGATTATTTCTACTACACTTTATACCCGACAAAACCAAGGCATTTTTTTTAAGTTTCTCATCTTTCCCCTTTTTCAAGACAAGCTATCTTTTGTAAATGCCTTTCCTTAACAATTTAGAAAAACAAAATGAATTAAAAAATGCGAAAAAATGAAAATGAAAAATTGGTTGGGTGACTTTGGGCCAATGCACTCTCAAACCCAACTCTCTCACGGAGTTGTTTTTGTGGGAAAAATAATGTGGACCATTAAAAGCAGAGGAATTCTCTTACCTGTATGGTTTGTTGTTACATATGGTTGTTTGACTTTACATTTTATATATTCACTATAGAAGAAAAGCACAGTAATACAAACCACACATAACATTTACTCTTTGGCCCCCTACTTGTCTTCGAAATCTCAGTCCCCAGTGCAGAATAATATCCAATTCAGCAACATTTACATAACAATACTAAACGTTGTAGAAATGTTGCATCCGGTACATGGGAGAAAACTTCATTTTCCTTCTTTTTAAAAATAAAGGAAAAGAAATAAAAGAAATAAATAGAAATTGAGATTTCTCCAAAAGCTGAATTTAATGCCTAATGAAACAATCTGCTGTTTTTCTGTTTTGTCAGAAATATAATTGATATACATACTGACACTCAGTGAGAATCCTAGTTGTAAGTTAATTTATCCTTACTTCCAAAAATAAAGTTTTCACAGTTCTGGTCTAACAAGTAAGGACTGGCCTTCAGCATATCCGACAGATGTTGAACAAGATTATAATGATTGAAGTCAGTTTTGTCTTCTTTGCAGCATCTAAACTTTAAATGTTTTTATAAGTAATGTGGCTTGTTGTGTTTTAGCTTACATTAGTCTCAAGCAGTTTTACACTACATAGTTTTGCAACCTGAAAAATTATGGGTAGTAGATTAGAAATGAGGCTCTTAATGCAGTCATTGAGAACTGCCACAAAGGGATTTTATCACATCTCAGACTGAAAGAAAGATAACCTCCCCTCTCTCCGTGTTTGCTGTCTGTCTTTTTTTATTTTTAATCAGCATTCCACTTTCAGTTTTTATCAGCAGATGGCAAGAAATGTTTCAGCGGAACCCATCTGTCTATCTTTTTCTCAAAGTCTACAAACTGAAAATTAGCTTGCTTGGTGAGGTTGTGAGGGAAAATAAGGATAAGCTGTGGTAGGCAATAATGTCCATTCAAAATTTTCAAAGCAATAAATCTGGTTTTTTTTTAACTCCATGTAGCCCATTCTGTCTTCAGCTATGAGGCATAGTTGAAGGCACAGCATGTGAAAAAATGTGAGGCTTTGGAATATGACTCCAGCACATGAAGAATGAGTACGCATATCACAGCATCTGTAATGAAGCTGTGTGAATGGTTAAAACGTATTTACACCACCAACCTGATTTCTTCATTACTGTAGCCCTTAGAGTGCTAAACCATGGTTTATTGAATGAACCACAGTTGATTGGGTAATGATGTCTGTTAAAGTATAAAACATGGTTGCAATCCATAGAGACACTTCACAAACGACACAAAATCAAAATAAAACAAATTACGTTAAGTGTTTGGCCAGGTCAAATGCAATTTCAGCTGTGAATGTTAAACTAAACTAAAGAACCCGTATTAAAAATTAAACTAGACTGTAGAATAAAAATTTGAGATCAACATGTATAGCAGATTTAGTTAATAAACGTGGGCATTACAACTTTGGCTCAAAGTAAATTAAAAAATGAAAATAAATGATAAAGACACTGCTATTTCTACTCTTAGGAGTTTGAGTATGTGGTTCAGCATGATATGATCTCATAAGACAGTTGTCTACATTAAAAATTCTCCAAGGAGAATAACTCTTACATGTGCAGATTTCAAGAAAACAGGTAGCACACCAAGAAAAGGACAGAGTTGAGTTAGTCTCTTGACTTTCCGTGAGAACACAATGCTCAGTTCTGTTGTACAATGAGAAATTCCTCTTGAGTTTCTACTTACGATTTTTGTCAAATAAGAGAAAGCACACATATCTTAAAAGACTGTATTTTTCCATGAGACAAAATATTTTAGTAAAAAGAGGATGAAAACATTTCTTAAATAAGTTCTTTGTATTTGTAAATGGAAATACCTACTGATTTGCCCACTTTATTGCCAATAAATATTCACTATCTTTATTTTTATAAATGAGTTGAAGTTTTTGTTTTAATTTCAATTACTTAAATAGGTATTTGGTTAAAAATGTGTGCAAGTCACACCTTTTATACCCTTGTGCTCCATTTTCAAACTGTGACTTTCATGGGTTGTGTCTACAGTCCTTTATTAATTACCTATACATATCTGGAAGACCACAGTATGGGGAAAACTGTTCTACCAGGCTCAAGGTTGATTCAGCCTTCCATCCTTCTGAGTTTGGTAAAATGAGGACCCAGATTGTTGGGAGCAAATATGCTGATTCTGTAAACCGCTTAGAGAGGGCTGTGAAGCACTGTGAAGTGGTATATAAGTCTAAATGCTATTTCTATTGCTAGCCAATCCAAATTATATCTATTCACTAAGGGGAAAATAAGAGAAGAGGATATTACTCTACTCTAGCAACTTAAGCAATAGGATTCTGGACACTCTTGTGATCTACAGTATTTTAAAGAATGCCACCAATTTATATTGCTAGGCTGCTCACAAATTAGAAACCAGTGTTTATTTGGCTTTTGCACATCTTTGAAATTTGCAATACGTATTTTGGTATAAAATGTGCATTAAAATGCATCTTTGGAACAAGGGGAAAATTCAGATGAAATTCAGGTTTTTAAAGTCTTTTTAAGAAGGATTGAATAAATTGGAATAGAACTGATTCAAATATATGTGAAATAACTTTATTTTATTTTATTTATAAATTTTGTTTGCTGCCCATCTTGTATCCAACGACTAGGCATAAATTACTTAATCCATCCTGGATAATAATAATATCAGAGATCTGGACTCTGGATTTTGTAACAGGTATAAGAAATGGCACTTAGACTTATGTAGCACTCCATAGTGCTTTACAATACCCTCTGAAAGGTTTATAATTGTCAGCATACTGCTTACAACAATCTGGGTTCTCATTTTACTGACTTCAGAAGGATGGACAGATTGATCTCTGTACCAGCCTTTGCCTTTATTATCACCAATATCTAGCTGATAATTATTGTCTAGTGCAGGGGTGTCAAAATCGATTTCATTGAGAGCCGCATCAGGGTTGTGTTTGACTTGCGGAGGTGGGGAGGAAGGAGGCGTGGCAAGCTCAACATCACTCGTGTCGGGGCTGCCTGTGTTGGCCCAAGCGCTCTGCCAGCAAAAACGGGCTTCTGAGCTCTGTTTTCAGTTGCAACGCCCTCTCGCAACTTTCTGCCAGCGAGAACAGCGTTGGGAAGGTCCGCAAGCTCCGTTTTCAGTGGCAGAGGCACCACGGGTCAGCCCTTCGCTGTTTCCAGGGTGGCGGGGCAGACCAGATCTAAGCACAGGATCTGTCCCCCAGGCCTTCAGTTTGCCATTCTAGTCTAGTGTGTTCATGTTTCAGAACAATTTAGAACCCAGAAATCCCATGTTTTTCTCTCGAATTACAAATCTGCATTACTCTGTTCAGAAAATTTGAGACCCTTTATTGACAGGTGGTATCTTAGTTAAAAAAAAAAAAGTCCATTAACATGCAATGAGACTAAGTCATTCTTGTTAGGCATTAATGACTACAAAAAGTCTATAAAATATATAGTTTTAAAAATACCTAAAACATATCTGTTTGAGACCTGGCATGCCCTCATGTTGGTAGGTGCTGCCTCAGAAAAATTCAATTTTCGTATTGATGCTAATTGATCTGCAGATCACAGATCAGTTAGGATTCCCAAATGTTTTAATGGTTTAGAAGGCTGATAAACTTGAGCATTTAAAAAAAAATGACGTTTAAAAATGAGAAAAGTGGTAATACCCATGCTGAAATCATTAGCAGACACAATTTAAGGTTTTTTGGCAATTATATTATTTTTTTGGACAAATTCTGAGTAGGGGCACTATTTTCCAATTGTTTTGCATTCTCTTCTCCATAAAGCTGATATGAGGAGAATCCTCCCAAATTTTTTCAAGGATTTTTCTCTTTCTCTGTGTTTTGTGACATTTATCTGAAACCACAGAGACAGTTTGCCTGGAGAGTTGGAAACGATTATCGCCCATATGTCCATGACATCATCTTTGTTTCTCCTTCCTTCTCCAATCACAACTTGAATGCATTTTTTTCTTCTGACATATTAAAAATATGATTTGTTAATTTATGAGGTCTATGGAGGCCAAGTTTTTGAGGGATGCATGCAGCCTTGGAATAAGAGGTTGGGGTATTAGGTAAATTATGTTCTTATAATTTCAGGGGAACTTGAGTTTAATTCACATCATCATTTTTGTCTAATAAACCAGCTTGCATCTATTATTGAAACCAAAAGATTTTTGTCATTTTATATGCATATCCTAAATATCTTGTGGTAGACTGATATATGGAAGACAGCTGCTCAAGGTAACTGAAAAAAATTCACTTTCTCCAACATCTGAGAGAACTAGCTAAGTTGTACAAAACTTTGTTTTATTGTTGGCAGGCAATTGTAACAAGTGCTAGATTTATTTTATGAGTCCTAGGAAGTTCTTTAATGACTTTCATGTTTCTTTTATATGTCCTTTGATTTTCATCTCCTGAATTTGGCAATTTCATATTAAGTCTCTTACATAACTACTGTAGTGACAAAATTTTGAGTTGAAGATTCCAAATTTAAAGTTTTCCCTTCACTAATTGATTAGATCCAGGCTTTTGTCCACTGTGGCACATTGTATGAATAAGCTAAGAACTAAAAAACATATTTGCCTACAACTAAAATTAAATGAAACTTACTTCTGAATATATATGTTTAGGATCACATTGTAAACTTATGACTGGATGTTTTATTCTAGTTATCATGAAAATTAGAGTTCTTAATGAATTTATTACTTGTTTATCATTACAACGCATATATGTAAATTATTAGCATTTTTGTACTTTGGAATTTTTTTAATGAAAAAAATTGAATTGAATAATAGCTGGCTGGGGACTTCTGGGAGTTGAAGCCAACCCACCTTAAAGTTGACAAGGTTGAGAAACAGTGACTTAGATTATAATTATCTCCTCTCCTTTCTTGGATTATATCCAAAATATTTCAGATCCAGCTTTTGATATATTTTTTTTACAAATCTGATTTCTGAATTCGTCAAGACTTTACAAACCAGAATATTTGACCAGGGAAAACTCTGAATATAATACTGAATTGAAGGGAACAGACAGAGAGAAAATGTGGAGCCACACAGATAGACATAACATTAAATTATTTTTAAAATGTTTGATTCATTTGCATTAAAATTAAATGTGTACTTTTAAAAAACCCAGAAAGCTAAAAGTGATTGCTTGTCTAACATTTCTAATTAAAATCTAATATAGAATTAAAACTTTTTTTTAAAAAAAATCCTTCTTTATTCCTCCAAAATAGAAAATCATAGAATAACTTATGCAATGTTAGAAGCATATATAATAACCAGCTCATTGAAAACAAATACTACATATGCAGATTGGCACGTAGGATTTTGGACACAGTATTAGTGATGTGGTTGAAAATTATGTTCATTAATACTCAAAGTTTAAAGCCTGAATTGTAGAAATAAACTGGTAGAATTCATACAAACTGTACCTACAAACACTGTCTCTATGCTCTAATAAACCTATAACCACTTTTCCATAAATTCTATCAAATTTAGTGAAAACCACTGCTGAATATTTATTTATCTTGCTTATTTAAAACATTTTTATCATCCATGCTAATTTTCACAGAATTCCTGGAATGGCTTAACGTGCACAACCCTTTTGAAAGAAAAATGTTTTAATTTTTGCCTTTTTTCAGTTGTTTACAGTTGAGCAATTGAAAAATACAACCTCGTGTTGCAGGGAACGGAACTCAACAGAGATCAAAGGTATAAGTGTTAGCAGCTCAAAACCTGAGATAGGTACTAGGCAGGGAGGAAGAGGATTGATGGGTCAAATACCAGAGGCATATGCTACTTTACAGAGCCCTAATACAGCAGGAAGTTAGTTACAGGAAACAAAGGTATAATGTATCATATATACATTACAAATACAAAGGCATAATATATATGTGTGTTACAGAAAATAAATGTTTAAATATATCTATTACAGAATAACAAGTTTCTATTAATTCTAGTGTAGGAAGTTATCACCCAGCCCTTTAAAACCATCTTTCCAAGCAGCCTCCATGACTCCAGTGTCTTTTTCCCCACTTGGAGCCGAACCCAGAAGGACATTTCTTTCATCACTAGTATGACAGTATTTTATATTCTGGTATTATTTAGTATGTCCTTATTACTATTTCCCTACACAAAGGATAAAAACGTTAATTTTCCAGTTTTAATGGTTACGTTTTTCTTAACCACTGTCAAAAATATGTACTATAAATGCCATTCTCTTTCTCACTCACACACACCCACTTGTATTTTAAATCATATTTGTATTCTGCTCTTGCGTTTCACTTGATGTGACATGAAAATACCTCCATTGTAATTTGCAAACTATGTCTTTTTTCACCCATAGGATAATTTGCTGCTCACACAAATCCATAACCAACTTTTCTTATTTTTGTCTTGCACATTTAAGAAAATGAGATGTGCTTAAAATTAATAATCCCCTCTTTTCTATAAGAACTTTTTTTAAAAAAATATTTCTGTGGATTTCATTTTTCGAATGGACTTGAAGAAATCTATTACATAAATCTGTTGTTAAATTACTTCTCCCACACAACTGGGAATATTTATGAAGATACTCTTAATAAGCATTAGATATTAATATCTAAGGCAACAAAGAGAGCATCTGTATACAAGTATTTCAAAAAGCCTGTGAGAGCCACTCATATATAGCAGATATCTTCCCTGGTATTTATTTAATATATTGTTTGCAGTAATAAACATGCTGTAGTTGAGTTCACCAACTTGCATGTAAGATTAATTCAGATGTAAATTTAAAAGAAGACCTCTATTTCAATGACTGGCCCCTAAAAATGTACTGTGTGTTTCATAAACTTCACATACATGCTGTGCTAAGATAGACAATCAGTTAGTAGGTTTCTGATGATTGGTATCAAATAAATGTTGGGTACAGATATCCCTCGAAGAATGAAGAACTTCAAAAAGACCTCAGCAATTATATGAAAATATTGCCGTTAATAAATCTTGTAGGTTGTATTCTAATCCATGTTCAAGAATTATGTTTTTTTTAATTGTCACACAGATTTTTCTTTCACTTTTTTTTTGTTTCTGTAATTTAGTTTGGTGAAAGCAAATTTGCTATACAAATTGTTTTTAAAGAAGATAATTTCAGTAAAATTTATTTATTTATTTATTTATTACTTGAACTTATTAGTCGCCCCCTCTCCCCACAGGGACTCGGGGCGACGTACAAAGGTATTATATAGCGTATAGAGGAGGTAAGAATAAATAAATAAGTTACAATACTTAAAAAGTTAAAACCCCAGTGAAATTAACCCTTAAAAACTAAAATTACAATTAAAAATGCTAATGAATTTTGAATTTTAACATGACCAGGATGTCTGTAAACATCTAACTGTGCAGTGATTTCTGCAACCTTCTTGGCTTCTACATCATAAGGAGAACTCTTCCTTCTGGGCCTTGGGAGCCTGGGAAATATGAGAAATCAAATTGGAGAAGCTTCAAAGTAGAGCTTTAGCATTCGCATCAGCACACTTCACCACCTCCAGCAATAGAATTGGTTCAGAAGCTCCATCAAGAAATTTGAAAAGACCCTGTGATAGAACACTAAAGCATCCTTTGCAGAGAAAACGTTAGGGTTTTGACTTAGACAATAGAAGACTTGGTGAGTTACTTGTGAAATGTACGGTTGAGATTGCCTAGGTATAATTTTATGCAAGGTTTTCTGTGTGTACATCTGGGTCATCAAAGGATAATCAAGGGTGAAAGGATTCAACTCATTCATAGTTCTGAATCATAAGAAACCACATCGTTATAGTTATATAATATTCTCTAGCTCTTCTGTTTATTCTGTTTTATGATCATTTACCTTGTAGTCAAAAATCATCTGACCCCATGAACATTCCAAGGTATTTTAACACACTGTATTCAAATTTATATCAGTATAAAGGAAATCTTGCCCACTGTTGAGATGATAAGATGTCATAGTACTTTGTTAACAATCAGTATAGTTCCACAGACTTCAGTAGGTCTGGATTTTAAAAGTCCAAAATCTCAGGTTTGTATTGTCAGAATCGGTCCTGATATATCTATTTTTTGTTAAACCACTTAAAGATTAATCACATTGCTTGTTTTTCTTCCCATGAAACTTGGGACTGCTGTTTCCTCTTCAGTTTGTTGCCACTTTGCTCCTATAAAAAAAGAGAGTTTGCCGGAGTTAGGAAATCACTGGGGTGGAATTCTTGTGCCCCCATAGGGTGGGGTGAGAATGGGATTAAGAGGATAAAAAAAGTTGAGCAACTGTATCTATTAAACATATACGGAATGCCTTTATCATAAATAACCCTTTGTTTTTAAGAAATAATGAGAACATGAAGTGTTCCAAATTTGACACCTACATTATGCTCCAAGCTGACACCCATAAATATAATTTGAAAGTATAATGCCATTTAACTATAGAAAGATTATTCACAGTTCTGTCCTCATCCCCCTTTTCCCCAGTGCCAGCCTTCAACATTCAAAAGGGATCAGCTTATCTTAAGAGATGTTATGGTAAATACAGTGCCTTGCCTGTCAGATACACCCAACTTTTGCAATAAGAATGCTATGGATGGTAATGCTTGCTTCTATAATATATGTGTAGAAAATACACTACTTTAAGAAATGATATTTTGGAGAAGACTGGGTATAAAATGTCTATTTAGTCAGAATATCTGTCTTGAGGCATAATTTTGATGTTGCAACTACTGAATTTATTTGGACGGCATTTTCCCCATGAAACAGATTGGGGGGCACAAATTCCTCTAAAGCTTCTGAAACCTTGATTTCATAATGATATCAGCAGTTATATAACTTTGGTTATCTGAAGTAGTTTAATTGGTTCTGTTCACATTTGGCCAACAAACTTTAATAATTTGAAGTCAAGTTGGTCCCAGAAGAGGAATTCTTGTTTTGCCATATGGGAACTATTTTATAGGATGCTCATAGCCTCTAACTTTTCCTATGTTTTGAAACTTTTTAATAAAATCACTGGGAGATCTCATCTAAACATTTGAGATGAACTCATTCCATATCATTCACTACCATTCATTCCAATGGATTTATATTCAAGATGTTTTAAGTCAGTGTTTGCTTTAACAAAAACAGACACAGTGGTTCAATTCAAAATAGAAACATTGATAAGAAATAGTTATTGTGAGCTGTGTTTTTTTTCAGTGTCCCTTGAGTTATATTTTTAAATTTGATCCTTGTTTGGACACAGTTTCATTGGTCCCGAAGGAACACATTATTTGATGGTATTTCTGGACTGGTCAGTAGCAACTCAGGTGATTCATCTGATAAGGAAATAAAATTAAAGTTGGTCCACTAATTGTACTTTCTCAAAAGAGTCATCTACATACCTTTTGATAATCTCTAAGTGGGCTATGGCAACATAGTTTTGAACATCTCAACCAGGAACACATTTGACTTTTACTGAGAATTCTGAATTGGCTTAATTTCCCCCCTTCCTCTTCCACTTCCAAAGCAAGAAGGGGTTAATTTACCTTTAAAACTACACATAGTCTTGACCTAACCTTTCATCCTGAATGCAGAAAGTTTGGCCTAGGGCTTTCAGAAGGGTTGCCAACATCTCCTTTTTGTCTCACAGAGCCTTCCCAGAATGGGCAGGGCTCAAAAATCTAAGTTTCTATTCATTTGGAGAAAAACATTTTAGGTGGGTATGTGAACCTTTGCAAATGATTAAGGCTCCCATCCATCTATTAACGCTGTTGAAACTTTCTACCAAAATGGGTTTTGAATACACCCTTTTTTGGAATTTGGTCTTCGCTATGCCATAGAAAGTCTAGGCCACTCCTCAAGTTGACAGAAGCTGTTCATTCCTGCCTTAAAATATGGTACCTATTGTACCACCCACACTATCATCATCTTATTCATGTTCTATAATCTTCTGAAAGGGTTATGGACTTTTTTTTGTTACAATAATTTTTTAAGCTCCTCATCAGATACGTCTGTTAGGTCAGCTAGGATTTGTTGTTGTCAGTTGCGAAGTCGTGTCCGACCCATTGTGACCACATGGACAACATTCCTCCAGGGTTCCTTCCTGTCCTCTACCCTTCCTGTCCTCTACCATCCTCTGGAGTCCATTTAAGCTCACGCCGACTGCTTCGGTGACTCCATAAACCACTTCAATCTCTGTCTTCCCATTCTTCTTTTGCCCTCAATCTTTCCCAGCATTAGGCTCTTCTTCAGTGAGTCCTTCCTTCTCATTTGGTGGCCAAACTATTGGAGTTTCATCTTCAGGATCTGGCTTTCTAAAGAGCAGTCAGGGTTGATCTCCTCTAGGACTGATTGGTTCGATCGCCTTGCAGTCCAAGGAACTCGCAGGAGGATCAGCTAGGATAGAATTCACTATAGCTACCTATTGCTGTGGAAGTCTATATTTTGTAAGATGTTTCAGGTGGGTAAGATCCACCCTCTTTCAGAGAAATCCAGGCATTGTTTATTGAAACTCTATATTATTTATAACCATAGAGAGCGCTCTTTGCAATGTACTCTGTGAAATTTTGCTTTGTAACAAAATTAAAAAATTTTGAAGCAAGAGAACATAATACTATTGTAAACAAAAATCCATTAGTATAAAAACAGGTAGTTCTCAGTTAGTGACCACAATTGGAACCATTAACTCCACTACTCAATGACATGCCCACTAGGTGAAATTCTGTGTCACCACAAACAGACTTCTGATGTCACTTCAATTTGTCATCAAGCGAGTGTCCATGGGTTGTTCAGATGTCACATGATTTTACGACTTGTATTTTTAGTGCCAGCTTTTCCATTGACTCTGCTTGTCAGAAGACAATTGGCAAGGGTGCAAATAATAATCACACGACTGTGGGACTCTGCAGGAGTAAAAAAAAAAAGTAAGGGCTGGTTGTAAAGATACTTTTTTCAGTGCTGTCATAACTGTAGTGGTCGCTAAACAGAGCCATTGTTAAGCAAGGTCTGCTTTTATTTATTATTGATAGCAAAATGAGATGGAGGTTAATGCATTTCTTTAGAGGAATCTTTGCCAAAATAAGCAGCATTAGTTGATGTGATAATACATCATGGCACATGTAATATTGGTGTGACAATCAATCTGGTGTGGCCTGCACTTACTATTCTTTCTGGCTTCCTAATCCTGTTTAGCTCTTTTCTCAATGCACTGAGCCTGTGAACTCAACAGAGAGGGGCAAACAGGAAGAATATTTGGATCACATTGTGACCCTACACAATTTTCAATTTCAGTAATATACTTTAAATGGAATTGAATGGACCCTATACTTGCGGGAATACACTAGGAAGAAGAAGTAGATGACTTTAGATGGAATTGCTTATTCTCTTCTTGTGCAGCTTATTCTATTGTTGTGCAACAACAGAAGGCCTAAATGTTCTTAACATTTCTGAATTGTTCTCACGTTTCCATAGCTAAATAGGACTGTGGAAACTACAGGCTGCAAAATATGGTGTTACAGTAAAGTTAAAATCCTGAAGATTCCAGTAAACTCCCAGATTTTCACATTGTATGTACATTTATCTCCCAATGCAGAAGCACCTCTTCACTGCCTGTAACTTATATCAAAAAGCTTAGCCAGATTGAACCTAGTTCAGTTGTGGATAGGAGACAACTAGGAACACATAGGTTTGTAAACTATGCTGGGAAGCCTAGAAAAAGGATTGGCAAATCACTTTTACCCTGTGGTCAAGGAAGATTCATGCAGAATTTCCATGAAACCATCAAGACTCAGGTTCAATTCAAAGAAGACTCTTTATCTTTGTCTTATTGTAGCCTTTATATATGAATGTATTTGCATATATGCCCATAAGTATCACTTTCTTCTATTAGTGTTGGGCCACCTTCAAAATTATATGGCTTACCGCTGCAATTTTATTTCCTGATTGCTGTATTCAGTAAATCTGATGGGAATATTTCCCTTCTGAGCAAAGGGAAACTTGCTTCATCTTCTTCAGTAATGAATAAATATCACTTGTAATCTGTGTTTCCTTCAAGACAAGTATAAACTTATCTTTCTGGAGGATGTAGGAGTAATATATGATATCGCTAGAGAAATGTAACATCATAAGCCTAGATCTAGGATAATGTCAAGACCGGTCACAGCTAGTCTGGTGAAAAATGAACTACTTATAAAAGGAGGCTCACCAAATACACAAAACAATTCTGATTGATATTACTTAACGTGCAAGTGCTTTTCCTCTCCCTCTCACTAAAGGAAGAGTTGAAAGTTTTAATGGAATTAGATGTTTTAATAGATTTCCTGTCTTTGCCATTCACATCTTAATCTGAAAACAAAGTTGTAGGTCCCACACCCCAGGAAATGGTCGTAACCTCAAGGTTTGTGTTAGAACCATCCAATTAGACACACCTAAATCCTTGATTGGGGTTATAAACCCAGCAATTTGATAGTGGCCACAAAAGTGGTTTCATTGTATGAGAAGAACAACAAAAGGCACAAGAGCTTCTGAAGGGCTCGAGATACTTGGTGGATGGGGACACTTAGTTAAGGCCATCTCTTTCTGCAGGCAGCAATGTGCAATTGGTTGTGTTAAGGAACAGGACTGACACATCCCCCTTTCCCTGTTTCCCTTCCACACAAACCCACCGGTTTAATGATTAGGCTAGAAGCCTTTAGCATTGTGTTTGCAGAACAGCTCCCTGACTGCTGTGCAGTCAACCCTGACATAAATTTGAAGAAAGTACTTTGTGAAGGGTTGGCCTTTTGTGTTGGATGTGTGAGAAATCCTGCCTGACCAGGTTTGCTACAGAAGCCAGTGTCAAAATGCTTTGCCCCAAGGATTTCACTATCAAATTGAGGAGGGGGGGGGAGGAGGAGGAAAAAGAAGGGGGAGTCCGAGATTAAGAAGGAATGGGGCAAAGAAGGAGATTTGTAAAGAGCAAGGTTTCAACTTTCCAAAGGCAGCTTGAAATATGTGTTTTGAGGACTCTTAAGTTGGGGCATACATTAATGATTTAATTTATTCATTATGTTTCTATCCTTCTTTTTCCTCTAACTCTGTCTGATCCTTAGCAGTAGACAATTGTCTGGCTCTTTAAAGATCTCTCACCCTCATGCTCTCATGCAGAATTTGCAGTAGACAGTTACAATAAATAGGTATGTTGCTCATATAGTTTTCATTCTCCATATTGCTTGTCCAGGCTGGTTAGCTTTTAATTTAATCTATTTGATCATGCTATTTGCCTGAGGTGATCCACAGAGTCTTCCGATAAATCCCAGCCAATCCCATCAAAGTTATGGAAGAAATGGGCAGAAGACTATGCCACCTTTAAAATAAATAATAGTGATAATAAATAATCCAAACTGAAACTCCTGAAAAGCCAGGCTTGCCTGGGATAGCTATGCTGCCTTATGAATGCAGATCACTATGCTGTCTCCACTTTTAGATAGGAATACACCTTCCCTTTAAAAAAAATGGTAAAGGAAGGAAGGAAGTAAATTACAGGCTTCGAAAATTGAATATATATAGGGGTTGCTGATTTACTGGAAATGTTTAACTTTAATATTCAGTCACATCTTTGGAATGAAAGTGGGTATCACCAACTAGCCTTCAAAAAAATGGTGCTTCTGGGCACCCTTGCCCTCCTTTATGGCAAACGTTATGTTAATTGAAGGTATGCATTTGTTAATGCCTTTTGTGCAGGCTTCATCAAGCATGGCTTGATTGGCAAATGCATTTCGCGCAGTTTTAGCACGCCTGTGCTAAGTTTTTCCTGAGATTTCTCTCCCTCCTCCTCCTCCCCTTCCTTCACTTCCAATTTTTTTTTGGGGGGGGGGAGGGGGAAGAAAAGAAAACTTAACAACAGATATTACATGAAATGCTAATCATTTTTATATTTGCTGTTTCCCCTTCTCCTGCTGCCCCCTTTCTAAGCAACGAGGGCTCTGAATTAATGAAACACCAAGCGACTGGAATCCAAGGAGCGAGGTAGAAAAAGGTGAAAGGGCGCTTTGCTTTTGAGCAACACAATTCGAGTGAGTGGAATGTTTCGGAGCTGGTTTCTACCCAGACTGGCTTGTTTCATAGGGACTGTGATTTATTTCATGGAAGGCTTGACTTCAGGGGGGGGAGGGGTTGGGTCGAGGTGTTTCTTCCCTTTGATCCTTTCATTGTCAGTGGCTAGAATTATAGCGACTTCCAATACTAGCGAACTAGTGACAAATGCTCTCACACCTTTGAGGACTAGACCCGCCAGCCCCTTTCCTTTGTTTGAGCGCCTGGTGAAAAGTTTCTCCATCGCTGGGAAACAAAGTTTGTTGAGTCGCTGCTGCTCCTCCTCCTCCTCCTCCTTAGGATGACCCTTCCTGAAAAGATCAGCTCCTGAGATGCAGAAACCATTTTTTTTTCCTTTTTCTCAAACATCATTTCAGGGTTTTATTTTAAATCCTTGGGATTCTTCTTTGCTCCCCCGTATTTGGTTGGTCACGTTATTGTGGGGCAATGGTATTGTAACAGCCTTGTGTTTTTTAATGTAGTACGTTTTAGTGCTGAAGATCACTTTAAATCACTGAAGGCTTATGGATTGTAATGGTCTTTTAGTTGCTTAGATCCCATAGCATGAACATTTAATAATTTATCCTCGTCATTTTAATCATAACTTTTTTAAAAAAATATGCTAACACTACATGTTTACACTGCAAAAGTTCCACAACTGAAGGCTGAATAGGTAGGTTTTATCCCTTGCTAAGTCATGCAAAGATGAATGCATTTGTCTGGCAAATGTTGATGAGCAATTCCTGGTGAATTTAAGTGAGCTGATTTACAATGGAGAGACTCTACATACAAATACTAACTTGGTGAAAAGCATGGCTTTGGTAAAAGCAAACAGCATTTTTTGACAGGTATTGGGTTTTTTTTTAAAATAAAAAAATTGACATCCGATCAGAATACATTCAGACAAGCCATTGATCATTTGTACATCTGCAACCAGGTTAAATCACTATTATGGAAGTTTTTCAAGAGCTACGAGAAACTCTTCTGCTTTTGCTGTCTAACAGAGTAAAAAAAAAAAAAAGAAAATATTTTAAGCACCTGAAAGTCCACAACACTTAACTGCCTCTGGTAAGTCAGAACTGAAGTATCATTTCTTTGCTCAGCCTTTTCTTAAACTTGCACAGTTTATTCAGCAACAAAGAGGTAGAAAGAACCTAAACATCACTGTATTCAAAACACAGGTCAACATTTTAACACAACAGGGTGGTGGAGAAGATATATTGTAGTTCCCTATCTGCTTCCTTTTCTCTGTCACTTTGGTTCCACATCGGATGAGCAGAGTGTTCTTCATTTGTGGTTAGTATGGAAAACATAAAAACTGACCAAAATCATGTCCTGGTAGAAGAGGCTGCTGGAGGAATTGGCCAAGAGTCACCAGTGATAACTCTACTAGCCCCTCTCTACTAGCCCAAAACATTTCCTTGTTGGATGTGCAAAAAACAAAAGCATCCTGTGGATCCAGTGTTGAGAAGGAGGTTTTGGCTGAAGAGTTGAACTGTGCTTCCTGCTTTTGCTCCTTGCCTCCTTGATTCCAAGGAGGCTAAAAATTCAGGAAGAAGCAAGGGCTATAGACTACAGTTCCTCCATTTAACTGGGTTTCTGGCGGGAGGCTGCCCTAAAAAACATAAGATTAAAAAAGCCCAAATGCTTTGGAAGAGGAAGACTGTGGGATTTATAAAGTGGTGGGTTTCAGCCAGTTCACACCATTTCGGAAGAACCGGTTGTTAACTTTCTGAGCAGTTTGGTGAACTGGTTATTGGAAGAAACCATTAGGGCAGAGAACCAGTTGTTAAACTATTTGAATCCCACCGCTGGATTTATATATTGCATGTTTCATTTTTACACAAGATTGCAGAAACCCAGGTTTCAAGAACTATGCATATTTAGATGTCTGAAGCAAGTTCTTCTTTAGATATCACCACATAAATAATATCTTTGCCCTGTAAAATGCAAAACTTCTTTTCCTGGGTGAATGAATTTAAAAACTGTCGAGAGCTTTATTCTTTTTCCCGTAGCCTTCAAAACTTTAATCATTTCTAATGCACTTTTGACATTTGCAGCTTTCAAATGTAGGAATTACATTTGGACTGTTTTGGCCTTGCAGCCAATGCAGATGTACAGGACAATTAGTCAAGTATGATACTGGGTGGCTACAAAAAAAAAGGTCAGCATTAGCAACTTGAATAAGAGAAACAAGCAGCATTAATGAGCTGGAGTTGGAACACTCGGTTCTCTTCAAATGACTGGGCTGAGTACACCCACCAGGATTACCATTTTAAGGAATCCAGGCCAGGGATAAAAGTGGCCCTTTGCTATATGAGCTTGCGTTTCGGCACAGATTGCCAGCATATATAACACCAGCTGGTTTTCACTCTAAGGAAGAGGAAAAAAAAGCATAATGATGAAATACTAAGAGGCAATTATTTATATTAATAGACTAAATAATGTAGAACAGCCATAGCAACAAATGTGTAGGGTTACTTCCTGACTTTTAATCAGTGTTTAGAATTAAGACAAGTGGGGCATGATGGCCGAGTACTGAAGCCAAAGTGACAACACACACACACACACACACACACACACACACACACACAGAGAGAGAGAGACAGACAGACAGACAGACAGACAGACAGACAGACAGACAGACAGACAGAGAATTTGGGTCTGCTTCTCACATTGGGCTTTTAAAAGAAAAACAGAGATGTTAATCTGTATTTTGGTAGAGAGGACATATCACATGCCCTGCCTTTAAAAAAAAATAGTAAGATAGTGAGAAAGTAATAGGTTTCATTCACTCTTTGCATGTAGAAAAGTTCAATTACAACTTGAGTTGAAAAGTTTAAACCTCAGTTTAAAAGATGAGGTAGCAAATGATGGGACTTTTTTCTAGCCACTAACTGTGGAAATACCCATCACACATTTGGCGTAAGTGACATTATGCAAAGTAGAGAAAAAGAATAAAAAGTAGTGAGCCAAGCAGATTAAAGGCAGCAGATAAAAGGAAAGGAAATACGGCTAAATCTAGTATACATCACTGCAGTTCACATGATCTCTCTATAGTTTTCGATCTTTGCAAACCATATTTGGTTCTCCTACAGCTATAGTGTCCACTGGTTCATACATTGCTATATATATACATCTACTATTGAAGTTGATACAGGCTGAATTAAGATAGATTATATAAAGTTTGCTATATTTTCAGGGATTTTTTTTAAAGAGGGATTGTTTCCAACAAGGAAAATACAATGTTAGATCTATGTATGTACAATTTATGTTGTTTCTTTCTGCTTTTAAAACAACATACTGGTATCATGTCTTTCATTAAGTATATATTCTATATCTGTCTTTGGTCCGGTGTACATGATATAAAATAATATAATACAAAAACATCGAACAAATCTGAAGTTGGGACCAAGGGCTCTAATATAATTGCAATGTGGGAAATTAAAGTATTAATTAAATTAAATTATGACTGTTTAGCAATGGCTAATGATTATTTGATGTAGCACTGGGACAACTTGAATTTAAATCTTAGATCCTTATTTATCTTTTTAATGTTTTAGACTAAATTTTATTCAATGTCTATAAGCTGCCTTGGAGTTGCTTTTTACCAGAATGGTGGCATGCAAGTTTGATAAACAAATAACATTCCTTCACTATTAAATCAGATCTCCTGAGCTGACAGTTTTATACAACTAAATGTTCAGAAATGATCCTTGGTTGTAACAAATCTATTTATTTTTTAAAAAATATACAATTCAGAAAAGGTAGAGGGCTCATCTCATATTTTTAAAATACACAGATTTGAAAAATATAATTTTGGGGGACTTTCAGTGAAGCTAGGAGATTCCAACATAAATATAATTCATCACTCAAATAAATCTTTGTTCATTCTGCATCTTAGTGGTTCTCTCTAAAAAGTTCTTTTCTTGAACATCTCAAAGAGACAATTGTCTTATTACTTATTAGCATATTTACTGTATTTTAGCTCTTTCCTCCAAGTAGTATCTAGATTTCCCTGTTTCACAGCATTTGCTATGAGGGTTAAGGATAAGAGAAGCTGTTTCAGATCAACTGCTATGAGTTATTCCTAAACTTATTTTTTTCCTCTTGACCATTAAGTCCTTGAGAACTCCCTCCTCTTTTTTCTGTTCATTTTCTAGGCAGCATCTCTTTCACTCTGCCCCCAAGGTCATCCACACATTCCATTATTGTAGGCCACAAGTTCTAAAATATTTATAACTCAATTGCTGTTACATTTAATAGATGTAAATTAAAAAGTAGTACTGACTATGTCTTGGAACCCTGGCTCATATTCCCACTTATCCATGCAGTTCATGGATTACATTTGCCCTGCTTAGCATACCCTATTAAGTTGTTGTGAGGATAAAATTAAAAGTATGATGATCCACTTATCGTGCCTTGTTCTTTGGAGGAAGGGTGAGATAAAAACGTCATGAATAAATCTATGCCGTGCTGTTACATGCTTTAAGAAATAGTTTAAAGGAACTTCTATTTTGCAATTGTACGGGGGTTACCATCTGAAGAACAGGTAAAAGAATTAGTAGACGAAAACAAAAAAATACCAAAAACATTCCCAGCATTGTGAGAAGTGGACCACACCCTGTCTCTCCCAAATTCTCTATCCTAAATTGCCTTTCAGAAGCAGCTACTTTAATGAAGGAGGGATCATGCATGCATGAGTCATGGTGAAGCTTGGTGGATGGTGATGGGTAAGAAATGTTCTGGGATGAACTATAATAGTTTGTTACAGCTGTTATATTTGCTTCCTGGAGTTTTCCAAAAACACATTATTTTTAGCAATGCGACTGATGATTTTAGATCTTAGTGTTTTTATATTTTCTTTTATTGTCTGGAGCTTGGGTACCCTTCTAGCCTGGTGCCTTTCTTGGGGCCTTCCAGGATTCTGTCTATTTAAGGCAGGAGTGCAAACTCAAGGCCCGGGGGCCAGATCTGGCCCACAGGGTGCTTAGATCTGGCCCGTGGGGCTGAGCTGGAAACAGGGAAGGATTGACCCGCAATGCATCTGCTAACGAAAACCGACTGGCCGGCGGCTCTCCAGAGCTCCATTTTCGCTGCAGAGGGTTGCAGGAGGTCGTTGCAGCTGAAAATGGAGCTTGGGAGCCCGTCTTCGCTGGCAGAGCACTCGTGCCACCACAGGCACCCCTGACACAAGTGATGTCGAACTGGCCACGCCCATCCTGGCCACACACCCTCCCCCCAGTTCAAACACAACTGGGGGGGATGCTGATAACCTGATCTCAAAATCCCAGCTGTTCCCAGTTACCTGAATTATATTGCCAGCAAATATTTCTGCAGTCCTAATAATTTGCCATTATTTTAAAGTCTTCAACAATGTTGCTTTTTGCTTTTTTTTAGTAACTAAATCCTGGTTGATTAGATATCTCACTGTACAACCCACAGATGGGGTCTTTCTTACTTTTTTTTTCTGGAAGAAAAGTTAAACTGGTGAAATTTAGCAGCATGTATGGGCATGCTGCTTGGTCATGATTAAGCCAGAATTTCAAAGATGTGTGCACGCGTGTGAATGCTGATTCTAATGGGGAGAGGATCCACCATTAGGGAAAACATAAAAACTCCTGTGAACTAACATTTATAAAAGACAAAATATCAGAATGAAGACATTAAACTTTTAGGCAATAGTTCAGGTTTGTAGTCACATTAATTCATTCACAAAGATACATACAATTCCTACTTGGATAACAGACTGTTGACATTGGCTTGCATGCCTACAATTGTCTCCTCTTATAAAATATTATTTTATGAAGATTTAGCTTGTCTTTGGATCAATATTTATTGTCATGTGCTTGCAAAAGTGCTTCCATTTCTTCTAAGAAAACAATATTTATGAGATTAAAAGGGGGGGGTATTAGGATGCTGAGTTTATTTTTTGCAAAGAAAATAGTTGAAGCTCAGTTTTTGCAACAATTAATCCAAATGTAATTAAGCATTTGTTTTTTTAGAGAGAGGTAAACTAGAGATTTCATACAGGACAATTCCTGAATAGTTTACTGTAGAATGGCACAAGGAAAATAGCAAGCATATACAAAAATAGCAAGCTAATTAAATATGGACTGGATAGTACCTTAATTATATGGACCATTCAAGTGTTATTTGTCTATAAATTCTATTTAGAAGGATGAAAGGCTGAGTCAACCTTGATCCTGGTGAGATTCAATCTGCCAAATTGCAGGCAGCCGATAGTCAGCAGAAGTGGCTTGCAGTACAGCACTCTAACCACTGCACCACTGAGGCTCTGATATATACTTAATGTATAATTACATTGTATAAATATAATGGCATCCCTGTCAATCACTAAGGTCAGAAAAAGTTTCTTTGGCTGAGGAACTTTGCAGGATACACTAATCTTAGCAACACATACCTGTGCCAAATTAATGGACATTTTTATAATACACCTTGAATCTAATGTGTTTTAACATTGAGTTGTATTTTTGAAAGTTGTATTACATTCTATATGCATAAGCATAAAAACTGTGGCATTTTAAGTAGCAATACAATTATATCAAAAATATGGCGTAGGTATTTACATGTTTGGTGAATCATATCTTTAGGAGGACTGACCAGCTTGCGTAATCAAACAGAGTTAGCTGGTTTCTGGTCCTGTTGAATATGTAGCATGATTTAGGAAGTGGAACTTCTCTGCTGTAGCACCTGCCCTCGGGAACATCTCCCCTCAAATTCACATACACCCATTCTACTCATCTTAAAGTGAGCCCTAAAGGCTCTTTCCCCACCCTTAGATAAGATTGTTTGGTAGTGATATGGAAGACTGTTTTTTTCTTCTTTTTAATCTTCCCCTAGGGGCAGTTGTGTTCTTTTCTTATATAATGTTGTTTTTCCTTCCTTTTTAATCCTAAAGCTGCCCAGAGTTATTGTGGAATTGGGTGGGCTAGAAAGTTGATTGATCAATCAGTGCATTCATTATTGCATAAAGATTTTAATCAAATGCCTTAAGTGATAACTTCAGTGGGAAGAAACACTTCCACCTCCTTCCTTCCCTGGATATGAGAATGTCTAAAGTGAGAAGTCCAATAGAGTTAAGCTGTTGACCATTACTTTCCTTTGCACAATTGGGAAGCCGAAATCATTGCTGTATCACGGTGCCCTAAAATTCAGTCAAATGAGATACAAGCAAACTGAAAACTTTTCTTCCCATCAAAAAGAATGGAGGTAGAGGAGCCAGAAATATAATCCTCTCTCTCTTTCACAAGGATTTTTTTATTTTATTTCCAGAAGAGCTGAATAAAGCTGTGTAAACACTGGGACAAAAGGGTAACAAATGTACAGAATGTGACATTTCTGTGCAAAGCTCAAATGTGCCCAAGGTAAGCACAGTGCCCATTCATCAAAGCAACAATGAACAATAGTACAGATTAGTTTCACAAGTGTCAGGGGGCAGGAAGGGGGAGAGAAAAATCCTTACCCTTGCTTCGGTTGTAAAACCAAATTTAAAACTACTTTTTCAATTTTTTTAAAAAAATGGTTTAAAACCTGGTTGAGTTGAAGATTTTGACCATGTGGAAAATTGGAGCCAAAATTTTGATCCTCGCCTCCCCTGAAGCAATTCAATTCATTCTTATAATCATGATATTGATGTTCTACTGGGTTTTAACAGCTGAACTCTAAGGTTTAAATAAGTAAAAGACAGAGGTTAGCTAATTACATTAAACAAACAAACAAAATGGTAAAGGTCTTACAAGCTCTAATCTATTGATGCAGGCTAGCTGTGGTGTATCTTGTTAGGTCCTTTGACATAAGGGATCAGGGGAGAAAACTGTAACCTACACCTCTGTTTATTTTATTTTACTTTATTTTATTTCGACCATGTTAAATTAGCAGCCCTCCAGACCTCTTGCGGAGAAGTACAACCTGTGTAATTGGACGTGTCACTGGGGAGTATGCTTGGATAAGCTGAGTCCTATTATGTTGACTTGTCAGGAACCAATAATTAAAGCTGAAGAGAGCAGCTCATTATGGCCTACAAAATGATTCAAAGAGGATGAAGGATAACTCTTGAAGCACACCTGCAAAAAAAATGGCTTTTAAAACTACAGAAAAGACTGGGGGAGTGAGCATTTCTTTATTTTATGCTTCTATTTTTATACATATATATTCAGTTGGTTGGTTGGGAACACTAGCAGTTGAACTGTTCTGTGTGAGGAAATGTGACAGTCACTGACAGAGTAAATAAATTCTCTCCTTGGTGCTAGATTACATCCTTTTAAAAAAAAAAATCACAATACACATCTTTCTTTTTTCTCTCCTCCTAGACCATTGAAATCATTTTTACTGGAAGCATCATATAGTTATTTGTTTTTTGAAGCCTTGAGGGTACACTTTCATTACTTGATGGAATTCCAGCAACTTGGTTTCTTCAGTCTCCTAAAAAATAATGTCTCTGGCCACCACCTCACATCCCCTATCTACTTTTAATAAAATCACCTTATCACTTCCAGTAGCTCATCTATATCAAGGGAGAAAGAAGAAGAATTTAAATTCTAAAATAAGTATTAGCCAAATAGCAATATTATATTGCTCGGGGAGAAACACTGTACAATCTCAGAAGAATATTTTATCCAGAAATGGAAAAATGAAAGGCCTAAATCAAAGTGGAACTGTGAGTTTACGTTAAATGCTAATTATTCCTCTTCCAACCCAGAGCATAGAAATGCACCTGCAAAGCTGCACAGAAAAATAGATTTCTGTATCACTGTTGTAAGTATTAGTCACTGGGACAGGTGGAATATGGTAATAACCAATCATGTATTTTTCAAACGAATCTGCTGCAAAAAGGCAAATTTGGGATATAGTTTTAGAGCAAATGTGGAATGCAGATGAAAAGTATAGAACTTTCTTAAAGCAGTCAAACGGGAATCAAAATGAAACCCATAAGCCTTTTTAAAGCCTCTGAAATTGTATAAGATAGTTTTGAGAGTTTGGTTTTTCCAAGAATACTTCAAATTTGGAGTTTGTTTCTCCTCCTCCTCCTCCTCCTCCTCCTCCTCCTCCTCCTCCTCCTCCTCCTCCTCCTCCTCCTCCTCCTCCTCTATCTATTCCTTGCCTCTCTCCTCTGTTGAACTTTAATTTTGGAACTGAGCCTAGCTAGAAGAAAAGCTCCTAGAGAAAATAGAATTATAATCCGCGGCTGGGAAAAGCTTCTGTATTCATTCACTTTCTCGTCTTCCCCTCCTCCTCTCTCCAGAATTTGCCCTCTACTACTGCATTTTTATAGGTTTAAATCCCAGGATCTATTGTTATAAGATCAACTTTGGTTCTTTCACCATCGTTATCAATTCCCATTACACACGTCACCAAGAACCATCATTTCTTCATTTGCCCTACTGCTAATAGACCTTCATTTTGCAAGTAATTATGGTTTGCTTTTCTAAGAGGAGGAAAGACCAGCCGTATTTAGTTTTTGTCTTTTTCTTATGATTAAATGACCTGAGTTTCTCTTAGTTTTCTACTTTCATTCCTCTTTCTAACCTTTCCTGTATTTTTGTCTAGACCTTCAACAAATACACGCAGAGTGTGCTGTACAAATGCATGATTACAATGTAAATGTTAATTTTCACTCTGCAAACAACCCTAAAGCTATCTAGAAATGCAAACATAACTATCTCTCCAAGATAACCTCCCTAAAGCTGATTATGAAAGAGCGACCTGTGACCAAAAAAAAAAAAAAAAGCCAACAACTCCAAGGTGTGTCAGGTTTCTCTATGTGATCGTGAATGCTTTCCTCTTACGTTATCACAGTAATTATGGTAATTTTATTCTTCAGACATGAGTGTGCCAGATAGAAATCTACGTGAGAGATTGTTCCCCATAACCCTGGATGCCAGGGATTCCAAGCATTATTATTTTCCAAATCGGTTTCATGTAATGGTTTCCTCCTGAGAATTGCTTTTGGATTTATTCCCATTGAACCACTTAAAGGGAAATATTTCACAGAGATAGTAATGATTCAGATGGAAATCTGTTGGTTCTTGCTCATAGATCTTTCCAGGTCAAAGCGAACTTCTGATAAAATATTCTGAGCCTCTTCCAGAAAGAACATTCCAAAACAATCCCTATGGCTTAGAAAAAGAGCATGCTTTTATTTATTTATTTATTTCTTCAGTCATTTAAATATATCATCCACCCTATTCTAGTGGACTCTGGGCAGAAAATATATATATATATATATAGTAAGTCCCTTGGTTAAGGTTAAGTCTGAATTTGGTCAGAACAGGTTATTTAGTCAAACATTTCTCGAACCGTGTAGTATTTATTTTATATCTCTATGCATATAAAACACTGCCGAAATATTTCAGAAACTTAGGAAACACTTCCAAAAATAGTGCAATGTCTTAAACATTTTATCATAGTAAATAATAATAATAATAAAATGTAGTAATACAAGACTCAGTTGTCAAAACATTTTAAATAGAGAAAAAATATATCCTGAGTACATGGCTACTATTCACGATGATGGGTCTGGTGTTGCAATACCACTTAAACTTATATACCGCTTCACAGTGCTTTTACAGTCCTTTCTAGGTGGTTTACAGAGTAAACCGAGAGTCAGCCTATTGCCCCCAACAATCTGGGTCCTCATTTTACCCACCTCGGAAGGATGGAAGGCTGAGTCAACCTTGAGCCTGTTGAGATTCGATCTGCCAAATTGCAGGCAGCTGGCAGTCAGCAAAAGTAGCCTTCAGTACTACACTCTAACCACTGCGCCACCGCGGCTCATGCTGGTCAGGGTTTGGTTCTGGTGCTGGAGATGAGTCGGGGTTATTACTGGAGTAAGGTTCTTGAAGCAAACATTCCTTGCTTTCATCATAAGTGGTCCTGTAGCAGCTGTGGCCCTTGGTGATCTTGCTCCTCTAATTTTGCCGTCCTGGCTTCAAATTACATCATTTATCATAAGCTTGGTTGGTTCTGGAGTTTGTAGGTCCCAGTCTTCATCCTCAAATGCTTTTACTGGTTGATGTAGTTTCTTAAGATATTCATTGGTTAATTATTTGCCACGGAAGTCAAGTAACTGTATGCCATCATTGTCTGACTGCAATTGATAACAAAATCAACCATAGCTTTCCTGGCTTCAGTGATGATTACACTTCTAAAAAGCATGTGCAAATTGAGAGCACAGTTTGTTTCATACTCCTTTCATATTGTAATGTTTCACTTCATCCCAAGAATCAACAGTATTTCTGATGCCATCATGACTTCTGGAGATGTTGTAAATAGGCCAGACTGCTTGTGAGAAGATTTGCCATAAATAATAGGGCTTAAAGGAGACTATGATACCCTATGATCCATTGGCTGAAGTAGCAATGTGATGTTGGGAGATAAAATACCACTGTTTCATTTGGGTGAAAGATATCTAAAATTCCTGGTCCAAGATCATTGTCAAGCAGAAGGAGAATGTGGAACCGAATATGTTTCACCAAGCAGTAACATTCACCAACGTTCAAAAATGGTTCAAGTGGAATCTTGAAAAATAGTACTTGTAACCCCCCAGGTCTTTGCATTTGCCATCCAGTGGTGGAATTCCAACTCTTTTCTTACCAGTTCTACGAGAGAGTGCTCTGCGCGTGCATGCATGCCTAACACATGCCTTGCGCATGTGCACAGCACTCAAAGACACCCTCAGTGTCAGCGCTGGTGAGCTGACCTGGGCTTTTTTAGCTCAGCTGAGACGTGGCAAACCATTCTGCTGCGTGAATCAGCTGAGGTAAAAAAATCAAGGGAATATGGGACAGGGAATGACAGGGGCGTGAGGGCAGGCCCAACCAGAGGTGGTGTTTGCAGGTTCTCTGAACTACTCAAAATTTCCGCTACCGGTTTGCCAAACCGGTCCAAGTTGGCTGAATGCCTCTGTTGCCATCCAAATAACAAGATAGACTTCAATGACATTATGAATTGCCCTCAGATTTAGAGAGTGATAAACAAGCAAGAGCTTGAGCTTGATATATTTCCCCCCATCCATTAATGTTAGCCTATCCTTTGCTGGCTTATGACCTGGTGCACCTTTTTTCCTCTCTCCAAATATAGATATTTTCAGGCATTTTCTTTCCCAAAATAAATCAGTCTAGTCTACATTAAATATTTGGTCTGGCAAATAATCTCCTTCCATAATAATGGCATTAAGCATGCGAGGGAAATCACGGGCAGCATTTACATCAAGACTCATTGCCACCCCTTGTACTGAAACATTATATAAACTTGCCCTAGCTTTAAAATGATTAAACCAATCTCTACTTGCTACAAATTCTTCATCAAAGTCAACCTCTGTTGTTCAACTTGCCAGCTTTTCAGTCATTGAAAAGGCTAACGGATATGGGACTGCGATCCTCTAACTAAATTATCAGTAGCTGTCAGGCCTAAATGTAAAGGTGAGCCAGTGAAATCTGATCAAATCCAGTTCTTTATTTGCTTACTAATTGTCAGGCACAAAAGACTAGGACCACATATGAAGTTCCAATTAAACGGATTCATTAGTACTCATGCCTATGCACAGGAATGTACTCAACTAATGGTCAGCATTATTTCAGCACTAAATGAAGTCAGCGGTATTCAAGAGGGGTTGGACTTAATTCGTTTGTGAGCACGTAGCAACTCTAGGCTGATTTCTCTTTTGAATCCACCCTAGGTTCTACCATTCCTTCTCCTACACTAATAGACAGAATCTCACCAGACTAAAACTATAAACCTAATAGATATGCCTATTTCTAAGGTGAGGTTACCTTGAATCTTTTCCTTCCTTGCCCATCTAGTTGAGGACTGCACAATTTCTTGCTTGCCAAGATCCCCCTCTCCTCAAGCTTCACATTCCATCATAGTCTTTGTATTTCAAAGGTGAAACCACTATGTTGCTTAGTAATAACCTTGGATATATCAAAACAAAGTTTTTCACCTCTTCCATTATTCTTTATCCTTTAAATGTTGACCAACTATAGCCTTAATGCTTTTCCACTCTCTGGTGGCAGTTTACTTCTTTCTGAATGCTTTATTATTTCTAATTTATTTTCTTGTTGATAGTTTTCTGTTTCTTTGCCAGCACCTGCATTGCACTTTTGCGTGGTGGCATGATAAGTACTGTAACCAGAGAAAAACTGGAGTGTTACATGACTCAAAATGGCAGACAGTGTTCTTCGATTTCTTTGGGTCAACAAGCTGCTGAAGCCTTGCAATACTTTTAGGAACCGGTGTAAGCAGAACATATTAAAAATGTGCATACTACTTTGTGACACTCATAGAGAGATTTTGTGGGTTTGGCTCAGTGGTGTACCTTTCTGGTACGGTGCTCTGGAGGGCCCACCCACCCGCCCACTCTCCTTACCTCTATTTGAGCCGAGCAGGGCATTTGCGTACACAATGGAGCATACGGCACCTGTGTGACGCTCTGCCGAGCAGCTGGAGCATCGCGGGTGGAGGGTACACACGTGCACGCTGTGCGCGTGCACATGGTGGGTGCCTGGCCCCCGTTGCATCGTACTGGTTGCAACGGGATCCGGAACCCACCACTGGTTTGGCTGTTGGGTTCGCAGGGGGAAGCACCATCTGCCATTTTAAGTACTGCAGACAGTCCATTTGTTTGTAAACTGGAAATTCATAATCTAGACACTATATACAATCCCATTGTCTGTCCCTACTTTTATAGGGGAAATCACATCATCCTACTGTGCATATTAATACATTCACAACAAATTTCAGTATTCCAAATTGTGTACAGTGGTACCTTGGTACGCAACTGCTTCGCAACTCATCGAATTTGGTACTCAATGCATTTTGATGTGAACATTTTATCCTAGTACTTATGGTTTGTTTGATGCTCAACACACAAGCTATAACTCGTGGTTGTCGGCCGCCTTGTGACTCACTACATTATTCCTTATGGGGAAAAAATGCTTGGTACTCATCATTTTAGATATTTATCGCACCTCCCAGAGCCAATTAATGATGAGTACTGAGATACCATCTTCTCTGCTCATTCATAAGGACTAAAGTATCACAATATTTTTGCCATTATTGGATAGTCTTGGGCAAGTTATTGACTGATCAGGGTTCTTCTACATATCATATTGTGATTAATGGAAAGACATATACATCTGATTTGATTCACAGGTATATGTTTCATAAGTGATAATGGAAATGCTTTGAGTATATATGAATAGGTGCATGGAATGGTTAGCTTTACTCTTTTCCTTCTACAAGATTTTCAATCAACATATCCCACTATCACAAAAGTACAAGTTGCTTTGTCACCTTACATCCACTCATTTACTGGCCATTCGAAGTTGAAACACACTGACTGAAAAAAGTGACGTATTACTCCTGTTTTCCACACTTATGACTGTTGCAGCATTTCCATGGTCGCATGATCAAAATTCAGACTCTTGTCAACTGGCTCATATTTATGACGGTTGCAGTGTCCTGTGGCTGTGTGAGCACTTTCTGTGACTTTCTGACAAGCAGAGTCAATGGGGGAAGCCAGATTAACATAATAACCATGTTACTAACTTAACAACTGTGGCAAGAAAAATGGGGTAAAACTAACTTTTCACTTAGCAACTGAAATTTTGGGCTCAGTTGTGATCGTACATCAAGGGCTACCCGCATTTAGTCAACAAGTCTAAGATTAGATGAAGAGTAGGATAATTTAAAGTGATTAGAAATGTGAATGTTTTTCTTGAGCAAGAAGATAGAAGCTAAAATAGTTAAGCATTCAGAGTTAAATAATGTGTATTTATATGGAGCCTAGAAAGTCAGCTTTGTTTTATGCAAATATGTCACTTCACAGACTGCTTGTTTCTAAACAAGTAGTTTGGGAAAAAAATTTGCATCTTCCCACAGATATGCATGAAAATGTTGATTCAAAGTTAACCACAAATTAAATAACAAAGATTTAAGTTTCCTGGTTGTGAGACGCATCAAGTTTATTATCTCTTGCAGTGATTTCAGACTATGTTGGTTCTTTCCCTAAGAAATGTAATAAACCTTTTAAAAATGAGAAAGTGTTCTGAAAAAAAATTCTGAATGATTATAGGTAGTTCTCAACTTACAACCAGTTACTTAGCAATCATTGAAAGTTATGCTGGATCCCCAAAAATATATTTATGACTCAGTTTCAAAATACAGCTGCACACCCCCTTGGTCATATAACTATTTCAATCAATTGATATTACAGCTGTTTGCAGTGCCATGAAATCACATGACCATACTTTATGTTTTTGACAAAAATTGTGTTTACTTCCAGTTTTGGGCAAAAATGCCTCATATTAAATAATGAGTTCATTTAATGACCATTTCAAAAAAGGGCATAATTTTCCATTATGGTCATAAGTTGAGAACTGTCTGTACTAATGACTTCCATTGTTTCTCTCTTTTCATGCTTATATCATTTCATATGAACATGAGAGGAAAAAAAAGGTAAATTTAAAACCAAAGAACAGCCGTCAAATATTTTTATTATATATAATTATGTAATAATTCCAAAAAAGTGTAAATGATTCTTAGGATGGACATAACTTAATTCAGATTCTGGTTATATGTTCTAAGATCGATCAATCTTTTAGTATGCTCAGAGACCAGAGATAAAAATTAAGACTTTGAAATAAAGTAACAAAACAAAATACTATATTATAGCTTTGCTTTCCTTATCTTTGCTTCTTGCCTTGATTTATTTGTCTCTTCAATGCCATTTATAACTTGTGAGAGCCAGTTTGGTGCAGTGATTAATGTGCTGGCCTAGAAACCAGGAAACGGTGGGTTCTAGTCCTATCTTTGGCATGAAATCCAGTTGAGTGACTTCAGGCCGGTCCCACACTCTCAATCACTCCATGTCCCAGGGAAATAGATGAAAGGAAAGAATAGTATTAAGTATTTTTGCTGCCTTGAGTTATGTAAAAAGAGTGATAAAAGTGATATAAAATCCCCAACACATCAGCTTACAATATGCAGCTAATTAGAATTCCCTAGGTGACTATGACAAAGTCATTATTGAGCTAATTAGCTTTAATTTAATTTAATTTAATTTAATTTATTAGATTTCTAGACCGCCCCCTCTCCCTGAAGGGACTCGGGGCGGTGTACAGGTATAAATTTAAAAACCATACAAACAATAGTATACATAGCTAAAATTAGATTAAATAGCCCCTGTATGAATTTAGAAAAATTAAAAACTTAGACCATAAAACCAATCATAAAAATTTAAAAATAAAACCGAGGTGGGAAAGCTGGGATTAGGCCAGGCCGGCTAGCTGAAACAGGTGGGTTTTGAGTTTCTGACGGAAGGAGCGGAGTTATGCTCTAGTTATGACAAAGTTATAGTTATATAACAAAGTTATATGACAAAGGAGCGGAGTTATGCACTAGTTATGACAAAGCCAGTTGAGAGTAAGGTAATGTTTTCTTAATCAGCAAAATAACAGCCCAAAAGTAAGTGATAACCATTTGTACTTGTCAAAACTTTTCCTGGAATGTTTGGATCCATATTATTCATCCTTCTCTACAATCACTTTAAAAACATAGCATCATAAAAATTTCCATCCCCCGTTTATTACTTGTTAGCTTGATATTTCCTATATAAGATGATATAGCTTCATAGAAGATCTCTTAGCATTAAAAGTCAATTACTATTTCAGGTTTGTTGTTTCTGTTTCTCCTAATCTTATGTTTTGGAAAGACAAGGCACTGCAGATGATAATGAAGTGTGGGTGTTTGATAGTCCATGAGGGTTTTGTTTTGTTTTTTTTAACTTTATAGTTGAATAAATATCTGAAATTCAAAATAGTTTCCTATAGGACCATTAAAATGATAGCTAGTCTCACAAGGATATCACTTTGACACATATAAAACACGCCTTTTTATGCTTTTAGAGGGAAACCACTTATTGTATTAAAGATTAAGAAAGTCCAATCTTTTAAATGAAAATAAAATATTTTAAAATAAAGGAACGGAGCTTTCTTCCACTTCAAAGCAACATTTAGTTCTGGTTTCAGTTGAGGATTTACTTAATAGTTTATCCAAAGCAGATTTTTTCCCTAATCCAAATTCTTAACTAAATTAAAATATCGGTTTCAAGTTATTTCATGTATTCTCTTCTAGGAGAGCGATTGAGACTCATCTTGTCTCAGGGGGAAATATTTTAGAGCTGTAACTGCATCATAACAAAGTTTAGAACAGCTTCACTACATCATCATTAGCCAGAGGGAAGGAACAAAGGATTACATAGAATTTACATATTTTCAACTCCATAAAAAGTTGCTGGGTTGGTTTGTGTTTGGAAAAAGAGTAGGCAGATAAAACCTTAAGCAACTTTATCTGTCTAGTAATGCTTTTTCTGAACCCTTACTTACAAGTGTCTTTTGCTATAGTATCTAATGATGCCCAACTCCTAGAACCTGTTCAGTGCAATGTGTTTGCACCTTAATTTAACTGAGCATAACAAATGAGCAGCAAGCTTGTGGGGTATTATTGGAAACGGCAAAGTATATTATGCATATTCTGCTTGCTTTTTCATATCTGTTTTCTCATCCTTCTGTTTGGTGGCTTCACAGTGTCATTCCTCCTTTTTGTATATTTTTTAGCTTGAAGCATTTTAATAGGCCAACCATATCCTGTTGTAGGAGACAACCAGGCTAATACTGAGGGAGGGGTCAAGCACATCATCAGTCTCGAATCCCTTCATGCACGAAGAGATTTAAGTCCAGCCCACCTTGAATTCCACTGACTCTTATCTGCCACCAATTTGCTTTGATTGTTAGTAGTTCAGATTCTTGTAGAGAATTAGCATGCAATAAATCTGTAGTCATTTCAACCACCTTGTTTGCTGTTCCTGATATCTGTTAGTCTTATATAAGCTTTGTGCTACTTTTTTTTTTAAATCTTCAATTCCTCCAAAGCTCAGAAGATTTGTATTCTGGTTGTAGGGTAGATAAGAAGCAATATGGATGCCTTCAGCTTAAAGCATAATTTTGCCCTCTGTATCTAGCTCTCCAAAAAACCATTGTACAGTAGTTGAGTGCTGAACAATTTGCTGCTATTGTAATACTACCAGCCACATATTTGAACCATTCGGAAAAAATGAAAAGGCATATCATGGACCAAAGGCAACTAAAACATTATTCCTTTTGCATGTGACCCGACTTGATTCTGACAGTCCTATCATAAAAGGATTCATTAAAGTGTTTCCATGCCAGGAAGTTTTAAACTAAAAACCTGCCTTCCAAAAATACCTACAAAAAGTCTGCAAGATACGCATATCCAAACCAGGCAAGAGTAATACCTCTATATAATTGAGCAATTTTTATTAGGTTTTGGCGCATGGGGGAGTGGAGCCCCAGAATCAGTTCAGTACACTTATTAAAGTAAGAGATAAATGATCAATAGGTTTATTAGGATTGAGGTATCATCTGTTGATCATTGTTCTTTAGAATCGAAGGCTGAAAAGGGTAGATTATTAATTATGTGTCACTAATAAATATGCATTAAAAGGTTAGAAAGGAATATTCTTATCCCATCTGGCAATTGTATGAATGCAGTGCATTTTTTCTTTTATTTTTTATAGATGTTTCCTATATTGGTATACAGATTTCCTTTTATGGAACACACACAGACAGACACAGACACACACACACAATCCACCCCACTACCACCACCAAAACACGGGTATGTTTTTCTGTATGCTGCTTTTCCCTTTTTTGAAAGATGTAGAAAGAAGTAGGGAAGACTTCACTTTGTTGAAAGACAATTCTAATCAATTTCTCGTTAACCAGATGTTTATCGGTAGGGGTTTTTCATTGCCTATCAGTAGAAGGGTGTCAGCTCTCTCTCCCCCTCCCAAGTCTACAGCCTTTCATTTGCCAGGAGTGAATTTTCCCACAGATTTTTTTTAAAAAGCTGCTTTTTTTTTTCCTTTTTGGCTGTATTTTGTATTTAAACTGACTTACGTACAATTGGTCTTGCCTCTTGCTATCATCGTGACTTCCAGTGGCATTGCATTCATTTAAAAGAGTCCTGGGACACGCATGTAAAATGAATATTTCTAGGAATCTAGGTAGGAATTAAAAAGCAGAGGCTGGGGAAAGAGATCAATCCTTTACATTTTGTTCAAAAGGCCTTCATCTTTAAACAAGAGTAATGATAGTGATTAGTTAACAGTAGCACAGAAAACCTGCATTTAAAATTAACTTGACAGGGCATTTTGGTGTCACCCTGACTGATGTGTACACAGTCCGTTCTTTTAAAATTCAAGGGAGCTTATTTGAATTGTAAATTGGCAGTGCATTCATGTCCAAGTCTTATTGTGTAGTAGTGTGACAAATTACAAATGGAATATTGGCTGAGTTTCCATCTCTAGAATTCTTCCTTTCCATTCACTTCACTTCTCTCCCTCCTCCCCCCCCCCTCTCTCTTTTCTCTTTTTTTCATTTTCTTCTCCTGTCTCCTCTTTTTCTGGCCTTCTGCAGCTCTTATCATTAGTCTGTCTTGCAGCAATATTATATTGTAGAAAACAGTCTGAACACGAAAAGTATGTTAAGTCTTAATGTTGGCTTTAGGATAACTTTATATGGTTTCCTTAACCCATTACTTTTCTTTTCTGGTTATAGTTCAGTATAGTTGATACTGGTTTTATATCATCCCATTTATGAATTTGAGATCCTTGTAGTGCTTGGCTGGACAACTTGTTTATACTAAGTGTGAGTTCATCATATTTTGTATGAAAAGAAACTCCTTTAAGAACATGTACAGAAATTGACAGTTAAAAAAGGAAAAAAAAGTATAGAGCAGTCATTTATGAATTAGCTTAATGGGAAATATGTCATGGTAACTAAAAACTTACATTTTTGATCGAATATATTTAACTTATAAACATTACTAAAGATATGAAAAGGTATGAAAATATTAGATTTTAAGCTGGCACGTTTTCCCAACCTACAACACACTAACATGCAATAATGTTATGCATGTAAATCTTTTTTTAAAAAATCCTACTGAAGTTGTAAACTATTATGAAGACACAACAGTGGAAGATGAAATTATTAAAACAATGTAATATGCTAATATGCTTAACTCATCCTAAATATTTTTTTTTTAATTTTACACCGTAGCAACTATGAGAAATTTATTAAAGCACATTTTAATTTTGAGCTTAGGGTTAACTGCTCTCAAAGAAGAACAAGAGCATGTGAAGTTCTTCTTTCTTTTACTGTTGTAGAATGAAACAGGTTAGAAGTTGCACTGTCTTAATAAGGGAGGGGAAAAGTCTCAACATATGATAGATATGGAACTATTACCTATAGAGCCCAGAAAAACAATTATCCAGGATCTGAATGTTTTCAAGGGTACCTTATAGAGTACATTATGCTCTTCTAAACAAAAAAAGAACTAAGATATAGATCATTATGACTTGATTTGTTTGAACAATGCCAATAAGCCCTGAAATGAAGGCAAATCTATTTGAAAGGACTGTATTCATCCACTCCATTCCAGATTTCTTCAGTGAACCAGTGGATTTGGAGGAAACGGGGAGAGAACCATTAATGAAGGAGCAGCTATGGTTGGTTTTCAGGGCTGGGTAGCCCTTTAAATTGGGTTGTATAAAGAGTTTTGGCCCTCCCATGAGTGTACTGCTTCATTGCTGTTCTTTAAAGCAGCCCTTTCCCCTTGTCTCCTTTTGTGTTGGGATTTTTAAAACATCTGCGTCTTTTTCCTCATGCTTACAGGGAAATCTTAAAAAGGGGGTTGCCTTAATGAACTATAGAGAGGTGTTATGCCCCCACAAACTTTGAAACACTGCTTTTAAATAACTTTGGAGTAATAAACCCTACTGAAGCATCTAGAACTTTGTAATGAGTTGTAATACAGCTTTTTGGAATACAATTCTTTTGTTCCAGAATGGCTACCTGATGTTCAGAGTTAGATCCTAAGTACCAGATGGAAGTTCTCCCATTAGTATGTAACCTGTAGTATTTCTAATGTCAGATGTATGCCTCTTCACCCCTGATTAACCCCATTCTCAATTATGCTAGTTTCCTTGTCTGCACAGAAAGATATTAAAACATTAGTGATAAAATAAAGCGAATATACATGAATGGATGAGATGTGCATGGATTGCTATGGCAGACATGAGAGATGAAAACTTTGCTTCTTTGTCGCCTTTGTCATTGTCTTCTTCTTTGGTAAAGCTCTTTAGTTTCCATACAAGGCAGAAGCTCTCTGTGCTAACTTTGAAGTGAGCTAGACACATTTTTGGATGCTGTTATTACACTTTTATCATACAGTTCTCACAAACTGGAAAAAGTTGGCTTCACTCTCGCCCTTACTTTGTGAAATGGCCTATCACTTCCATGACAGTTTTCTCTGCTTGAATATGCCCTCCTGTGGTGAGAGTTGGCATCGGTCCTGCAGTAGCTAACTTGCATACGCACAAATACATGTCATACAAAGCAACAATCCTTTCTCCACACTATGCAGTAGCAATAGTCATAATTAATCAAAGTCTACTTTGGTTTGAAGGGTGAAATCAGCTCTATCTTGAACAGTGAGCACATGGATTCAAAGGACAGCAAAGGTTCTGATTGCTATCGTCTTCCTCTGGCTCCTGATATCACCTCTCTTCACTCTATCCATCTTAACACCAGACATTTCCTGCTAGAGTGTAAATTAACAAATTTATGCTAACTCACTGGGGTTTTGCAGAGTGAATCACAAAGGAAATATGCTTCAGCTATTTTAAGATTCCCTTTGTTGTATATGCGTATTTTGCAGTTGCTCAGCATATGTAATACTTTCCCCATTTTACAAGGGTTATTTGCACTTTCATGTATGCACACATTCACAGAAATATGAAACTAAAGATTCTGAGTTTACAAGTTTCCACACCAGCACTCATGTTTAAAGCAGCAAAGAAATTTGACTTTTTGAACTGACATTGTTGATTGATCTTCCTGAAAGATACCAGATATAACTCTTCAGATGGGTTTGTTTCCAAACAAACTTTCCCTTCATATTTAGGTTGCTTGCACATCAGGATTGATGGCAGATTTCAGAATCACAGTTGTACATCTGTAATTTGACAAACAACGAAACATTTTTGCAGCATAGAAGAACAAAAGTAGTGCTCGGTTGATTGAAATGATGCTTTAATCTTTGAGACTTTAAGATCAAGTAGACATAATTTCAGTCTTAATAAGCTTCATTTAGTTGGCATTGCTGCCATGGTACTGACTGCTTTTCTGGACTCTGGGTGGTATTAAAAATATATTTAAAAGAAAAGAAAATTGGTAAACCAACAGCTTGCAGCAAGGAAGAACTCCAAACCAATAACCTCACAAACAGCCTTGTTATATTTGGGCAGTATTACATCTTCAGGATTCATCCAAGCATTTAAGATTAAGGGTATCACTTAACTAACGTTGTATTAATGCACAGATAAAAGGAATGAGGTTAATAATATAAATAAAATCTATATTTGAAAAAGAGAGCAATTGCTTTCGGTAAACGGAATAGCATAGTGATAGTCTTACGTAAACCATGGTAAAAGAACTAAAAGACAGAATCAGAAAAAGTTATTTTATGGAGGGTCATGATTTTATATACTACAGTAGTAGTTTTCTTTTTGAAAGGTTCCAGCATTAGAATACTTTACATGTCAAAATTCATAACGTTGTCGTTTGTATATTATAACCAGAAGCGATGACAGTCTTCTAATACAGCCCGAAAATATTCCGAGTCCAAACCAAAGAACTCTTAATCAGTCAAAGAAATAGCTGTGTAGCAGCCAACAGGAATTATTATAATTCTTTGAAGCAGTTCTGTGTACTTTGTGGCATGTGTATTCGAAGCCAGTTGGCTTCTTTAAATGTTCTTTTATCATTATCACTGCTTCTGTTATGGCACCCTTAGATTCATCTCTCTTTTATGACTTGATAGTTGTGCCTTGCGCTCAGGGGGGGATGCTGTGGGGGATTCAGAAAACGCTTCCACCAACATGCACATACCTAAAATATTACTGTTTTGTCTAGTGATGGTTTTGATTCAAGTACTGTCTATGTGACAACTGCCAGCATGGTGCCCAGAAGCAAGAAGTTAGATCACACAGCTTCCTTGTATTCACTAGGCTGCCCATCTTATATAACCTTTTTTTAAAAAAAGAGGTTATTGTGCTATAAAGCAAAACCCTAACACCATACTCTTTTTTCTAGCAGAAAGCATTTCAATTTCCATACTACTGAATTAGGATACACTGTCCTACACATGGTAGCTTTTGGGCAACCCCAGTAAGATATCCGCGGGCAAACATTGTACATATATCATGTGTTTTCCAAAGTTTAAGTGTGTATCTCAGTCCCAAAGATTTGCTTACCCCTGTTCTGGATTATCCTTTCATTTTCAGAATTGGCTTTGAAATAACTTTGGAAATGTCAGAAGGAAAGGAGTCTAATTCAATTCCCTGAGGAAAGTTATGGATAGTATGCCACTTTGCATAGGTCTTTCTTGTAGAAATTTTTCAATCAACCATGGTAAGAAAGTTGGCCTCAAGCTGCTATAGATCTTCATCAATATTGTCCCTTTCCAAAAAACAATAACATATGTTTTTTTAAAGAAATATACATCAGAAAGTTATGTCCCTTTAAAATGTGACTTTTGGGTACAGCTTTTTAATTTTAATTATTATCAAAAAGGATGTTGATTACTGTTCAACAGTACGTTTCACAGTTGTTACTTTTATTGGTATTGTTGCCTAGTCATGTTCTGTCAAAATTCAGGCATGAGTTGTATATAATATAGTAAATAAATTAATAAAATCCTAACATAGAATACTCCCCGCTTCCCCAGTGAATAAGTACGTTTAAAAATATATATCTTACCTATTTAAAATAAAATACATGTCCAGTTATTCATTAGAAATCAAACAAAATAAAATAAAATAAATTCTGAAAATAAGAAGAAATGTGGCACTGTAAGTCTATATTCACTCTCATAAATCAGAACTTAAGTAATCATGAGTGACATATTACAATTAATATTTTTGCTGCAACCGTGAAATTATTAAAGCAAGAGAATACAGAATTTCATGCTTCGATTTTGCCAAAGCTGCTGCAAAGATTTTTCAGTATGTTTTTCTACTGAAGAGGGAGACAAAATAACATAGAAATATTGGATGACAAAACAGGCTAATTCTAGTAAGGATTAAGCATTGATTTTAAACAAGTCGAAAAGAAATAAACAGCTAGGTTGGTAATGAAGTGTTTCTTTTGTAAATGAGAGCTGTTTTCACCCATTACTGGACTATTTGTCTTTGTCTGAAGCCTTTTGAAAAGCTGGTGCACATCATGAAAAGTTTAACTTGTCAAGTTTATATTTCAAGGTAGATTCTGGGATATCAAACGCTGCAAGTGATAATTGCCAGCACCTGGAAATCATTTGAACCTGGGGGTTAAACAAAGCATTTCCTTTTTTTACCCATAGTAAAATTCAGCCTTTTGATCAGTATAGGAGCATGTAAGCATAGCTTTGAGATTCTACACTGTATCTTCTCTAGTGTTAAATGTAGCATCAAATGGTAAGTTTTAGATTTAAAAGGTCTTTGCTTTTTTGATTGTATGCTTTTAAAGAGGAAGGTGAGAAAAATGGTGGATTGTATGCTGTACCCCAAAGGCAGAAGACAGGTTTTCATGGTCTCTTTTTCCAGGCTTTGGGGTTGTTGTTTTTTTCTGAACCGCTCTCCATCTCAGAAATCAGAAAGCAAAATCAGCAATGCTAGTTCCAAAAGACTGAACAAATTCTCTCCTCCAAGTTCTGCTGCAGCAGATTTGCACCCATAATATTTGCTCAATGAGATGAGAAACTACCTCCGCCATTCACATTTTTCTCCCCCTGATAGATGTTTAATTCATATTTTAACTCCTGTGCAATTCTGTAGACACCTAAGTCATCCGAAAGCAGAGAAATGTAAGATTATTTATGTAAGAGGCATAAATAAGGCTACACAGTCGGCTGCCTTTTCTGGAAGATAGCATATGTGATTGAAGCAGGGAATTTATATCTTTGAACGTTCTCCTTGTAAAAAGTTATCTGCGTGTACAAACATAGCATATGAAAGAGAGGATTGTACCAAACCTATTTTCAAATCTGTTTGCCTTTCACTGTACCGAAGTAAAATTTTAAAATATATAGAATTACATCTCACCACCCTTTTCTTTACAGTGCTTAAGAAAAGACAAATATGTGGATCCTTGTCCATAATTTTCAAATATCTGTAGTTGCATTTAAATGGGACTCTACTGTCCCATTTTAAAATCAACCAGGTATATTTTGAAATTATGAATAAGAATCTGCATATTTCTCTTTTAATACATAACACAGAGAATTTATAGCAAAATGCAAATTTTGTGATACACATGTAAAGGGACATTTTTATGGATCTGAGATAATTAATTCTTCAGAAACCCCTAACTGCCCAGTTCTGATTTTGTTTTGTTTTTCCCGCTTTGGCATTCTAAAAAATCTGGGAAGCACTATGTATGATATAGCTCCTATTTGCTCTTTGGAATAGCATTTCTTTCACACAACTTGGTCACCAGGGCTTCCGAATTCCTGGGCTTGACTTTGAATTTGATCCAGTCTTGCCTATTCCAGGATTTCTCAACCTTGGCAACTTTATGGTAGGTGGCTTTCAACTCCTAGAGTCACCCAATCATCATGCTTTAAGATGTGTGGATTTAAAGCACTTGAGGAATTCTGGAAGTTGAAGGCCACCTGTTTTAGAGTTGCCGGGTTTAAAAAAAAAAATCTGGTTTTCCCCAATCAACGCAATCTCAAAGATTAGCCTGAACTGGTAAAGGTTCCCCTTACACATATGTGCTTGTCGTTCACGACTCTAGGGGGTGGTACTCATCTCCGTTTTAAAGCTGAAAAGCCAGTGCTCTCCAAAGATGTCTCCGTGGTCATGTGGTAGCATGACTAAGCACCGAATGTCCAGAGAACGCTGTTACCTTCCCACCAAAGGTGGTTTCTATTTTTCTACTTGCATTTTTACATGCTTTCGAACTGTTAGGTTTGCAGAAGTTGGGACAAGTAATGGGAGCTCACTCCATTATGCGGCGCTATGGATTCGAACCGCTGAACTGCCAACCTTCTGATCAACAAGCTCAGCATCTTAGCCACTGAGCCACAACGTCCCAGCCTAAATTGAGCACCACCCAGATAGAGAGACAATCAATCAATCAATCAATACTGTAAGTCCATGCCAGCTTTATAGTCCCAAAACTATATATGGAATAAGCTGGAAGTCTTGTAGGTTTCTAGCTGACTGAAACATAAAGTTTGAAATACTGTCAAATGTGATGTCTAAATATTACCAAGGTGTTTACTGTTCCTCTGACCTCCGGAGAAGAAAAAGGAGTTGGGGCACAGATTCAACAATAATGGAATATGTGTAATAATTTATCTTAAAAAGCCTTATTAAACAAGCAATGACACTTAGGAAAACCTAGAAGAAAAGAAGATCAAATAAATATGTGAAATAACAATGGAATCTATAGGTTAGAGCATAATCTAAGTATATCCCTATTGATCTTGGAGTAAATGCATATTGTAGTTGGTAATACTTTTTTATCTTTCTGTCTCTTGTTTAAATTTTCTAAAAGAAAGACATAAGAATAGAGAATATGACAATGTTGCTTAAGAATTATCCCCACATAGGACCATTAAATTAATTGGATAATGCTTTTTTTTAAAGCTTACTTCACAAACTATATAATAGGGAAAATTAAACTATAAACAGGCATAAGATTAATTTAGACTTCCTTTAAAGAAAAAAAATCCAAATAAACAAACCTTCACTTAGATAAATAGAGTATAGATGAAATGTGCATTTAATAGAATGATGTGAATTAGAAGAACTGACAAGAGGATAAACAATTTTAATGAGTATATTCTACAAATGTTAATAAATTGGCAAAAGAATTAGATTGAAGAACTGTGTAAATATTCATTCACTTTTTAATAGATGTTTTTAAAAGATATTACAATTAATCTTTTTTTCCCCTTGCAATAGCGCCAGAACATCTTAATTATCACTTGCTCCAGAAGCAAGATGAGAAAAAGATTGATGACCAATGTGGTAGAAAAATATATCCTTTCCCAATTCTCACTCTATCTTGATTCAGAAAGCATACATAGCCACTGTCTCTGCCAAGTGCTTCCTCAACCTGAGAAATCTGAGTCTCCTTTCATTCCCCTTCAACCCCAGTGACTGGCAATCAAGTATGTCAACAACAGTTTGCTATTTGGGAATACCTTAGAAGACTACTTCAGTGTCTAAGATCAAGCAATTCCTAGAGATTTGGGTTTCAGGTCCCCTTAATTAATGACAGGTCTGTATGCAGTTGGACCAGAGGTGAAATTCAGCAGGTTCTGACAGGTTCTGGAGAACCAGCAGCGGAAATTTTGAGTAGTTCAGAGAACCTGCAAATACCATCTCTGGCTGGCCCCAACGTGAGGTGGGAATGGGGATTTTGCATTATCCTTCCCCTGGAGTGGGGTGACAATGGAAATGTTGCAGTATCCTTCTCCTGCCACGCCCATTCAACCAGTAGTAAAAAAAAAATCTAAATTTGCTTCCAAACATATACATCATATTGTACATAAATCTGGGTCTACTTTTTCCCACATTTTGTCTAACTGTTGTTTTTTTCTTTATCATTTTTTTTTAAAATCACACACACACACACACACACACACACACATATATACACACACACACACACACACACACACACTTACTTTGTCCTACGCACAATGAGGATTTAAGCAGAATAGATAAGATTGTGCGGACTATGATTTATTCATGAACACTATATTCTCATCCCTGGGATCTGTGCTTATCCAAGAACAGAGATCAGCTGAAAAGAACAGTCTGAAATGAGAATGAAAGAAACCTAGGTGAAGATTACAAACACAGATCAATTTGGATTAGTGGTTCATTTTAAATTCTGGAGACCACAATAGCATCAGTCCAGAACAGCAGAATTTCTTATATGTGTTCTGTTGTTGTTATGGTCAGAGCATTTAACTTCTTGTTTGACTCCTTAGGACGATTTTTTTTTATGTTTGTTACTTTATAAACCATTGAAGACTCTAGTAAAATGTTTTGGGATGAATTAACTGCCACTTTTTAAAAATCAATTTAGCTGTTACCATAGCCAGAGCATAATACAATACAACAATGTTAGACATTGTTGTTCCCTTTCCAAATATTCTTCCACATCTTCAAATCCTATGACATTTGCTTTTAATTTTGTTTATCAAATTATAGGAAGGGTTTTTAAAATGTTCTGAAGAACCACATGGTGTAGCAGATTTCCCAGCTCCATCAACTTTTTTATTTTTTAAAAGACATTTTGCTGGGGGAAGGGGGGGAAAAATAAGACAGCAGCCATGGATGTGATTGAAATTAGGATCTTGCTCTTATTTTATGATGTGAAGCATGTGTGGCCAAGGTTTTCATCTCTAGTTGCTATTTACCCCATGCAAAGAATTTTGAAATGAAAGTAATCTTCCAAATTAAAATAGAATGTGAAAGCTCTTGGTTAAAATCGCAACTGGAAAGATACTGACTTTAAGCATTTAAAATAAACCCTTTACCCCCCCCCCCAAAAAAAAATTGTAAGATTTGAAAGAGTGTGTGTGTGTCTGTAGCAAGACATTTGTTAAGTGAATTTTGCTCCACTTTACAACCTTTCTTGCCACATTGCTTAAGTGAATCACTGCAGTTAAGTTAATAACACGGGTGAATCTGGTTTTCCCATTGACTTTGCTTGTCAGAAGGTTGCAAAAAGTGATCACCTGGACACTGCAGCCATCATAAATATGAGCCACTTGCTAAGTATCTGAATTTTGAGTATGTGACCAAGGGGTATGCTGCAATCGTCGTAAGTTTTCAAAGCGGAGATAAGTCATTTTTTTTTTCACTGTCATTGTAATTTCGAACGTTCGCCAAATGAATTGTTGTAAGTTGAGGATTACCTGCATATAGGGTCAATATAGTAAAAATAAATCGAAGCTAAAATAGAAAAAAAAAATTAGAAGATGCAGAAAAAGAGTAAAAGTAAAATAAAAGAATAAAAGTAGAAGAGTGTAATGGATTGTGTGGGTTAAAGAAAGAGGAAAAGAGATGTTGCCTAGGAATCAATCAGACAAGAGAGGCAGGAATCAGGGATGAAATGCTACCGGTTCGGACTGGTTCGCCCTAACCGATAGTAAAAAAAAATGCTACCGGTTTAAGTGAACCGGTTTTTCCAACGATCAGCTGTGAAGCTTGATTTATATTAGCTAACGAATCCCCCCCCCCCCCGGCTGTTCGCTTACCTTTGCATATGCGCTCACATTGCTACCAAACCAGTAGCAAAGGTAAGTGGATTTTAGCCCTGGCAGGAATCCCTATTAGCTTAATGATAAAGAAACATAGGACCCGCCCTAATAAATCAAAAGGTTAAAAGTGACCGTGGGACAGTTGTACTTTCAGACTTACAAGATTATTTTAATGTAGCCTTACAATAAAGTAGGAGTAGATCATCTAATCCCGTTTCCTGTCTGGTCTATCTGATAGGGCTGAAAGAGAAAAAAAAAAGTCAAGAAAGACAGTACTAAAAAAGTAGCTCTCAACCTTCATTGCAGCAAGCACGAGCTAATATATTAACTTTTCACCCTCTTTTAAAGTTACAAGTAAAACACTTCTCCCTATAGTCTAACTTTTGTCTATACGCAATCCAGAATTCATCAAATTTTCAATCCTAGTTCAGCCCAAAGTCCATTAATAGTTGCCAGAAATACAAAACAAACAAATAATTTGTTCCAGAGGAAATAATCCAATCTCTTTGTTTTTACTTTTCACAATCTTAACCTTTTAATCTTTCCAGTAGTATCACAGGATTTGATCTCTCACTGTTCTTTGGCGTTCAAGAGAAGTATTCAAAGACTTTTCCAGACTACTTTGTAAATCCCATAAAAGAGGCGCCCCTCAGAACATTGAAGCTGAGTTATTACTTGAAGAAGACGCCAACAATATGGATCACTAACTCAATATCAATCCTATGATGATGAAAACTCTGCTCGATGCCATTTTCATTATTGTTATCATTTACTGAATGTTGGATCTGCCATTAAGGCAGAACAGGATCAGTGGTGGGTTCCTAGCAGTTCGGACCGGTTCAGCCGAACCGGTAGCAGTTTGGCGGCCTGGGTCGCTGGAATCAGCAGCAACTCAGGCCTGCCGGGCCCCCAAACCAGTTCTCCGGGCAGCGCCATAGGTGCCACCATCTTGTTCTTTGCTTCTGTGCATGCACAGAACTATTTTTACTCTACTGTGCATGCCCACGCAGCACGCATCAAGCATGCGCACCCACAAGCAAGCTGGCAGTAGTGACTGTTGAAACCCATCCCCCAACAGGATGGTTGCATTGTGCAGCAGATTTGAGTTGCTTTGCTTCTGGATAAGGTGAAAAGAAGTCAAAGGATTTTCTGCCTGTTGCGCCAGAATAACCTCGCTGAGCTTAGCCTTATGTATCTTGACTTGGAGAGTGGGGGCGGGAAGTGCTGTTGTGCCTGAAGCAATACAAACACTCAAGCCAGACTCCCATTATCTTAAGAATTTGATATAGTGTGCGTGTATGAGCTGACCTACTTTTTTTTTTTTTTTTAAGATCTAGAGTTTTCAGTCTAATGATCCTCTAAGTAACTTTTCCTCCACATTTTTCCTAAGTGGCTATTTAAGAATATTTATAACAATAAATATAACACAATATGAATAATAATTCCATGTAACTTTATCAAATTTGGCTGAAGAGTTCAGGTTCATTGTATAAAGCAAGAAGATAACTTCAAAAGCAAGGAGTTGGTTGTAGTGAGGGAAAAAGCAGTCAACTAAGAGAACCTAAAGATCAAAGGCAAAATATCTGATTTTAATGATGCAGAACATATGGTTTGCCAAACTCTTTGGATTAAAGCAAATAACTAATGTATTCAAAGGGAACTGAGCCCTTTGTTTGGACCCCAAAGTAGAGTGTCAAAGAACAAGAGGCAAATGTTTTAATTTGTGTTTTACTGGGTGGGGGAGCTGGATATGTAGTCCACATGGAAAAAAAAATAGTTAAAGAAAGAAATGTAATGCAGTCTTGTTCTGGAATAAACTGACAATGAAAAACTAGTGCAATTTTCGTAACAAATTTTCTATTCAAATAATTGCAAAAAAGAGAGAGTCGGTGATGGTTTCTGGTATTAAGAGTGACAGATTTATTTCAACCACCTACATTCCTGAGATATCTGTATTAACTTTGATGTACGTCATCATCTTCATTATCATTTTAACTGATGAAAAGAGGTATAATTAAATAGGATTAGCAGTGTCAGGCTTTATGTGTGTGTGGATGTATGAGTGTGTGTGCTTAAGATGGAGGTGTGTGGCATGTAAAGAAGAGCTATGCAAAGTAATGTTTGAGGAAAAGAAAGGTACTTCCATGTTTAAGGTTAATGGGTAAAAATACATTTAAAAAAATAACTTTACGTGATTTTTTTTTATTAAAATAGCATTTCCTATTGTCTCAAAGCCTGGGTTCAATGGATTTGCATTATTTTCTCTTGATTTAGGATTGAGTGATTGCATTTGCAATTTGCAAATCTGCTTTTCTATAATTTGCTTAACTCTGACACGACTGTGTGGACTCAGCTACAAATCACCTCTTAAGTAGCCTTGAGAGGCATAAATCTGGGATTGGATTTATAGTTGGGATTGCTTCCTTGGGAGTTAACCATTCGGATTTGTTCCACTTGACCATGAAGACCATTTGTCTCCTCAACCAGACTTGTTCAGTCTGACTTTATGCTCCAGATGCCTAGAATATTCTTCACAGCAGCTTTGGGGATGATCTGTTACTCATCTTTTCCCAGTGAGCTACATGTTGCTGGACAGCTATAGGAGGATGTAATAAAGGCTGACCTTATTGTCATGAAGTCATCCCTGTTACGGACTCTTAGACCATATTCTGGTGGATTCACTCTTTATCTGCCTCCAATTAGGCTCTAATTGTCTTTTCTGGCATTTCATTTTGCACAGTTTCTTCAATTGAGAGGCTACCACAGAGTAAAAGATTGCTAGCAGAAATTTGTCCTATGCCCATTTCAGGTAGTGACCCAAGCATCAGTCAAACTGACCACCAGATCCTCAGGGAAAACGAAAAGCTCCTTCTGAAATCTATTCCAATCTATTAGAAGTCAACTGGGGCAGATCCTCTTGGGTTGTGGTTAGTTAGTTAGTTAGTTAGTTAGTTAGTTAGTTAGTTAGTTAGTTTACTTTACTGTCATTGCAACTCATACAATGAAATTAAATGCCGTCTTCAGTATATAAATACAACACAAACATAATACAATACAATACAATAGTAGAGTTGGAAGGGACCTTGGAGGTCTTCTAGTCCAACCCCCTGCCTAGGCAGGAAACCCTATACCATTCCAGACAAATGGCTATCCAACATCTTCTTAAAGACTTCCAGTGTTGGGGCATTCACAACTTCTGGAGGCAAGCTGTTCCACTGATTAATTATTCTAACTGTCAGGAAGTTTCTCCTCAGTTCTAAGTTGCTTCTCTCCTTGATTAGTTTCCACCCATTGCTTCTTGTTCTGTCCACAGGTGCCTTGGAGAATAGCTTGACTCCCTCTTCTTTGTGGCAACCCCTGAGATATTGGAACACTGCTATCATGTCTCCCCTAGTCCTTCTTTCTCTTAAGCTAGACATACCTAGTTCCTGCAACCGTTCTTCATAAGTTTTAGTCTCCAGTCCCCTAATCATCTTTGTTGCTCTTCTCTGCACTCTTTCTAGAGTCTCCACATCTTTTTTACATCGTGGCGACCAGAACTGAATGCAGTATTCCAAGTGTGGCCTTACCAAGGCATTATAAAGTGGTATTAACACTTCACGTGATCTTGATTCTATCCCTCTGTTGATGCAGCCTAGAACTGTGTTGGCTTTTTTGGCAGCTGCTGCACACTGCTGGCTCATATTTAAATGGTTGTCTACTAGAACTCCACTAGGGAACATGCATCCCTCACATCGTATAAATTTGAATTTCAAACCCCTGATATTGCATTAATATTGCACTATACAGTAGAATTCTATATACCGTATTTATCGGCGTATAACACGCACTTTTCCCCCCGAAAAATAGGGGGCAAATGATGTATGCGTGTTATACGCCGATATACGCCAGGCGATATACGCCAGGTGCACAGAAAAGGATCACGGAGCGCTTCGCCCCAAAAGCAGCTGCTTTTCTGTGCGCCTGGCGTTTAAAACATCCGGCTATCTATCTAAACGCCAGGCGCACAGAAAAGGATCGCGGAGCGCTTCGCCCCAACAGCAGCCGTTTAGATAGATAGCCGGATGTTTTAAACGCCAGGCGCACAGAAAAGCAGCTGCTGTTGGGGCGAAGTGCTCCGCGATCCTTTTCTGTGCGCCTGGCGTTTAGATAGATAGCCGGATGTTTTAAACGCCAGGCGCACAGAAAAGCAGCTGCTGTTGGGGCGAAGTGCTCCGCGATCCTTTTCTGTGCGCCTGGCGTTTAGATAGATAGCCGGATGTTTTAAACGCCAGGCGCACAGAAAAGCAGCTGCTTTTGGGGCGAAGTGCTCCGCGATCCTTTTCTGTGCGCCTGGCGTTTAGATAGATAGCCGGATGTTTTAAACGCCAGGCGCACAGAAAAGGATCACGGAGCGCTTCGCCCCAAAAGCAGCTGCTTTTCTGTGCACCTGGTGTTTTAAACATCCGGCTATCTATCTAAACACCAGGCGCACAGAAAAGGATCACGGAGCGCTACTCAGCGGGGTGTGGGCGAGAGGAGGAGAGAATGGATGAGCCGTCTCTCCTCTCCCCGGACTCCCGACTAAAAGTTAATAAAAAAAAGGAAGGAGGGAAGGATGGAACTGGAAGGGAGGCAGGGAAGGAGGGAGGGAGAAAGGAAGGATAGGAGGATAGGGAAAGAGGAAAGAAGGCAGGCAGGCAGAAGGGAGGGAGGTGCAAGGAAGGAAGGAAGCATAGATAAGCAGGAGGGAAAGAAGGCAGGCAGGCAGGAGGAAAGAGGAAGGAGGGAACTGGAAGGGAGGCAGGAAGGAAGGGAAGGAGGAAGGGAGGGTGGAAGATAGTAGCAGTGAAAGCAGCAGTGTTCATAGTTGCTTTTACTGTCCTTTTACATTATTTACCTTATAAGTGGTAATAATATTAATAAAAAAAAAGTTCTGAGCTACCCTTATTTTGCTTCAAAGTTCTTTATTTGAAATTTAAATTTTTTTTCCTGAAATTTCCCTCTTAAAATGAAGGTGCGTGTTATACGCCTGTGCGTGTTATACGCCGATAAATACGGTAGTTATTGCTCTGGGATAGAAGCTGTTTTTCAGCCTATTTCTCCTTGTTTTTATTATTCTGTACTGTCTGCCAGATGACAATAGTTCAAAAAAAAAAAAAGGGTGCCCAGGATAAGATGGGTCTTTAAGAATGTTTTGAACTTTCTTAAGGAATCGGGAGCTGTAAAGCTCTTTCAAAGAGGGGAGAGGGCAACCAGTGATCCTCTGGGCAAATGATGTTAAACTTCTGGAGCACTCTCCTATCTGCCACTGTGCAATTGGCAAACCATAGACAGGTGCAGTAAGTTAAAATGCTCTCTATGATGCAGTGGTAGAAAGTCACCAGCAGTTTTTCATTCAGTTGTTGTTTCCTGAGAAGTCTCAGGTAGTATAATCTCTGCTAGGGTCTTTTGACCAGTGCTGCAATGTGAGCGCCCCAAGTCAGGTCCTCTTTTATGATAACACCCAGAAACTTAAAACTGACTACTTGCTCTACTCGGTCTCCATTGATAAGCAAGGACTGGATGTCAAGGTGTCCTTGGTGTTAAGGACCAAGTTTTTTTCTCCACACCACAAAAGTATATGTGCGTGTGTCTGTGTGTGTAAGCACTGATACAAGCAATTTTCTGTGCTAGTTTTGCTTGGTTGGCTGCCAAAACCCCAATTAGCAAGCTATACATCTGCCATACCCAGAAATAAATGGACTCTTGCAGTTTCACAATTAATAGAGAATAAGCCTTTGAAAGAGTTGTTTCAAACTTGGGCTAACTGCAGGAGTTCTTGGTCAAACAGGTCAGGCAGAGATCAAGGCCAGTAAACAAACAACCAGGTGATGAATAGAGAGAAGAAGGCAGAGACAAGATGAGACAAATCCAGGCAAAACAGTATATGTGCAGGTCAGGGCAGAGTTTTGAAGAATTTTTTCAGCCCTCTTCCCAGGGAGTGAGCTCAGTACATCGACCACTGAGCTTGTACCCAGTTCAGAGTGAGATGCATCACACAGGTACGGAAGAGTCTGCTCTTTGTAAGCATTTCTATGCTTTTTGGCTAGCCGCTCAAATTTATGAAGTTCAGTTGTTTGCTTCCGAACCTTCATGAAGCAAACTTGGTCAAGGATTAAGGAACAGAACTTCTGCATCTGAGAGATTGTCAACCTCTCACGTTGAGTTAATGGGCCATGATGGAATCTCCACCAGCAGGACTGCTGCTAACAGAGTTCTGCCTCTACATCATCCAGTCTACATATGCAGAATTTTCTTTCAGCAGGGTCAAAAAAGGCAAGCTAAAAAGCAGATTTTGGCGAAGAACTGATAAAGCAGTCTCTGCTATTAGATCATGTTACAATTGAACCAAAAGCTGAATTTAACATGTGACTCCCAGTATGTGTTGGACCTTCATTGACTGGGTCAGTTCCATTATCACCATGAACTCCTGAGTACCCAATAGATTTCCCAAGACATATCTGCCAGTCTAGTGATGGAATCTAGTAGTTCAGAGAAGGACATCACTCTATAGCACAGAAGCTACTTGACTTTTTTTCTTTTAACAACCTTGTAATCCCTTGCATCGGGTTGGAGTCAGGGTGACTGAATGAAGCTGAGCATTTACTTGCCAGATTCTCTTCCTGCCACCTTTGCAAAGCTCACAGCAAATATTTTCTTGCACCCAGAGAGAGAAATATATCTAGGATGGGCTTCTGATTGTGAGGTGACAACTCCACATTGAGCACCATGTCACTCAATATTAGAGGTGTATACTGAGGTCCAGATGATAAGAGCTAACGTATTCTTCCAAAAATGGAACAACTGACTGAACTTCCTTCACTACTCATTAGTAATTGCAGTCAGGAACCAGGTGTCTGTCTTACTTTGGAATTGACCCAAGGAGTTGTTGGTAACCAAATGAAGCAACCAATAAAGTTCCAAGCCCTACAGATCCTCAAGCCTTGTTGCATCAGTCTCTATTTTGATTACCCAGCTGCCAAGCGGTAGCTGTTCACTCATGTTGGCTGTCACTGTCATTGCAGCTACCATAACCACATCAAACTGAGGGAAATGTAAGACTTTTTCCAATCCTTTCTGGTGGACACTCAACCTTCCCACTCATTCTTGTGTGTTTCCAACAATCAAGAATCTCAAAAAGCTAAACAAACAAAATGTCAACGCCAAACCTTAGCAAACACAGCAGTTCTTTATGATGCCATTTGGGGAGGAAAAGAAAAGGCAGAGTTTTGATGCAAGATAGTTTTTGCTATTTTGCTTTCTCCAGAAACGTGCTGGGAGGAAGTTCTTATCACTTTGATAACAACGAAAGAGATATATGGAAGTATTTTATTAATGTTCCTCTAACACATTTGTGGAGCACTGGTGCTTTTACTATTATCTAATTCTGTTAACAGAAGTAGATAAGGTTGCTCTGAGGTTGTGTATTAATTAATACATTCCATTCCAACTCTAATATGCATTGACCCATTTCAGCATTATTTTGTACAGATGCCATTCAAATTAAATAAAATCTTTATTTTGGTTGTAGACCAGATAGGGTAAAAGCAATATGTTAGACAGCCGTTACAGTAATGTCAAATCTATGAGATATGAAACTTTTAAATGTAGCATTAATAGCAGTGTGCTATAACTTAACAGTATGCTATAATTACAGTCAATATGGCTAATGACTATAAAAACTATGAAGTAAAATACAATATCAGATATAAAAGAAAATAGCTGAACAAAAATAGCAGTGATCTTCATCTTATCTAATGGCTATTGCTAGCTCTAAATTCTTGACTTCGCATACTGCCATATAAAACATGGAAACTTTCTGGACATTAATTAGAATTCAAGAGTAGTAAACAGGAACATGGGTTAAGTTTGACTTTGGTAGCCTAGCAATCTGGTGAATATATTTTGCAAAGAAAAGAACATGTTGAATGTCTATAAAATGAACAGTAAACAAGTTTGTGTATAGTAGCTTCTATTTTCCGTACTCACAAGAGCATGATAATTACAAGAATGAAGTTTTCTACAACTTCACTTAAAAAATAAAAATAAAGTAGGCAACGATGCATTACAAAGTATTAAGATAAATGACATCGTGACTTTTGGAACTTCTAACAGAATAAATTCTGCTGCAAATGATGCTATTATACATGCCATGCAAAGAAGCATAGATTCTCCACCTCTAATCTGAAGATTTGGGCAGCTTTGGTCTTCTTAGAAATATGTTTTGACTTCAAATCCAATTTCTTGTCAAAGTAAACTGTACTCTGAGAAATTGTGAAATTTATCATTTGATAAATCTCCTACCACTAGAATTTATCATGCTGTCGTGTTTGGTGCAAGGAGGCAGAACACAAATATCTAGGCATGCAATTTCCCATTGTGTTTTGCTCTGCTGTGAGGAAGAAGGTGTGGCGTGGTCTCTCCCAAATTAAAAGCCTCGGCATCATTCAACTTCAGAGCATTCTTGCTATGTGTGCTTTAAGCTAAACTGGCATAGAGGTTAAAGGGAAAACAAAGACGGAGATATAAAGATCAAAGAGAACTTCAATAGCTTGTCATCACTACCTTTGTTGTAGGGTAGCTGAAGAGAGATATTTGCTTGATCTTAGTTACTGCTGGCACGACAGGGCGGAGGCATTGTCTGTTTTCATTGACTGATGCTTACTTCATGGCAGTATTTACTTTATTGAAAATTTTAGATTTTCCTTGGATTTTGGTACCACTGAATTTTGTCTGCTCTGTTAATTGAGTGTTTTTTAAAAGTCCTTTATTTAGATGCTATTGCATTAAAAAGAAAGAAGAAAAAATAATTAACCTATAGTAGAGAACTACTGGTACTAGAGGACTTTCAAAGTAAAAGTAATCCGCGACTTACGATCACAATTAAGCCCAAAATTTCAGTTGCTGAGATATTTGTTAAGTGAGTTTTGCCCCATTTTATGGCCTTTCCTGCCACATTTGTTAAGTGAATCACTGCAGTTGTTAAGTTAGTAACACAGTTATTAAGTGAATCTGACTTCCCCATTGACTTTGCTTGTGAGAAGTTCTCAAAAATTGATTACATGACCTTGGGGACACTACAACTATGATAAATATGAGTCAGTTGCTAAAAGTACCATTATAACTTCGAACAGTCACTAAAATGGTTGTAATCTACATTTTTATGCTTTTAAAACAGAACAATAACTGGCTTATCATTCATTAGTAACCAAAGTATAAATGTTGGAAGAAATGTAAAATCTTTGTTTCTATTTCATAGCTGCCAGAATATTTTTATCCATTGCTACTAACACCTATTTTTGCTATTCTGATATGCAATTATTTCATTATAAACTGAATTCCAAGCTGAAAAAAAGTCTTTGCAAAAGGCATAATAGTCAGAACAATTACATTTTAATTATACTTAGCATAAATATATATGGAAAACTGTAAAATAAACATGACTCTCCCACACAACTTTCAGTCGACAATCAACCATCTTATATTAAAACAAGGAATTCTTAAGGAAAAGGTGTAATATCCTTAAGACAATTAACATCAATATTACTGGATTTTAGCTTATACAGAATGGATTTTGTGAAATGTACCTTGCATTTAATGGAAGAGTTCAATTCCGCTGCTTAATTTAACTAGACATACTTCAATTCAATAAAAATATATAAATATACAGGCAACAATTTCCTTTTCCCCTGTACTAAAAATAGTCAACAGAGTTGGAAGGCCTGGACCTAATGGAAGCTTTGTCTTACATGCAAGCAGGATACAGGATAGTAAGACTACTAATGCTTTTGAACATTGTTGTTAGAATATATTGCTGAAAATACAATGGTCAGCCAAGATCATAAACAAATCAGTCCGGAGTTCTCACTTGAGTCACCAGTAAACAGGTTCTACTGATCCTACTTCAGATATGTTGTTCAGAACTTAGTGACTCTAATAGTGGGAAAGTGGTAGGAAATCGAAAGGGAAGGCTACCAGAAGCAGGATGGATAGTGGTGATGGGAGCACTGTCAGAAAAACTGAAGGACAAGATTAGGGACAGATCACCCTGGAGAATATCTGTGTGGACATTGAAAGTCAACACCACTTCATGGGATATAATCACTCTTGCAGTCAAGAACCATAGTGTTCTCTTCCTACTCTTTGTTCTCCTTTTACAGTAGAACTCTTTTCACAGTAGAACTGTGAAATGAGATATTCTTTATTTGTGATGGTCCTAGAAGATGCTTGGAACAGAAAAGTTAGATAAAGATTCAAATTATGGAACTGGAAAAAAAATGAGGTAAAGATTGCAATTAGATAATTCTTAGTTGGAACAGCACCCTATTGTAGGGCTTCACCCTACTGTGTTCTTCAGTTTTAAGAGATTTGTGCCAAAAAGGTTTCAATCGCTGCCCTATATCATGTCAGTCTTTCTCAAAGAGGTTGAAGGGTCATTCTTGGATTTTGATTTCTGAGCTCCAGCCTTCTGGAATTTAGGAATCACCAATATTAAAAATGTATGTAAAGTATGTATGGAGTGGAATAAGCCAACAAAGTTGAAAATAATGTTCCATATATTTCTTTCTACATGGTTGAGAGTGAGGAATTTAATAAACTTGCAGCTTGCAGAATGTGTACATTTTCCCTCCCCAAATACTTTCCAAGGGACAATGAGTTGTGTTCCAGCAATATTTTGCAAAATTCAGCCAGACTAACATTTATTACCTCAGGTTTCACAAAATTTTATCTTGAACTTTACATATTGAGGAAATAAAACTTTCAAAAAGAGGATTTTTTTTCTATTACATAATTTTCAGGCTAACAAATAAGAGAGCTTTGCGATCATTATACCTTCTGCTACTTTCTTTGCTCAAAAAGTGAAAGCGCTAAATATTTATTTAAACAGTCATCATTATATTAATAGCCTCATCTTTGATAGGTAAACTTTGAGTAGCATCCAAAGCAGTGTTTCTCCACCATGGCAACTTTAAGATGTGTGGACTTTTTAAACAATGCTGGCTGTGGAATTCTGACTGTTGAAGTCCCCACATCTTAAAGTTACTAAGTTGGAAAAAACACTGATCTCAAACACTGATCAGTGTAAATCCTTCCATTCCTCACCATCCAATCAGAGCTGAAGAAGCTTCTTGGATGAGACACAAAATGTCTTCAGAGAAAAACCAGGAAGTCCAGTTGCCTTTTGAAAAAGCACCTTTGGGACAACCATGACCTGGGTGATTGAGAATCTCCATAGACACTGATCTCAAGGGCTTCCAGCTGTCTTTCCACTATTTTGTAGTTCTATTTTATTTACATTATTTTTTTAATCTGTTTCTTTCACTATTTATAGTGCCTTATCTTTTCTATTGTTTGGCCCTTTCTGTTGCCCTTGATAGCGCTATGAACCACACTGTCTACTGTCTGAGCCAGGGCTATCACACCTGGGCTGGAAAAAAAACCAACCTTGGATTACAAGAAAACAGTAAAGAGACACATAAATTTTGTAGAGATCGTTGGGATTTATGCAGTCTAGATATGATAGCCTTAGTCTGAGGTGAAAGTATTCATTATTTCTCCCTTGACATAACTTCATTTAATCAGTAGAGACAGTTTATACAGATGTATTAATTTATTTTCTTTTTTAAAAAAACAATCTTTTTTTTTAACGTCTCTCGTTGATACTATCCAAAGCTTGGCAGATGTTCAGATTCTTTACTGCCCTTTTGCTTGAACTCTTGCATGTTATCTTTTCATTTCCTATTCAAAAAAGGAGCATCAGCACCTAACCAAATATGACTTCTGTGACCCTGGGTATAAACAGCAATATGAGCAGAATTTGCTATGTGCCTTACCGCTATTATCGGAACCAAAAAGCTTCCACAGAGAATTCTTTGCTTATTTCTTCTTTGGTGCATCATTAATGTACTCAGGAAACAACTTTGATTTGTGCAAGTATGCTAACAGCAGCTGCAGAACAGACGTCATAATTCACTATAGCATTCTGAATTTCAGTTCAATTATACTGAAAGGAGTTAAAACAGTTGCTTCCCTATAAATTAGAACGACTGGGATAAGGTAAGCCAGACTATAGTCAAGTCTACAAGCATGCCACGTCTGAAGTCTACATTTTCACTATAACAAGAGTCAAGGACAGTTTTCAATATCTGTAATTATAAGGTAATAAAATGCTAAAATTAGAAATAATAGATCATGCAATCAATAACAAGACTTCTATGTATAAAACATTTACAAAAGTACAAAGTCAACTGATGTTCAAATCATACTTTAGTTAATGTCTGCATAATTTTATAATTGGCTCTATAATGATCTCCCTCGTGTCTGTCTGTGTGTGTAAGACAGAGAGAGAGAGAGTGAGAGAGAGAGCACTAACCATGAACATGTCTTGGTTTTCCTCCCCACATTTATCATCAAATCAGAAATATTTGTATGTGTGCATTTTAATAACCATTTAACTATAAAGCTGTAAGGAAGAGGTAAAGAGAGAGTAACATTTTATGAAGTAACATTTGATAGCATGTCAGCTGTTAATAAAATGTACCCAATTAACAATTGTGAGTTTCATAACTATGGAAGCAAAGATTAAATAATAGTGACAGTCATAATGCTATAAAATACTGCACATTTTAAAAGCATTAAGGAACAAGTTGAATGTTTAACAGTCATAATGCTATAAAATACTGCACATTTTAAAAGCATTAAGGAACAAGTTGAATGTTTAAAATCTCTAATGATTGATACAGGGGGCTGTAAGAAATGTTTGCATTGGTTTAAATTTTTCTCCTTGGATTTTTTTTTTTTTATTCTTTATGCTTGGCATTTTACTGATAGATAGTCACTGTGAATGTGAAAAATGAAGTAAAGGGTGAGATAAATCACATAAATAAACTAATAAACACCATTTTTTATCTCTTCTCACTGGTTCTATTTGCATCTGCAATAAGATTGTGCAGTGGAGCCGAGAATTCTCAAAACAAGGATTCAGATATGAAATGCACAGATCATAATTTAAACACATAGCATATCAATACCAAAGTTTTGTTGGAAGCTCAGCAAAATCTGAACAATCTGAGCCCTGAATAAATTCCTAAAAACTCTTACATCTTGCCTTTTTGAACAACAACAACAAAAAAAAGCCTTTGACAAAGTTATTTTTGAAAGCTGAGAATTACTTAAATTATTTGAATGATTTTTTTAAATCATACATTTAATTGAAAATTAATACAAAATTCCTACTGTTTGCATTCTGGCAGTATTTATTATCTGGGACTAAAGTTAATGGTATATTCATGCATAATTAATACTGGCTTAAGACTTTAGTCCATTAAACCTAATAATAATAATAATTACTGCTAAACACATTTATTTAATCTTCAGTAGTTTTTCAAATGAATGATCCACTTCATGTTTATAAGACAACCTTGAAAATGTCATTGCAATACTTACATTTGATTTTACTTTAGCTATAACTTTACTAAAATATACTCTTTTCATTGTAAAATTGTATTGTGGACATTAAGCTGTGATGTAACTTAACATGCTGTAAGAAACCAACATGAAAGTAAACAAGCCACATTTTATGACTGTGTGTTGGGCAAACTTTACATTTGTGCTAATTGCATTTCTATCTCAGGTTTTCTCTGAAACTTTTAGAGTGGAATGCGTGGGACTTGTGGATTTGGGGAGCTTATAAAACAACGTATCTTAAGACTGTGGGAAGAAATGTCCATCTGGGTTCAGTCCCAAGTGGGAAAAAAGACACTGGATTCATGGAAGTTGCTTGGAAAGAAGGTTTTAATAGTGGACAGGATCACATGCCTTGAAGATGTTGGGTGAAGAAAATAAAGGGAAGAGATGTTGAGAGTGCCTGAGTTTTATACCCTCTCTGGGCTTTTGAATTTGTGCTTGTATTCTGATTGGTTGTCAGACTCCCATGGGGGCCATGGAGGGGCAACTCCTAAGTCCCAGGCTTGGTTGAGCCTTGCTGGGTGATGTAATCTTTCCAGTGCCATGTGGTGAGATGGATAGAAGGCTAACCCAACCTTTGTTGGACTTTGGGTGAGGGCATTTGCCTATGAATAGACCTAGCTCTCTCTTTATCTCTTAAGTGCGGACATCTGCTCTAGGCTATTGAGGATGGGAGTTGGGACTATCTGTTTCCTGCCTAAAAACATGTTTCTCCATTTCTCATCCAGGGAAATATAATATTCTGCCCTTATAATATTTCCTAGAATATTCCATTTTTCTAGGAGAGGCCTGGGTGTTAACTTCCTACAAGGCACCAAGTTGGGAAGAATCCTCTTATTTTATTGGTGCAAACAAGGAGGACATGTTGGCAATATTTGCATCCTATATTCAAATAGGGCCAGATATTTAGGCTCATGATTAAGTAATTGATCTTCTTCATAATGATCTGATCCGATTGCTTTTCACGTTGAACCATTTTGCATGAGGGCCTGAACAGCATTTAGCAAGGAGCATTAACTGCTTAGGTAAGAACAGAGCAAGGACAAAATAATTATCCCACAGAAATATATTTATAACTTTTGCATAGGGATTTTTTTAAAAAATAACTTGATTCAATTTCCACTCAAACCCTGGGAATGAGGCAGACTCAGAATAGAATAAATACTTGCACATTTGTGGTCACCTGAGCAACTCCTTGTACTGTGAGGGAACTGAAAGCCAGTGAGTGCAGTGGCCTCAAAAAACCTGTGCTTCAACCATCGAGGCATTCCTGCTTACCACCATACCCTTCTATTCACATTTGTGTCAGGCTTGACCTAAATTCCATTGAACTGAATGGAAAAAGTCCCTTTGACTTCCCTTTGAGGCTGTTAATATGCACTACTTGGTGGATTTTCTGAATCATAAAAGCACTGCCAAAGCAGTCACTCATGCGGCAAATTGTGATAAAGCACAATGGGCAAGAGAGAGATACAGAAATCTTCTTTATGTAATAATTACATCTATCTGTATATGCCAAATTTCAAGAAGTGAGTATGTTTTTTTTTTAACAAACCCAAAGAACACTAGTCCTGCCCAGCCCACTAATTGACACATTACTCGTCAGAGACAACATACTATTTATTTTGTGGGAATGATATGTCTGCCTGTATATGACAGAAAGTTTGCTATGGCAGACTGGTGGAGGTGCAGTAGACCAGTTTTTCCCCCAGTAGAAATACTTGAACTGTATTAGCGTCAACTCAGCAAGGGTAGTGGTCAACTCTAGAGCAAATCAGAAGAGTGGGGTCAAAATAAAATTGGACATTTAAGAATTGGGTGTACAAAATAAAGTTCAGACAGAAATAGAGTTAGGCAACATCGGCCCCGTTTTTTTGGATTTGTAGTGTGGCATCTGTGCATTTTATAAGGTAAATATAGTAGGCTATTCTGCTTTCCTGTGTTTCCAATTCCAGTTTTAATCTCAGTGGTGTTTGCCTATTTTTAAGCCTAGGATATATTCAACCTATGAGAATATATTTCCTATTTATGAGGTATAGGCAGGAGGACTTTGCAAATCGTTCAGGAGGAGCAATTAATAAAGCGTGTTGCTGTAAACAAACTTGAATGAGTGCTTTAAAGACTGACCCTGTGTGTGTGTGTGTCTGTGTGTCTGTGTGTTTGTGTGTGTGCACCTTCAAAGCAGCTAAATGAGATTCTTTAACACTTCTCTACTGTGAATTCAAAACACTCCTTTCACATGTTTTGCACAACCCTAGTATTCAGTGAGAGAGGCTTGATGGCTCCGTGATTAAAGACACTGAACTTTCAGCTGGAGAGCTAACAGCCCGGGTTCAAGACCCTAGCTCCATGTAATGGGGTGAGCTTCCGTCCTTGTCCCAGCTCTCGCCAACCTAGCAGTTCAAAAACATGCAAATGCAAGTAGATTAATAGATACCACTTTGGTGGTAAGATAACAGTATTCCATGCACCTTTGGAATATAGCTATGCTGGCCACATGACCGTGGAAATTGTCTTTGGACAACGCTGATTCCCTCAGCCAAGTAACGGAGATAAGCACCCTGCCCTAGAGTCAGGCATGATCTTTACCTTTAATATTCAGTGTGAGAAGGAAACACAGACTTTGATTTAAGCAAATATATCTGGTTTTAATTATACACAGTTTGCATAATTATACATGCCTGTAATATTTCCCCCATTATCACACTGGGTTCAGGTTTGTTTGCTGAAAAAGTAGCTGTAGCAATAGAAATAGCACTTAGACTTATATACCGTTTACAGTGCTTTACAGCCCTATCTAAGCGGTTTACAGAGACAGGATATTGCCCCCAACCATTTGGGTCCTCATTTTACCCACCTCAGAAGGATGGAAGGCTGAGTCAACCGTGAGCCTGGTGAGATTTTAACTGCCAAATTGCAGGCAGCCGGCAGGCAGCAGAAGTAGCCTGCAGTACTACATTCTAACCACTGCGCCACCATGGCTCATAGTAGTTATATCTTTGGATGTAGCTGTAGTTATATCTCTGGAAAGATGCTTCATGACGAGTCTTTTAAGAAGACACTGGACAGCCACTTGTCTGGAATGTTATAGGGTCTCCTGCTTGAACAGGGGGGTTGGGCTACAAGACCTCCAAGGTCTTATTCTGATATTCTGCTTCCAAAGTGACCATATCACACATATTATCTTCAAGAACTGTTCATACGTGTTTCTGTGGCTTCTAGTTTGCAGACATTATTGACATCATGATGGTTTGGGGGGGGAGTGTTGGAACAGAAACATGTTCCATATCATGGTCTGAAGACAGAGAGACACTGCAAGCATACTGAAAGAAAGTAGTTTTGGAACGCAGCATTTCTTCATGGTTGAACAAGTGGGCAACAGAAGAAGAACCTGAAATGTGGATTTAGAAAGCTAAGCAAAATAGAAAATGAAGTAGCATAATTCCTTTTTTAATGGAAGGTTACACTCTACAGCAGCTAAGGACGCAGAAGCCTTTCTGGGGAATATGTGCATTTCACCTGCATCTGTTCTAGTGTTTATTTAATCTAAAGCGGCTGCAGAGATTTGAATACTTTAGCTAGCAGCATCTATCTAAATGGTAATAAGAATTTTGTTGCTTAAGCCATGCTACCAAGAAATGCATTAGAAATATTTGGCTGTACCCTAACTTTTTTTCTTTTTTAGAACTAAAAACCTTTCCTATTTACTTTTAACTTTCGGGATGTGTGTTTTTTAATGTTGTACGCCACCCTGAGTCCTTTGGGAGAAGGGCGGCATATAAATCCAACAAAACAAACAAACAAACAAACCCTCTACCAAAAACAGAAGCATGTTCTCATATGCTATCATCAAACTGAACTTTGACTCATATTGTTAATACATTTATAACTTAACAGAGATTTGAACAATTTGGCTCTCTTTAAATGTTTACTAAATTGTTTGTCCAAGTAAAAGATGTGAAAATGAATAAGGAACTAATTTGGTGGCGAAAGGTAAGTCTTGGGGGCAGCTTCCTTATGGATATACCACCCAAAGCCCTCTCTGAGGGAAGTGGATGGTTATTTGTACATAAATAAATGCAAGATAAGGAATCATACATTTTGTAAATTTACAGACTCGGGGCGCAGTGGCTCAGTGGCTAAAATGCTGAGCTTATCAATCAGAAGGTCAGCAGTTCAGCGGTTCAAAGCCCTTGTGCTGCGCAATGGAGTGAGCTCCCATAACTTGTTCCAGCTTTTGCCAACCTAGCAGTTTGAAAGCATGTAAAATACAAGTAGAAAAATAGGGACCACCTTTGGTGGGAAGGTAACAGTGCTCTGTGCGCCTTCGGTGTTTAGTTATGCTGGCCACATGACCATGGAGACGTCTTTGGACAGTGCTGGCTCTTCGGCTTTGAAACAGAGATGAGCACCACCCCCTAGAGTTGGGAACGACTAGCACATATGTGAGAGGGGAACCTTTACTTTTACCTTTTTACAGACTCATGACTGTCCTTGTATTCTCTTAAAACAACATGATTTGTTAAAGGGAATGGCATTTCCCCCCTATTATTAAATAGTATAAAGCAGACTTTATACATTTCCAATACTTACTTGTTTATTTATTTATTTATTTATTTATGTTATGCCTTTATTGTTTTTACAAATAACTCAAGGCAGGGAATATATCCAACACACTTTCTTCCTTTTATGACTGGTCCAAAGTCATCCGGCTGGCTTTCATGCCTAAGGCAGGACTAGAATTCAGTCTCCCACTTTCTAGCTTGATTTCTTAATCAGTAGACTAAACTGTAATTATAGAAATAATTCCAAAAAATGGTTCTGTGTGGAAAGAGGTTGTTGTGGCTCGCTAGTGGCCAGTGGAGCTGGCAGCAGATTCGGAGGTTGGAGTGAGGAGGTTGGGGAGGAACATGGGCCAGTCCTGGAGTCTGGGGAAGGCTCTGATGAGGGCTCTGTGTCGGAGGCAGAGAGGGGGCCAGAGCCGTATGCCAGTTATCAGCTGCCTTCAGAGTCAGACATCAATGAGGCATATGAACAATTGGAGCCTGTTCCCAGTGTGCACATGGACAGAGTTGCCAGATGATGGGAACAGCTAAAGAACAGGGGTCGACTTGGGAGTAAGTCCACAGGTGGACAATGAATGCTCCTCCCAGAGGAAATAAAAGAAAAGTGAAAGGGAAGTGGAGTTTGCAGGAGACAATTAATTTGCTTAATTGATTTGTGACTCTCCAAGACTCCTTGCCAAGTTTTGCAGATATCAGCCTGGCAGCACTCCAAGCCAGACAAGGTCAGTGACTATAAATCCTCCCTTGAAAGATTTTGCTGTATGTGAATGAGCAGAATTCACAGTAAATTAATAAAATGGGTTTTTGTCAGGACAATTGCTTCATGCTCTTGGGAAGCCATGGTCAGAATAGAAGTCTAGTAGATACACCTTAAGGATATGATCAAATACACTGAGGATATAATAGTACCAGGTTTACATCCTCACTGTTATTTTAAAATATTGAAAAGTATTATTCCCGTGGGGGGACTATATTTCTATAGTCTATAACAGGGGTGTGAAACTGGCAGCCCACGGGCCAGAGGCGTCCAAGCCCACTCCAGCTCCGTGAAGGCAAAAAACGTTGCGATATGTCACAGGACATCAACATGACCCAGCAAGTTTGACACCTGTGGTCTATAGTATAGACTAAATTTCTATCTAATTTCAAGCAGGAAGAATGACCTGCTGAATGCAGAAAGATCAACAGTATAATTAGCAGTTTTTTGTGATCAATTTCTTACTAGAATACACCAATTAAATACACAGGTTGTACAAAGATGCTACAGGTAGCATATAGGCCATAGTTTTTGTGATTATCATATGGATATATAATGATAATTGTTAAAATCACTTTACTAAGAACAAAGTCCGGAATAGTTCTCTATTTTATAGACATTTCTCATTTCCATAGCTTAGTATTAAGTCCTCATAACTATGTCATTTTCCACACCTTCAGCATGTTACTTTGAGAGTGAGTAAAGGCTGATACTATCGTATATAGCTGGAGTAAATATAACTATGGAGCTTGCTCCATTAGTATCTGCAAGAAGCATCTATAACAGGACTGTTAAGCTCGCGGCCCATGGGCCGGTTGCGTCATATGCTGGCCACACCCATGCCCGGTTTAGTGAGAATGAAAAAAGTTGTGATACATCTCATGATGACACCCCTGATCTATAAGGTAGCATTTTGGTTTATATAAAAAACAATACCTGCTATTCCTCCATTTGGTTTCTTTTTCAAAGATTGAATCCCCATGAAAAGTCGATGGGTCTAATAATCTTATCTGTTGTGAAAAGTTTTTCAGCTGACAGCAGTATTAGCAGAAGGCTTTATAGATTCTGTAAGGTGTTTTTTATTTTCCTTTTTAATGCTTTTGGATCACTGAAAGGAAAGGAAATCAATTGTATAGTCATGGACTATGATAAGATTGCTGGAAGATAAGTTTACTGAGCACAGATGTTTATTTCAAGCCAACATCTGGCTTAGAGATTGATTCCATGTGTGCTTAAAAAAAAGAAAAAGAAAAAACTTAGCCCAAATAATGACCCAAGTCAATCAACCATCAGCCTGGAAGTCATGTCCTCCGGTACTGATTGGTTCGACAATTAGATCTGCCAGCACCTTGCATAATTTGGTACTGACTGACAAAGAGTAGACTGTTTTTGACCATGGATAGTTATTAATTTAACCCCATAAGATATTCTATAAAGTGAAATCAGGTGGCTGGCTTTTCTCCCATGCCTATTCCTCTCCTTTTCATGGAAGGTCTAATTGTTTCAGACAACCCAGCGAGCTCACAGGCCCTTAGACTCACCCAGAAAGATACACATTCTTTGATCCATACCAATAATCATGTCAGTCTGGCAGCGATTTTTGAGATTTACTCAGTATAGTCATTATTGTCTAATAGATGTTAGTTCAACTTCTTTTATTTTATTTTTTTCTCTCTCTCAAGTTCCTATTCTCCTCTTTAACCTCCTCACCACTTCTAGGACAAACAGTGAACATTTCATTCAGGGCTATGTGATTTTATCAATTGCTCCTAAAATGGAACCAACACCATTTTCCTGACAAGAGTTGGAATCAATTGTTACTTTTTACCTCAAGTGTTTTTGTGTTCCTAATAATTTAATAAGCACAAGTACAAGAGCAAGGTTGGATTGAGATGCTATTTCCACTTGGGGAAAAAAATACTTTATTTAGTTGTTTATTTTTTACAGCTGTCTTTATTCCACCTCAGTCGTTTTCATTCTAAGTGCCTTATGTTTCATAGGAGCTTTTAAGGCGATTATTATTATTTTGGTTATTGTAACTTTGAAGGGAACAATCTATCTATTTTTAAGAAATTGTTTTCTGGGATATTTTTTTTTAACTTAGTGGCAAGCTGTAGTGTTTGGCTTGAGTGCTGAGTTTTGCTTATTGGGCTTATTTCAAATATAAATGGTAACTTCAGAACTTCAGAGAAAAGGGAAGCTACAGGAAAGATGGTTTTGTATATTATAGGTATGCTTTTTTATGTTTTCATTGGACAGATAGTCCTTGAGTTATGATCACAATTGGGTCCAAACGTTCTGCTGCTAAGCAAGACAGTTAAATGAATTTCACTCAATTTTATGCCCTTTCTTGCCACAGTTGTTAAATGAATCCGTGCAGTTGTTAAGAACATGGTTGTTATGTGAATCTGGATTTCCCATTGACTTAAGCTTGTCAGATGGTGGCAAAAGTTGATCACATGACCCCAGGTCACTGCAACCATCATGAATATATGCCAGTTAACAAATGTCTGAATTTTGATCATGGGATGCTACAATGTCATAAGTGCACTAGCAAGAACACTAGCATAGCATTTAGTGGTTTACAGCCCTCTCTAATCAGTTTACAGAGTCAGCATATTGCCCCCAACAATCTGGCTCCTCATTTTACCAACCTTAGAAGGATGGAAGGCTGAGTCAACCTTGAGCCTGGTGAGATTCAAACTGCCAAATTGCAGGCAGTCAGCAGAAGTAGCCTGCAGTACTGCACTCTGATCACTGTGCCACCGTGGCTCATAACGGTCATAAGTCACTTTTTTCATTGTAACTTTGAACGGTTACTAAACAAATGCAAAGTATGGCTGGCTAGAATTGTCCTGTGAGTGAGATGGACGGTATCTAAATTCAACCAAAAAATAAAGTTCAAGAAAGCTTTCTATTACCACAGAAATTAGAAATCAAAATAAAATTGGTATTTCAGGCACTAAGATTTCATTTAAATATATTTTAAAAATGATTTCTGGTAATAAGATCTGTTCAGTGGTGAAACCATTTAACCTATCAAGATTGTAGATATTCCATCTCTGGGGAATGGGTAATCTCTTACCTCTACAGTTTTACAAATGCATAGCATTGAAGTAGAATCCATAGAAACAAGGAGAAGCTATTCAGAAGCTATCAGGGTAGATGAAATTATCACATAAACATATCTGAGCAGCTTAGGGTATGCAAGCAAAGAGCCAAGTATTGAATAGTACAGAAGGGCAGGGGGAAACAGCCTAAAGATTACTCTCTGAGGCACATATCTATATAAAGGCATTTATTTCTTTGTATTATGGAGGGCAAATCATCTATTGTGTAAGACTTCAGTCTTTCCCTGCAGGGAAGATTTTAATCTAGTCAAGCTGTACTTGGGAGTCCTTCTGTCAAGTTAAATCAATTGACGAACAAGGGGTTAAGTGTTGGAAAAACTGAGATTTACTGTTGTGTCCTGGTGTGAAGCCCGATAGTGATCTAGACGAGGCAGTGGCTCTGAAGCCAACAGAGCTGTTGGAATTAGAAGTTCCCCAGCAAAAATGCGGCAAGAAAAGGAGTTTCATGATTGGTCATGCACGAAGGGCAGTTTTGTTGTTGCCAGTTTTAATTGAGAAACAAACATGGAAGTAAAAGTAAACAAGTTGGGGGTTTTTTTGTGTGTGGGGAGGGAATCTTCTCCCACTGCCAAGGTCCCAGTCCAAAATGGAAATTTTAAATGAAATTATAATTAAATCAAGAATTTTTTTTTTTTAAAAATCATATTCTAGTAATTTCTAATTTTTGTGCGTTGATGAACTTATTTCACCTGGAATTAAAGATAAATAGCCATTTAAAATAGGCAAGCACAAAAAAAGGAATGGGCAGCTTATTTTCCATCAATTTCACAAGGACAGGTTTCCTTTCAGTAGACGCTATTACCAAGGAAACTCAATAGAAGAAGAGTTGAATTCTGTGAGGATTGAAGGAAGAAGATTTTTTATGCGGCACAGCTCATGTTTGTACATTCCTTGACCATCTGTTAACTAAGTAAGGGCAAGAACACTGCCCTCCAATTATCATGTTATCTCCCTAATTCTCTTTTCCTCTGACAGAAAAATTAGGGAAAATAGATATTAAAGTTCTAAATTCGCTATAAGCATCTTCCGAAGCAGCATTAAATCTGAATATACAAACAGCAGGTTATTTTAGAATAGGTAGCTGAGAAAATGTCCCTATGGTTAGAGCATTTTGTGTCCCCATGATTGTCTCTTTTGCTTCTATGCATGAGAGGATTGTAAACCATCACACTTTTTCTTTTTTGTTCTTCAAACAATAGAAATAATAATCGAAAATTGGCTGTTTGGATGATGGCTGTTTGATTGTAGCCCTTGAAAGTGTTAATAATTTTGAACAGTGTTCATTATTAATGCAAAAAAAAAAAGAACATTTCTTACTCTCTAGCTGTTGCCATCCTTCTGAACGCAGGATTCATAAAACAACATTATAATGTGAATTGTTACCATTGCCCTAATGCCATGAAATCTGGATCTTCAACATTGTGCCCAAGAATCACCATGTGTTCCTTGGTGTACAGGCCTGATACCAAACAAGTTTCCAGCCAAAGGTGGGACAGGTTTATTGCCCTGCAGAGGGTTACAGTGGGACCAGTCTACCTGATCTCCAGTAGCTGAAAGAGTGGTTGGTCTACCCAACCTCAAGAGAGCTAAGGCAGCACTGGTCTACTGAATTTCCAAGTGGCAGTGCAGTAGCACTGATTTATCAATTTTCAGTTGATAAATTTATTAAATTTCAATTCCACAGGAGTCATTGATGTTGGAATTTGGACATGTTGTGTGCTATACGTTAGCCAATTTGAGGTACTTTGTTTCAAAAATGGTTGCCTTATAGTACTGTTTCATCCAATTAAAGGTTACAGACACAAGAGTTTTAATAACATATGTTGTACACACACATGCACACACACACACACACACACACACACACACCATCATCTCTGTCTCTGTTTCACACAGGCATTTTAGAAAATATATTAATTGATTGCACTCATTTCTTTGCTTCTGGTGTTCAGGGTATTTTGTGATTGTTCACACTTACTATAGCACCAGGTTGTGGAACCGCCCATAAATCGCTTTTTAATTTCCAAAAAAGGTCTCCAAAATGATTGCAGTCAGTTGTAGCATAATCTGCGTAGGAAGGGACATAATTATGTGTAGATGAAAGAGACAGTCACCAAATTTCTATCCATTTGCAATAATGAACACAGGACTTGTGGAGAACCTGTTCTATTCCTTATTGAAGTATATGAAATTTGATCGGGTTCAATCTTTGGAGGCAGCTAGCAAATAGACAGACTATTCTTGCTTGGGGTAAAAAGTCTCTTGGCAGACAGTAGTTAGGTTGCTAACTCAGAAAGGAGGTGAAGGAAACATTGCCTAAGAAAGTAGGCCACAAACTTTTTTTTAAAAAAAATAATTGTTGTAATTACTGTAATTAAATGTCTAGCAATGATTAAGGAGCCTTTTAAAAGATGAAAGAACAGCTGTTATGTTTTAAATATTATTGCAATGTTGTTTTCTTTGATATCAAAAATATTTCTGATGGTGCAGCGTAATTATTTCAAATGCTTTCCCCCGTTTTTCTGGCATAAAAGGAGCAAAAACAGACATTTTCATGCATTTTCCCCAAGATGCAGCCCTTAACACTGTCTCTCTAGCGCTGCACACCTTCAGAGTTATTTCCAAGATAATTTGATTTTTGCTTTATGACAAAGTCTGCAAGATATCAGGAAAAAAATTTCCGTGGAGTGTTTCTATGTCAGAGGAACAGTTCATAATCAGTAATTTGTGCGGATGGTGTTTTATTTGACTTGTATTTTATGCGTAATGAAATGCCTTTTGTCAAGATTTTCCTCCTTTATGGTTCTAATGAGTAAATCACTTGCTGTGCTGCTTCTAAGTGATGCCTTTTAAAAAAATATCTCTCTCTTCTGTTGTATGAAGCTTCAGGGTTTAGACCACTTAATTTTTTGCCATTTTCGCATGAACCATCTGTGGGTTCCTTCATAGCCCACATAAAACAGTGTTTAACAAATAACAGCAAGGAGTCATTGTTTCTCAGCATTCAAGAATCATTACCGAAGACTCCCTGGTTTTTTTTTTAATCCAGCATCCATCACTAGGAAATAGGCAAGCACAATCAACAACATGAAGTTGTGCTGTTTATGATTGGCCACCATGCTAAGGAGACTAGTGCATGCCTATATATATATATATATATATATATATATATATATATATATATATATATATATATATATATGTATATGTATATGTATATGTATATGTATATGTATATGTATATGTATATGTATATGTATATGTATATGTATATGTATATGTATATGCTGGTTTTGTTGTATTCGGGTCTTTTCCCGTGTAAGGTTGAGATTGTCTTTGCCACGTTTCGGCAGGATTTCACCTGCCATCTTCAAGCTGTGGGCTTTAAGCATACCTACACCCGTGAAAATCTACGAAAACAAGTATATATATATATATATGCAACATTGGTAAAAGCAAGCAATGCAAATCACAGGTGGTCCTTGACTTAAGACCACAACTGAGCTCAACATTTCCCATTGCTAAGCTAGGCAGCAATTAAGTGAGTTTTGCCCCATTTTATGTCCTTTTCTTTGCCACAGCTGTTAGGGGAAGTGCTGTAGTTGTTACATGAATCATGTGGTCATTATGCAAAACTGGATTCCCCCATTAAGTTTGTTTTTCAGAAGCCAGGTGGGAAAGTGATTACATCACATAAAGAGCCGAGGTGGTGCAGTGGTAAGAGTGCAGGCTACTTCAGGTGACTGCTAGCTGCAGTTCGGCAGTTCAAATCTTACTGGCTCAAGGTTGCCTCAGCCTTCCATCCTTCCGAGGTGGGTAAAACGAGGACCCAGATTTTGGGGGGCAATAGGCTGACTCTGTAAAACTGCTTAGAGAGAGTTGTAAAGCTCTATGAAGCGTATATAAGACTAAGTGCTATTGCTAAGACCCAGGAACAGTGCAACTGTCATAAAGACATACCAGTTGTTAAGTGACTGAATGTTGATCATGTAACCATGGGGCTACTGCAATGGTCACAAGTGTGACCACAGGTCAGGTTTTTTCAGTGCCGTTGTAAGTTCAAATGGTCACTAAATGAATGCTTGTAAGTCGAAGACTACCTGTAACAATTTCCTGAGGCCCACAGTCTTGGTAACTTTCTAGAAGGCAACGAGATGCAAGTCATTTAAATTAAAAGATGGTTGCTTCTAAGATTATTACGGTCTAGGAGACTGACGGGAAAAGCTTCCGTAGAAGAAGAAGTAAGACACGGTGGTATTTGGAAAGAACCTGTCATGCATTTCAGAACTGAAAAACGTACCGTATTTTAGTCTTTCAAGAAGTCATTTCTGTGTCTTGTGACATTGCATGCATTATCCAGAAAGCCTGGTTCCATATACCCTGTTGAGTCTTGCTTCAAATTACTTAAAGATATGTTGAACCACAACGCCAAGTTTCCCAAACATTGTGGAGAATGCTTGGGAATGCAGTTTTTGACCTACATATCTAAAGAATATCAGGCTAGGGAGAATGGATGTGATATGTGAATAGGTTTTTTGGCATTCTTGCATGTGATGTTAGATATGTGAGAATGGACCTTTTAGTTATTATTGAGCGGCTTTAAAGAAATATATGTTGACCGTGTCAAGTGTTTGCTGGTTTAACCAAATGCTCACATGATTTTTGTGAGCACTAGAACCTATTTTCTGTTAATCTTTTCCTCTGCATGCAGGATCTCTTGAGTCTCAGTGTCACTAATTCTGGTTTTTACAATAAATACTTTAAAACATTGGCAGTCAAATTGGATATGCTATCTGTTCACTGTTGGTATCCTGAAGCACAGTAAGGAGTTTCTCTCTTTCTTTTCCACCCCCTTCCTCCCAGATGCTCAGCACTACCAAATAAGGGGAAAACATGTGTTTCCCAATGCTGTGATAAGTCAGAGGTATAAGTTACAGCCCTACCATAATGAGAAAGGAATGCAAAGTGCAGCTTTCTCTATCAACTCTGAAGATGTTTACAGAATCTACTGCAGAGACACTGCAGCAACCACCATGCTATGTTATATGGATGGCAGAGAGAGGGGAGAAATACTTTTATGGACTGTTATTCTGTTACAGAAAGAATTCTAAATCATGTCTTATCTATATTCTCCTCTGCCACTGTAAAGAGCTTTGGGGATCAACAAAGATGTGAGATACTGAAACCAGGGCTGACACAAAGCTATTTATCAAATCTCATAGTTCTTTTCGTAAAAGCAGGAAGACTACGGTTATGCAAAGGGATAAATTTGTCTATATGTTCTTATTCCGTAAGACATTCCCGTCCTTTTTGGTTTTCCGTGTGCTTTGCCCAGCGTAATCCAGTTGACTGTGTATATACCTGAAAATGAATCGATACAGTAGGTGCAGCTGGTGGGGAAGGAAGGAAGGAAGGAAGGAAGGAAGGAAGGAAGGAAGGAAGGAAGGGAGGAAGGAAGGGAGGGGGTTATCTAGATCCCTTCCGGTTGAAATTACCCATTCAGATTATCTGGATTCCTTGCAATCAAGTCAAGCCTGAACAGGGGAGGGAGTCTACATTGATGTCTGCTCTAAATGATCTGCAGCAGGAATGGATATGATACATTTCTCTTGGTTCTGTTAGATCTCTCAGTATTGGCTATGATATCATTTTGACTACCTGCAAGAATTGGGGATCGGAGGCATTCTACTACAATGTTCCCAATTCAAAATGTGTAGCTTCAATTATTACTTTAGGGCAGGAGGTGTCAAGCTCAGCTTTGGATATTTACCTCATTATGTTTAACATGTTTGCAAAGATGATGGATGGCAACCGACTCAAACTCAACCCCTCCAAGACGGAGTGGCTGTGGGTACCAGCTCCCCGGTTCAGCCAATTAATTCCATCATTGGCCATTGGGGGCATCCAACTCGCCCCCGTGGAGCAGGCGCGCAATTTGGGCGTCCTCCTGGATGCCCTGCTGTCCATGGATGACCATGTGACAGCCGTGGCAAGGGGGGCGTTCCACCAGGTTCGCCTGGTGCGCCAATTGCGCCCCCTACTGGACCGGGACGCCTTACGCACGGTCACTCATGCGCTGGTGACGTCTCGCTTGGACTACTGTAACACTCTCTACATGGGGCTTCCCTTGAAATGCACCCGTAGGCTACAGTTGGTCCAGAACGCAGCCGCGCGGGTAATTATGGGGAGTACTAGGTACTCCCATGTGACACCGTTCCTGCGCGAGCTGCACTGGCTTCCTGTGGTCTATCGGGTGCGTTTCAAGGTTTTGATAACGATCTTCAAAGCGCTCCATGGCTCAGGACCTAGTTACTTGCGGGATCGTATTCTGCCCCATACATCCCTGCGACCAATCCGCTCGCACAGAGAGGGTCTCCTCCAGGTGCCGTCCACCAGGCAGTGCCGGGGGGCGGCGCCTAGGAGTAGAGCCTTCTCTGTGGCGGGCCCAGCCCTATGGAATGACCTCCCCCCGGATATTAGGAATACCTCTGACCTCCGCTCCTTTCGTGTAAAGCTCAAGACCCACCTATTTCAAGTAGCTGGCCTGGCTCAACTTTGATCCAACTATATCGCTCCTGATGGGTTTTTTATTTGGGGTATTTTAATTGTATTAAATTATTTAGGGGTTTTTAAACATTGTGTTTTTAATTGTTTTTTATTCATCAGCTCACCTCCTCCTTGTATATGTATATGTCTTGGTATACGTTTTTGTTATATGTATGTTTGTTTATATATTTATTTCCTATGTTTTATTGTACGCCGCCCCGAGTCCTTCGGGAGAGGGTGCGGCTAAGAAATAAATATTTATTATTATTATTATTATATGATGAAGAAGTCCCTTTGTTAAGTTGGGGCTAAGTAAATTTGGTATGCTGAAAGTACCCAGCTTTACATCTCTACTCCAGGCCAAGGAGAGGAAACAATAAAAGCTCCCCCCCCTTTTTTTTTCTTTTTTTTTTTAGAAACTATGAATCTGGATGGAATCAGCATTCCCTCTGGAGCAGTTGTGAGATTTAAGGATTGACTTCAATTCCCAGCTCTTTCTAGAGCAGTGTTTCTCAACTTTAGCAAGTACCTGTGGAATTCTGGGACCTAAAGTCCACATATCTTAAAGTTGTCAAGATTGAAAACGCTGTTTTAGAGCAATAGGCTCAGTGCCAAGAGAGCCTTTAGCCAGCTTTTATTAGATTGTAAATTAATGTATTTTTCTGGATCTGTGATTCATAGCCTTGTCATAGACTGTTGCAGTTGGCTTTAAATGGAGCCATTCTGGAAATCAGCTGGCACAAAATGTAGCTACCAGTACTTGGTTACTGAGTAATGCTAGCCAGTTGCCTTTAATTTTTGTGAACCATCTAAAAAGCTGTTGATTACTTTATAATGTTCCAATTGGGCTTGGAAATCCAATTGGGCTTGGAAATCCAATTGGGCTTGGAAGATAGAATAGAATGACAGAGTTGGAAGGGACCTTGGAAGTTTCCTAGTCCAACCCCCTGCTTAGGCAAGGAACCCTATACTATTTCATGGTTGTCCAATCTCTTCTTAAAAACTTCCAGTGTTGGACCATTGATGATTTTGTCCGTGGCAATCCCACCCCTGAGGTCAGATATGTCCTTCTATTCTGCAGGAAATTGACAAAAGCAATGTTCATCACAGCATAGGAAAGGCAAGCCTTGTATACATGCTTTATTTTTTGTCTTACGATAGTTTAGATGTTTAATGTTGCAACATCCCAGCCTTACCTGCAAGATTGGTGTCAAGTTCTAGTTCAAAGCATCTGAACAGCACCATACTGCTTACTCCTGCTTTTTATAAGTAAGAAAGCTGACAAATAAATATTTAAAAAATAACACTTCTCAGAGATTGCAAGAAGACCCCAGCACATAAAAACACAGCTTTGTCTAATAATGTCACTTTTATAGCCCCTAAATCACCCACATGGATAGAAGTCCTAATTAGCCTTTTTAGATTTTCTAGTTGTGTATCTGTGCAAGTTTTGTAATGTGCTGAAACAACCATTTTACCAAATGCCAGGAAGGGGAAAAAATCATGTGCAATTACTTAAATAAATAATTGTTATGCTAATCCAGGAAACTACAGACCTATCAGCCTGACCTCAATACCAGGAAAGATTCTGGAAAAAATAATCAAGCAACGAATTTGCGAACACCTAGAAGCAAACAAAGTAATAGCCAAAAGCCAACATGGATTTGTCAAAAACAGATCATGCCAGACTAATCTTATTGCATCCTTTGATAAAGTGACAAAATTAGTGGACCAGAGGAATGCCGTTGATATAGTTTACTTGGACTTCAGTAAGGCTTTTGTTAAGGTAGACCATAACCTACTACTAGATAAAGTAGAAGAATGTGGGTTAGACAGCATCACCACCAGATGGATTCGTAACTGGCTGACCAACCATACTCAACGTGTAGTCCTCAATGGAACTGCATCTATATGGAGGGAAGTATGCAGTGGAGTACCCCAAGGCTCTGTTTTAGGCCCAGTACTCTTCAACATCTTCATCAATGATTTGGATGAGGGAATAAATGGGGAACTCATCAAATTTGCAGATGATACCAAGCTGGCAGGAATAGCCAACACTCCAGAAGATAGGCTTAAGATACAGAAGGATCTTGACAAACTTGAACATTGGGCACTATCTAATAAAATGAAATTCAATGGTGAAAAGAGTAAGGTTCTACATTTAGGCAACAAAAACGGAATGCACAGGTACAGTATAGGTGATACCTTGCTCAGTAGTAGTAACTGTGAAAGGGATCTTGGAGTCCTAGTGGACAACCATTTAAATATGAGCCAGCAGTGTGCAGCAGCTGCCAAAAAAGCCAACACAGTTCTAGGCTGCATCAACAGAGGGATAGAATCAAGATCACGTGAAGTGTTAATACCACTTTATAATGCCTTGGTAAGGCCACACTTGGAATACTGCATTCAGTTCTGGTCGCCACGATGTAAAAAAGATGTGGAGACTCTAGAAAGAGTGCAGAGAAGAGCAACAAAGATGATTAGGGGACTGGAGACTAAAACATATGAAGAATGGTTGCAGGAACTGGGTATGTTTAGCTTAAGAGAAAGAAGGACTAGGGGAGACATGATAGCATTGTTCCAATATCTCAGAGGTTGCCACAAAGAAGAGGGAGTCAAACTATTCTCCAAAGCACCTGAGGGTAGAACAAGAAGCAATGGGTGGAAACTAATCAAGGAGAGAAGCAACTTAGAACTGAGGAGAAATTTCCTGACAGTGAGAACAATTAATCAGTGGAACAGCTTGCCTCCAGAAGTTGTGAATGCCCCAACACTGGAAGTCTTTAAGAAGATGTTGGATAGCTATTTGTCTGAAACGGTATAGGGTTTCCTGCCTAGGCAGGGGGTTGGACTAGAAGACCTCCAAGGTCCCTTCCAACTCTACTATTGTATTGTATTGTATTGTATTAAGAATCTAAAACACTTCCATCTTTATAGATCAAAGGGCTTAATAAAATTCTAGCTAAACCAAATAAGTTTACAAAGTACTTAAAATACTGGAAAGGATGGGTACAAAAGTATCAGGAAGAGGTTGACCTGCCAATCCTGATTACCAAGAAATCAAATTCTAGGTAGTTTACAATATTTATTTCAAATGCTGGTTACATTTGCTTTTATAAATGTTTAGCTAGCAACCATTAAATCAAGCTCAGTAGTAAACAGGGGGCAATAGTGAAATTGTTTATATTGATGTTATCATCATCACAAAAACATATAAGGTTCGCTATTTTCAGTTTTAACTCATTGCTATTTATATCTGATTTTTAAAAGGAAACACCTGTAAAAGACAACCAGCTATTTGAAATTCAACTTTTGTGGTGAGAAAGTAAAAATAAAAATACGTAAAAATCATTTAAGTTTTGCATGGTTTATATATTTACTGTACATTTTGTTTCGTTATGATCAGTTTCTGGAGGTCTTCAGGCACATTGTAATATACTGTAGATGTATGTTTTGGATATGTGTGTGTTGCACAAGTTATCAGTATGCAGGAAAAGTAAAAAATGTTGCAACTGGGATTTCAGAGGTAAAGTCTTCAGTTGGGTTTGTGACTTTCTTAGCTAATGCTGTGCTTCATATCGTGAAATTCTTACTAATTCTTATTTTTATATTGTGTGGCTTTTATTTAACAATGTATTGAAATTCCAATTCTGATAATAAAAAAATCACAGAAATTTTAATGGTGAACTACCAGACTAAGATAATGTGCAAGGTTTTCTGTGTGTGTGTGTGTGTGCGTGCGCGCATGCATTTCTCTCTCTGTGTGTTGTTGTTTTTCTCTGTTCAGACTGATTTTTCTGCCTTTAGAGCAATGGGAACAGGGAATAAATGAAGGGATGAAAGACATTCACTGAAAAGAGAAAAAAAGAAAAAGGATTTCCAGCCATAGCAATTTTATCAGTACATTGCTGACTTCTAAATAATGAATCAATCAATACTACATTAACACCAGATGGCAGTCAGATATTTAAAAAATGTAAACTCAGATATGCTTCCCTTTTTCAGGTTGCAAGAAGGCAGCAGTTCTGTTTCATGAGTTCTGAAAGATAATGTGTTTTGCAGGGGCAATTTGACATAAAATAATGGCTCTAGTGTATCTGTTTATTCCCTGCCAGTGCATTTTCTTTTAACATTTGCACATTAGGGACTTCCAAGTTAGATTTTGTGGCTCAATTCAGCTGCCTCCCTTTATTTTCTACATAAAGTTAAGACCATTATGTCCAATAAGATAAGATCAACAATTTCAGACTTTGATGGAAGATAGTATAAAGTTCTCACCATAGCTGCATAATCAACCAGTTTGGGCTAGTAAGGACAAAAAGACAAGGAACTTTTCCTTCCTTCCAACCCAATGGTTGAAAATTGTGTTGTACTGGAGTACCATATTAATTTGCATATTAAAGATGCAAAACAGGATATATATTTTTCTTCTGATACCATAAATGGCTCTTCATACTTATTGTCAGTCAGTCATTTTATTTTCGTCATTGACAATACAAAACAAAAGGGTCACACTATTTAACATAAAACAAATTATAAAATCATATAACAATACAAGTAAGATAAAGTTTAAGAATTTTGGGTGTAACAATTAATACAGTGAAGTGTGATATATTTATATACTGCATATAAATTTATATAAAGCAACTAAATTATTGTTTAGAATAACAGAATAGTAAAATTGCCAATTTGAAATATAGAATAACAGAGTTGGAAGGGACCTTGGAGGTCTTCTAGTCCAACCCCCTGCTTAGGCAGGAAAGCCTACACCACTTCAGACAAATAGTTATCCAACGTCTTCCCAAAAAGTTCCAGTGTTGGAGCATTCACAACTTCTGGAGGAAAGTTGTTCCATTGATTAATTGTTCTATATTCAAAATATACATTTGGAATATATGTTTAAAATGCAGTGGAGTACTTGGAAGATGTTTAAGTACTCAGAGATCTAAGTACTTGAGATCTCTTAGATCTAAGAGAAAGAAATGACCTATAAAGTTCCTCTGGATTCCAAACAAGAACTGAGCTCAGATCTAGGCCAATATGATTTTGAGCACTCTGGATATATTCTGGGCTCCTTTGGAGAAATAGGAAGATTGCAGAGCTAAATCTGTTTTCTGAACATTTAAGCTGACAGGATAAGCATGGAATTTGAGGTTGCCCATAGCATGGAAAATAATCCCTTGATATTTAAAGGTCTTGACTTGTTCCATTAAATAGTTGTTTAGCCATCAGACATGTGCCTTAGGGTGCTTGGCAAATATCACGACCTTGGTTTTTGAATAGTTAATTCTTAGCAGTTTTTCTCAATGGTATTCCGCAACTGTATAAAGTGTCAATTTCAGGCCATCTAAGTCTAGGAAAGCAGTACAGTATCATCTGCATATAGAAGAACAGAGATGTGTCTGTTTCTCAGTTTTAGTGGGCTGTTTAATTTGTCTATTGACATAGTTGATGAACAGATTAAAAAGAAGGGGAGCTAGAATGCATCCTTGTCTGTTATTTAATTGGTGCAATATTTGAATATGAAACTAGGTGAAATTGATTGGCACATACTTATTAAAAAATATTAGTGTTGGTGAATTCTATACCGTTTCTTTTTTAAAAAAAACCTCTTAAGTTATTATTTTAAATATATATCAAAGCTTGTTGTGAACACTAAAGAGATCTGAAGAGCCTCAGGTTTTCACTTAACAAAGTCAATGATGTCATTATTTCTTTTTCAATAATGTTAAGAGATACACTAATAAGGCAAATGCTTCTTAAACAATGAATCATGCAAACTAAGAAGAGCAATCTTTTAAAAAATGGATATATGTATGCACTGTATTTTTCAAAATAAAAAAAATCCATCAAAGTACTTAAAGAATATAAGGTAAGTATTTGGTTAGGAACTTTGGACACTATGTGAAATCTATAAAATCTTATTATAAAGTATAAGTATTTTAATCTTCAGGGTGAATACAGTTCATGATCAAAAGAAACAAGATTGGGGCAAAGGAAAAGGAAGCATTTAAATTTGAACTAATTTGAACTACTTTATTAAAAATTAGTTCTCCACCTGCTCTAATTCTGAGTGTATTTTCAGTGTTTATGGCTATCTTCCTGGTTTGAAGGAGACTTATTGTAGCTTAGCTCCATCTCCATCAAGTGATGTAAATAAGCCATAACAAGGGTGGTGCATTAGATCCATAGGCTAAAATGGCTTCAGTAGAATTTTTTTAAAAATAGCTACCACATCTGGTTGTAGTCTTGCAAGGCTAGAAACAAGGCTAGATAAATTTAAGTGTTTGCTTAGGATAATACAATTGGAATAGTAGGACAACAAGCAGAAGTGGGCTGTATTAGAGATTGGGAAGCACCCTAAGTGTATAATAGCTAGTGGAATCATTAGGTAGTAAGAAACTGTACCCTTTGGTGCCATCTTGTTGGGATATGGACTGATTTGTAAATATAGCACTATTTTTACCACCCACAAAAGGCATACTGAGCTGCTATTGCAGTTTATATGTGCAAATCCTGAGCATCTGAAAAGTTTGCACCCTTGAATGTAGCCACTGGCTCTTTAAGTGATGACTAATTTTGAATTAGTCATGAGAGGAACCCCAACTGAGTGTTGGCTTGAGTCCCAGAAAGCTCTAGTTACATCCCTGTATTTGCTGTTTTCTTACTACTACTACTATCTTTTGTTTGTTTGTCTATTACCATTTCTATACTTAAAAGTGTGTTCTTGTCACTTCAGTGTAAAACAAATCTAGCCCTACCAGGATGTTCTGCTGGGGAAAACGTTCAGTCAGCAGTAGCATCTTTCTTGTCAGCAGAAAGAAAATTTGATAATCTGAAATTGATCCTTGCCAATAGAAGTAACTTGTGCTATCCTAATTGGGCCAGACAGTATATTTTGGGGTATTAACTCAATTACATTGAACCTTTGCTCCTATTTTTCATTTCATGATTTCAACAAATCCGATCACATCTTTATTACGGTCACAGTCCAGCAGACCAACAAATAAAACAAAGTGGCCAGGCATCTTTATGTCTGATTCCCCAACCTGTTGCACACTAGATGTGTTGTGATTATAATTTCCAAAATTCAAAACAGCGTGTTCTATGATGACAAACTCTGAAAACTATAGTTCCAACACATCCACACATCTATAGGTTGCAAATTTGAAAAAGACTTCTAAAGGTGGTCCTTGACTTACAACCGTTCCTTTAGAGACCATTCAAAATTACAACGGCACTGTAAAATGACTTATGACTGTTTTTCACACTTATGACTGTTGCAGCATCCCCATGGTCGCACACAATCAAAATTCGGGCATTTGGCAACTAGAATGTATATATATAACAGTTGCACTCTCCTGGGGTCATCTGATCTTTTCAGCCAGCTTCTGACAAGCAAAGTCAAGGGGGAAAGTGAAATTATCTTGACCTACTTTAGAGGGTTGTTAAGGTTGCTAAAGTAATATACATGATTTGCTTTATTAAGTTTTTGAAGCACTATTTGGTTTTAAGCTGATATTTCAATAGAATGTAACTTTTATGAGGCTCAATAGAAACATTCTTTTCTGTTAATGCTTCAAATTCCTAGAAGGTGACCATAAGTGATAAGCTATTAATTTTATGCCTAACTGGAGACTTCCTACTTCACATCCACTACCAATCACTGTCAGACACAGGAAGGATGCAAGACTAGACAGTTCTTTCATATCCGTGTGTATCCTATTAGCCAGGTTAGGTAGATTGCTTTGAGTGACCTGGAAACGATGAACCTTAGCATTTGAAATATGGTTGAGCTTTATCCTTTGATGAGTTCAAATGCAATTTAAAATTAAAGGACATAACCCAACTAGATTTAATCATTTAGAAATCCCAATGGTTTGAGTGGGCAGCCTTATGAACATATATAACTCTGCCAGTGAAATTAATAGGACTTGGAAGCATTCAACTTTGTCGTTTACTCAAAGTAAATAAAAAGCAGTTACATCATAATGTTGAGCACCTCCTACTGATGAGACAATACTAAGCGCACTTTGGCTGAAAAAAAAAAAAATCTTCCAGAGAGAAATGAGCAAAGATGGCACAGAAAGTCTCTGTTAAGAAACAAGACATTATTTGTATGATATTCTGGAGACTCAATCACCATATTGCATACTTTAAAATTATTGTAATTTTTTTCACCATAAATATTGCCTCATATGTGCATATTTTTTCAACGCTAGATCTCTTATGGTATAGATGAATTTCGTCATAGAAGTAAATAACAGCTTGTTTCCTTGGGAGCAACTGGAAAACAGAATAAAAACATTACTTACTGTTTTTTAAAGTTGTGTCAGATTGTCATGGCAATAAAGAATTGCTTCGTGTTTCTATGGTTACTAAAATTATAAAACTGATTTAAGAAGAATCAAAGAGACATAAGAAGATGCATATATATATAAAAGCTTAACTTGTGTTTCGAATTTCCTTTGCTCCTTTCTTTGCAAGAAAAATGTGTGTGGTAGGAACTAAAATGTGGAAAAAAAAAACCAGATGCATTGCTATTTTTAATCCACCTTTATCTTTTTATAGCTCTCTTGTTAATTTTTGTATTCATGGTTTACTTCCAAGCAAGTAAGTCTTCATGTAAGTCAATAATTTTGTTTCTCAGGAACTGATATTTAAATGTCTTTGTTAAATTTCTTGCTTGCCTGCTGGATTTCAAGCAGAACTTCTGAAAATAGCCATTTTTGAGGTTCAGTGTTCTCTGTTGGTATTCTAGCAATCAGTTCAGCAGCTACAGAAAATGTAAGTCCTGTTTTCTCTGAAAATCTGTTCCAAGCTATATGCAGCTTTGCAATGAGGACTGTAGAGCTGAATGGTCACATAAGGCTTTTATTGAGTCGTAATTCTTAAAAACTCAAGGTAGCTTGAAAAGCAAGGGGGAAAAAAACTTGCTGTGAAATTAATGTTCATAAGGAACAACATCCCTTTCAGTGTTATAGTTTCTTTCCAGTAGAAGTGCAAGGCGTAAAGACTAACCAAATAACTATAAAAAGCATATAGAAGAGTCCCACTAAGTTGTTACTTCAAAAGGATCATTCAAATCTTATCCATAAGTAAAATGACAACAAAAAAAAGAAGCATGGAGATTCTCAGTCATCCAGATCATGGTTGTCCCAAAGGTTCCTTTTCAAGAGGCAACTGGATTTTCTAGATTTTCATGGAAGATGTTTCGCTTGTCATCCAAGTAGCTTCTTCAGCTCTTGGATGAGAAACGAAACATCTTCAAAGAAAAACCAGAAAGTCCAGTTGCCTCTTGAAAAAGCACCTTTGGGACAACCATGACCTGGATGACTGAGAATCTCCATAGACAAGCAACATTGTACCAAATCTAAAGAAAGGTGAACTGTATGTGCCATGCCAAGGGATAGTGACCATGAAGAAATTTAGAGAGATTCATGGCTGGAAGACCTGAAAATTCATTCCTTTATTCATTCGTTCAGGTCAGTCAGTCAGTCAGTCAGTATATATGTTTCCCATCTCACTATTGAAGGGATTCTGGGTAGCTAAATAGCTGTGGATTGACATCAGTAGCGCTGTTAAAGGCTCAGAGATGCTGGAACTGCAGAGTCTGTAGGCATCACCCAAGTAGTATCTGCTTTACCTTACATTCCTTAATCCCAAGCAAAAAGATGCCAAGTTCCATACTTTTCACCCCCAGTTATCTCGTCCTTCAGATAAGGCAATCAGAATTTGTATTCTGACAATATTCCTGCCATAAGTGTGAGCCTACTACCTTTCCTTTCATCTAGCTGACTAAGTGGCTCAGGGGTGTCAAACTCACGGGCCAGAGGCATCATGTGTTGGCCACATCCACACCCAGTTTAGTGAAGGGGGAAAAAGTCCAGATACCTCACGTAACAATGATGTGAGTTTGACCCCTCTGAAGTAGATGGGTGGCACTTAATAGCGGAAGTTCATTTATCTGTTCCTAGTGAATAATAAACTTCCGATTACTTGCAAATTTGAAAGTGAGAATTTTGTATGATTTTCCTTCGTGTTTTAGTGTATCTTTTAGCCTGTGTTTCCTGTGTATCTTTTAGTGTAGCAGCTTCAAAAATTAATAATGATTCTATCCATTTGGATCATGACGGCAGTAGTTAGATCTGTGAACCTGTTCAAGTATGCTAAGAAAAACCTCTTGAAGTTAGTGATTCATTTATTTTTCTGTGTCACTGATTTTGTTTTAAGGTAGCGATGATGAAAAACAAATACAGAAGGGTTTTCGTGTTTTATTAACTGAATACGAACTACAAATTTGTAAATCTCATTCTCTTGCATTCATTAGTCTTGCCTTTCCAGACAGTTTTAACAAACAGTGCAAGCCACAATATGTTTTAGATGGTATTAGCAATCAGGTAGTAATAGTGTGTGTATATGTGCATGCACAAATACACTAAATGTCTGTTTTCTATATTTACAGAGTTTTTTTTTAAAGAGGCCCATGAAACAAAGTATTAAGAAAATACATAGCTGTCCTGGAATGTGAATATTAGCTGCAGATTATTTCCTATTAGCAGTTATACTGCAAGAACATTGGATTAAATGAAAAGTCTTTAAGAGTATTTTGCTTTACAACTGATTCAAATCAGAAAAGGGAATTATCATTACAATTCAACAAAAATAATTAGCTATAGTTGCCATAGATACAGAAGTCCATAGTTCCATTGTTAACTTTTAAATACTTTGCAGTGAAATATTACAATGTAAATTCTCAGGTTTGGTTAATAAAAGTTAGGGTGCAGAAATATAGATTTTTTTTTGAAATAGAAAATTTAATGTTTCGACATTTTATTGTGTTGTGGTGCTTCCCTGCCAAAAGTTAATTCTACAGTTATTCTCCACTCTTGTTTACGTTTTCAGAAAACATTTGGGGATCAGTTCTTCTAAGGTGAATTTGTCATTTATTTTTAAACAATATCTCAGAATAATATTCCTCTACATAGTTTACCAAGGACACGTTAAGGAAACGTACAAAGGGATCTTCTTTTCTGAAAATACAATAAATGAAATGAATTGCAACTTGTCTAACAGTAGCAGATGCTTTGTGGTTAACTTTTGGTCTTATGTGAGCATTCCTGGCAACTGCATTCCTTCTGCGTGTTTGGTATGGTTCTCAAGACTAATTGTATTTCTGAACTATATGCTTTTCACCACAAAAGAATAAAACAGAATCGTAACACACATATGGTCAGAGTGGCTAACGGCTGGGTTTTTTAAAGTTCCCCATTTGTTAAAAAAAATACCTAGTTGAGTCAATCACATTTTTATACATTTTTGTTTTGTTTTTCTTTTTAAATTGAGTCGATGGTCTTAAAAACATCTGCCGATTATGTTCTCACCAGCTCCCATTCTGAACTTTGAAATCTTACTAGACTTATCCCTTCTGCCAATTTCATTTGGCACTGATCAGCCTTGGTAAGAGGACAAAGCCATTCCATTCAGAGTGTCAAGCTGGCTATAAAAAGTTTCTGTTTCTTTCATTTAAGATGGCAGTTGATATATGAGGGCTTCAACCTAAGTGATTTTTAACCCACATCTGTTCTTTAACCAGAAATTAATATAAAACAAGTCTCTGTTTTCTTCTTTTGAGAACAAAATTTGAAAACACCAGGACTTAATCTTTTCTACATTCTGGAAAAGATTTCTGTTATTTGAACATCCAGATTTTATTATGATGCTTTTTGCTGCCTTGTTTTCGTGGGAGGAAAAAAAATCATAAGAATTATCCACACCAAAGAGAGTCAGAATAGAGCAGAAGAAAAAAAAATGCATCGTCGTGAAAGAGAAGTAAATTTTCAGTAACATTTTCCATGGAACACTTTTGTTTGTATGAAATATTGATTTTCCATCTTGAATAAGAAATTGTTTATAATAAATAGTGTGGTGAACTACATTTCTTCCAGTAGCTATGATTCACTGCAACTCTGTATTTGCTGTAGGAAGGAATTGGTAGGTTTTGGCAGAGGTTATTATTCTCTTTGAGAATGATATAAATATTTACCCGCGACAATAATTTTACTCTCTGAGTGTGGAAATTGGCAAAATTCTTGTCACAATAATGAGAAAATGCTAAATAATAGCATTCAATCTGAAAACTTGTGTATTGCAGATAATTCAAAATAAATTTTTGTAAAGAACATTTATAGTGACATTCTCTACTAACTAATAGCCATTTCAACATCACTAGTCATACAACTGCTTCCTGAATTGAAGGGATGTTTCTCCCGTATTCCTGCAAATATGCCATTATGCAGATAAAAACAGATTAATTGTTTTAGTCAATGGTTTTAATTTTTTTTTACCTAATTTGAAGCCTTGTGTTTGTTGACTTAAGATATTATTTGGAATATTATTTGGAAGATTTATTTTAATTATTTACGTATATTATTGAGTAGTTAGGGTTGTGTTTATTCTTTTGCAAATTTATCTGTTCACCTCTTCCTTAAAAACATTGAAAGAGCAAAAATCTGTTATCCTGTGGAGGAAGAACTGTCTAATTACCTTTTCAGATTAACATTTTTATAGTCAATAGTCCACATCCAGAAATCAGTTCCAAATAATAGTATCCCATATTTTGGTCTTTATGTTGTACTAACCAATAACCTGGTGTTGCTCAAGTATTTATATATAGGGGATAATGTCCGGACTAAATATAATTTCTTATGTTGGATTTGCCCCTTTACCAAAGGGACCCCCCCTTGTGGAGTACTGTGAAGCCATTACCATGGCAACTCCACTGCGCTGTATAGTAGAAGCCACTTTACGGCAGTACAATAGAACCATTTTAAGGCACAACAGGCTGTATCTTAACATAACGCACATCCCAAGGGTTTTAGGGGTGGCTTACCCCCACAGTGGTTTTCCCCCCAGAAATTAAGTTATCTGTGTACCAAGTTTGATTGAAATTGCTCAAGATGTTCCAGAGTACGTACGTATGTATATGTATATGTATATGCATGTTAAGATTATTATTTGTTCCAATGGATATAGATTGAAAACCAAAAAGTGAATAAGCAACTTGTGCATGTTTCAATTCATATTCTGTGACATCCCTTTCAGTTCCAAAAATCAATATATTCCATGCTGAAAGAACTGGTGGGACAGCCGACAGATGTCATTAATAGCCTAAGAGACAAAGAGAGTGTTTTAATTTTTATGGTAGATCATAGAAACAGGATTACTTTCCCCATTTATTAATTTGGCCAATTTTATTTTATTTTTGCTTTGGCTTGTCATGATGAAAAGGGATATTCTCTTTTGCCTCAAGGTTACTTGGATTGTGTTAATTTAGACCCTTTATAATAGAAAAAAGAGGAGGAAAAGGAGGAAGGGGAATATTTCTCCTGTAATTATAAAGCCACTAAACTATGAAGACTGTAGTGTTTTCCATTTTTTCTTAAATGTTAAGCTTATTATAAACAGGCTCTAAGTTTATTGCATGAGCAATAAAAAGGCTAAAAAACAATGGAACCACCTTGCCTTTGGAAACCAGCATCACCATACTTCACTTTAGACAAGTGCTTTATACTTTATGCTGCTAATTTTCCTGGATATAGCTTCTTGTCTTCAGAACTATTTTTTAGGCATAGCCTGACGATATGATAGTTTATAAACACAACCACTTTCCTGATTCTTGCTGGTTCTTAAATGGATTTTAGAATGTCCCATTTTTCAAGAGAAAAAATATATATAGAAGGGATTCTTCCAAGAATATGTTGGATATGTAGAGCAGTGTTCCAATTTCAGGGATTGCCACAAAGGAGGTCGACTTATTTTCCAAAGCACCTGAAGACAGGACAAAAAAAAGCAATGGATAGAATCTAATGAAGGAGAGAAGCAACCTAGAACTAAGGAGAAATTTCCTGAACGTTAGAACAATTAATCTATGGAACAACTTGCCTCCAAAAGTTGTGAATGCTCCAAATGTGGAGCTTTTAAAGAAGAGATTGGACAACCATTTGTTTGAAATGGTATAGAGCAGGGGTGTCCAAACTTGGGAACTTTAAGACTTGTGGACTTCAACTCCCAGAATTCCCCAGCCAGCCATTTCCCCATGCTGGCTGGGGAATTCTGGGAGTTGAAGTCCACAAGTCTTAAAGTTCCCAAGTTTGGACACCCCTGGTATAGAGTTTCCTGCCTGAATAGGGGGTTTGGTCTAGTGATGGTGAACCTTTGCGGCACTGAGTGCCCAAACCGGAACACGTCAGCGCCAAAAACCCAAAGACTAGCTGGCCGGTGCGCAGATCCCTTCCAAGTCGGTTATTCTATTCTATTCTAGAATGAGAAAAAGTAAAGTTTTCCTTAAGCTGAGCTCAGTTTCTAGTTTATGGTCATGCCCAGGTAAATTTGTTGATAATACAGTGAAAAGTACAGAGACCAATTAGTTCCCTAGTCTGTCTTCTAGCCTTGGGATTTACTGAAGCTTATTTTGAACAGAGTCTTCCAACACTGGATTAGTTTATAAGAGGATAGATTTGTTAATTGAAATATACTCTGCTTATTTGACATAGGGTCTGTGTAATTGAAAGTGGATTGACATATAGTCTGTGTATTTAAAATAGTATTCCTTTTGTTTTCCTAGGGATGAAATTTTATTTCTGTATTATCGATTGTGCTTGACTCTACTCGTCTCCAAGGAGTTCAAAATAGTTGTCATGCACTGAAATACCAAATACCTTTTTTGCAACGTAGAAGACCTCTCCTCTTCAAATAAAGCAAAACAAAAAAACCTAAAACTAAATTGAGATTTTATGCCAGCAGTAATCTTTTTTTTCCATTCACATGGAATAACTAAACTTTAATCATCATAAATCAATTCGTAAGGAATACTTTGCACAAAGCTTATGAAGAGCTCTGCATCTGCATTAAGATAGTAATATTTTGCTTCACAATGCCAAATACTAAAGGGTATGAATCGTACATATCCAGTAATTTAAGTATTCGGCTAGTTAAGTTAAGTTATATCATCCTAAATTTTCAGTGTATTGAGATTGCAGAACTTTTAAAGTAATAGATTTAGTGTATAGTTTCCATTTAGGTAGGCAAAGACCTTGATTTTAAAAAGAGAGTCTGTACCTTCAAAACAAACACACCTGCTGTTAGAAACCTGAAGCCATTGATTTTCAAAATTTCCATGTAGCTATTGAATCATAACTTTGTCCTTAACCAGTAGGCTGCCTTTATTTTTTGGTTAATGTTTCCTTGTGCTAAAAATGCAAAACAATTCTAAGCATGTATATATTGCTTAAATAATAATGCACATTGGGGAAAGGGGGGGGGGGAGGGAGTTTTGTAAGTTGCTATTCACTTTCTGGGATTTTAATGTTTATTGCCTCCTACACTCTCAGAGGATGAAGAAGACAGAAGGAAGAAAAGTGTTTTTGGCAAAGCTGGAGAGGTTTGGTCATTGATATATATCTTAAAGATTGTTTTCAAAATTTGCCAACTTCATTTGTAAAGTTTGAAAACAGACTGTTTAAAAATTAGCCTTCTGCTGTATCAGAATTGGCTTGTCCTTATTTTTTTAAAAAAATGAATTTATTTTTTTTCAGATTGATCGCTTTTGCTGTGTTACTTGTCTTCTAGATTTTAGTTGAGGTCATTAGATTTATTTATTTTTTGTGAGTAGGGAAGCGTGTTGTGACATTAATGTATATAAAGTGCATTAAGGTATCCTAAGTCTTATTCCCTGCTCATAAGGGCTCAAGGGAAGTACAGTCAAACAATGGAGGAGATCGCATATTATAGACCTTTTCCTCCAAACTTAATGGGGACATCACATTGGTTGAAATTATAAAGTTAATCTGAATTTGTAGCAATTTGTTATTTGCTGAATTACAGGAAAGGCAGGACTTCCTACTTCAGATTAGTAAAAAAAAATTTTTATTTAAATCTTTGGAGCTGAGATTAGTATATTTGTGTGGGAGATTCAAATTTTTGAATGGTTTTAAGCATAAGGTATTCCTTAAAAATGTTTTAAAATTTTAATTTCATCTATGGGTATAGTTACTATACTAAAGTATCTTGCTTATGATATACTTCATTTAAAATTAAACAGAGGTGGTGGAGTTAATTTTCGAAATTTTATAAAGATTTGCTGTGTTGCCTGAATTGGAAAGAAAATCACAAAAGTATTTTTAATTAAATATTCAAGAAAAAAAATATGCAAAGCACTCAGCATTACAGGGTTTCTTTTGCATGTGTTTGTTTCCCATCTGCATTATATGTCTTTCAAATGTCCTAATGTTTAAAGGTACAACAGTGATATGTTTTACAAAAAGCAGCCATCTGCCTTTTTCTTTTAATTAAATAGCTGCTTCTTGTATCCTCCTTGTCACTGTCACTTGGTTTCGCGTATATTTCTTTAAAGAGAATTTGATGCACCATTTAACCACAAAGAACCTGATGTTTTGACTACACTGCTTTAATTTCCCTTTCCATAGAGATAATCTAATCTTTAAAGTGGCTGTCATAGAACATAATGAAAGGGACCTCCGAGATCTTCAGGTCCAATCCCTGCTCAAGGCAAGAGACCTTAATACCATCTCAGTCAAATGGTTCTCCTGTCTATTTTTGAAAATCTCCAATAATGGAGCACCCAGAACTCTGGCACACCAACTAATCCCTTGATTAATAGTTCTCACTATCAGAAAAAAATTCTCCTTACTTCTAGGTTGGATCTATCTTTAATAAGCTTCCATCCAGTAATGGGATTCAACTGGTGTAACAACTGGTAGGCTCCGTGCATGTGCAGTGGGTTTGAAAACCTACCTTCTACTGCAGCCCCGGTGCAAACCAGGTGAGGCGTGACAATCTGTTCTGCCGCGCCTATCAGCTGGACTTCAGAAAAGAGAATATAGGTCAATATAGCGCAGGGGCGGGCGGGAAGGCCCAGCTGAAAGCCAGATTGAACTGGTTCACTCCCAGCTGATCATCGGAGCTACCAGTTCGCCTGAACTGGTAGAAATCCCACCTCTGATTGATTTATTGGGCTTCGAATAATAAATCAATCCCTCTTCTCTGTGACCTTCAAGTACTAGAAGACAGTTTTAATGTTTTCCCCAATCCTAGACATACAATATCTAGTTCCCTCAAACATCCATCCCATGATTTATCCTCCAGACCCCTTACCATCTTTGTTGCCCTTCTCTGCACTGTTTCTAGGGCCTTAGAATTTCTTTTTTGTATTGTGATGACCAGAACTATGCTCAGCGTCCCAAGTGTGGCCTCACTAGTGCAATATAAAGTTGTTTGTGTATAATCATAGTTTTTTGTGTATGTCCGTATGCAATGTGTGTGTGTTTTTTTTAAATGATTAAAATAATAATTAAAAGTTAATTCTTAAAATTATTTTATTTTATTTTATAAAATAATTTTATAAAATATTTCCCTTTTCAATTAAACTGCTTCTGTTCTGTCAAAGGCTGTGGAGAATTTGATATTGCTATAAATAAGGATTGTCCACTACTTCTTAATTTTCCATATTCCTGCTTCATGCTCGTACATTCCATACTCACATGCAGTGACACAAACCCCATTCTTTAAATAAGGACATATCAGAGGAGTACCCAGGAATAAATGTTTACTGTTGTGAGCTGCAGCCCTCATATCCAGTACTCTGTAAGATCTGCTCTTGTGGAAAACTTAGACAGCAATTAGCCAGAGAAGATTTTGGCATTGAGATAACATGGTATCAAGAGTGGGAAACCTCTAACCCATATCTGTTAAATTTAGTATCTGATCCAGTAGAATGCCCATTAGGCTTTGATCTCCGAAGGAAAATCTGGACAGAACTGAACCAAATCCAAACTAACCCATGGCAAGTACCAATATTGGAAATATAAATGGGGCTGGTTGATAATGCTAACTGTGACCATGGAAACCTCCCACAAACTTTACATCATATTGTGATGAAATGCCCTCTCAGAAAGTTCCCTGGATCCATGCATGAAACTCATCATCTCAAGAGCACTGCTGTCTAATGACTAAATAATCTAGATATCTGGCCATAGGTTTAGTCACTTCAGTAACTGCTCATACATAATTTAATTTTATTCATAATTTTATTCATTACTCATACTGCGTATTTTTTAAATAGTTCACTGCTCTGGTGTTCTATGTTTTGATACACAATTTATATGTTCTTTCTGTGAATTTCATGCGCTCTGCTACATTTTGAAATAAATAAAGAAATAAACCTGTTCTCTTTTCCTCTGTTGGTTTCCTCCTAGAAGCTATACAGTAAATAGCCAGGTGGTGGAGTAATGATGGGAATAAAACCTGGCAAGAAGAATAATCTCAACAAACCTTCTTTTCCCCCTTACGGATGAATCACATAGTTGGCTGGGGCTGTTACAGCTGCGTTCATGAGGCAGAGAATTAGGTGATGATCTTGTATCTTGGGATTCCTGTGATCACAGCTGCCAGCTGAGCAGCCCTTGGAGAGATTACTTGACACCATCCTGTCCAGCACCACCCAGATTTGCAGAAGGAAGCCACACAGTAGAAATTAGATCTTTTATGCTGTCTTTTGCGACTGCACTGATAAGCATATTAGGCAGGTGCAGTGTTCAGTGGTTGGGTTTTAATTTTTCCTTTTGGAAGTCCATTAAAGCACACATACTGTTCAGCGTCCTTTCAAATAACTTTCAGGTTTCAAGACTCACCGTTCCTTTCATTTTCACTTTGATTTTTCTTGTAGACTTGGTCTATAATTAAAGTTGCCCAATTAAGACTGCAGAGCTAGAGTTTTCTTTTAGAAAAATCCTTTCTCCTCTTCTTCCTCCTTCCGCAGTCTAAAATTTTTAAAATTAGCCAAACAAAATGATTGGCTGAAAAAAGAAACAGAACAAAGGAAACTATATAATAAACATGGTAGTGTAATTTATTAGTACCAATTGAAGTTATGGTTATTACTTTTTCATGTCATTCTTTTAAACTTGGTTCTCAGATTTGTAAATGTGTTTGTCCTTCCTGCAACTCGATGTGTCTGCTCTGCTAACAGTTGCACATGATTATTTATTTATTTATTTATTCATTCATTCATTCATTCATTCATTCATTCATTCATTCATTCAGTGAGTATCACACACTGGGTATTTTTTGATAAATTAAGTTCCAGCTAAGACTTTAGTAATATTGGAGCTGTTGTTACTCTCCCCTTTTTATTTTCGGAAAAATATAAGTGTAAACTTTGAAGTTTTTTACTACTCTTAACTATCAAATGTATATTTAAAAAGTAGGCTAATTAATTGTGCTGTCTATGAAAACCATTGATCCAAATTTAGATAGAAGGGAGATTACTTTCGGTGTTTGTGGTCTCAGTTTGATCAACCACCATTAGACATTTTGGATGACAAATTATATTTTGGGGAAATGGTTATAACTGCTAATGCATGTTTTATCCTCTCGGTTTGCATTAATGAGCTAAACGCAAGATTGGAAAATTAAAAGGGCAGCCCTCAGTCAAAAATAACCTTGAAGAATTACAGCAAATTTTGCTTCTCATGTTAAAGCAAAGTACTGGCAATGTGGTACTGGGACAACTACAGTTGCTCCTCGACTTAACAACCACAATTGGGAACAGAACTCTCATTGCTATGTAAGGCAGTTGTGAGTAACTTGTGCCTGGTTTTTCCTGTGGTTGTTAAGCAAATCATTATAGTTGTTAAGTGAATTTCACTGCCATTAAGCAAATCCACCTTCACCCATTGATTTTGTTTGTTGAAAGTAGGCAAGGCATATCGCGAGTGGTAATCACATGACCCCAAGATTCTGCAAGTATCTGGCTGCCCAAATTCTTATCACATGACCTTAGGGATGCTACAGCATGTCTAAGGGCAAGAACAGGGCTAAAGTCACTTTTTTCAGTGTCATTGTGACTTTGAATGGTCACTAAACAAATGGTTGTAAGCTGAGAACTACCATTACAAAATTGGGGGGGGGGGGCTGCATTCAAATGAATAACCCCTTCAAAGGAATCCAGGACATAAGTTGATATTCAGTCTTCAGGTTGACATATTTGCAAGATCATTTAAAGTAATCTGCTTTTCTGCAAGCATGTAACTAGGATTCCTGGGGGACAGACAAGGGAAGATATTGCGTACGTGAAAAAAAGATTGTAGTTGTTTAGGGATTGCTAGGTTAGCTGGAGGCCAAAGGTAGACCAGTTTGTAAAAGCCTGCCAATGTCAGTTAAACAAAGCCTCCAGTTAATCTTTCAAGTACTTTAACTAAAAAGAATGCTGATGTGATTTTATCACATGATTGAATGAAAGGAAAAATAATTCTCAGAAATATGTTCACTCTCATGTGTCTGAAGTCCATGTGCATCAATCACCATCGCCAGACTGATTTTCTGTTTATGTATAGTCTGATGCAAATCTCCTTATCTGGATTAAAATTAAAGTACAAACTCATAACTTCTCTAATTATCTAGTTCAGTTTCGAGGATGATGCATGGAATCAGATTAGGCAGGGCTGTAACAAACAAAATCTCTGTAAAAGTCACTGTGTGTTTACTGAGACAAAAACATCTAAGGAAAAACTGTGTGTAGTGAGCGACTGGCCACTCTCCCTTAGAAATGGAGGAGCCAATAATTTTAGAAGACTATCAGGGAATATCCATAGACTAGACTAGGAAATCAGAAAAAAAAGCAGAAGAAGATAGTGGAAAACAATTGCAAGATCTTGGAATTCAGCTATGCAGTTTTCAGGAATTGAGCTTCATTTTGCTTACAGCAATGAGTGGAGGAACACTTATGCTACAAATCGATAAGCAAGCCCATGAATGTATTAAGAATTGAGAAAAGCATAAAGGAAACTTTACTACCAGGTCTCTCTTAGTAAAAACATAAATATTTGAAATCCTGGTTGTTTGATTTTTACTAATGGCAGCTTCGTTGAAAGAGGCAGCTCAATGTCCTTGTTTCCCGGGGAATTTTTCATTCAAATTAATATTTATTAACAACTTAGGTGGCATATTGTTTGCGTGTGGGGGTGTTAACTGGAACAATTTACTCATCCTTATGACAGTGAAGTTAACATATATGTACATGTATGTTATAATATCATAAATCCACCTCTGCGCAGATTATCTTGGAAGCAATTTTTGGTTTTAAAAAATCATTTTGCAGATTGGTCATCAGTCTTCACTGATTACTAGAAATCTAATTTAGGCTTTATTTCCTGATTAATATTGTTTAATCTTACACAAACCTCATGAAAGAGATAATATGTACTTTGCTTAATGATTTAAAATTGAAAAAGAAAAAGAGTGAAGACTGAAAAAGAACAAAGCACATAATTGCAGTCCATAGATTATAATGACTACAGAATATATCAAAGAGCACTTTGTTCAGGAATTATTAAATGTACATTTATTCCAGAGGGAAGGAGTTTTAAATCTGGAATAAATAAATAAAATAATATGTTCCTAAGCAAGAACACGTGAGGGCATACAGATCAACATGAATTAACTGTCTTCAAATCAAGATAAGCTCTATCATTGTTATTAAACAACCACATAACTTTCTCACCCATATTACCACAGTAAAAATATCCTTCTCATAAATGAGGGATTGTTTAAAAATATGAATCTACTGTAACTCTTGGGATTAACAGATCAGTTAGATTTCTATTAATAATGCTTTTGCGGACTTTAAAGGAAGTCCTACCAACTCAACTCTCTTGCATCATTAAAATTTTGTTTTTGCTCTTTTTGGCTGATGTATTACAATCACAACCAGTGCTCTATATATTGTGGGCAAGACTTGAACAATTATATTGTTTATTCAGTACCAGCAATGCCAGTATAGTTTGAAGTACAATGTTTCATAAGCAAAGAGAGAGAAAAGGCCCCTGCTTGAAAGATATTAATGGTAGGAAGGGAGGGAGGATGGAAAGAAGGAGGGAGGGAGGGAAGGAAGGAAGGAAATAGAAAGTCCTGAATAAGGTGGGTTAACTGGGTCCCTTCCAATTGAAATTACCCATTCAGATTATCCGGATTCCTTGCAGTTAAGGAAGGAAGGAAAAATTAAAAAGAAAAAGGAAGAGAGAAAAGAGATTCTTGGAAGAAATCTTTTCCACAAATTTTATGATGATGTAGAAAAATATAGGGCTTTTTTTTCCTAACTTGAAATGTTCATATGCTTTTAATAAATTAAATATACATGGTGTGCCAGAAAGTTTAATATTTTCCCCTTTTTATTTATTATTTGCTATTTTGTTTACTGGATTTTCAAAATGTTTTTTGCAGTTTTTTTTTAAGTAACATCTAATAAATAAATGAGAAACATCCAAGGCGAAAAAAAGCAAAAGAAACGCTAGGAAGCAAGGAAGAATAAATGCATAGAGATATTTATACAGCTATAAGATTGCATTTATCTTGTCTTACGTCCTTAGAGAGATCCTGCCACAAAACAGTTCTAAGTTGTCACCAAAACATCATTAAATCAACTGCTATAAATGGATTTTTCAAAGATGACATGAGAAAAACCAGATTGGAAGAAAGATTGTAGGAAAAGTAGAGTGGATAGGCAGAGGAGACATTTATTTGTTTTATAAGATTTTTACTCGCCTTTATTATTTTATTTTAATAACATACATAATGATCAGTCCACTTCCTGGACTTCCAAAAGGAGGGAGGGAGAGAGAGAAAGAGAGGGAGGGAGAGACTTGTTGATTGTAAGTTCCTTGGAGCTGAGAAGAATTGCTGCAAAACTGAGTTTCCTGAAGTGGATCACTAGACTCCTAAACAACTTTAAAACGATCTAGTAAAAAAAGGTCAACCAAAAGAGCAACATACAAACCAAAGCAAAGCAGCAAAACAAATTAGTTTAATTTATGTGTATCATTTAATGGACTGCTAAATTGGCCACACCCACCCAGTCACATGATCACCTAGCCACACGAACCCAGCCGCTTCGCCCCCCCCCCAACAGTCTGGGAGACCGTGAATTGGCCCCTTGTTTAAAATGTTTGAGGACCGCTGTTCTAGGCCAATACCTTCACCACTACAATAACCTGGCTCTCAAATGGTAGAATGCATTGTAATGTTCAGTGAGTGTCTGTGAATGAGCATGATGATGCTAGGTGTTTTCTCATGAAGGGACTCCTCATGGCATTGACGTTGTTATTGGCACTATGTGTTGTTTGCTGTGTCTAGTCATATCTACACATATCAAGAACAGCTTGACTGAAATCAGTTGGACAGCTTTAGTCATGCCTGACTTCAATTTCAGTTATTTTAATGGGTCTGCTCTAAACATGACTAAGAATGGATTCATACCCATGTCATTCATCTTACATTACGAATCTTGATTTTCTGGGAGGGTGTCAGAAGAGAACAGATGATATCTACCCAGACTTCTCAAATCCAAAATCCTACTAAAAGGTCTCTTCTTAGAGATATCTCAACGATCATGTTACACAAGTCATTCATAACTCAAACATATATAGGTTTACTTAGAAATAAGTCCCATATGTTCAGCAAGGCTTACTCAGAGGAAAATATGTTTAGTACCACTGTCTAAGCCAAACATAAGTCATTACACATTGTGCTATGTTGCTTTTAAAGCTAGTTGACAGCTTCATTTTGTAAGCGTCTTACCCCTTCTTATTTAATGTAGTATTCTAATTTTTAAAACATTGCTGTAACGGTTGCCAATTTCACAGAGTATAGCTTTTTATTGCACTCACAAGAACTAAATATAACACACACACTTCCAGGAATTCATTTAAAAAAATCTTCTCCCACTATTCTGGGTGCCCCCCCCCACTCATTTTTGGAAAAAGAAAGAGTTTTAATGTCTCCACTAACTTGAGTATTTCATTCAGCTCTAGCGAGTGAAATAATAGGTATTAGCCTACACTGAATATGTATATGTGACATATTTCCACTAATGGTTTTCCACTATTTTTTAAGCCAAATTTGAGCATCCATTTGCAATTGCAGATACTTAGAGACTGCCACTCAGTCTAACCTTATTTTGAACGTATGTCCACCTCAGCACACTAAACACATTTATTATTATTTATTATATTTTTAAACCCCAACTTTATTCCTTTTTTGTTGTAAATAGCAGCGAGTTGTCTTGTGCCGGATTGGCCATAGTGAGTTATCCCTCAGCAAGTTAGCCATGGCGAGTTGGCCGTGGTGAGTTTGCTTTGGCAAATTTTCCCATTTCACTTCCCATTCACACTGAAGGGAGGATAAAATACCCCATGTATAAATCACACTCGATTTTACAATCTTTTTTTTTTTTGCCACATATGTTTACCACATCATTGCAGTTAAGTGAGTTACACGGTCATTAAGTGAATCTGGCTTTCCCCCATTAACTCTGCTTGTCAGAAGCTGAATGGGAAGGTCGGAAATGATGATCCCATGACCCCAGGAATTTGTAACTCTCATAAATATTTGCCCGTTGCCAAGTGCCTAAATTTTCATCACATCACCATGGGGATGTTGCAACGGTCATCTGTATGAGGACCAGTCATAAGTCACTTGCACAGTATTGTTGTAACTCCCAACAGTCACTAAATGAAGGGTTGAAAGTCGGGAACTACCTGTCCTCAAGAACTTTTCCATGTTTAATAAACATATCTAAACTGCAAGATATTGAGCAACAGACGTAATTAGGAAGTTCAAATCGGATAATTTTTTCTAAAAAAAGAATACAGTTTTCAAATGTGCTATTCTTCTTATACTGTTAGGCCATTATGAGCCACCCTCAAAAATTAAAGGTGCATAATTTAATTTAGTCACAGTTCAAATTTGCAACAACACTTAAAAATGTGACTTATGATTCTTTTTCATACTTATGACTATTTCAACATCCCCAAGTTCATAGTTCAGAATTCAGACGTTTCGCAACTGGCATGAATTTATTATGGTTTCAGTATCCTACTTAACTGTATTACTAACTTAACCGCAGTGATTTACTTAACAACTATAACATGGTCGTAAAATGAACCAAAACTCATTTAACAACTCTCTTGCTTTGCAACAGAAATTTTGGGCTCAACTGTGATCATAAGCTGATGACTCCTTGTATATTTTCTGAACCAAGGTCTGTACTTGAACTTAAATGTTATAAAGATTTGCTGTCCAAAAACCAGGCTACGAAATCTAAGTCAATACATTTGGTTTACCTTAAATTAGTACTAAATATACAGAATGTGATTGCCATAATTTCATAATTTTCCCCCTTATATCACATTAAATACTGCGACTTGGCCAGAACCTTTGTGTTGACTGACCATCGCGTGCAAGCTTTTAAAGGGTTCATGCAACTACTGAAATTAAGAACATTTATTCTTGCTTTAAGCAACTGAAAGATGCTGTGGAAATTGTTTCTTTAAAAAAAAATATTTCTTTAGTGGTCCTTGTAAAACCGCAAGATTAAATCAAGCAAGTACTGAGGCTATGAAATCTGTGGCTGAGATATATGCAGTGGGAGGGAATAATATAATTACTTGTAGCTTTTGATAAACATCCCAAATTTTGCTTCAAAGCACAGATGTGGCTCTAATAATCTGAACCATTTGCATTTTTCGATTAAACCTTTCTTGATTGCATTGCATTTGATATGTATATTTAAACCTCCATGTTCAACATTGCACTTTGATACAGAGCATATTGTTTGACTTTGTTCTTATGATCTGACAAGCTTCATTATATAATAAACTAGTTTAAATAAATCTTTAAAGACATAAAAGTGGTCCTGACAAGGAGAGGAAAAAATGCAACACACACAAATGATATATTGGTTAGATGTTCCAGAAGGAGTCAGAATTTGCTTCTCTCTTTCAGGCTCTTCATTCAGACAAAAAAAGCAGCACAATAACATATGTTTTGAATAAAGCTGTAAGGCATTTTCCAGTAACCAGGATTGTATTTCAAAAATGAGTAAAGTAAAACAAAAGGAAAACGTGTTTCAACATTTTATAAACTATTGTCACACATTGTTGCACACTTCCCTCTGGAAGTAAATGTGACATTTATAATGCTGTTTTGTGTTTTCTTTTTCTTTCCCCCTCTCAAACATAACTCTTTCAAATCATAGATGGTATTATCCACCAGAATGATTTGTACTTGAGGAAACAGTTGGACTAATTAATTCCAACATCACGGATGTGTTAGGTTCCTAATAGTCTTGTGGGAATATGAGTTCCTTGCAATTTCTTAGATCCTTTCCTCCATTTGTTCACTTTAGTCTCATCTGCTACTAGTTACTGATTAACAAGGCCAGACTTTAACCATTTGTTGTTAGCAGCATGAAGTTAGCATTGTGAGCCAAAGTTAAGGTTTAGGTCCTGTGTAGTTTCAGCAGAACACATGGCTTACATCTTTCTTTTCTTCTATTTGTGGGATTCCCAGCATACTGCTTGTGGGCATTCCCTTGGCACCTTCTGCCACATATATTTACAAAAATATTCCTGGCATCATCATTGTTGTTGTAAATAAAAGAAAGATGAATGGTTGCAATCAATTTTGGAAGTTTGCTTTCTGATAAGTGTCTGTTTATAACCCTACCAAGGCAGCCATTTTGGAAAATGCCAAGCCCCTAAATGGCAGCCATTTTGTATAAGTGGCAAAAGATTCAAAATGTTGAAGAAGCCAGCGGTCTAACAATCTGGGGAGGAGTTGAGGACCCATTATGCCCCCAAGCCATCCAAGCACGTTCGCCGGCATGAGTTTAACATCAGGAACCAGAAAGAGGGCGTCGATTAATCAGTATTTTGCAGCTCTTTGCAAGGCCGCAGCGTACTGCGAATTCCGAGACCTGGATGAGCTGATTCTGGACCGCATAATTTGCGGCATGCGGGACATTAACCCACCAAGCCACACCCACTAAGCCACACCATGCACAGCAAGCCACGCCCACAGAACTGGTAGTAAAAAAAATGGAATCCCGCCACTGCATGGAAGCTATTGCCAAAGTGCCTTCAAATGCTGCCACCTAATTGTAATTTTTAGTATGACTGAAGAGTAAATATGTTTTAGTGTTGATTCTGTGTTATCATTTTAACTTCATACAGTACTTTAACTAAATTGTATGATCTCATTTACTTCCTTGACTGAAGTGAATTTATTGGAATGTAGAGTTAGCCTAGAGTTGACAGCCATCCGATAACTTCTTCTAGTGTTAGTTAAGCTACTCAGGGCTTCTCTCTACTATTTTCTACTATTTTCTGTTAAAATTACTTCAATGTCATATTATCAAGCAAATTTAACCGTATTAATTTTAAATGGATGCTGAAAAAGTGCGCTAAGAATACCTGGAATTATCAAATGTGATTATCTCCTTTTTCTTTCAAGTGTTTTTTTTTTAACCAAAAAACTCCCAGGTCCAATTATCTTTACCAATCAGAACTACACAGAAGAATCATTGTCTGTTGTAATTGTGATACATGCAACCAATCTGGTCTTTATACTCAAAGCCTTTAAAACGCTTGCCCGTTTAAATGGTATTCCATAGTATAATTATCATTGTATTGTAATTGTTCTTTTAAAAGTGCTTTGTACTAACTTTAATGTCCCTTCATTATTCACATTTTCAAATTGGTTACAAATGTTTCCAAATCCAGTTAAAACTATAGAATTTCTGTCTGCTTCTTCACGTGATGCCATCTTCTCTTTGTTAAAACTTTTTGTCCCTGTGATACTGTCTAAGAACACTTGGATCCTGTTATGATCAATTTCATGTAATTGGGTGAAATAGCTGTGATAAGAAAACCATTGTGCTAACATTGAATGGTGACCAGTTTTGAGAGTTTTCAGAATAATAGTGCATTTAAAAGATGCTCAAAATGTATGTGTAAATTTCAAAAAAACTAGAACAAGTCAGAAGTTTATTTTAATACCTTTCCAGAAGGCTTACTAAAGATATGGAAAGGTGCTTACTAAATACGGAGAAAATTCTGATAGAAGGCGTCTTCTGTGGTGAGAGACGAAGAAGTTGACAAGAAGTTAAAATGGATGTCTATATTTGTTAGTTAGAGAGAACTAAGAGCTGGGTATATTGGAAGAAAGTAAATTAATGAGGTGGGAGTGAGACATTTAAGTAGGCATTATAAAACAAGAAGAAGGAGAATCAAAAATGAATGGAGGCTAAAATAATGGAGGCTGGATACATAACAGTACTGCAAACATGAAAGAACTATGTTGAAGACAGTGTTCCAATATTTGAAGGACTATCACAAATGAGAAGATCAATTTATTTTCCAAACTACCAGAAAGCAAAACAGGAAACAATGGATGAAAATTAACTAAGTATAGAAGCAACCTAGATCTAAGGAGAAATTTCCTGACAATTACAACGATCAGCCAATGGAATGGCTTGCCTTCATAGGTTGTGGGTGCTCCATTACTGGAGACTTTTAAGAAGAGACTGGACATCCATTTGTCTGAAATGGTATAGAGTTTCCTGCTTGGCAAGGGGTTGGAATAGAAGATCTCCAAGGTCCCTTCCAACTATGAGGATGATTGATGATGATGATAATGATGTTTTTCTGCACATTGTACTACATTTAGCTATATTTCCTTCTGCTGTGTCTTAAAAGAATTCTCTCATGGTGTATTCATTTCTTTGCGCTTTGCAAAAGTTACTTATGCCAAAAGCCAATAGTGTGATAAATATGTAGATCTATTCGTTACATGAATTGGGTCAAAATATGGTCATCTGTTCTTTCCATACTACAAGGCCATTCCCTGTACTTTAAAAAAAAGTGTTTTGACTTCATAAACAGCGGAGCAAAATATTGCAAATTATTCTATAATATCCAGGGTTAGAAAAATATCATAGATACCCTCCACAATTTCCAAAGTGTATTGCATCAACATTTCATACTTTGTATCAACCTTTGTCAATCTGTTCTTTATATATTGGTGTTACAACCCCTGGTATGCCCAAATATGGGAGGGAGCTCACTACTCTCCCTTTCTGGCCTTCGGCTCATTACAGAAAACCATCCAGGCAGAAAACCATTTTTTTTTAATGTTGCCTTTTTATATTTGTGTTGTATTTGTGCTGATAAATAAATAAAGGGAGACTAGTATAGATCTATTTCAAGCTATTTAGCTCTCATCAGCTACCCATACCCTTACTGGGATTTGAAACATAATCTGTTGTAATGTTATGGTTTCTTTTTTGGTGTTGTGCCATTCTTCCAACTGGTAAACACTGTCACTCTAGTTTGAAAACAAGGTTTTGTTTTCAGTTCCCTCCAGCTGCCAAAGAAGCATCCAAAGAGCACCTGCAAAACAACCCATGCTCTTCTCCTTACCTCTTCTGTAAACAACCTGAAGCCTTTGAAGTGCAAAGTCAAAATGATCAAAGAGAAAAAAAGAGAAAGCAATATTTCCAGGACTCAACCTCCAACCTCCAAGTGGCAGTGTAACTTCTTTTCCTCTGATGTTACTACTCTCTTTATATTCCTTTTTGTATCTTCTTTATATTCCAGGCTTAAAAGAAACAAAATTCTTAAATGGAGCAAAATAAAGAGAAAAAACCCATCCAAATCAATATTATAAAAATAAAGAAAAAGATTTAACCCATAGGTAAAAAAAGAAATAGAAGAAGAAAAATCAATACTTTCACTTTAAAAAGTAGGAAATATTTGCAAAACTTCCAACCAATGGCCATGCACGCCCCACCGACTCCGTATCACCCAGTCACCAAGCACTGGGACTTGGACATGCTACAATTTGACTGCTTCCTCGAGGCAAACAACCTCATGGGCCTTTCTGAAGGCCGCAAGAAGAACATGTTCCTCGGATACTGTGGCATTGAAGTGTTCGAGACGGTGAAAGACCTCTCTGAGCCAACACCGCTGCAATCAGTTGCCTGCTCCATGCTCAAGCAGATGCTGAGGACCCACAATGCCCCCAATCCATCCAAGCACGTTCGCTGGCATGTGTTTTAACATCAGGAATCAGAAAGAGGGCAAGTTGATAAATGAGTATGTTGCGGTGCTTCACAAGGCCGCCAGGTACTGCGTATTCCGAGACCTGGATGAGCTGATTCTGGACCGCATAATTTGCGACGTGTGGGACATTAACCTACAGAGGAGGTTACTTGCCACGTCTGACCTCACTCTGCAAATTGCCTTGGACGAAGCCAGGGCATCAGAATCGGCCACTAAGTCTGCAGAAACCCTGCAGTGCCAGGGTGCTTCACAGGATGCGCGGAAGTGTGTACGCTCACATCGCAAAGCTGCAGAGGCCGAGAGCTCAGAAGGCGAAGAAGACAGCTGCTGCATGCGCAGTAGCCGCGCCCAGCCGGTGCGCAAATTCAAATCATGTCTCCCTGCCTTGCGCTAGCTGCAGAGACCATGCCAGATCGTTTTGCCTTCTTCGCGACACTATCTGCCAGCGCTGCAAGCAAAAGGGGCACATCGCCAAGGTTTGCCAAAGTAAGCTCCGCCCAATGATCTGGCAGCCACGAAGCCAACCTAACTACCAGCAGAGGCCCGACCAAGAGGCATGGCGGCCACCACCACTCAGAGGGTAACAACAGAGTCACCCATCACACCTCAATTGGTCAAGCCCGCACAAGGCAGTCAAAGAAGGTGAAGGTCACAGTCCTCATCGAGGGCTCTCCATGTGAGTTGGAGATCAACACCAGGTCATCACTGACCATCATGCCGTAGTCTATCCTGAAGCAGGTTATCCCTAACCTGAACAAACAACATCTACGCACCCCTGACATCCACCTTCAAGATTACCAGGGGAACTGAGTCCCCATTGTGGGCCAAGGCACTTTCCGGGTGAAGTTCAACAACTTCAGCGGCCAGCTCCCGGTGACGATGGTCAGCGGAAACCTGCAGAGCCTCCTGGGACTTGGCTGGTTTGAAGCCCGGGGCTGGAAGTGACAGGTGTCAACGAGAGCACTGATGAATTACTCGCAGACCCTACCCCCGAGTTTTTCGCATTGACTGTTTAGAGACTGGTTCCGTCTCGCTTAGTGACATTGCCTGCCACTCTGCCAGAGACTCTACGATCAAACAGGTTTTGAACTGGGTGTGGAGGGGGTGGCCCAAGGGGCCTATTGGGGCTGATTTCAAAATTTATTATCATAAGAGAAATAACCTGTCTGTTGTTAAAGGCTTTTTACTGTGGGGGGACCGGTTCGTTGTTCCACCCAAACTGCGCATTGTAGTATTTGAGGCTTTACACGTACGGCATCCTGGAATTGTCAGGATGAAGTCTTTGGCTAGGAGTTACATGTAGTGGCCTAACATGGACAGGGAGATCGAAGAATGGGTGGCTACCTGCACACCCTGACAAGAGTCCAGACCAGCTCCTCCAGAGGCACCCACTAAGGAGTGGGAGCGACATCAAGCACCATGGTCTATGGTGCACATTGACTTTGCTGGCCCAGTTCATGGCCAGACATTTCTTGTAGTTGTGGACGCCTACTCGAAATGGTTAGAGGTAGTCCTGATGACCACCACTACACCAGAAGCGGTCATCAATGTGCTACGGAGACTTTTCTCCACATACGGCCTGCCTGACGTCTTGGTCTCTGACAATTGGCCCCAATTCACGGCCATGCAATTTGAGACCTTCCTAGCAGCTCAGGGAATCAGGCATGCCCTGGTCGCGCCATTCCATCCAGCCTCCAATGGTCAGGCGGAGAGAATGGTGAGATCTGCAAAAGGGGCCCTCTCTAGGATGGGCCCGGGAGATTGGCAAACATGGGTTGACCACTATTTGCTAATTCAGCACATCATACCCAGTGCCACTACAGGAAGAAGCCCCTCCGAGCTTCTCATGGGTCTCCAGCTATGGTCCCACTTAGACCGGCTACACCCCAATTATTCTGCCTCATCGCCCCCAGACACCACAAGCAAGATTAGGACATTTATCATAGGGGATTCGGTATACGCCCACAACTACGCCGGGGAAACTCTGGCCCTCGCTCTTACCTCCTAGAGCTCGAGGATGGTAGGAATTGGAGAAGGCATATTGACCAACTCCGTGGCCGCCTCTCCAACTCCATTCTTAGACAACCAGAGGTAACTCCTACACAAGTTAGCCAAAGCCCTACCCAAACGGAGCAAACGCTCACTCCTTCCACGGCCAGCTCAAGCCCGAAGGTATCGGGAAACTTATCTGGTTATGTTGCCAGCCCGCAGCGAGCTCTGAGCTGGCTCTCAAAGCTCCAGACTCAGCCTGTGAAAGGTTCCAGGAGCTTCCACCAAGCGGAACTGCAGAGCAAACAGGTCCGTCCAACCTGTCCAAGGAATCCCCTCCTACTGAACTGCGCAGGTCAGGCAGAGCTACCCAAAAGCCCGCCTACCTGCGTGACTACGCAACAAGTAGGATTGTTCCATCCAAGAGGGGAGAGGTGTTAGATACTTGCTCTAACTACAATGGTTTCCACCAAGGTCCTCTGTTCCGACGGGAACAGAGGTTTAATCCTATTGGTCGAAGGGTCTGACAGCTCCCTATAAAAGGGCTGCTGTCAGGCTCAACCTTCGCTGGATTGTTCTCACTTGTTGTACTTAATAAAGAGCTGTTGTTACCGTTAAGCCTGTGTGTGCCTATCCATTACCCAATCTTAACATATTTCTACTTTAAGATACCTATTAACTGCTTTGGTCACAATCCATGCAAAGCTATGCATGCCCAGGTACTTTTGTCCCTCTGCCAAAACCAATAGGACTCAAGAGTTTGCTGCAATTCCAGTTGCAAGTATCACTCCTTCACACAGACAGGAATTTAATTTAATTCCTAGGAAGAGTTCATAAAAGATTATCATCACAGGTGAAAGGGATCCTCTCACCACCACCACCCAAAAAAAGAAGCAAAGACACCACAAGAGGGGGAAAGTATGCAGTTGTGATTAATAGTTGATTTATGTAGTCAAATTGGTATGCTGTCACTACTGTCTGAACCATTGCATGATGCCAAAATGATGATAACAATTTTATCAATACACCTCAAACTCTCTTTAATTTTGTTTGTACGAGCAGTATGAGCTATCATTATCCAGTAATTGTGTTGTATAATCTGTGCAGTGTTTGCTTGAACCACCCATGCTCAAAATGTAATCGATCGTGTAAAAGAACGCAAAATCAATATTGTCTATGTCTAGACAAATAAGAGTGTAAACTCTGAGAGTGTAAAAGGTGACATACTAATTTGAATGTATTCATAGACCTTTTAGTGCTGAGATTAATACAAAGTTTTGGCTTGTCATAACAGATTTTATGTACTGCTGTAACAGTTTTTGTATACTGTACGCCAAGTGTACTTTGTGATTTTTGTTTACTTTAGAAAAACATTGTTGACCAGCAATCACTGAATACACTGAATACACTGAATACAGTCCCTTTGGGGAGAGGGGGCGGTCTATAAATCTTGAAAATAAATACATGATAAGGGCAAGTGCTGAAATATCTTTCTCAAGTTCTATATTGTGGATAATGAAACATTTTATCTGACAGTTCATCAAAATGATTTAGGTTGAAAAAAATGCTGGATATCTTAACTTCAGCCCAGGTGATGAGTTCCTTCATCCATCAGCACTCAAAAATACAGGATAAATGACAAATGCCTTATACTGATAGTTCTTGATTTATGACCACAATGAATGTCATAGTCATAAGTTGTGGCAGTCACAAAACGATCAGTAGTTGTTAAGCTGACTAATGATTCAAAATGGGTACAGTGTTCCTGGAAATCACTAGTAAGTGCCACTTGGCACCACCATAAAATGTGATCATGTGACTGGGGAATGCTGCAAGAAACCATAAATAGCCCTCAACATTTAGTCACATGACTATGAAAGGGCAACCATCAGAATTTAGGAATTGGGTCGTAACTAACCCCAAGGTTGGTTAATTGAACAGTCTCTACGCAACCAGTCAAAAGTTGAGGACTGCTTGTAACATATTTTTTTCTATGCAATTGTGTCTGGTTCTTAAGGCTGCTGAACAAGTCTCTGCACTTTTCTTGGCAAGGTTTTCTAAAGGGGGTTACCTCCTTCCTGAGAGATAGTAACTGGCCCAAGGTCACCCAGCTGGATAATGCAGCATTAGACCCCACAGTCTCTCAATTTCTAGCCTGATGCCTTAACCAAATTAGCTCTCTTTGTTAACAGTATGTATTAAATAAATGCCTAATTTTACAGCCACTTGAACTTTATCCTGGCTTAGAAGACCTGTTACACCCATTATGTTGGAAAAGCTCCTTCTCCTTCTCTTCTTTCCCTTCTGATACAAAATCAAAACTTCTTACCGTTATCACATTAAAAAAAGAAGAAGAAGAGAGGGAGACCGAGGGGGGAAAAACATGCCACAGAGCAGTAACTGTCTTAGATCTTGTCAGCGTAAACCAAAAGACAGAATTAATTTGTCCTATTTCATCCAAACAAAAATCCCCCATTTCCTTTTTTAGCAATGTGAATGAGCGTATGTGCACACATATCTAGCATTTGGTGAAAAGATACCAGTAAAGTGATAACATCTGGCTGGAGCAAATGGCTGCCAACGAAAGAACGGTTTCCTCTCTCTGGGCCTGACCAGAGTCTGATGTTATGCAGATGTGCAGCCAGGCCTGACTGTAAAAGTTATAAACATTGTCATAACATTGTTCGACTTCTCTAGTATTTCCTGTCTTCTGCTTAACACTTTATTACTACGTCTGGCTGACTGCCAAGGGCAATGCAGAGTTGAGGGCCTCTGGCTTGAAATTTAAAACAAACCCAGAATTCATTGGGTTTCATTTGATATGTGAACTCTGATAACTCACACTTGTTAAAATAAAGCCGCTTATGATTCAAGTTAGATTTACACGGGCTTTAAAGGAGTGCAGCAAAAGAGGAGAAAAAACACTATTTCCAATCCACCCACCCCCGTTCCCCCTCCATCAACCCTACTTTCCTTTCCTCCCCTTCTGCTATTTGGCATTCGGTCCCATAGATACAGAGGGCGGGGGCAAAGGGGGGAGACAAGAAAGAGATTTGGAGCAAGGAACAGCTGATTCAGGAGCTGGACAGCTTACAGAGGACTTGTGTTCATTTCCTGTATTAGATGCAGTTCCCTAGGCAGAGAATAGGCTTTTCTTTCAACACATCGGAGCACGTTCTTTCTCTTGGCTTTTCTTCAGATTAGAAGACCACATGAGGCTCATTGCCTGTAGATTATTTTTTTTAAAAAAATTACATATATATATAAAGCAGGGAAGCAAAAATAAATAAGAGAAACCAATTGGGAGACTTTTGTGAACAGAAAGATTAACCTTTATAAAAGCAAGTTAAAACACATACCCAGATTTATAGCTTTATTTATTTTCTTCCTGTACGGTAAAACGTGATTGTCAATTTTCAGCCACAGACTGTGGTGAAGATTGTATCGGTTCGTGAAGGACTAAGCCTTGAGAGACTTCCCTAAAATGATCTAGCATTTATTGTATATTGGCAAAGGTTCTGTCTGACTGTTTGTGTACATATGTGTGTGTATATCTATTGAGTCTCTTGCTTTAATATATGTGCTCATCAGTTCCTTTCCAGGAACAGGAAAAGACTAGTCCAATTTGTTAATCATATTCTGTAGTCCAAATTAAGTCAAAGCTGGGCCAGATTATTTAGAAGATCGTTTTTCACTTTCCTTATGCATGCAACTGTTCTGATTGATGCTGCTTTGTTTAAATATTTTAGGCAACTTCCTACATGTCATAATAAACATGTAAGCATTTTAAAGTTGCAGTCATGATTTCACTTTCAAGAAAGTGTTCCTCATTATAACTGCATGGAATGTATTCTTCAAACTGTCTCCGCGCACAAGAAACAATCCTTGGAAAACACTATCCATGAAAATAATATTCCCTAAGAAGTTGTCTTTCAGGTGTGTTATCGCTTCCTATAATGGAAGGTGAAGGTTCGTTCTCTGAGCTTTTGGGTTGATTGCCGAGTGTTTCGTTGCGAGGTTCGGTAACATCTTCAGCAGAGTTTAGGGGATATTCTTCTGTTTATAAGGGCTTCAGGTGTGGTTGTGTCAACTGGGTGCCTTGTGATGGGTCAGCTGTGAGTCATCAGTGAGTCTTGTGATGGGCCTTCGTATAATTTTTCACATTGACTGTGTTTACTTAATTTATGTGAGTTGAAATTCAAATTCAATAAAGGATATCAAGCAGATGGTGAATGCTACAGGGAACCTTAAAATAGGACAGCAATTTAGTGGAAAATCTAGGCATTTTTAAAAGTTTCAAATTAATACTGAAGAGTCGTGTAACTGACCTTTGATGGACAATTCTAAGGAAATAAATTCAAAATCAACCTTTTCATGGCCACCAGCAGTTTAACTTCTAATATATCAACATTTGGAATAGAGCCAACCTCAAGAAATCTCTATGGAACCAGAGAGATTACTGACTAAGTAAAATTAATTAGAAGCGAACACATTGAAAAAGTTATAGTTCCACTCATTAGTTTTAGCTTACTAATTAAAATATGTTTGTTGTATGATATTTTCTATCACTTTAGTTCCACACACACATACGTTTTGGTGCACTACAGAAAGTCTCTACATAGGCTTACATTACAATAAAATAGCTTTTAAAAAAAAATACTGAGAAAAATATGTCCTTCTGAAACCTACCCACTTGTAAAAGTATGTGGCATGTCTGCTGATTGTGCTATTTTGGCCTACTCACTTGCATTTCTAGTAAAGCATATCTTCCTTTCTTCTTTCCTTCCTTCCTTCCTTCCTTTTTTCTTTCTTTTCACATTAAAATTCCTGCAGTCTTTTTAGAAACAGATTATTTGTGCTGTTATTTTCTTCCAGAGGGTATTGTTTATGATTTTTTTACCAGGACTATCCTAACAAAAATAAAAGCTTCTTATTAAATTGGGGGAAAATCCTTATTTGGTGAGATTGATGCCTTGATATACTATCCTTCTAAAATATTAGATCCCTAATAATTTTAGAGAAATAGTACTTCAGAGTCAGCCGGCCTTTAAATTTAAATAAATACATTTAAATAAATAAATTTGGTATGGACAGATTATTTGCAAATAGCTTTTTTGTGGTTTTTATGGATTTGTGATGTTTTGTGGATATTATTGATAGGTTAGTCTGATCTTCATATCTTGAAGTTCATCCTTCTAATGTATTCATTTAGGAGAAAGCACAATTCATTAAATGTTGGTTAAAGATCCATGGGTATTTTGCTTGCTTTTAGACTGTTTCTAAAAAAAAAAAAGGAAAAAGCTTTCCTACTGTCAGTCTCAACCTTACTGAAGACTGTTGTAAGACTGGATTTGTTTGTAACGAACAATTTGTTGTGGATTTTCAACAAGGCTGATGTGTGGTTGAGTTCCATGCTTAGACAATATTGGTCTTTAGACTATTTTTTGACTATTAATTTCCCCAGCAGAAAAAAAATCAATTTCCTTGATTTTCATGCCTATTGCAGTTGCATCACTTGCTTTTTGCCAGCAGAAGCAAAATAAAAATCTTAAACACGGTAGATATAGAAAACAGAAATGCTACAAGTAGATTTTTTTTAAAAGATAGAATTATTCTTGCATTCACTCATTCTTTTCTTTTCGGTTTGATTTTCACATTTCCATGAAGGGCAATTTTCTTTGGGATAGGTATTGTGTTTACAAACAAGAAACCAGTAGATTATTGTTAGCATTTATATTTTCCCGAATTCTAAAAACTTTTTTTTCCTGCTAACAATGTAAAACTGAAGATGTCAAAGAAAGTTTGTATTTGATAGATTTCTACTTTGCTGAATGTTTTACTTGAAATAGAAACACGTAGATCTGAATTAACCATCAAACAAAAAGAAGCACGCGCTTAGCACCTCAAGGGAAGGGGGGCCATCACAGAGTTGTTGTTTTCCCAAAATTGAATTGACAGTGGAGTCACCTGGTATTTTTTAGGGTCTTAACTTAAATCAAAATGTGCATATTGTATTGCTTGCTCTTTAGATATTATTTCATTAGCAACACTGTCTATACAAAACAGATTTGTCACAACTGAATTCATTAATTCTTTTTCTTTGCATAAGTATATTGTTAAAAGATTGTATGAAACAGTCTCTGCCTTTGAAGAACGTGCCAAAATCCATCTTCTAGAAAGTAGGCAGATGGAGGAAACAAACTAAGTTTAATTCTCCTTTCGTCACAAAATATAATATTGGATTAAAAACCCACAACAACATCATTCAGAGGAATTATAAGAACTATATCCAACTTTCAGAAACCAATTATAGTCCTGTGGCTTTAAGGATGGATGAAGATTACCTGGTACCTTAAGCACAGCCCAACAGAAGTAAAACTTCCATGCCAAGAGTTCGAAATAAATATAATATCTGACAGCACCGTCAAACTAAACTTCTAAACGTTGGTCATTTTCCATGCCAAATATTTTTTTTTAAATGCAGATTAAAGTCAAACAAGGACAATAACCAACATTTGACTAAAAGCAAGTATGGCAATAAAATAATTAAGGGCACGATAGTTCTCTTTGAATTTGACCACAGTAGAGGATATTTTTCAGGATGTTTCTTCAGAAACTTTGGGAAATCCACAAGTAGGTCTCAATTTACAACAGTTCATTTAGTGACCGTTCGAAGTTACAGTAGCATTGAAAAATGTGATATATGACCATTTTTTAACTTATGCCTGTTGCAACATTTCCATGGTCATGTGATCAGAATTTGGATGCTTGACAACTGACTCACATTTATAATGGTTGCAGGGTCCAAGGGTCATGTGATCACCTTCTGTCAGGCAAAGTCAATGGGTAGCCAGATTCACTTAACAACCATGTTACTAAATGCAATGATTCACTAAACAACTGTGGCAAGAAAAGTCATAAAATGGAGCAAAATTCATTTAACAAATGTCTCACTTACCAGCAAAAACTGTGGTCATAAGTTGAGGACTACCTGTATTAGGATGTCTACAAGGATTTACATTTATGTTTATAGTCATTCATTTATTTGATTTATCTCACTTTTAATTTGTTTGACCAACCAAGGTACATTTTATAAGTTTCCTTCTTCCTATTCTACCTACCATAACCTCCATTTGAGGTTGTTTTAGTTGAGAGAGATATCAGCTTCCATGGTTAAGGGAAGACCGGACTCATGGTCTTTCATTTTCTACAAATACCTTAAGTGGGAAGAGAAGAAATGATACAAGTATGGAAAGCAAGTTTGTCAAACATGTACAGGATAGCAGGTATAAGTATGGAAATGGACATGAACAGAGGAAATGAATACAGGTAAATGGGGACAGTAGGGCAGGGATGGTAGGCACACTGATGCACTTATGCATGCCCCCTTTATGAACCTCTTAGGAATGGGATGAGGTCTACAGTAGACAGTTTAAAGTTGAAGCTGTGAGGGTTTGAGGATGTAACAACAGAGTCTGGTAGAGCATTCCAGGCGTTGACCACTCTGTTGCTGAAGTCGTATTTTCTGCAATCGAATTTGGAGCGGTTTACCTTGAGTTTGTATCAATTTACCTAGTCATTTAATTCTTGGAAACTTTGGTATGACTCTGACTATGGATTTAAACATCTGGACATTGCTGGCATTAAAATGTGAAAAGTCTCCATCTAATGCTGACTGATTCTGATATGTATACTTTTCGTATTTAAAAATAAACATAGAATTTCGGTAACTGGGAAGCTAAATACAAGACGTTTCTTTGTCTGCCTCTCTCTCCCTCTCTCCCTCTCTCTCTCTCTCTCTCTCTCTCTCTCTCTCTCTCTCTCTCTCTCTCTCTCTCTCCCTCCCTCCCTCCCTATCTATCTATCTATCTATCTATCTATCTATCTATCTATACATACAAACATACAAACAAAGAAAAGATTTTGGATAGGTGGGTATAATTTGGTGACATTTGGAAGATCTATTTTGAACAGCCTTTTACTTTTATTATTCATTAATTACTCATGTATCCTGCACATTCCTTGACAGTGACTCTGTGGAAAAACGTTGCTCTTATGTATTTTCTGGTAAAGTCTGGGTTTGTAAAATATTGCCTGGAATTGGTCTTCTAGTTCCATGTGTTGATTTTTGCTTGTTTAGAGGGCAAATGAGAAGCATGGAATGTTTGCTTGCCTTCAGGTACAGTAATGAGGCTAGGTAAAAGAGATGAACATTCAACCCGATCTGTGAAGGAAATTATCTGGGAAGCATTGGTTCTGTGGTTTATGTCCATCCACAGACTATTTCTTCACAGACTCTGGCACTTAATGTGAGGCACAGAGAGTTTTGAAAATAGACCCAGATGGTAATGATTGTTTTTAAAAGTCCCAAACTAAACCATTATTGTGCTCTTCATATTAAAACCAGGTCACCTTATACTTTTATACAGCCAATATTTTTCAGTTGAGTCTGTCTGCAGGAAATGAATTCAGGTGGAAAGTTAGATCAGGCGTGAAGTAGTTGGAGCCTCTGCTGTTTTAACTTGCAATTATTTGAACATTGATTGAATAGTTTTGATGAAAAATTGAATAGGAACACATAAGTAATCAATGGGGGAAAGAGGATAAAGGATATAATGTAGGGTGTTTTTTTTTGGTAGTAGTGACTTGGAATTCTCCATTAAAATAAATCAGATTTTCTCAAGTCCCATCCATCTCTGCACACAAGAAGTTCCTTTGTTTCAGCATCTTTGCTGATTCATCTGACTTTGACATCCCATCTTGTTGGAGATACTGATTAATAAAGAAACATTAACACTGCAAATGACAAACAGGTGTTTTATTTATCAATGTATCCTTGCATACATTCTACAACAAAAAAGAGGTGGCATAAAACACTGGTAGTGAATGTACGTTAAAGAGACCTTAAGATTGAGCATTTCTGACATTTTTAAAAGTACACAGACTTCACAAATTGGTACCCTGGGGAGTGAAATGACAGAAATGTACATTGCAATCGCTATCATTTTAAAATATTTTTGTAACTTCAGTCATTTTAATGTGGTTGGCAGAAGAGTGCCAAATTGATAATAATATATAGTTAAACTTGTATGTTTCTCCACCCAACTCCCATCAACTCTGGATGGCTCACAACAATGACACAAAAAGAAATTACAGTAAAACTAATACAAGGGGGAAAAAAAGTTAAAGGGAATGGACAAGACAGTGAGAGGGAAGAGGAAGATTATTCTCTATTAATCTTGGAGGTTTTAGTGTTGTGAATATAAATTATTCAAAGTCACTCAACATAAATAAATCTCATACCTTCCGAGCAGAAAGTAGCTTACTACATCCCACAGTTATCACATCACACTTTGATAAAACCACATATGGAATATTGCATCCAGTTTTGGTCACCATGGTACAAAATAAAATGTTGATGCTCAAAGTGCAGAGAGAAGCAACAAAAATGATTAGGGGACTGGATACTAAAATATGCAAAGAACCGTTGCAACAGTTTGGTCTGTCTAGCCCAGTGGGTCAGCAAACTGCGGCTCTGGAGCTGCATGTGGCTCTTTCCTCCCTCTGCTGCGGCTCGGTCACCGGTCGGCGCCACAATTTTAAGAGGAGCTTCCGGTGGGGGGGGGGGAAGAGAGAAGCACAGTGCGCCAGGAGAAGACTCTATGGCAAGAGGAGAGTTTTCCAGTTTCTCCACAATTGATAGGGCTTTCGGTTATGACAGGTAAAGGAAAAAGTACACTACACTAGGAGGAGACTCTATGGTGGGGGAACTGAACTTCCAGTCAGCTCAGAATTGAGCAGGGGGCTTCCTAACCTTTGTGGCTCCCGGTGTTTTGTTTTCTGTGGGAAACGGGTCCAAATGGCTCTTTGAGTGTTTAAGTTTGCCGACCTCTGTTCTAGTCTAATGAAGAGAAGGACTAGGAGTGACATGATAGCATTATATGAGGGATGCCATACAGCAGAGGAGGTCAATCTGTTCTTCAAAGCACCTGAGGACAAGACAAAAATAACAGATGGAAACTTATCAAGAGGGGTCCAACCTTAGAAATAAGGAGAACTTTCCTGACTGGGAACAATTAATAAATAAACTTGCCTTCAGAAATTGTGGATGTTCCATCACTGGAAGTTTTTAAAGAAGAGATTAGACAGCTGCTTGTCCAGAATGGTATAAGGTCTCCCAGTTGAGCAGAGGTTTGACTAGAAGACCTTCATGGTTCCTTCCAACTCTGCTGTGTGGTTATCGCTCACTTTCTCCCCCTCCTTCTCTTTTTCTTGCTTTCTGGTCAAATGAAAGAAATACCACCCATAAATACTCTGGGAATTTAGAAAGGTGAGCCTTAGTAACTGGAGCTTATACCCATTTTGTAAAAGGAAAAATAAAAACATTGGTACCACCAACCACCTGCTAAGATCAGCTTCTGGGTTGTATTTTTTTTTTCTTTCTTTAAAAGCATTTCAGCATCACCCTGCAAGATGCTGAAATGAAAGCATTAAGTTCTGTTTTTTAAAAGAAAATGTGTTTCCTTGTTTATGAGGAAACTGGAAAGAAGGAAATAGCTTGGACTCCCTCCCCCTTAAAAATAAAAAGAAGAAGAAAAGAAATGCGTAAACAAATCTTCTCTTTCAGATGTTTGATGAATGGGGAGAGGAGAGACAAAGCATATTAATCACTAGTGGAAAATAGGTTGCCCTGCTTTGTTTAGGAAGATAAAAATATGCTTAGAAAAGTAGAGGAGTGCTTGGAACCATATTAAAATAAATGTGGACAGTTTCTTTTAGGAACATTTTTTTCACTGACACTATAAAGGGAAGACACTTGCATGCAGAAAGAATTAGGCAATTAAATAGCTGTCAATTAGACAATTGATTCAACATAAAATGGCATATAAAAAGTGTGGATGATAATTTTGACAGTTATAATGAATCATTGATTTAAGAGCTTAAAAGCAAGGGTGTGTATGTGTGTTACTTTACTGAGATAACAATAAGTACATCTAGTTGAAGATTCCTAAGCAATAAGCCTTAATTGTCCAATATTTGAACTGTAATGCTAAAAGAAACACAAGTGGAAAAAGATTGCATGCAAAGACAACACATATTAACTATTAGTGGAAAATAGGTTGCCCTGCTTAATATGCATGTAATTTTTTGGAAAAAAAAATGTTGAAATATGTTATGAAAAAGTTCTCATTTCCTGGCCTTTGCTATAAAGGTTTGCACCAACCTGGACTCTATATATCCCACAATATCACAGCTTCCTTCACTGAACAATGGGGGTTTTCTATTTTACATATCTTTGCACAAAATTATATGTTAGCATTTTGTTATTTCTGGCTATTGCTTTAGTATTTTAATAACATTTACCTGATGCAATAGTAAATTGGGCTAAAATTAGTTTGGGATAGTTTTAATATAAGATATTGGGATGATTTTTGAACTATTCTTTGTTCGCTGATGAAGTAGGTGTCCTTTAAAACTGGTACATATACCAATATCTTGGAAGATTGGCAGTTTTAAAAGGAAATAGCCAGATTGCATTATCTTTATGAGAAATTGAGTAACTGGAATTTCAGTAGTTGATATTAAGGAATGACCATCAGTTATGCTTGATTTCATATAGATAGGAAAGACAAAGTTCTTTTTGTAACAGTAAAAGTTCTTGCAAAAAAGGAAGTCTTAAATTTCTTACAATAATATATTATTCTGCAATACATCTGGAGATAATTAGTAAGGGTATGACAGCATTAATAATAAATCATGGAAAAATGAATAATGTGATATAATAATTTCATTGAAATCTATCAGGCTTACACAGGATAATTAAATATATAATATATTAATTTATTGGATATAGAAAGTAATATAGAAAAAGAATGTTCACCCAAATACATCATTGTTAGCCTAAGAAAGCACTCGTAATAATTAAAGTTTCCAAGTACACTTAGCTACCATGAATATAAAATTAATTGCCAACATATACTGGACTAGTACTTAATATATTGATCAATATATTAAGTGATATGTTACTTCACTAATTATATTGAAATACGCTGTTCTCTCTCATTTTTGTTTCACTGCTCTATCACCCTTTATCCCCCCCATCAAACTTAGACAATCTGTTGAATTGACAAAATATAATGACAACAATATTACCAGCAGTAGGTTTCACATTTTGGTACCACCAGTTTGCTGCCCATGCAAACATGCGCCTCTTCTACTCATGCACCTGACCTCAAAAACATGCCTAAATAGGACAGCTTAGACCTGGAGCGGGTGGGCAGGCCCACCCACGATTTCCGCTACCAGTTTGGGCAAACTGGTCCAAACCAGCTGAATATTACTATAAAAGTAGCTAAAAGATTAGACGCATTGAAGAATCTTGATAAATTTAAGTGATGGGTAAAGATTGGTATTTTCTATAGAAAAACCATTAGTTTATGTAATCATTCTCCATTCTGGAAGTAAAGTGCTCATAAATGTTTTTGTCTGCATTTTTTCTCTCATTGGAAAATTTTTGAATAAGATAATGGTTATCCGTCAATGTAGCATTTTGTGATGATGTCCAGAACATTTCTTTTTTTCAAAATATTCAAATGTCTTCATCCTCCCTGCTAGGTTAGGAAATTCATCTATTTTTGGAGCGATATAGTATCTTTTCACCAATTGTTTGTAAACCAAGCTGACTCTTTAGGAAAATACCTTTAGGGAGATACCTAAAGATTTTGAAACATATGACTTTGAATGATAAATGCTGGTTGCTTGGAAAACAAAAATAGTAATAGTAGACTTTACAGTAAGAGGGTTTTTTTCTGGTATTTTCATTTAGTGAATTCCAAAATAAATTACCTCATTAGGAAAATAGTTGCAACTTTCCACATTACATTATGAGATGGACACTTGTAAAAGAATAAGGAATGTTTGCATGCTTACTCTATTCTGTACCCATTCTACTACAGAAATTATATTTTGGTGATAATGGTGGAGAATGCTACCTTTGCCAAAATTATAATTGTCCCTAAGGCACTATAGTATATATAGTCAACAAAAGAGCTTGACTGATAGTTCCATTAAATATCCCAAGTTGATACTCATATGTGTGTGTATATATTTTTGTGCATGTATATGCATATATAAATGAATCATTTATTCATTTGATCTACATAGTAAGTAAAGGTAAAGGAGTCAGTGAGGATTTTACTCTGCTGTCATTGCCAACTATAGGAAACAGTGTCATCTCCATTTCAAGGCCATTGAGACAGCGCTGTCTGAAGACATTTCCATGGTTATGTGACCAGTTTGACATCACAGAGCACTGTTATCTTTCCTCCAAAGTGGTACCTATTTATCTACTTGCATTTGCATGATTTCAAATTGCTACGTTAGGGCAAGGATGGGAGCTGGGGTTAGGACTTCGGGTCTCAAACCTGAGCAGCCGGCTTTGCAGCCAACAAACCCAGTGTCTTAAATGTTGAACCACCATGCTCCGTAGGACAACCTATATCACTGTTGGTGAACCTTTTTGGCACCGAGTGCCAAAACGGGAGTGCAAGTGAGCGCACACATGTGTGCTGGAAACTGGAAGAGCAGCCACCCAGTATGCATGCACATGCCAAAAATTATCTTCCAGTGTCCAGCATGTGCATGCACATTAGCTAGCGGGTCTGCATGCTAGAAACTGGAAGACCAGGTGGCCGGTGCGCATGCATGTGCCGGAACCTGGAAAAGTGGCTGCCCGGCATGTGCACTTCTGGTTTACGGCACTCCCACGCACTTGAACACCAGCCGGCTGGTGTGCCAGAACCTGGAAGAGCAACGGGCAATGGCTCGCATGCCCAGAGAGATGGCTTTGTGTGCCACTTCCGGCACGCATGCCATAGGTTTGCTATCACAGACCTATATATTTATTTAGAGTGGATACAGTTTGGGGTTTGCGTTCCTTTTGTGTGAAAAGGAACCTAAGATCATTTTAGACCAGCCTTCCCAAATCAAGTATCTCCCAATATTTTTGGGCCTACAACACCTAGAATTACTAACTAGCATGGTTTACTTCAGATTTCAATAATAGGCGGGGGTGAGAGCCATGTAATGACTCAAGTTTCAAATCTAAGTTTCAAAATCCCTGTTTAAAAACATACTTATAATTATGTATCATGCTTCTCTTTCCCACCAATGTTTTGAGAGTATGTAAAAGTAAATTTTTTTTCTTGAATATCATTCTGATAAAAGAAGAATGTGCTCCCTTTATTTCCCTGGAAGGAAAGCCTAATAATATCCGCAACACTCATTCTCCTGCATCATCAGTTGGTTAATTGGGCCAATCAAAAAACAGGAACAAATATTGACTCTCCAGTCCCTCCCTCCATTAAACCACCTATATCAATATTTACAAGAAACAGACCAATCTATTTTGGTGTACCTTTCATTAAAAGCTGCCTCCTTCACCACAGTACAGGAAGCCATTACAAACACTACAAAAAATACAGTTTTAGTTTCTAAGTCAGGATTTTCTCAAAACATAATTGTGATGGTTAAATCAGACAGCCTAAATTTTAAAAGTTAAAGCCCAATTATGTCAGTGGGTCTTACTTCCAGATCGGAGCACATGCTGAACTTATGAGAATATTAACAAATGAACTTATAAATTGGGCCACCAAAAAGGAGAAAAAGTATAGGATGACAACTAACAGTGTATAATAAAAAAGAATAAAATCCATACAAAATGGTATTTTTTTCCTGAGCATGGTGAAGAACCATTTCTTTTTATGATTCCATTTGTCCAGCAGCTAGCTTTCTATATCATCTATCAACCCTGTTGTTGAGCCAGTAAAAGTAATGCTTGCCTCAATTGAAATATCCTCCTCACTTTCTTGTAGAAAGCCAGATGCAGTTTGCAGTGCTAGATAATTAAAACAAATCTTGAATAAACTGTTTCACAGAGATAGGAGTTTGATGGCTGAATATATAAAAATTGCAACCAGATGTTCTGCAGAAGCTACAGCAATATAAAGATCACGAGCCTTTTTTTTTTAAAGTCCAAAGTAAAAATATTCTAATTGAAGTTGTCAGCAGGAGTGAAACTAATGTTCCCTGCATTTGATTAAATAATAGTTTATTTAAAATTCAGTGTGGCCCAAAATTGGATGAGTCGAAACTGGGAAAAACTGAACTTCACTCCTTACCTCTCTCCTTTTTGGCTTAAATAAAAGGGGGAAAATAGGATTTGTGAAATGTTAACAATTTTGCATAATATTGCCAGTTCCTGTCATTATCAATTGAGCATTTTCACCCCTACAGAGTTTACCCAGCATTTTTTTTTTCAATCACTGACTAAAGAAGTAACGGAAAATAAACAATGCAACGTGGAAACCATAAGATTATGGGAGTTATTCTGTGAAAATACATGAAAAGTAGACTGTAATTTCATGCAAAATTTGTTTATGTCTCAAACCTTTTAAAGGGTTTAGAAATAGTTTTTAAGAATTATTGTATGTTTGAAAAAGATAGAAACGTTGGGGGGAAAAGAGTTTATATTAGAATTTGGTATATTGTTAATAGCACAAATATTCACATGAGCAATAGAACCAATGGTAGTATTTTCCTGCTTATTGAAGAAGTTGCTACAAACATTTTCATTTTTTGATATAACAATAAAGTGCTTATTCTAGATCAGAATGATGGATTTAGGTGTTCATGGGGGAATTAATGGATTATTGCACAATGAACTGAAAATGTCAAAATAGTACAAAATAATTGGAATTATTGAAGATGTCATGTAAAGCATCCTCAGCATAATTAAAAAAACATAAAACAAATATAAACTTCAGTGAAATAAAATCACATGCAGTAGTTTAATGTCACATTTCACAGTGTATGATCTTTGTCCATGAACTGCAACTACAACTTCTGAGGTGAATAAATAAATATATTTAAATAAATATAAAGAGCCTATGACAAAACTCCATCAAATTTGTCCCTAGACAATATGTATTAACATCTTTTTAAAAAAAAATAGACAACCACTTTCTCACAGTTGTAGCTTGAATTTTTATCTGAAGCAAAACTCAGAAATAGGAACCCATTTGAAACATAATATACTATCCGTATTCTTATTTAAATGGCACCTGTGGGTGGGCTGAATTGTCAGTCACAAAAACTGGTGAAGGCATTCAGTATATTCCTTGTGCCATCCAGATTAGCTCTCCAAACTTAAATTTATCTTGTTTAAGGGGGGGGGGAGATATACTTAAATTTGGAAAGTTAATCTGGATAAGTGATAAATAGAATATTTACCAAGAACTCAGCAGCTGTCATTCATTTTTATTTTCTGAGAAATTTTGTGGGCCCTCTATTGAATCCATAGGAGTTCCTACAAATAAGGATGAAAGGAAAGATGCTGCCAAGGCCGTCTATTTTACTTTTCAGCATTTATTAAAATATATCCCACGTTTCCTCGAAAATAAGACATATATTTTCTTTTGATCCCTGAAATAAGCACTTGGTCTTATTTTCGGGGAGGTCTTATTATTTTGAGGTGCAGGAGGCAGCGAGCATGGTCACCTCATGGCTGCTGCTGTGTTGCAATATTTTGGGAGAGGGCTTATTTTAGCGCATGCACTCAAAAGCCCAATTTGGCTTATTATCTGGGGAGGGCTTATTTTTGGAAAAGCAGGATATTAAAAGATAAAGCCAAGCAAAACAGAAGCAGCCTCAATGGTCATCATCAATAGTTCTAGGTTCCTACCTGCCTTATCTTGTGAGAGAAGAACCAAAACGTATCTTAAATAAAAGAAAGGTGGTTTGGTTTGGTTTGGTTTGGTTTGGTTTGGTTTGGTTTGGTTTGGTTTGGTTTGGTTTGGTTTGGTTTGGTTTGGTTTGGTTTGGTTTGGTTTGGTTTGCAATAGGAACCAATGATGTTGTTTGCAATCGTATGTATCTATTCATTATAGTTACATTTCACATTATCTCGTTGGATTGGAAAGTAGCTTCCATAAATTGACAGGCTGTTTTCATTTGGACTATAACCATAACCAGACATGTCAGACTCCTCAAGATACCTGCATCCCCTCCTTCAGTCCAGGCTTTGCACAGCTGCAGATGTGTCTCATATTTCTTAGCTATTACCCAGCAGAGAATGAAAACTACTCCCAGATTTTGAAATACTTCATAGCAAAAGCAAAGTTTACTGATGATGCCTCGGAGGTCATCTTTACATCACAAAGTGTTAGTGGCACTATATATCTTAAAATACTGATAGTATAACTCAAAAGCCTTCAATCTTTCAACAGAGAAAAGAGAAATATGGATTCTCATCTGTAAAAAAAAACACCCTAGAACATCTTAGTAATATTCATGCTAAGAAAATTTTAGAGACTTTATGTTACATTGGTATATATTTTTCTTATTTTATTTCTAAACACGAGTATTTATTTATTTATTTAATTTATAGGCCGCACCCTCTCCACAAAGGGACTCGGGGCGGCGAGTATGTGATTAATGTGTGTGTGTGTACACGCACGAGAGAGATAGAAAGAAAATCACACATAGTATAATATCATTAATATAAATAACAAGCTTAATGCTTTTGGGTTTTTTAAACGTTCTCTGATTGGACCAGGGAGATGTGCCTTTTCTGTCATACCTTGTGTCCTCTGGAAGAGCATCCCAGACATCTGATTAGCTTCCCACTACTGTCTTTCTGACCAAAACTTAAATATCTGTCTCTTTTCCAAAATGCTGGGCTAAGATATGGTGGGAGTCCATGTTGCAGTACTTTTAATGTTATTGTATAGGTTGCCTCACTGTTCGGCCATCTTTTCCTTTTTTTCCCCCCCTTTTTATCACTGTCCTGGTCATTCTGATTGGGCAACCTACAAATAGGATTAATTATTTTTGCACAAGACTTGCATAACCTTAAGGTTTTGCGGCACTACAGCTGTGCAGGGGTTTTAGATTTCAAGGCAAAAAAGGAGGCATAGGAGATGAACATGTAGCATCTGTTTGCAAACTCCTTAAAGTAACTACTTTCTTTCCCTGGAACACCGTCCATGTGTAAGAGGTATGAAGTCGTAAAAACAGAAGACTGGATGAGTAGCTGGATTGCTTTCTAATTTCATGAAAACACAACATATATACAGGTAGAAAAATCAAATTTAAACAAGGATAACCCACTGAAGCAAGAATGGTATTCACTTACCATCCCTACCAGTTCACAAATGTGACCCTGTCCGCACATGCACTATCGCTAAAAAAAGTGCCTAAATGGGACGGCATAGAACTGGGTTCCATTACCAGTTTGGGTAAAGTGGTCCGAACCAGCAGAGTACCACCCCTGCACTGAAAGTTTCATTCTGACTGAGAGTTCATTGAATGATTTGTGTCCTTTTGTGGAGAGAAAAATGACATCTCCAGATTGCTGAATTCCTAACTAGCAGTAGTCTACCCTATTTTTTTCTAATGTCAACATGCCATTTAGAATTGCATGTACCAAGATCAACTCTGATCAATGTCATAAATGTCTCTTATTTTTTACGTAATTATGAATTATTTGTACCTTGATTATTTCTTGGATCTAAAGCAAATATATTTGAATATATTCCCTTCTTACTAATCCAAATATCCTTTTTTTTGTTATTATTCTAAAATATAGAGCTAGGGCATTTGTGTACACAAGTATGCTTTTTTCAAGTATGATTCATAGCAATAGTTTCTTGCAAAATACTTTGTACTTCTTCTTATCCACATGAATGAGGGAATGTAAATGAGCTGCTTAAATATCATACCTTATATTACAGCACATTACATTGTTAATCCATTTCTGAAGTTTCTGAATGGTTATAGCATAGTTAGAAAAGTCTGATTTTTTAAAAATTAAACTTTCTACATCAATTGGTTCAAACATAATATCCTGTTTACAACTTTCCCCTCCCCCCAGAAAAAATTCTCAGCATGCTATAGTAAAATAACACAAAAATTCTAGTAGCCCTTCAACGGGTATTTGAGACAAATTCCCATTGAATAGAATAGAGTTTGTTTGCTTCTAAGGAAACATGTTGCATGTGTTGGAGAATAACTGGCAGAGCCTGAAAGAGGAGTCAAGTGGAGGATTAGTTTAGAGTCTATACATAGCCATAAGGCAAAGCCCAACCCCTTGAATACTATTGAGCTTTATCTAGTTTAACCCATCTGCAAACCATTAATCTGAGAAGATTCCTGTGTGTAGGCTTGAACAATAAAGCAGTAAACTGAATCCTTCACATGTGGATCTGGTTGCTTGCACATGGTAGCATGGTACTTACTCAGTTTAAACAACTTTGTCAATAGGAATCTCACCAATCTAATATTTCACGGGGGGAAAAGATCTCTGTCTTTTATCCTCATACAAAATAACTTGTAATTCCCAGTAGCTATTGCATTCAGCTTTCATTTCTTTGAAATGAACCCATTCTGGACAAACGCTGTTAAAGTAAACTTTGGGATATGTAAGGAAATGGTAGAATGTTACTTGACATGATTAATTCTGGCTAAAAGAAGCAAATAAAAATAAAAAAATCAGGAGATAACATCAAGGATCCAGTTTAAGGAAATTGCTCAAAGGAAGGTTAAGGAGGGAGAAAATTCTCAAGTCTGATGTCATTCCACATTCATCCCAGCATCATCCTTAAATCCAGAAATAGCTAACAGATTCATTTAACTATGGAATTCCATCTCCTGCTTTCCCATCTGGTCAGCATTATTGTGCTACTTCAATATCATCACCATCTTCATTTTTGCTTTTTTTTTTTAAACTGGTATCAGAACCCATCCAGCTTGCTCAGTCTTCACTCTAGTCCAGCCTTAATTTGTATTTCTGTTTTATCTATTTTTTAAGTTTGTAGGAAATGTTGCACATCTTTTTTCTGAATTCTCCTTTGCATTTCAATATCCATGTTATTCACATTTTTTAAATTAGCTTTTCATAAAATAGCGGATTGTGTGTGTGTGTGTGTGTATGTATGTATGTGTGTATATGTATGTATGTGTGTGTGTGTGTGTGTGTGTGTGTGTTGTGTTTGTGCTGATAAATAAATAAAGGGAGACTAGTATAGATCTATTTCAACCTATTTAGGTCTCATCAGCTAGCCATACCCTTACTGGGAATCGAACCAGGGCTGTATTGCATATTAGGCCGATGTAATTGGGCATACCAGGGTTTGTAACACAAATACATACATATACATATACATATATATATATGTGTGTGTGTGTGTGTGTGTGTGTGTGTGTGTTATATTTGTGCTGATAAATAAATAAAGGGAGACTAGTATAGATCTATTTCAAGCTATTTAGCTCTCATCAGCTAGCCATACCCTTACTGGACATACCAGGGGTTGTAACACAAATACATATATATACACATACATACACACACACACACACACAAATATATACTTGAGATGTTTGTGTTTATCAGTTCAGTATAACACACTATTAAACTTCATAGATAGATTGTGTGAAGAATTAACTTAAAAGATTACATTAAAATCTAAATTAAATACCTTTCTACATTCTTATTTCATACATGTCCTCTACCATGTTTAGTACTTAACTGGGTATATATGTTTTACTTATGTTCTGAAGTATCCTGTAAGGTAACCTGTATGAAAACAAATAATTTTCCTTTAATTTTGGTGGATATTAGAGTCTTTAATAATATGCACTTTTGGAGTAAAATGTAATTTCTTTGTGTCTCTTTGAATTTTTTCATGGGAAGTTTTCATTCAGTTAAGTATTCCTTTTAATAATATTAGCATGTTTCATTAATTTCAATTTATTTGTGCTTCTAGACCGCCCCCTCTCCCAGAAGGGATTAACAATGTGTAGGTATGTTTTAGATGGTAAGCAAAGTTATTTCAAAGGGAGGACAGTGTTTTCTGCACCAATTATTATTTTTTTCCTCATCTGAGAAAGCTGGGGGAAATCCCATATTTAAAAGAGTGCAAATACTTCAAAACACAAGCACTTACTTTCATTTTGTAGACAGCAGAAGCAAATTTTATTAAGAAAAGTTTTCAAAATTAGAAGCCATTCCTTCTTCTTTGTGACAGTAAAACCGACCACTAGGGATACACTAGTGTTCCTTTATATTTTCTTAGAAGGTTGTAAAAGCTTTTTGAATTTGGCTCTCTTGAATTCAAAATATCCCCTATCGAGCTTAAAACAATAGCTTCAGACAATGGTTTCAATTGTTTGAGCTTTAAACAGTTCTGTTCTGAATTTGAAATACTTCCAAAATGGTTGAAACAGTTCATTTTAATGAAAAACAACTGTTTGAGACTTGACAAGATATTTCAAATTCATTTTACACAACACTACTAATTACCATTATATTATTTGAACAACATCATTTTTTTTGCATTATTCAAGAAGATGGGTTTCTGCTGTGAATAATTATTTACTGTTTGAAATTCAGGTAAAACAATATCAGACGTGTGTGCAGGCATAGCCTCTTTGCTTGCAATACAATAAGGAGGATTTAATAATTCAGAATGAGTTGCTATATTCATGCTAATGTTTCTTCGCCTAGACCTGTTTTACGGAGATATTCATTCAGTGTCTTCCTAATGCGGGTTTGTGAGTAAAAAAAATTCTCAAGGCTGCCATATCTCAGTCATGTGTTACTTTAGGATGAACAGTCCTAAATCATCCCGAGAACCTATCAGAGAAAGTAACAAGCAAGGGCGAAAATGAAAGGAGGGAGGATGAGGAGGGAAAGGAAGAAAGGGTAAAGCAGAGGAAGTAAGGGAGGGGAAGTAGGAGTAGGAGAGAGGGTAAGAAGGAAGAGAAGAGAGGAGGAGTGGAGGAAAGAGAGGGGAAGAAGAAAAGAGGAAGAAGAGGAGAAAAGAAGAAGACAGAGAAGAGAGGTTGGGAAGATTGAAGGAGCAAGGTTGTTGCAGAATAAGATGGAGACATGGGATGGCAAGAAAGTGACCCAAAGTGCATTTTATATATTGGTATGAAGATAACTATAAACATTAATGGTTAACAGATAAATATTAACAGCACCTATAAGAAGGTATATTTGTGAATGAATTTGAAAGGGGAAAAATTGCTTCTTGTCCTGCCTTCAGATGCTGCATATGTGAAGGGACCATTCTGAATTTCAAATATCAACAGAATAAAAGCTAAGAAATATGTGAATTAACTCCCTGCAATTTTAACAGAAAGTTGACATCTGCTTCCCATACATATGTTGGTTGAATATGTGATAGGTACACGCTGAAAATGAATGTCATCTTTCAACATCTCCCTGCTTTCAGTACCCACAAACATTCTTTGGCTGAAATTGGCTGATGATCAGAGAGCCAGTATGGGTTAAAAACAAGATATTTTCAAAAAATATTAGTAAATAATACCTCCGGTTAAAACAGTTACTTATTCTCATGGTTCTGGTACGTTTCTCAATTTGCTTTTTTAAAAAAAGTTCCTTGAGGAGGTATCATTTGGGTTTATATGCTTCAAGATTAAATGTTTTTCCCTCCCTTTTTTCACTAAGCTTTCTTTTCCCTTAAAATTAATGGAGCAGGAAACTTTCTGTTGGCATTTCCCTGGAAACTAAGCTGCTGTGGTTCAACTTATGAAAGGCAAGAATTATTCACAAACCTGGGAATTTTAGTTTCTTTTTTAAAAAAAATAATATTTGGCCTTCTTTCAAATTATAAACAGCTGAAACGATTTAAATATTTTTTTTTAAAAAAAATATTCACATCTGTGCTAACCAATTTGTATGCCAAATTTCAACCCAGTGTGATTTGAAACGACTAATATATTAAACACCCAACCTAGGAACTAAAATGGAAAATATTGAGAGACCCTTAACTGTATGTCCCTTCATGCTGTGTTATTATAATGTATTCGATACAAGGATTCACATAATTAAAGATTGACTTAGCAGAAGTATAGTTTCAATTATTGATCCTTTGGGGTTATTTTTTTCCAAGTCTGTACAGGAAATTTGCACGGATAACTCCAATTAAAGCAAGTGGCATTGAAAGAAATCCAATTCCTGCCATTGGTGCTCAGTGAGTCCTTGCTTCCATGATGTTAAGAACTGTTGTTGGAGATTTTGTTATGGCTAGGATAAAATACGATTTTGCATGAAACCGAACACAGATTTCCCATGATATTCAGCAGGACCCAGCTCAACAGATTTGCAGTTTGTTGAGAATGGCTAGGAATGACTTTTAACTGTGTTTCTCAAGCTTATAAGGAGCCCTTTATCACGTTGCCAGTCCATGCTGTGTGCCTACAAAATTAATACCTACCCTGTATGTGTGTTTCCAAAAGGAGAAATTGTATTTTCTGAAATTTGTGTTTGAAAGTAGAAATGACATTCAAGGAGGGCTGGAAAGCAAATGTGTTAAATAAACTTTTGGCTGGAATTAATACTTTTATTGGTGAACACTCAGGAACAAAGGAAAAAGAACACACATTAGAAGAATTGTGTGTCAACTGATGGTGTTAATGCATCAAGAATCAGAACTATCATGCACATCTCCAAAGATTCAATTCCATCAAGATATTTGCTGCTGAGCTCCATAACCTTCTTCCTGTTGCTGTCCTGAAGAGACTGTGTAGAAAAGGATGCAACAAACTCAGTATATTCTTATGTATGGTTTAAGCTAAAAGAACAAAACCAGGCAACATCAGTAGCACCATGTGGCACATTCATGTCAAACAATCCTAAAATCTATAGCTAGCCCATAATGTGTTCCATGCTTTCTTGTGCTGATTTATAGCTACAGCTTCAGCTCTGGAAATCATAAATGTGGTGAAAATGTACAGTTGGATGACTTTTGCATCTGATCAGTCTGGAAAGCCAAAGTCCCAATTCTTCACTTCTTTAATACAGGTTTTTGTTTAAATATTTCTAAACATGAATTGGATTGGACTGTCTTCCATAACATACTTCACTCTGGCAATTTTTCAAATAGCTGCTTAATCTGATCTAGGACATGAGCTTAGGGTTACCTTGAACAAAAGAGAGTAACATCAAATAAATTGTGCATAGACATGTAAACTATGGTTAATTATACATTTCACATGATTACCCTGTTGTGTGACACTTGGGTCTCAAACCTTGTCTTTTGAGCCGACAAGCGCAGCATCTTAAGCACTGAACCATTGCACTGCCCATATCCTCGTATAGGAATCCAAAATTTCAGCAAAAATAGAGTTTTGGGTTTCTTTTCTTTTTTGCATTAAAGAGGTTTTGGTATCTATTTACAAAGCCGTTGGCTTTGGCTAATTGAATGCTGACAGCTGATGCAAACAATCGAGCAGTAAAGAGTATTTGGAGCTAAGACGACTTAATGTATGATATAACCAAGGCAAGCATAACAGCCTTCTTTAACCAGGTGCCCTCCAGGTGTATTTTTAGAATTCCCAACCAAAAAATTTGATGGCATAGTCAGCCTGGAAATTCAAATATTCCGCATATCTGAACAACCTCCATTTAGGAAAACCATGTTATAGATTAAATGTATTTGCACTTGTCACCACATCACAAGTGAGCACTTGTAACTTGTAATCATTCAAAATTAGAATATTATTCTTCAGCTTAATCAGTTTTTATGGTGTATATTATACAAAATAGCCATTTGACATACAACAAACCATCTCAAAAATAGTTAACATTTCTACACGGACAATCTGCTTTCTAGTTTATCTTGCTTTCCAACAAGTAATTTCAACAATTAATAAATAGCATACACTTATCCTTTATTAATATTACATCATTTCTGTATTCATAACTGGGTTAACATAATGAGTTCCACAACAATCCATCCTCTGTGTAGCAAGAAGAAATGTATGGCCAAATTCCTCCTCCAGCTTTGGAGATTATTTCCATTCTTTTAGCAGACAAAAAAAATCATAATAATTTCCATGTCTGACTATTTTTACATAATCTTTCAAATAACCAAATAAAATTACTTACAGTTACAAGAGAAAGTATATATTGTGATGACTTGGATATAGGTTATAGCAGATGTCAGTTCTACCAAAAAGCTGAATTTTAACATTTTCAGTGTATATATTTCCAAAGCATAAATCTGATATTCATTCATTCATTGATCCAATTAAATTAGATCCTAGCCCCATGCTTATTGTATAAAATAAATACACCTCCTCTGGATATAATTCTTTCTTTAAATTGTACATCTTTTTTTAAAAAAAAAGCATAAGTACATATATCCAAAACCATAGATATTCATGCTTCCTTTCTTTATAATCAAGACTAAAATTCAACTAAATGCTGCAACGAGATATTAATTCAGTATAATTGTGGAAATGCCTGAGAAGACAGCGATGAGTTTTCAAAAAATTAAGTGGGTGGCCCCAATTACATAATTAATGCCCTATCCCTTTGTTACAAGTATGTGTGCACAACATATAGTAGAAAACTAAATTATCAACTCCAGATGAGTACATGTTTGTTAAAAACAATTATCTGGTCTCTTTAAAAAAAAAACTGCCAAATAACCATCACCCATCAAACTTGTCAAGCATGGAAAAACTCACACTTGGTATACACCCTGTTCAGCGTGCCTCTGCTTGTGTATTCCATTTCTAAGAACATTTGGAACAGACCGATATGTTTTTCAAGCAGATTCAAAAGATGGCCATGCAAAAGAGTTTCCATTAGATCTTGTTGCATGCATAGCTGTATCTCATTTAACTAAAAGTTTATTGATCTCCAAAGAAAGTATTTTGGCAATCGGCTGAGCTTTTTTGTGGATAAACGAGCCTACAGAGTTGTTGTTTTTTTAAAGGGCTTTAGATACTTGTTAGGCAAACTCATTGACTGGCATTAGACTATTAGGTTAGCATGCATACTATATTATTGTGGTTCAGGGAGTGCATTTTATGTATTTAAACAAACAACTGACCATTTTAAACATAAATGTGAAGCTACTTAAGACTCTTCTATACAGATCACGTCCAATTGCACTTGAGATTTAGGTGAAAGAGTGAGATATAATTATAGTTTTGATTAAGTGGTATTGAGCTTAGTGGCAGAGACGGAAGAACTGATTATTCCTTTGGCGTTCTTGATTTGACGTAAAGAAACACAACTCGCTACACTAATGAAACTATATTTGTGGTTTAAAAGGGCAATTGTTGGTCTGACTTCAGTTCTTACTGAAAATGTTTCCCCAATCTTCCTAAAATATTGCACTTGTGTTAAAATTTTATAGTCGTGTAAGTTACCAGCCCCTCAATTCTGCATATTTCCTATGTTTTTGTCGTATACTGAATTAATGGGGAAGCTAAACATTAGAAGCAGGGCAGCCATCAGCAAATGCAAGATCATAATTAGTTTAGCTGACGAGGGCCTCTGATAGCGCTTACATCTGGATGGAAAAATTACCCTATGGGGAACTGGCTGATCACCAGGTCTTTTTAGTGATACATTGCGAAACACCCGATGAATCAAATGCCCTTTCAATGCCAAGAAAGTGTTCCATGCTCCAAGCCAAAATTATGTCTGCAAAAAGCTTTCCATTTGAAATGTATCAGAGTACAATTATAACCATTGTACTTTCTTGGCACCAGCATTCCTTCCCTACAGTATGGAGTAAAATTAAACGAATTGCTTAAAATTGAGGAAACCTTGAAATTTTGATTTACAAGGTTAGTAATTTTTTAATTTAGAACAAAATCAGTTTAAGCTCTTTTGCTAAAATGGTTCGTCCTTCCACAGTTGTGCAAACTGATGAACTCTTAATAAATGTTGATATTTAAAAAAAGAAACTTGAAAAGTTTTGCTTTCCTTAAAAGAGGGAGAAATAGCCACGTCATAATTATTAACAGTTATGTCTATAAAATCAGCCTCTAATGCTTTCCTTTGCCGTGTTCTTCTTCTGTGAAACTCTCTTCACTAGATTGAACTATATCTTTGTACGATAGAAGAAATCTAACAGATCTTTCTCAGTTGCAGGATTAAGAAAGCTGTAGAATTCAATCACACCCTCATTTATGTTCACTTTGCGTTCCTAAAAGTGTGCTTTTACACCATCTGCTGATGAGACAAAATCATGTGGTGTTATCACCAAAGTAGATTTTTATGTACACCTTCATAGTACTGAATTTCAGCCATGCTTTCAGTGGGCTTTAGGAAATAAAAAGCAGCATATGTGATTTTTATATTTACATTAGCCTGTAATTTAACATTTTGCATCTTGTTAAAGAGCTAGAAAAACTTTCTAAGAACCGAAATAAGGCTACATGCAAACTGAAATTAATTGGAAAGAGCTTTTATTTATGTTTTAAGTGTGTTGTTAATGATCACACCATGAAAATAACTCAAAATCCAGGGGGTAGAAATACGTAAGAGCAACTCTAAAAAAAAATATCTTAAAATTCGGGGCATCAAATCTGTTCATTAAAAGGCACAAATTCGGGATTTTACCAAGTTAAAACTTCGGAGGAAAACAAAACTATTTGGGTTTGGCACACTTGATCCATTGGTGCAAGGTAAATTGTCGTGAAAATCAGCATTATGTGCAGTCTAGTGTAATTTTACACTATCGGGCTAAATAGAAAACTGTTGTGTACATTTGTCATATTAACAGATCACGTGACTAACCTTTGACATCTTTTTTTTTCCCTTTCTTTTTTTCCGTCCCCAATTTTAGAGACGTAGAGGCTCGGGTGTTTTTTGTGCCAATTGCCTGACCACAAAGACCTCACTCTGGCGAAAGAACGCAAATGGAGGATATGTCTGCAATGCGTGTGGTCTCTACCAGAAGCTTCACTCGGTAGGAAGAACTTGCTTGTTTTATATTGGGAAGGTTTTCAGCAACTCAGCTGAAGTTGGGCAGCTGTGGTTAATTTCCTAACTGCACATTTTCTTCAGTGTGGTCACTCCAGAATCAGATGTGATTCATTATGGAAGATGCTGATATGCCATAGAGAGGGGAATCAGTTTTGGAGATGCCCAATGAGGCATTTATTTACTTGGAGACAAAACAAAGAATAAAGATGGAGCTATTTCCTTCTTTCACACAAGAAGTACACAGAATTATGTCGAAAAAGGACATTTCAAGATTTCTTTCTGGTAGTGCAGCTTGAAGCTTATGACAAGTTGAGTTCCTAGTCCCAAAGGTGCTTTTTCAAGAGGCAACTGGACTTTCTGTTTATTCTTTGAAGATGTTTCGCTTCTTATGCAGGAAGCTTCTTCATCTCTCTTGGCTAAGAAGTGAAACGTCTTCAAAGAAAAACCAGAAAGCCCAGTTGCCTCTTGAAAAAGGACCTTTGGGACAACCATGACCTGGATGACTGAGAATCTCCATTCAGAACATTCAGTTCCTAGAATCTCCAGGTTGATTTGAAAACCTAGAAGCAGTCAACCAGTCACGTAGAAAGTACTAAGCTTAAAAGGATGAATATTCTAACTCTAATTCAAGACAACTCCTTATGTCTCTAAATTGAAAGGAATCTTATAAGGAAACATAAATATGCATGAATTGAGGGCTAATTATTTTCTCCCTCTATTCCCAGAATACCCCCAAGTCTTGCTGAGCTACTTATCCTGGTGGGGGGAGGTTTGTGGGTTTCCTGGGAGAGTTGAGTGAAGGACCCCTGGAATGTATGCCAAAAGTATATAACCCCAGGATACTCCCAGAAAGGTCACCCAAGGTATAAAGATAATCCCAGATCATTATGGATAGAATTTATCTATATGGTTGCTAAGAGTGACACTGACTTGAAGGTAATTAATCAATCAATCAATCAAATCTCCCAGGCGGTCTGCAATAGAAGAAGAAATAACATTATACTGACCGGGATTTTCCCATGGTTTTCTAAACCAGTGTATTTATCCAGTGTATTTAGCTAATATAAATTAGCTACCTCCAAAATGAACATGAATTATATAAAGTGTGATATTCTAAAAGGGGGTATATATTTCGGTGTGTATCAGTGCCTCCTTTCTGATTAAACTTCTACATAGTACCAACACTTTGCAAGATTTCCTTCATTGAACCGCTCTGCAAATTTAGACAGTCTTCTACTGAGCTTCCACTTATTTCAGCCAGTCTTGAGTTTGGTTGCTGCTGATGGCATCATTATGCCATCATTATCATCATTATGTTAATGGATCTGAGCCCTGGCTTAAAATCAGAAAGGCAGGAAAAGCTTCAGGAAGTATTTCTGTTTCTGATTTAAATTGATCTGATTCTTGGGTAAAGGATATGGTTGAATTCATAGGAATCTTCAGCTATTAGCTGGCTTAAAACTAGTGTTTCTCAACCTTAGCAACTGAGGGGAAAAAACTGGCCTATAGTAATCTATGGATCAACATTCAGTTTTTTGCTAGTTTTCACACTTCGTGAAGGTTCCATTCATTTATTTTAAAAGGTCTTGGTTTATTTCAATTGCGATACTGTGTCATACATTAGCTAAAATGGAAAATTATATCTAATTAACCTCAAATGGGTTAGACTGTAACATGTAAAGAGAAAAAAAGAGCCAAATAAAACAAAGATAAGAGCACAAAGCTCGTTTATGTTTTGATTTATCATAAATATTTTTTGTTTGTTTCTTTGTTTGAACTGGGCCAGAAAGTTTCATTCATTAAACAAATTTATATGGCTGCTCAACTCACACACAGTGACTCCAGATAGCTTTAAAAAAAATCAGAATCATAAAAGCCATACCATCCCACTTCCCCTATATTAGCAACAACCAACCACTTGATTTTCTCTGAATCAGCTTAGGGCAGGAGTCTCCAATCTTGGCCACTTGAAGACTTGTGGACTTCAGCTCCCAGAATTCCCCAGGCAGCTATGTATTTGAGCTATGCTGGCTGAGGAATTCTGGGAGCTGAAGTCCACAAGTCTTCAAGTGGCCTGCAGATAGAACCATAAGTTCACGGTCTCCTGGAAAAGTAACAAGGTGGGGATCAATCTTATCTCTAGGGAATAATATTCCATAGGGATGGGGCTACCATTGAGAGAGCCCTTTTTCTTGGTCCCGCCAGATGTATTTCTCTATTAGATGGGACCTGCAACATGTAGTTTTACTTGTCAATCGAAGGTTACTTTTTAAAATGCTTTTAAGTTTTGCACAAGGTTTTTTCTTTCCTTCTTTTTTTCTTTTTTCTTTTGCTGTGGTAAAAAATATAGAATTACTAATAACTCCTAGAATAATTTTCTTTGGCATGGGCCCCTGTCGGAGGAGGCAAGAGAAACATATGACAACATTACACCCAAACACTGTGATTTACATACATGACAAATGTCATGGCTCAGGAGTCATTTATTGTGTGATGACATCATCACTCATGTGTCATTATTTTGGCATCCTTGCCGCTTGCTATGGATGGCATCGAGGGATTTTTAAAAGCTGGTTTAAAAAGAAATCAATTATTAATGTTAATTGATAGTAAGTTGGAGCTACATTTATTTTTACGGCTACAGAGCTAAGGTAAAACCATTTTAAATACTAGTCTTGAAACAAGCTACTAAGTTTCTACTTGAGGCACACTAATGTTTAATGAGTTTGAGCAAAGGGCAAAAGTGTTGCTAAACATTAAGTTTGCTACAGAGTTAGCAATAGGAAAAAAATGTCAAACTAATTAAATGTAAACATTAGAGGTTTCTTCATTTAAAAAGTATCAAGAATGTATATCCAGTTCAGTGGTGGGATACGACCGGTACCTCTTGGTACGGGCGTACCGGTGCCTGCTGGGAGCACCAGGTACCATTCCGGTACAGTGCTCCAGAGGGCCCACCTGCCTGCCCGCCCTCACCTGTATTTGAACCGATTGCGGCTTGTGCACATGTGCATGGAGCGTACAGCGCCTGCGCGATGCTCCGCCGAACAGCTGGAGCATCGCGGGCGGTAAGTACACATGCGCATGCTGTGCACCTGGTACACACCGGGCCCCGTTGCAACATACCGGTTGCAACAGGATCCGGAACCCACCACTGATCCAGTCGATGAATTTATAATCTAGTAAATAGGGAGGTGGTGGTTCAGTGGCTAAGATGCTGAGCTTGTTGATCAGAAAGGTCGGCAGTTCAGCGGTTCAAATCCCTAGCGCGGTGTAATGGAGTGAGCTCCTGTTACTTGTCCCAGCTTCTGCCAACCTAGCACTTTGAAAGCATGTGAAAATGCAAGTAGAAAAAATAGGAACCACCTTTGGTGGGAAGTTGACAGCGTTCCATGCGCCTTTGGCATTTAGTCACGCCAGTCACATGACCACAGAGACGTCTTCAGACAGCGCTGGCTCCTTGGCTTTAAAACAGAGATGAACACTGCCCCCTAGAGTCAGAAACGACTAGCACATATGTGCGAGGGGAACCTTTACCTTTACCTTTAAATAGGGACAAGGATTCTGGGAGACAGTTGAGGACAAGGGGGCAGGGGTTGGCATTCTGTGGTTCATGGGGTTGCATCACGACTTAGCAACTGAACAACAATGGCAAATAGTATGGTAGAGCTTACTTTCAGAAAAAAACAACACAATAAACGGTTCAACTGCTACCATCTATTTTTCTATTTTGCCTAATGCAATGGGTCATCTCATCCTTTCTGAGCCTTTCTGATTCCCTCCCAAATCTCTTCCGTGATGTGCGTAGGCAGGTTTTGGACCTGATTATGGAGTCCTGACTGGGGTGCCAGAGAAAAATGAGAACAGCAAATCCCTGCTATAGAAACGGAAACAAAACTTTGGCAAACCTTGGAAGCATCCTTTATTCACATTCATGGATTTCAGACTTGAATGTTAATATGAATGTTACCACGTTGCCACCTCATCTTGCCTAGAGAGAATCAAACAAACAATACTTTTCATAAGGAGCATGTGTTTACTACGTTTCTGGGTGATCAATGTGCTGCCCCTGGGTGTTGATTTCTGTAGCAATTGATGTTGGTCAAACCATTCTTAGCGCAACATGTTTCTGATGGGGAGGGAGTTCCTGAGGTTACTGAAGATCCCAGGGGCAAGGTGGGAATGCTATGATGTCACTGGAGAGGCAAGGGTAGGATTTTTCAGACTCTCTTTCTGTAGGTTGAGTACTTTAAACCAAAATAGCTACATTAAATCTGTCCTTTAATATTTATTCATTCATTTTTCCCAGGGTTTTATTGATAGATACTAGATACTGTAGATAGATAGATGATAGGTAGGTAGGTAGTTAGGCAGGCAGGCAGGCAGGCAGGCAGGCAGGCAGGCAGGCAGGCAGGCAGGCAGGCAGGCAGGGATGATGATAGATAGATAGATAGATAGATAGATAGATAGATAGATAGATAGATAGATAGATAGATAGATAGATAGATAGATAGATAGATAGATAGATAGATAGATGATAGATAGATAGATGATAGATAGATAGATAGATGATAGATAGATAGACGATGATAGATAGATAGAGAGACAGACAGACAGACGGACACAGACAGACAGACAGACAGACAGACAGACAGACAGACAGACATGATAGATAGGTAGGTAGGTAGGTAGGTAGGTAGGTAGATAGATAGATAGATAGATAGATAGATAGATAGATAGATAGATAGATAGATAGATAGATAGATAGATAGATAGATAGATAGATAGATAGATAGATAGATAGATATAACCAGGGATCGGGGAAGAGGAAAGAAGAGACATGCCTGAATTTTCAGGGTTATTTTTATTTGGAGTTTTTTCACAACTTTAATATGAAGTGGTGTTATCCACCCTGCCATTTCCCATCCCATTTATTTTGCTCTTTTGGGAGACATTTCATTGAGTGCATATTTTCTTATTCTTGTAATTCCACTTCTGGAAGATTTTAACTTCTGGCAATTGATGATAATCAACCACCCTTCTCATTAATGTGTCACGGAATGATTACCCATACCCCAGGAGAAAGTGCAGTGACCCCTTCCAAGTGCTGTGGATGGAGGTCTCCGTGCCGAACTCATCTGTTTAGAGACTGTTGGCCTTGACATATTTTCTTCATCATGGCTTCAGTCTATTACTTACACAGAGAGCCCAGATTGGCATCTAACTAAGATAGTTTTATCAGATGAAAGTTTATGTTGCACATGTACTTGAGCTTCATTCTTTCGGTCACAGTGTTCACAGAAGCAATACAGATAGTCTTCGGCTTGTGACCACAATTAAGGCCAAAATGTCTGTTGCTAAACAAGACAGTGGTTTAGTGAGTTTTGTCCCATTTTACAACCTTTCTTGCCACGGTTGTTAAGTGAAACACTGCAGTTGTTAATAACACAGTTATTAGGTGAATCTGGCTTCCCTATTGACTTTACTTGTTAGAAGGTTGAGACTGGTACAACCATGGATGATCTGGTCCTTCGTCTCAATTTCCACAAGTCTCATTGCAGAGAACCAGAATGTTCCAGTTTACCTTCTATCCTTTCCTCTTCCCATTAGGAATAGGACTTTCAGTCTTGTGTAAAACCGTATAAGGTTTCCTGCTTGAGCAGCAGGTTGGACTAGAAGACCTCCAAAGTCCCTTCTGTTATTCTGCTATTCTTTCTATTATAATAGCAACAAAATAATAGCTTTGTTTACTAAGCTCCAGACAATCTTTTGGACGACTGGGTCTTGAGTGTTCACTGATAGTTTTCTGTAAATCCTTGGAATTGTTATAATAATCATGACATCTTTTTTCTTCTAATGTGGAAATTTGTTACTCCCCCTGTGTGTGTGTGTGTGATGCAGAGACTATGATAAACAAAAACATGAAAACAGGATGCTTATTACGACTGTGCATCTTTGAGTGTGATTGTCTGTACATTTACACAAAACACCTTCCTTTTTCTCTCAAATGTCCCAGTGCATAGTGTATTATGCAAATGTAATTCCACAGATGGGCAGAAAGGTCTCCTTCATATCTGTACGAATTGTTTCCTAGACTGATAAGAGATGCAAGAGAACGTTATTTAAATAGCCAGCTGTGAAGTCTTACTGACATCTGTCACAAAAAGAATCAGAAAGTTGCTGCTGTAATGTAGAAAGGGATCTATTAGTTCTAATTTGAAGACAGTTCAGTCACTAGGCTTCTTAAAAATCTGTTTCATTTATCAATAAATCCTGCAAAAGGGAACTTTGAGAATCATAGTTAAGAAAGAATGATTGTGTGTGTGTGTGTGTGTGTGTGTGTGTGTGTGTGCTATTGCCAACAAATCTGATAATGTCACAATTATGTATCCCATGTTGGTTGGGCTCTGCACAGATGACCATTTCTTATCTTGCATATAAATCATAAGGATATATTTTTTGATTGGCAATTGTAATTGAATACAGCTTAGCAAACAGAGATAGGCGATTAGGAGCACAAGTTAATTATCTTATAAATTAACTTAATGAAGGCAAAGGTGGATAAAGGGGGCAGATCGGGAGATAAAAGAACAGCTCTGTAAAGTGGGTTTTATTTGCATATTAGCATATTTGATTAATTCAAGCTGTTACAGAGTTCATTGATCACACTCTTAATCCCTTTGTATATTGCTTTTCGAGTTGATCATGGCCTGAAAATGGTTATAAATAAATGAAAATGGTTATAAAAATATGATAGGAGATATAAAAGACAAAGAAACATGAATCATACCTAATTGAAGAAACCATACAATTTGACAATGAGTTAGATGTCCACAAGGGATACGGTGGCTCAAGGCTAAGGTTTTGAGCTTGTCAATCAAAAAGATCAGCAGTTTAGCGGTTTGAATCCCTAGTGCCGTGTGACGGAGTAAGCTCCCATTACTTGTCCCAATGTCTGCCAACCTAGCAGTTCGAAAGCATGTAAAAATGCAAGTAGAAAAATAGGAATCACCTTTGGTGGGAAGGTAACAGTATTCCATGCGCCTTCGGCGTTTAGTCATGCCGGCCACATGACCACGGAGACGTCTTTGGACAGTGCTGGCTCTTCAGCTTTGAAACGGAGAGGAGCATCATCCCCTAGAGTCAGGAACTACTAGCACATATGTGCGAAGAAAACTTTTACCTTTACCTAGATATCCATATATGTTTCTTCCTTTCTCCTTCCTCTTTCATATACGTTTCCTTCCATCACAACCTTGAAGGTTTCATAAGGCATCCAATCTGTGAAACAATGGTTTAAAGACTTCTGTGATACAGGCTTGATGTAATCTGACATGAAACTGAACATGAGTTTTACATTCTAAGGGCAACACTGATGGTGCCTTATCACTTTCAAGGTTGTTGTATGAAGATCATGACATTCACTTCGGTGCCAACTAAAGGGATTCAAAACGCAACATGTGACGTGTTTTAATTATTCAAAATGAGGGAGTCCGCTTCCTGTGCTTCACTGCCCTTGCATCTTCCTTCCAAATAAAGCCTTCCTTAAAACAATTCCCCTGGATGGCTTGATTGTACTGAATTGAACTCTTTAAGTATATCAAGCAATTTGCATGAACCGTTTTGCAAAGCTTTGCTTAGCATTGCTCTTTTATTGATGATGTTATTGTGTTTTATATGCAGACTCCCAGGCCTTTAAACATCATTAAGCAGAACAACGGTGAGCAGATCATTAGGAGACGGACAAGAAAACGCCTTAACCCAGAGGCACTTCAGGCTGAGCAGCTAAACAAACAACAGAGAGGGAACAGCGAGGAACAAGTCAACGGCAGCCCATTAGATAGGAGGTCAGAGGATCATTTAACAGAAGGTCATCAGAGAGAAATCCAGCTTCCCAGCCTAAGTAAATATGAAGCCCAGGGTTCATTGACTAAAAGCCATTCAGCTCCTCAGTCAATACTGGTCGGCCAATCTCTGGATATTCATAAAAGGATGCAACCTTTGCACATTCAGATAAAAAGTCCTCAGGAAAGTTCTGGAGACCCAGGCAATAGTTCCTCTATATCAGAAGGAAAAGGAAGCTCAGAGAGAGGCAGTCCAATAGAGAAATACATGAGACCTGCTAAACACCTAAACTATTCACCACCCGGAAGCCCTATTGAGAAGTACCAGTACCCACTTTTCGGACTTCCATTTGTACACAATGAGTTTCAAAGTGAAGCCGATTGGCTGAGATTCTGGAGTAAATATAAGCTGTCCGTTCCTGGGAATCCACACTACTTGAGTCATGTGCCTGGCCTACCAAATCCTTGCCAAAACTATGTGCCTTATCCCACCTTTAATCTGCCTCCTCATTTTTCAGCTGTTGGATCTGACAATGACATTCCTCTAGATTTGGCGATAAAACATTCCAGACCTGGGGCGACTCCAAACGGTGCCTCTAAGGAGAAAGCTAAGACAGCGTCAAATGTAAAAAATGAAGGTTCCTTGAATGTAGTTAAAACCGAGAAAGTTGACCGAAGTACTCAAGATGATCTTTCAACCAAGTGTGTGCACTGTGGCATTGTCTTTCTGGATGAAGTGATGTATGCCTTGCATATGAGTTGCCATGGTGACAGTGGACCTTTTCAATGCAGCATATGCCAATATTTTTGCACGGACAAGTATGACTTCACCACTCACATCCAGAGGGGCCTACATAAGAACAATGCACAAGCGGAAACAAATGGCAAACCGAAAGAGTAAAATAAAATAAAATAAATTAAATAAAATAAAATAAAAACCTTAGCACTTAGCACAATTAAACAGAAATAGGTTTCCTTGATGGGAATTCAATAGCTTGTAATGTCTTAAGCACTTCATATAGCAAGCATGCCTTATCCAATATACAATCTTTTCTTCTTCCCTCCTTTTTGCTTCATACAAGCAAACTAAAAGTTCTTAAGAAAGACAATTATTAAAAAAAAAGGATGACAGCAGGAACGGGGGAGGGGTGAAGGAATCAATCACTCGGGACCCATCCTGCAAAAAAAAAAAAATTATAAATAAGAAAGAGAAAAATCTATACAAAAGACATTATATCAGGGAAGGTCTCTTTGCAAAACTTAACCAGGCAAATAATGCTTTTGTTCTTGTACGAGAAACATAGCTGGCTAGAATGCAAAGATGTATAATGCTGAAGCAGGTGTACAGTACACATATGCACATTGTATAGTGAAATGGACTTGTTAAATAAACTGATGCCCAGAAATCTAGTAGTATTTTTTTTCTCCATTTGGGTTCACTTTGGCCTTATTAGAACATCCTCCTGCAACAGCATTTCTACAATCTGGAAGGCAGTAGCCCCCCCCCCCCTTCTTCTTCTTTTTTTTTTTTTTGTTTGGTATGGTTTTATTCTGTTTTGTTTTCCAGTTGTCTCTTGTGCTAAGCCAGTTGGGTAGCTGTTGTTGGATCCACAATGACAGAGCCCTTCCATCTTTTTGAGGTCTAGCTTATGCAATAGGTTGAAGACCAGGAGCATTCGTTTTCAGCTGTTCCTTCCCTTTCACTCTGAAATCAAGTAAATAACAAAATTCTCAGGAAAGATGGAAGTTAAATTAATGGGAGTCTCAGAACATGATATTTTATGCCAAGAGGGTCTTCTTTCCAGGCTGCGTCTTAAGTTTTAAAGGTGGCGAGAAAGCCCTTTATAAGAGAGATTCACTGAAATTCAGCTCACAAGTAGATCTGGGGATTGCAAGCTACGTCTCAGGAGATTGTGGATGTAAGATGCTTTGGCCAAAATATAGGAAAAGTACTCTGTTTTCTTATCTCTCTCTTATACGAAAGCTACTTTACGGACTTGACATTCATAGTATTAATGTTTGACTAACTGTTCTCTCAATTTTGCTTCAGGTAGAGTGTGGGACTGACTTTTCCCGGAAGTCCTTAGATTGTTTATATGCAGTAGTCAATCGCTTCACCAGATTTAACTCCGGCTTTGGGTAGTGTTTGCCTTCATGGCCAATCTTATTTTTAATATTTTTGAGAGCAAGATAATAATTACTATAATAATAATAATAATAATAATAAACCTTTTGTAAAATTATTCCATGAAGGGAAAGCTCCTCAGCATAACTGCTCAGGGAAATAGGGCTAAATAACTAAATATTCAGTCATTGGTTAAAGGTGCTGTTAGACAAACCTTCACAAATGTTGCAAGAATCTAACAAAGGTTGGACTTCAATTCAATTTCATGATCTTGGCCCAGGCAGTCCTCTTGTTGTTTCTGTTGTTGTTGTTATTCTTATTTTCTTTAAGGGATATTACAAGAGATATTACAAGCTACTGGATGTACTGTCAGATTAACTTATTTCATTTAAGAAGTTGGGAGAACAAATAGGAAAAAAACTTATTTTTCTAGTAAATATTAATGTATTACATTTCAAATAATGGTGCCTGACATATTGAATAATTATTTTCTACAGTGTACGTATGCAACAAAGATATTCCATCATGCATAAGATTCAGCGCTGGCTCAGCCTCGCTCTGTTTACATTTGCAAATGTAGCAAACAAGGTAATGAAGCAACTTTCTATTGCAGTAGGTATCTTTGATTTGTGCGCGTGTGTGTGTGCATTAAAATTGTAAACGGTAACATGAAATGAATGGACTTTGTTGATAATAATGATATTTGGGGGGGGGGAGAAGAAGAAGAAGAAGACGGCGAAGACGAAGAAGGAAATGAAAATATTTTTATGCCTACTTAGGAGGAAGAAAAAGAGTAGCACTATTCATTCCAAGTACTTTTTGTATTCTTAAGCTCTTAACTCACATTGTTATGCTTAAAATGATAAACATATATCCTCTTTTTATTGCTTTGTCTATGTTTCAGCTGAAACATTTCAGAGATTATGTCAAGAGGTGCCATCTGACTCCTTGGCACACAAGTTTTTAATTGCATTCTGTACTAGCATTGCACTCCATTTTTACCATATTTCACTGTCGCTTCATGTTTTCTTGTTTTGTTGCGCTGGGGCTTTATCTTTTATTTTGCATTGCACGGTCTTAGTCTCTTACGGTTGTGGAGTATAATTGGTTCCTAAATATCACTGCGAATGAAGATTACAATGTCTGATATTCCATTCTTCTTTCCCACCCCTCTCCTTATTTTATTTTTTTTCATTTTTTTAAAATGTTCTAGGGATTTTGAGGCTCGATCTCCAAGATAGGGACTTATGTGGAAGGTCCTTCTTCTGAGCCCTCTTACATGCTATTATTTCCAGTTAAAACTACCCTTAAAATCATTTAGACCCATCATTTCCTGATCTGGAAAATGAGCATTTAAATTTATTTGGCAAGATAAAATGGAAAGAAGTCAGTCCAGTTTGGAGTTACAAGACTAGAATCTTAAGACGAATTGAACTAGCACTTATTTGCTAGGGGCTCAATTTGTAGACACTAAATGGGGCCTTGTTTAACTCTTATCTCAATTTAACTTCCCATTAAGCTTCCTAACTGCAACAGCTAAGGGTATAGTTTTAAATGTACCTACTAAGGAATAAAAGCTTCACTGAACACAGTGACATAAATTCCTGCATAGAATTGTACCGTGTGTGACCATAATAAAGGGTAAATTACTCGGATACATCTGGTTCCTTCTGAAATTCAACCAGAAAACAAAAATATGGCATTCACAACATACCACTATCAACTGGTATTATCCATAGTTTGCAAAACGTAGGTGACAATTTGACCTGCCATGAATTGCAAACCCCTTGACGATAGCAATTACCAGCGACTACGCCTCTAAAATTTATATTGAAAACAAACAGCAGGATACCTCAATCTGCCTGAGTGACAGTCCTATAGCTTGTCTCCAAAGATCTGGCTGACCTTGGCAGCTTTTTAGGACCTACATAGAGAACCTGTGATGAAAGTAATTTCTCCGCTTAATTAAAATGAGTCTATCATTTGATACCGGGGCCACAAGATCTTCTCTTGTACCTTTTCTTCAACTATAACTGCATATTGCTCTGAACCAAGGCAATATGTCCTGTCAATTACGTACAACAATCTTTCAGACGCTAAGTTTGTTATACAATTTTAGGGTCTACCTGGGATTATTGGACCACTAAAAGGCCACAAGAAAGATGGGGTTGTGTTTCAAGGAAGATTAATGTTGCTTACATTCACAGTCAAGAAAGTGTGGCATTCCACATTCTTTCTGAAAATCATCTACTTTAGAACCTTGAAGTATACATCATTTTTCTTCTCCAATACATATGGCATGGAAGGATTTGAAATACACTCCTTTTTTATCTTTTTCTTTTTTACAATTGTCTCTTGTTTCATTAACAATAGAAATTATATTAGGTGGCAAGCCAAAAATTAAAATGCCCCAAATTAATCTGAATCACAATTTTACTTTTCAAAAACAGGCAATTACTTAAAGATAAATATATATTTGAATGCATAATAAGAAATGAAATAAGCATTGTAAGGCTTTTTTTTAAGGCTATAAGATATGCATTCCATTCAAGGAAAATAGACAGTACATAACTGCAGTCCACCCAGGACATTTCATTAAGAAGGGTTATAAGCTCGCTGATGGTGACCCACTGAAGTATGTTTCCTTCAGGTTTTTCATTGGATGTTCAATTGTCATTTAAAATGTCCCCAAATGTATCTTCATGAACATACAAAGAATACATGCTTATTAGTATTCTAACTGTTCAAAAAAAAATGGATCCCACATTGTATTTTTCCTAGTGAAATATTGCAAAGGCACTGACAGAATTGAAATTCCATTTCAGCTCGATTTAAAAGTAAAAATACTTAACCTAATTAAGTAGAATACTTGGGCTAGCTCTATTTTATTTATATTTAATATTTTGGCTGTCCTAAAATGATCTCTTCCAGCTATGGATTTAATTTGCCACCCATGGAATTGCTCCTCAAGGAGAAGCTGTTTTAAAGCTAAAAGTCTTGGGGAGCTGAATAGAATCTAATATCTTTTATACTGCTTATCTTAACAGTGGGCCACTAATGCTGGATGCAGAATAGGGCAGTTGGAAATGCTGCTACCATCTAAAAAGATCCAGATGCTTTTGCACAAAAATAGATTTGTTATCGTAGATGGAACAATATGTCTGTTGTAATGCATAATCTTTGTACATTTAAAAAAAAATTAAAAAATTAAATAGCCTGATCCAACTTGTCTAAACTGATAGATTTTTTTTTGGTGGGGAGGAATGGGGGCTTAGATATTCTACACATTATTCCTGTTCAACAACACTTTATTTTTTACCCACATTCCCTCCAATATATTATGTAGAGTTATGTTGCATATTTTAGAAAAGTTTTGTTTTACAGTACTGGAAAAAAACAACGCTACAGACGTGTTTCCTTATTTTAGCTAACCTATTTTCATGCTTTATGCAAGTAGATTTTTTTTCCCTTCCTTTTCTTCTCATTTCATCCTCTGTGTTGTATTAAAACTGTTCTAGGAAGTCCTTGAATCTTCCAGAGCAAAGTAAGTCCAAAAAGCAATGGGTGGAAGCTTGTCAAAGAGAAATTTCCTGACAGGGAGAAAGATCTATCAATGGAACAGGTTGCTTCCCAGAGTTGTGGATGGATCACTGGAGATTTTCAAGAAAAGATTGGACAACAATTTGTCTGAGATAGTATAAGGTCTCCTACCGAGTAATGGTATTATATTTTCTTCACTACCGTTTGGGAATGGGAGTATGCGCAGAAGGTCCTTGGGGGTGGATGGGTGGATGGGTGGGCAGAGCCTCGTGCCACTGCCACTACCAGTTCGCCTGAACTGGTGCAAACTGGAAGCGTACCACCTCTGCTCCTACCTTGGGCAGGGGGTTAGACTAGAAGACCTCCGTGGTTCTTTCCGGTTCTATGATTCTATAATTGGTATCATAGCAAAATTTCATTTTTGTCTCTTCGAACTTAATTATGCCCAAATAGGATCTCATTGTGGAAAAAGTAGTTCAGTAATGGATGGCAATAACAGAAGCATCCTATTCATTGAAAATGGTAGGGAGAACCATTAATGTTCTTTTATTTTGCTTTAGAACAGTGTTTCTCAACCTTGGCGACTTTAAGTGCTGTGAACTTCAACTCTCAGAATTCCCCAGCCAGCTGGCTGGGGGATTCTGGGAGTTGAAGTCAACAGGACTTAAAGTCGCCAAGGTTGAGAAACACTGCTTTAAAAGATCTATAAGCCATCCAAAAGAATAGGCTGGACTGTCACTCCTGTATCTTTTATGAAACCGAGCTCCATGGATAACAGTTATGTTAATGACCTTCTGCCCAGTTTCATGCTTAGTTTTCTATTCCCATTAAGCATGGTCTTTAGTTGAGAGACCAGAAGTGACCATCCACATTGACAAATTATAGACTATAGACTAGTTTGAAATATATAAAGGACAAAAAAAGGTTCAGCGTTGCATTTTGCATATTTGATCTTGGTAATTATGATTCCAACTAGCTGGTTCAGTTGATCAAATATTGCATGTTTAACATTTGAATAAAAATGCAAAATAAAAGCTTAAAAGTGGAAATATTTTCCCCAATAGCTACCCAAGTCATGGAAATTCTTTTTTTTTCCCTTCGCAACGACCCATTTTCTTGTCTAAACAGTTGAGTGATAACAGCTGTCACTTTGTCAGCCAAAAATTAAAATAAATATTTGGACTAATAAGATGTTTGATGAGCTCTAAGTATGCAGTGAAAGAGATTCCAAGGACTTTATAGGTATTGGAGGGAACAACTGAGCCCAGTATGATTCTTATTTATACAGACAGACACAAACACACATAAAGAGATAGAAAACAGAGAAAGAGATAATACCGTATAAATGTAGTGCCAACTAAACAAATCTCATTCCCATAAACCCCCCTCTTTCCCCCCTCCCACAGATTGTTTTATCTGGATTTCATACACCTGATTATATCCAGTTTTAATTATTGATATGCCAAAGATTTTGGATATTTGCTCATTTCCCATCAAAGATTTTGGATATTTGCTCATTTCCTATCGTTGGGGCAGTTTGAAAAGGATTTATTCTTTCAATTTTTCCATGAAGTGAAGAGTCAATCTTTTTCAGTGCAGTTTCCATTCTGATTTATAGGATATAGACTCACGAACAGGTTCTTTCATGAACCTGGTGGCCCTCTAGATGAGTTAGAACTAAAGTTCTCAGAAACCTCATTCAAGGTTGGGGAAGTCTTCCTTTTCTTACAAAGGATATTTTCTTCCCCTAGATCACTTTGATATGCAGGGTTCTAAAAACACCATAGGAAATATGGTATCCATAATTTTCTTTTAACAGCTTAAAGGATTATATTCAAGATAATTTAATAACCACTTTCCAGGAGATAACTAGCATAATAAATACCGTAGAGAAGGGGAAAACCTATCTGGATGAGATGAATTACCTAAAAATCAAAAGCAGTGAGCCCATGACGCAAACTAAACCTATCTATGCTTAAATGCAAAATTGTCAAGAAAACAATGTTCTCTGCTACCGCTACCCATTGTTACAGCCTGATGGCCTCATCTTTCCAAAAATGCCAGAGATTACAAATATACGGTACTTCAAACAGAAAACCCAAGTTACAAACTTCTCCATAGCGCTAATTGAAATGATACACAAAACTACAACCATTTGACTGTACGAGCCTCATTAAATTGAATGGAAACTGAGCTAAGATGAACTAGCAGAACTTCAATAGATGGTAAATACTCCATAAATACTCCATCCTACTCTCCTTATTCTACTCTGGTACCTAAAATCCTCTTCCCCCACTAGATTCATAGGGTGAATGCTTCTCTCCTTTTCTAAGTATATTCTGATTTGCTGGAGTAAGCCCATCTCAGAATATTGCTGACTTTAATGTAATAGCAATATTCAACAATGGAAGTTTCAGATATTTTCAAGAATATTTTTTTTAAATATAGGGCTGAATCTAAAATGCTCAACACTGCTCTATCCTATATAATAGAACAGTATTTTGCTTTTCTTTGTGTTTTCTGTTTCTGCTTCCCTCCCTCTTTCCCTCTTTCCTATCCTCCTCCCACCCCAGTCTTCATATTGCATGTTCATTTCTATTCACAACCGTGTTCCTGGTGTATTTCTTATGCAAACAATTCTTCAGGCAGCAAAAGATGTCTGTTACATCTAAACTTGAATAATAAAGTTTTACCACCAGTTATAAAAAAAAAGTGTGGTGTCTTATTTTTAATAATGAATGACAGCACTGAAATTGTAATACAGCAATTATGATATGTCTTTTAATAGTGAGAGGAAAGAAAGAATGTTCACATAGCAACAGAATTTACAGATTGCTGTTCTCCAGAACAAAAGGGTATGTTCTTTATGTTTCATTTTCCTCATTTTATATCAAACATGTAAGAATATGTAGGGACCATTTAATGACTATCCCCTAAAAGCTCTTATCTTGGAAAGATCCATTGTCCTGGTGGCAGATACTCACAGAATAGATGTTTCTCACAATAATCCTATTAATAATATTGTAAATAAGGGTTGGACAATAACTCATAGATGGATTCCTAATTTGCTCTATGTTCATAGCCAGAGAATAATCAGAAATGATGCGACATCACTTTGGAAATAATTTTCAATACCTGAAGTGTTGAGTCTCTAGAAAGAGTGCAGAGAAGAACAACAAAGATGATTAGAGGACTAAATGCTAAAAAAATATGAAGAATGGTTGTAGGAATAGGTGATGACTAGTTTAATGAAAAGAAGGACTATGGGAGATATGATAGCAGTTTCTGTGGGGCTGCCAGAAAGAAGATGGGGGTCAACCTATTTAGGACAAGAAGCAATGGAAAGTATTAAAGAACCAACTTAGAACTAAGCAGAAATTTCCTGACAGAACAATTAATCAGTGGAATGACTTGCCCGCAGAAGTTGTATGTATTCCAACACAAGGTTTAAGAAGAGATTGGACATTTCTCTAAAATGGTATAGGGTTTCCTGCTTGAGCAAGGTGTTGGACTAGAAGACCTCCAAGGTCCCTTCCAACTCTTATATTATTCTGAAGTTGGATGCAACACAACGGCTTTGTCCCGAGACCTGTTATTCAACATTTGTGTTAATGTCTCTGATAAAGAAGTTGAGAGGATGATTATCAGATATGTAGATGACAAAGCTACCAGCTAGTGTTACAAAGGTTCAATAAAACGTATCCATCACTGATTAGCCCTCTGCATTTTCATAGAGTTTCTTGGAAAGCAGTCTCCCTCTCCCCATAGTTGTCAGCAAGTGGGCATATAGGAGTGAACAAGTTGATGGCTCTTAGGGCCAGTCCATTCCAGGCAGAAACAAAGCTTGGTGGGCTTTAATATTAACCCCATGTAAAATATTTTACAGTAAGCCCAAGCTAACCATGACACGAGTGACTGTAAGGAAGTTGTCTCACTCCAGGGAAAGGCATAACTATCCTAGAAACTGGACTTATACAAAAGTTTTCCTGGTAATAGCTGCCACCCTCTCCTTGACTAGAAACAGAGAGTTCAAGAAGACCCCCATTCCCAAATGAGGGAGTGCATCTCCATTCTGGACCAAGGTTAGAAAGTTATCAAGAATGGGCGTTCCTAGTACCCACAACCCACCCACCCCCGTCAACCAAGGTCTTGACAGTATTACTTCATCAGTTAGGGGATCAAGATGTACTCCCTTCATATTCGATATCCTCAGCCTCAGAGTTTTTGCTGTCAAGAAGAGCCCATATCGAAATTTTGACATAGATTTTTCTCCTATATGGAGAGCAATTCCAATGCATTCAATAGTCCCTAAGGTGCTACCCTTAGAGACCACGGGGTTGTTATAACAAGTATTGGCTAAAACAGCCAGGAATATCTAAAGAGCATGAGCAGCACAATGCAGACTGAGTGGTAAGCATTTTGCAAGTTCATATTCTCTATTACTTCACAGATAAAAAATATTCTTAAGATTTTATTCAGATTATCCACTCCCTTTTGCTAATAGCAAGAAATGACTTTCAAAGAAGACATGAGAGAGCAGATGGATGGTAGGCAGTTTCCTCAAAGAAATTACAGATACATTAGGGTGGTGTTGGCAAACCTTTTTGGCACCGAGTGCCAAAACGGGAATGTGCCTGTGCATGCCGGAAACCAGAAGAGCAGCCGTCCAGTGCGCATGTTGGGAAGATGACCTTCCGGTTTCCAGCATGTGCATGCACACTGGCCACTTGGTCTTCACGTGTGCATGTGTGCCAGAAACAGGAAGACCAGATGGCCGGTGCACATGCACACACCGGAAACTGGAAGGTCATCTTCCCGGCACGCGCATGATGAAGACCATAGGTTCACCATCATGGCATTAGGGCCTTCCTCCTTAAGTGACCCAACTGCCATCATAACAATACTGTTGCTTTCTTTTCTTTACCAGGATTGAGAAATAGATTGTAATTTTGTATTCCATCCCAATCACTAAGACTCTGGAAGATGCGCAACAAGCAAAACCAGAAAAGAGCACAAAGGACATCGTCTATTTAGTAGAATAAACAATGGTCACATATCACTCAGGCTATGGATCGTATCTCATGGAATAGAATGAAAGCCCAAGATTGTTGGTGGACAAAGATGCAAAAATAATCACAATATCTGCCTCTCCCGGGTCCTTGGGAAGGACTTGATAGATAGATAAAAATGCCAAATACAGTCTGAACAACTGGCTGATTGTGCGACAAATCAAAATAATAAACATATGGCTGATTGTGCAATAAATCATAACTACACTGAGAGCCTATGCACCAAAGACAAATTCCTTGTGTGTCCAATCACACTTGGCCAATAAAGAATTCTATTCTATTCTATATCATTTGTATTCTGATAAGTATCCCTTTCCCAAACAATGGATAGAAAAGGAGCTAAGGTGAATATCGAAAGAACCTCAATGGGCTGCCATGTTTTCACAGGTAATCAAGGATAGGTATTGACCAAGGTGGAGCCCCAGAAAGCAAAATTAGTAAAGCTAGCACTAGGGACCACCGTGATGTCATGCAATGTGAGCAGATACAGGGCACATTTAATCATCATCTATTCCATTGGCAATCCAGATTGAAAGTTTCTCTCTTTAGGAAACTGAAACATTCAGCCAAAGCAGCAGGAGAAATACGTAGTTTTATCCAGTCAGTAGTCCCCAGAACGATGAGTAGATCTATGTTTAAATGGTCAGTGGACGTGTTTGACATTCCTACTTCTAATATCTCCCTGTATTTACACAGGCAGGAAATGGGAAGGGGGGAAAAAAGACCAACTATTGGAGAGGAGAAGACAAGCAAAAACATTGGCTTTGTAATCTGACCGGAATAGGGAGGTCACGAGTTCTGCTGTGCCATAAAGCAGTTTTGCCTAACTTCAGGAAACAAAGACATCTCATCTGGAACCTCCCATGGACAAGCACCCTCTAGCAGTCATGGGAATGTCTAATTAAAACCTGATTCTCAAATGAAAGATGCCACCTACCAAGATGCCACCACCACATTTCCCCATAACTTCCTTCAGAGATTCCCTCTTCTAGTGCTAAGCAAATTCAAGGCAGCTTAACATATTTGCTCTGATGAGATCACACAGCCCATAGTGGTATGGCTGCAAGCCATCTGTTCCATTATACTGCAATTTCCTTTCTTCGTCCTTTTTTTTTTTTTTTGGTCTCATTTGTTTGGAAAGACAGGCTCTCAGCCCGCATTTGAAATATTTCAAAGTGATATGAAAGATGATGCAATTAAAACAAAAAATGACTAGAAGGACCACAGCTCTTAATGCAGCTCACACCAAATGTATTTTAACTTGCTCATCGTTTAATGGTTGCAGGACAGGAGCTCTGCATCATTTAACACTCCCTTCCCCCTTCTTTAAGTAGTAACGTGAAAAAACTTAAAAAGAGCATTCTGAAAAGCCTAAGAACAACTTTCAAGACTCCTGCTTATGTGGGCAGCTTTTGGGGAGTGTGACAAACACACACAAAGCGTGCAATGAATAATTCTCTGTTGAGAATATTAGTAAATTTCAAGTCTACTTTTCCACGATTATGTGTTAGCCTAGTTATTTATACTACTGAATTTCTCCCATGTTCCTTTGGTCATTTGATTCTATACACATGGATGTTTTAGGAAAGATGAAATTTCTCATCACGGGGGAAAATGTCATGTGATGTCTCTCCAGCTGGCCTGTGGAGAACCTTTTCTCTATTGCTTTGGACAGTGGTGGGATTCAACCGGTTCCCAACTGTTCGCTAGAACCGGTTGTTAACTTTCTAAGCATTTCAGAGAACTGGTTGTTGGAAGAAATCATTGCATTTTAACTATTTTAATTCCTCAAGGTGCTCTGGCACCCTACCTGATTCGTAACTCTGAGTTGCAGGTATTTCTAATCTAATGATTGGTATTTAGGGCAGCTTTTTGCAAGCAAAGAAGCTTTTTGTATTTTTGTAGAGGTAATCCTTGACTTTACAGCAGTTTATTCAGTGGCCATTCATAGTTACAATGGCACTGAAAAAAAGTGACATATGACCGTTTTTCACACTTACGACCATTGCAGTATCCCCACGGTCATGAGCGCCAGGCGAAGAGAAGTGCCCCTCAACGTGAGTGATGTCGAGTTGGCCACCTCCACCCAGTCACACAACCAACCTGCTATGTCTACCCAGCTGGTCAATAGGGCAGAGAACCTGTTGTTAAATTATTTGAATCCCACCACTTGCTTTGGAGCGCCAGCATTTGAAAAAAGAAAGAAAGTGTGGGAGATATCAGAGGAACCATGGATAGGACAGAACCTCCCAGACTTTAAAAAAAAAAAAATCTGACCCATGAAAAAAACTACCATATTTTTTGGAGTATAAGACGCACCAGAGTATAAGATGCACCAAGGTTTTGAAGAGGCAAATTTTTTTTAAAAAGCCATTGCACTCTGCAGACCTTCCAAAAATGGCCCATTTTTCATGAAAATAAGCCCGGTTTATTTCAAAAAAGGGGCATTCATAGTCTTTAGGAGGCTTATAGAGTGCTCCTGCAGACCGGGGGGGGGGCAAAATTGAGCAAAAAACGGTCCATTTTTCACTCATTTCTGCCCTCCCCAGCCCCCAGGAGCACTCTGCAAGGCTCCTAAAGGCTATGCACAGCCATTTTGGTGAAGGGGCGGGGTTTCAGGAGGCAAAAAATGCTGCATTCAGTGTATAAGATGCACCCAGATTTTCAGCCTCTTTTTTGAGGGAAAAGGGTGTGTCTTATACTCAGAAAAATACGGTAGATAAGCTGTTTAGAGTTCTTTTCCCCTTAAAACCAGCATCCACCCTTATTTTCCTTCTGCTGATCTGTTGTTGAACAGATGTTGAAACACGCTGGGGGAAGAGGATTGCCCTGTCATCTTGTCATGTAAGTTATATATAACTACAGCCCATACTGTGCTGCTGTTTTATCAAGAGCATGTGCATCCTATCCGTCTTCTGTGGAGCTCACCAAAATATATGGTTTGCAGAATTATCTCATTTTCTCTGTCAAGGAGGCTAAATTGAAAGAATATTACTATTTTAGGGCAATTTACAAAATGCTTTCTGACAGGAGTAAATCCTATCTCTTCAATATATCTCAATGAAGTAGGAACTTAACAAAAATATAATACACACTGTAGCTTGTTTTGAGGACCAGTTTGGTTAAAGCACCAGGGTAGAAACTGGGAGGCCATAAATTTTAATCACATCTTAGGCACAAAGCCATCTGGCTGACCTTGGCCAGTCACTATCTTCCAGCCCCAGGAAGAAGACAATGGCAAATCACTTTTGAAATCTTGCCAAGAAAACAGCAGAGATCTTTCCAGGCAATTGCCAGAAGGCAACTCCAAAGCACACATAGACACATGCAGCTTGAGTTTGTGGCTACTGACTTCAAATACTCCTGGAGCCAATTATTCTTATGCTATCTTCCAATCCCTCCATTCTTTTACTCACAATTCCTATTTTAATGCATTTAACTGTGAGAGTCATTAATGGGCAGTAAGCATCTAAAGGTTAAAACTAACACCGTTTCTTTCCTTATTTGCTTTTAATATTCTTTAAACTCTTTCAGAACACTTTTTCTGTTAATTTTGTTTCGGTTCCTGCCTAGATGTCTTCCAAATGAAGTGTTTATCTTAAGTTCCTTAAAAGCAATGCAGTCCATTCCCATAATATTTATTTCCCCTCTGCTTCAAAGCAAATAGGGAACAACTTTTATCTACCTCCATTCACTCTTTTTCCTATGGAAACTATAATAACCTTCTCTATTTATCACCTCCAGATAAAAAGAGCAGAATCCAGAAATTTAAGAGGGCACTCTTTTAAAATGAGCAGCTGTTTTATAACCATCGCCAGTCATTGTTGCAGGACTGCCTCCTCTGAATTTTGTATAACTTCCTTTATGAAAGAGCTACTAGATTTTGCTGGTAAAAAACTAAATAGCATGCAGTATTTATATCCCTGTTTTTCAATTTCCCAGGGTCTTTAAAAAGAAGCTTTGCTTGTGCTATCTCTTCCACATGATGTTTTTGAAATTTCTTTTGAAAATTTTCATTTGCTAGATAGTAGAAGGTTGGTATTGCTTTCTGTTGTCCTCAGCCAGGTTGGCTATCCATAATTTCCAATCTAGAAAGTCCAGTAAAACATTTTGCACTGTGTTCTCTTTTAGATTTGGCTGGAGTGGAAGAAACCAGGGGAGTAGAAAACCATCAGAGATATGCTTGCTTTTCTCCCCTCCTCTCTCTCTCTCTCTGTGTATGTACAGTATGTATATCTATATCTATATCTATCTATCTATCTATCTATCTATCTATCTATCTATCTATCTATCTATCTATCTATCTATCATCTATCTATCTATCTATCTATCTATCTATCTATCTATCTATCTATCTATCCATATATCATCTATCTATTATATTTACATAGCCAACTACTGTATCTCACAGATTCATGACTCTGGACAGCATACCATAAAAAAGCAAACAAAAATTGCAATTAAAAAGTCATCAATTAAACTATTATAGCAATAGCACATAGACTTATATAACACTTCATAGCCCTCTCTAAGTGGTTTACAGAGTCAGCATATTGCCCCAATAATCTGGGTTCTCATTTTACTGACCTCAGAAGGATGGAAGTCTGAGTCAACCTTGAGCCGGTGAGTATCGAACTGCCAAACTGCTGAAGCCGGCAGTCAGCAGAAATAGCCTGCAGTACTGCATTCTAACCACTGCGCCATCACAGCTAAGTTTAATTTGTGATTCATGGTCTTGTATACTGTAAGAAGTTTATCAAGTTTAGCTGAATGTAGCTTGGTGCTCTGTAGTTGCCAAGAAAATTCTCAACAATTCTCCTGAAGTGATCCAGGTGATTATCTCTTGCCCCAACAACAGATCTCCAAACTGCTTGTCATTGATGATGTATCTGATGTAGTTGATAAACTTCTTACAGCATACAAGGCCATGAACGGCAACATACAACTGAAGATAAACTCATATAAACTGTCAGAAACATTATGCAATTGAATTGTTGAAGTCATTAAAAGTTAATTTCATATTTCTCAAGATCCCCATGTGATACAGTCATTCTGAAATTATACTTCTGTTCGGTTTGAAGGGATAAACCCCAAAACAAGGAAACAAACCTTTGTGGAGAAAAAAGTTGTACAATTATCAAAGATTCAGAAAGAATTCCATTTGCCCTACAGCAAATAAGAAGCCAGTTTTCCTTCTTCTCTCCTGTTTAACTTTTGTTATTATTAATCTTAAGAAAAACTATTGGTGAATCTTCCTTCCTTCCTTATGTCAGATTAAATCTCATGTTTAGCACTCAGCACCAACAGTTTAAGAATAGATGAACAGTTGGGCAGTTCTTGGACAGTCAGGGATCTACTGAAATCTGAGCTGGTTGGTGGTTTTTGGTGACCTTGATTTCCTTTGATTTCCCTGAAGACTAGGAGATTCTGATGTGAACAACAGCATTTCACAGCAGCCTTTGTTGTAAGATAGAATTCCTATATCCCCCTCTGGAATAAGACATGCCTTTCACACTCTTCAGTCAGAATGTCACTGGGAAAGTGTCTGGTTCACATCCAGTTGCTATTAAAGGTTTGAGGTCTTAACAAAGATATTGATATTATCACCGTCTGGTCAGGTCTTCCTGGGACATCTTAACAGCTCTCTCCAAGCTGTTGATCCAATGTTTGCACAGGTTGCAAAGATAAGAAGCAACACCATTAATACCAGAGGTGGTATTCAGCTAGTTCTGACAGGTTGCAATGTATGGCTGTGAAAGTTGGACCATAAGAAAGGTTGAGCACCAAAGAATGGAGGCCTTTGAACTATGGTGCTGGAGAAGACTCCTGCGAGTCGCTTGGACTGCAAGGCAATCAAACCGGTCAGTCCTAGAGGAGATCAACCCTGACTGCTCTTTAGAAGGCCAGATCCTGAAGATGAAACTCAAATACTCTGGCCACCTAATGAGAAGGAAAGACTCACTGGAGAAGAGCCTAATGCTGGGAAAGATTGAGGGCAAAAGAAGAAGCAGGCAGCAAGGAATGAGATGGCTGGATGGAGTCACTGAAGCAGTCGGTATGAGCTTAAATGGATTCCAGAGGATGGTACAGGACAGGAAGGCCTGGAGGAACGTTGTCCATGGAATTGCGATGGGTCAGACATGATTCCACAACTAACAACAACAAGCTTTCCAATTTATTCAATTGTGTGTTGGCTATAATGGTTCTTGCTTCTTGACCTTTTCTAAAGTCAGGTGCCGCATCTGGAATCTCCCTTTTTATGAAGGGTTTTAATGTCTGTTACATAATCCTAAGCATTTGTGTTTTTTTTTTTTTTTTGGTGTGTGAAATTGTTAAGTTTCCCTTTTTTTGGTACTGTTATGTAGACTGACCTCTCTGAATCCATTGGCAACTAAGTTGTTCTCCAGATTTCTTGGCACAGTTTGGGATTCTTCTTTTGTTGTTTGCCATATTTCTGCAGATATTCCATCAATTCCCGTTAACCTTCTGCTACAGGAAATTCGGTATATTTCTTTCATCTTTGTTTGATCTTCTCTAAATCAATTACTATTTGTCCATGAGCACCTTTAGCATACCAATTTGAGGATGGAGCCTTTTTTGGAGTTCAGAAATCTTTTGGAAGACTTTCCTTGTGTTTTCATGTTTCCACCTCTAATGGGTTCCATCTCTAACGTTGTAGGAATATTAAATTTTGTCTTTTTTTAAACAACACTTTGAAATTCTCCTATATAGTCTTCCTGAAATCTTTGTCTTTCTTGGCTCTGATATCTCTTGTCTTCTGGGAAATTTTCAACATTTATTATGACATCCATTCTTTTTTTCCCCCTTGTGTTTCTTGGTTTTTGGCAGTCTTTTTTTCACATTTATCCTTAGCAGCTTCTTTTGATTTCATTCCATAGTTGCTCTGGTTCTCTATAAATAAGGTTCAGGACTTCAAAGCAATTCCTGATGTTTTCCTTGAAAAACATAGGTATCTCCTCAATATTTTATTGTGGGAATGATTAGCTTTCTTCTGTTTTTGTTTGGCCCTGGACTTGCATGTCAGCAGTCCATGGCTTTGCTCTTATTATTGAGCTCGTCTATCTCCTAGTGCCAATAACATAGTCAGTTTAATTTCTGCTTACTTCATTTGCTAATGTCCACTTGTATAATTGCAGTTCAATTAAGTTTTCTTCTTTAGCTTCGCTTCTTATGTCCAACTTTGGCATTGCAGTATCTAACCACAAGCAACACTTCTTGCTTGTCTAGTCTCTTGGTTTCAGATTGAATTTAACCATGAATGTCATCAACCTCATCTTTCTTTGCATTCTTCTGTATTGGAGCACATGTCCCCCGAGTCCTTCGGGAGAGGGTGCGGCTAAGAAATAAATATATATATTATATTATGTAGAATTGTCATATTAAAGGGTTGTCTGTGAAGTCTAATTGATACTATTCAGTCATTGATTGCATTGTACTACAATATTCTTGCTATCACCTTCTGGACTATGAAAACAATAATGCACTTGCCTTTTTTGGTGCGGACTGAGTAATAATTCTTTCGCTTTTCACTAAAATTGAAATTCACATTTGAATTGAATTCTGCCTGACTTGCTGGGTTAAATATTTAGCAGTGTTATCACCAATCATTTTATTATCTACCCATGTGGTTCAGTTGGTAGAATACAGCTCTAATTTATCTCTACCTCTTCCTTTACTTCAGTATTAGTAATTGTCAAGATTTACTAATTGCTATTGTTAGTTGTAAAGTCATGTCCGACCTATCGCAACCCCCTGGACAACGTTCCTCCAGGCCTTCCTGTCCTCTACCATCCTCTGGAGTCCATTTAAGCTCACACTGACTGCTTCAGTGACTCCATCCAGCCCCCTCATTCTCTGCTGTCCCCTTCTTCTTTTGCCCTCAATCTTTCCCAGCATTAGGCTCTTCTCCAGTGTCCTTTCTTCTCATTAGGTGGCCAAAGTCTTTGAGTTTCATCTTCAGGATATGGATTTCTAAAGCGCAATCAGGGTTGATCTCCTCTAGGACTGACTGGTTTGATTGCCTTGCAGTTCGACGGACTCACAGGAGTCTTCTCCAGCACAGTTTTAGTAATGTCTCCAACAAGAGGCATTACTAATACTAAATCACCAAATACTAATGCTAAAAGATTACTAAAGTGATCTTCCATTTTATTGTGCTGACATTATAGGTATCTGCTTGCTTTAGTTGGGCAGTTGGCATTACCATCTTTCTTGGGTTACCCAACTGGGAATATATCCTCTTGATATACGCTCCCAGGATTCTTTGCTCATCTTTCCCAGGAACACATCACTACTGACAATACCGCAACGAAAGCGGCAAAGAACGACATAAAAGACACAAGAGTGGTGCAGTGGTTATAATTGCAGTATTGCAGGCAAACTCTGCCCACAGCCTGGATTCTGAACCTGACAGGGCTCAAAGTTGACTCAGCTTTCCATCTTTCCAAGGTCAGTAAAATGACCTCCCAGATTACAGTAAACTGTAAACCACTTAGAGAAATCTGTAAAGCACTATGAAGCGATATATAAGTCTAAGTGCTATTGCTATTGCTATTACAAAAGTAGCCATCCACATTATTACTTTCATTTTTTCCTAAAAGGTGTGGTTATGATTGATCCTAATAAGGATGTAGCCTAAATGTAGCTTTTTGAATGATATCTATATACATGGATGAGTGTCTCAGTGGCTAAGACACTGAGCTTGTTAATCAGAAAGGTTGGCAGTTCGGTCGTTTGAATCCCTAGCACCACGTAATGGAGTGAGTTCCCATTATTTGTCCCAGCTTATGCCAACCTAGCAGTTCGAAAGCACGTAAAAATTCAAGTAGAAAAATAGGGACCATCTTTGGTGGGGAAGGTAACAGCATTCCATGCGCCTTCATGTTTAACCAGGTTCGCCTGGTGCGCCAATTGCGCCCCCTATTGGACCGGGATGCCCTTCGCACAGTCACTCACGCGCTGGTGACGTCCCGCCTAGACTACTGTAATGCTCTCTACATGGGGCTTCCCTTGAGATGCACTCGAAGACTGCAGCTGGTCCAGAACGCGGCCGCGCGGGTGATTATGGGGAGTACGAGATACTCCCATATAACACCTCTCCTGCGCGAGCTGCACTGGCTTCCTGTGGTCTATCGGGTGCGTTTCAAGGTATTGATTACCATCTTCAAAGCGCTGGCACAGGACCTAGCTACATGTGGGATCGCATCCTGCCCCATACATCCCTACGACCAATTCGCTCTCACAGAGAGGGACTTCTCCGGGTGCCGTCCACTAAGCAGTGCCAAAGGGCGGCGCCCAGGAGTAGGGCCTTCTCTGTGATGGGCCCAGCCCTCTGGAATGACCTCCCCCGGGATATTAGGATTACCACCGACCTCCGCTCCTTCCGTTCAAAACTCAAGACCCACCTTTTTCAACTAGCAGGCCTGGCTCAACCATAGTTCCATTTTATTCCTCCTGACAATTTTTAAACTTGTAATCTCCATTGGGGTTTTAATTTAACTTATTTTAATATGTCTATGTTATTATAATATTGTATTGTGCTTTATACCTCCTCCGTACAATGTGTAATTTTATAATATGTGTTTTATTTATTGTACGCCGCCCCGAGTCCCTTTGTGGGGAGGGAGCGGCTAACAAATTTAATAAATAAAAAATAAATATAATCATGTCAGCCACATGACCACGGAGACTTTGGACAGCGCTGGCTCTTCGACTTTGAAACAGAGATGAGCACCGTCCCCTAGAGTCGGAAACGACTAGCACATATGTGTGAGGGGGAACATATATGGATGATGATATATGATATAAATATAATGTAAATGTAATAAATAATATCACAATTAAGACAATGGGTACTACTTCTAAACTGTGGTACTTCTAAACAGTTTGCAGGTTTCTGTGATTTTCTCCAAGCTTTCCATATAAAGCTTTAAGGGAAGAAACTACATACTTGATTATTCTTTATTCTCAGTAGAAAGAATATCTCACACATGGAAAAGTAATCCATCAGGGACAAAAGTTTAAATCAGCTCTCTCTACTAGTAATGATTCTTAGCATGGGGAAGGGTTAAGGAAAATCCTTAAGTAGAGGACCATCTCTTCTTCCTCTCACTATTGGACAGAAAGGTAAAAATGAAAAGGGTAGCAAAAAAATATTACCAATTGGAATAAGCGTGTGCAATGAGCACGGGGCTGAAACAACTAATGGCAAACAACAAATTTCAGTTTTCAAACCCTGATACTTTCATAAGCTTCTGTTTCAGGGGATTTTGCCAGATCGAGATCCTTAGTCTATCGGTCTTAGTCTATTTTCCCTCCAAAAGGATGGAAATTCAGAGATGTCATCTAATAATGAGACCCAGATATTTTTAGTTAATCCTCTCCTGAGATGAAAGCATTAGCATTAAACTTACATTTTCATCAGACAATTAGACTGAGCCAATCAGAGTACCGACTCATCCTCTTCTCAGATATAACAGAAATAAAGTATGGATCAGTAAGTGTTCTCTGGACCTTCCTATTCTTAGTAGTTTTCCTTATCTTGAAGTTCTTTAATTGAAGGTAGATTATTCACCAAAGATGTCTGCTATTAAGTATACTACTGCCCTCTACTGGATTCCACCAACTCTTCTTCAGATCAGCAAATCGGTTTATTTAAGAGGCAAAAATCTAACCAACATTTTTTACAAGTGCAAAGCACTCTCAGAAAAGGAAAGAAAGAGAATGGAGCCAACATCTATCTATAAGGGTATGCAGTTGATATCAGAAATTCCTGCTTGGAATTTGAGCACATCATAAGGATATTATGAGAGAAGTATCCTCTCATCATACAGATGAGAGGATACTTATCTCTCATCATAAAGTTACTATGAGAGGAAATGCAGAAGCAGAATACATAGCTTGTTGGTGACATTGTTAAGGGTCCAAAGTTTTCTCTCTTAAAGATCTTGAAATAAAAAAGCTTCTAAACATATTGTATTCAATCTAAGGTTCTCTGGGGATTACAAATGTAGAGTTGAAGACCTCATAGGTCTTCCTGCTAATTGAATCCTTCCCCAGGATAACAGACTATTAGAGTTGGAAAGGACCTTGGAGGTCTTCTAGTCCACCCCCTGCTCAAGCAGGAAATCTATATCATTTCAGACAAATGGTGGTCCAATCTCTTCTTAAAAACTTCCAGTATTGGAACAACTGCAACTTCTGGAGGCAAATCCTTCTGCTGATTAATTGTTCTAACTGTCAGGAAATGTCTCCTTAGTTCTAGGTTACTTCTCTCCTTGATTTGTTTCCATCCATTGATTATTAGCATCCTCAATAAGATCTTGCATTTCAGTGACACGCCTAGCTCTATGTCCACTCTGGTAGTGGCTCCCATCCCAACAAGTTAAAGGAAATATTCAAAGTTTTCTGGAATTCTTTCCAATCACCTGTTGGAAGAAAAATCGAGTCCGGTTCCAAGCTGGGAGAAAGACGCTGGTAATTAAATAGAGGCTTGCTGTAAGGAAATGAAGTCTCTGTTCATTTGGTTTTCCAGAAACTTTAGTGACAGCAGAATGTTTCTGGGGTGACTAACCAGTTGGCTAAGTAAGTGGATGGATTGTTTTTTAGGGTTCTGGGGTTTTGTGATTGAAATGTTCCAGGGGGCTTGTACAATGTAGTGAGCCTTGTATCTTTTGCTATTCTAATGGTGCTAGGTGAATCCTATTATGTGCTAACGTCTGTATCCTGTCCTTAGAATTGGGGGAATGTAGATTTTAGGAGTCTTTATTTTTCTACTATTTAATCCCATCAGCTCCAGCCTTCTGTGGGAGTTGGGGCTGAAGAGATTTTGTTTATGAATAGTTTGGTCCAGCCTTTCTAGATGGATACAAAATCTCAACATGAAGTCTCAATGGAACTGCATCTACATGGAGGGAAGTATGCAGTGAAGTACCCCAAGGGTCTGTTTTAGGCCCAGTACTCTTCAACATCTTCATCAATGATCTGGGTGAGGGAATAAATGGGAAACTCATCAAATTTGCAGATGACACCAAGCTGGCTGGAATAGTCAACACTCCAGAAGATAGGCTTAAGATACAGAAGGATCTTGACAAACTATCTAATAAAATGAAATTCAATGGTGAAAAGAGTAAGGTTCTACATTTAGGCAAGAAAAACGAAATGCACAGGTACAGTATAGGTGATACCTTGCTCAATAGTAGTAACTGTGAGAGGGATCTTGGAGTCCTAGTAGACAACCATTTAAATATGAGCCAGCAGTGTGCAGCAGCTGCCAAAAAAGCCAACATGGTTCAAGACTACATAAACAGAAGGATAGAATCAAGATCACATGAAGTGTTAATACCACTTTATAATGCCATGGTAAGGCCAAACTTGGAATACTGCATTCAGTTTTCGTTGCCACGATGTAAAAAAGATGTGGAGACTCTAGAAAGAGTGCAGAGAAGAGCAACAAAGATGATTAGGGGACTGGAGACTATAACATAAGAATAACTGTTGCAGGAACTGGGTATGTCTAGTTTAATGAAAAGAAGGACTAGGGGAGACATGATAGCAGTGTTCCAATATTTCAGGGGTAGCCACAAAGAAGAGGGAGTAAAACTATTCTCCAAAGCACCTGAGGGCAGGACAAGAAGCAATAGGTGGAAACTAATCAAGGAGAGAAGCAACTTAGAACTGAGGAGAAATTTCCTGACAGTTAGAACAATTAATCAGTGGAACAGCTTGCCTCCAGAAGTTGTGAATGCCCCAACACTGGAAGTCTTTAAGAAGATGTTGGATAGCCATCTGTCTGAAACGGTATAGGGTTTCCTGCCTAGGCAGGGGGTTGGACTAGAAGACCTCCAAGATCCTTTCCAACTCTGCTATTGTATTGTATCTCCATTCCAAAAGAACAGCTCTTCTGCTTGACGCTGTTTTCCTATGGCAGGAAGACTGGGGCTGCTTTCTGCCTTTATAAGAACATGTTTCCCCATTTCTCTTTGGGGAAATTTAATATTCTGCCTCTTTTAATATTCCTCAAAATATTTCATTTTTTAGGAAGGGGGAATGTTTTCAACACACCTTTCCAGCAGTTACATTTTCTTGCATTTAAGGAAGTAAGGATTCCCTTGTTTAAACTACCATACTGGATTTAATGGTCCTAGTGGGATACTAAAATAGTAAATTCAAACTATACAGAAGGCTGATCCATATAAGAATGCCAATGAACTCTGCCATGGATGGATGTTATGTTAGAATGCCGCACTCAAAATGCACTCCTATAACCAAGTAACAGCAAAGGAGGTCACCTCCCACTCACCATTCATAGAATGAGAATTTCCTGGGGTCAGCCCTTTATAATAGGGAAGGTGAACAATTCCAGGAATGTTCTTAATTGTTGTAGGTGGAATAATGAGATGTTGAAAGTGTGTCAGAGTTTCTTTCTGCCTTAATCTTATACCCCAAAAAGTCAGGATGGGGTTATTTTGAGTTATTTTGTGCTTCTTTTTCGTTCCTTCTTTCTTAAGAACAAATACTAAAAGCTCCCCTTAATAAGTCATTCATTCCTTCTCCATTCTGAAGGCCACATTCCTTCACATCTGGCATTCAGAATAGTTCTGAAGAAAAAAAAATATTGAAGTAGGTACAATATTCAAATGAAAACATTTCTGATCTTGCACTCTTTATAGAGCTGGTTTTGAGAAAACTTGCTTTAAAAACTATGTCAGAGTTTGTTGCAGAAAGCACACAACTGATTCAGCAGGATTCATTAATTTCTTTATATACATAATAACACATAAGGCATATATACGTAGAATACCTAGAGTGGTTCTTCCAACATGGCAGAGAGTTACAGGCAAAAACAGGAAGAGGAGAGAACAGTTTCAGTTCAGAGTTCAGAGAGCAGGCCAGTTTAGTTCTCAGCACAGACTTGCAGCTTTAATGCAGAACAATTGGACTAAGCCACGCAGAGGCCCCTAGCTGTCTCTAGCAAATACTGTTGCAGTTTCTAAACAGCCCTCATTGGCTGACTTAGTTGCTGTGATTATTCATTGGCTGACGTTGCCACCATGTCTCTGCCAGTTATGAATTCTCTGACAAACTACGCCCACTGAATCAAGGAAGTTCAAAGGAGCAATGACCTACGTTTTCTCTCTACTGTAACCAATGGCTCTGCTCTCCATCAATCAGGGGTGTCAAACTCAATTTCATTGAAGGCCGCATCAGGGTTGTGTTTGATCTCGGGGGGAGCTGGGGTAGATGTGGTCAACATCACTCATCTCAGGGGCACCTGTTGTGGCCTAAGTGTTCTGCCAGAGAAAACAGGCTCTCAAGCTCCATTTTCAGCTGCCACAGCCTCAAACAGAGCTTGAGAGGGTTGCAAGCCCGTTTTTGCTGGCAGAAGCACCATGGGCCGGTCCTTCACTGTTCAGGCCTTCAGTTTGACGCACCCGCCCCGCCATAAATGCTGTGGCTGGAACTCTCCTACATTGACACAGCATTATCACATGAAGTACAACTATCTGATAGCCCTTAGAAGTATTTGACTATACCTTTCCTTAACTCAGTGGACCTTAATGTCCAACTAAGAATGCCCAGGATGCAGCCTTCAAAGCCATCTGTCGTCCAGCTTTGAATTACTTGTGAGAATATCTACTACTTCTGAATAATCCTCTTAAAATCAGTAGGCAAAATAAAAAATTGTAAATGAAACCCATGGAAAAATGAAAAGGTTGAGAACGGTGGCCATTTTCTTATATGCTCTTAAATGGAATTTAAAAGGCATATCTCTTCAGGTCTCTTCCTCATTATTGCTAAAAATAATTGAATTATTGTGTCGTTCAAAATCAATTGCTTTAAGTTAGAGCTGAAGAAAGTTTTAATACATTTTAGGCTGAGGATACTAAATTAGATCCATTTTTTTCTTACAGAGAGAGGTCCTCCAAATATTAACATAAATTGTCAAAAACTGCAAATCATCTAACATTTTTCACTGGCCAAGAACCCCTTAAAGCCCTCTTTGCAAATTTTTTTAGGTCGATTTGTTTTGGCTTGATATCCAAACAGCAAATTATTTTATAACATCAAACCTTGCTGGAGTAGATTTGATTTTGCACAGTTATTTCAGTGGCAGCCCAGATTTTTGAGTGGAATGGCTGGGTAATACCACCCACAATTTTGTCTTTGACTACTTTCTCTGTGTGTGTGTGTCTCTCTCTGTTGTGTGTCTCTCTCTCTGTGTGTCTCCCTCTGTCTGTCTGTCTGTCTGTCTGTCTGTCTGTCTGTCTCTGTCTCTCTTTCCCCCCTCTCTCTGTCCCTCTTTGTCTCCCCTGTGTGTGTGTGTGTGTGTGTGTGTGTGTGTGTGTGTATTTGAAAGTTTGAAATTCCCTCATGCCAAAATGGTATTTCCCAATTTTTGCTTTGGAACCCTGACTTAATTTGTGCTGAAAGGCATTGTCAGCTGTTGGGATTGAACCATAGCCATAGAACTGAGAAAAGAAATACTGTTACAGCTGAATTACAAAGTGGTAATTCCTGGATCCAGAAGGGCGATTCAACCATAGAAAACTCTCACAGCATTCCCAATAATAATCTGAAGAAATTCTGAAGACAAAGGTTAGATTTGGCAACTTGGAATCCTGGCAGAGAGGATGTTTCTCTTCATAGCAACTGCAAGCAGACACAATTCAATCTGTTTCCATTTGTTGGTAAAAATTTCTAAAAGATCTCTCTTCAAAGGGGCCACCAATGCTATTAGAATTACACTCAAATCATTTCCTTAGTAGCTACTTAGAAGGATGATATATCACTGTACTCTTTAGTTCCATTTCATTTCAAGGAGGGGAATGGATAGCGGAGAACTGTAGCTTGGATGCTGTGAGATTTGACTATAGGAACTGACAGCAGAACATGTTCCTCTTGGAACTGTCATCAATCATTGCTAAACGTCTGCAGCCAAAGAACAGTTGAAGCAAAAGAAAGGACCAGAATTTTCCTACAGATTTTTGCCCAAAGAATGTATAGCTTTCCTCCAACAGCCAGAAGTCAGATGATGCTTTGTTTTTTGTTTTTTTATTATGAAGAGCTTTTCTAGTCCATTTTTCAAGCTGTAGCAAGTGCACCCATGGAGGTGAGCAATCCATAACAACTGAAAATGTTTTAAAACAGAATGCAAGTTCAATAATAAGCAAGGCTTCAATATTCTAATTACAGTACTCTTTATGGAAAGTAAGTGAAATAAACAATTTTTCTCTGGACCTAGAAAACAAAACAAAACAAAAAAGCAAGAATGAGGACAGAGCAACTTGTCCTGGGAGAAGATGTCATACCTATTCAGTGCTCCCGTAAACCAATTTCTTCAGAAATCAAACAAATTCGTAAAGGCAGTTGCAGCTTGCAGGAAGGCATGTGTCAAGGTGATATTTCCAATACTATGGTTGGGGGGGGGGGGACCCCAATTTTCTCCAATGTCACATTTCTGCCCTACCCATCAACATCTCCAGCTTCAGGAAAAATGGGCAGAGCATTTGAGCAGAAAGAGGGCAAACAAGCATAGAACCTTGATATCCTAGCCTGGTAGCCATGACCTAGGATGGAGGATCCATAAAAAAGGATTCAGTTCACATCTACATAATGCACACACACCATGAAGTCTTAATATTTTGCTATTTTGAGATTGCAAACAGCCAGAAACAAGGGGTGAGATCCTCCCGGTTCAGCCTAGTTCACAGGGAAAAAATGCTTTAAAAAGCGGGGAGCGGGGGGGAGGGGAAGCTTCTGACGATCGCACAGCTCACAGCTGAAAAGCTAAAAAAAATAGCTGAAAGTGAAAAAAAAAGTTGGCTACGCCCACCCAGTCACATGACACACACACACACACACACACACACACACACACACACCAAGCCATTCTCACAGAACTGGTGGTGGTGGGGAATTGCCACAAAGAAGAGGGAGTCAAACTGTTCTCCAAGGCACCTGAGGGTAGAACAAGAAGCAATGGGTGGAATCTAATCAAGGAGAGAAGCAACTTAGAACTAAGGAGAAATTTCCTGACAGTTAGAACAATTAATCTGTGGAACAGCTTGCCTCCAGAAGTTGTGAATGCCCCAACACTGGAAGTCTTTAAGAAGATGTTGGAAAGCTATTTGTCTGAAACGGTATAGGGTTTCCTGCCTAGGCAGGGGGTTGGACTAGAAGACCTCCAAGGTCCCTTCCAACTCTACTATTGTATTGAATTAGATTTCACCACTGCCATAAACTAATTAATATTCCTGTGTAGTCTTAATGCACTTTAAAAAAAACAAGAAAAAAAACACCCCAAGAAACTTTCTAACTGCCTTGAGAAAAACATAGGACTCCTGGGCTCTTGTACAGATGTTCTAACCAGGGAGATGTGGCAATCCACTCTGCCACGTGACTCAGTTGAGAAGATAAAGGTAGGTAAAATGCAGAGGCGGACGGGCCCACTTGCTAGTGGGAGTGAACCGGTTCACTTCCAGCTGCTCTTCGGAGCTACTGGTTCACCCGAACTGGGAGAATCCCACCCCTGGATCTATTTCACTATTCCCCTTCCTTGCCACCCTGACAGCCCCCCCACCTTAATTGCAGCTCTTGGTTGCCAAAGTTTACCCACCCTGTTCTAACAGAAGGTGTACATCCGAAAGTCAGAGTGCTTAGTTTGTATACTGAAATTAACTAGAGAATTATTTTCAGGTGAGATCAGAAGAATGCATCCATCGTAATGAAGCATTAATGCATACCTGAAGTCTGATAGATGAGGTGGAGATTAAGAAATGGAATAGCAATGCAATCCTAATGCACCTGTTACATTTTGGAAGCCAGAGAACAGGTGATCTATATTAGTTAATATTTAGGACAGGATAGAAGATATCTATTTTTGGAATATATAGAATCTTGTGTTGAGCTTTTTCTACTCCAGAATATTGAAGTATCTAAAACTGTCTCTCTTCATTATTTTTATTTCTCGTTGAAAGAAACTTGGTTATCTTTGGTGGGTTTTTTTCTCCTTTTCTCAGAGTGTCATTCTTTTTTCTTTTACATTATTCATAAAGCCCTGCTGACGCAGTGGTTAAAGTGCAATATTTCAGGCAAACTCTGCCCATAGTCTGAAGTTCAATCCTGACAGAGTTGAAGATTGACTCAGCCTTCCATCCTTTTGAGGTTGGTAAAATGAGGACCAAGATTCTTGGTGGTGATATGTAAATAATGTTGTACATTATAAAACACCCATAGAGTGCTGTAAAATGCTATGGGTGGTATATAAGTTTAAGTGCTATTGTTATTGCTAAATGCTATTGCTATTCTGAAAGTGTGGTAGGCTCTGTTGTTCTGTTCTGTTCTGCTCTACTCTACTCTACTCATGCCTCTTCCTGACATTAATGGAGATTTATGAAGTCAAGGATTCTTCAGGTTGCTGGAGAAAGGTAGCAGTCATAGACAACACATACAGGTAGTCCTCAACCTACAACCATTCATTTAGTGACCATTCATAGTTACAACAACACTGAGTGGCTTATGGCTACTTTTCACACTTATGACGGTTGCATCATTCCCATGGGCACATGATCAAAATTCAGGCAATTGACAATTGGTTTATATTTAAGACAGTTGAAGTGTTCTGAGATCACCTTTTGCAACCTTCTGTCAAGCAAAATCAATGGAGAAACCAGATTCACTTAACAACCTGTGACCCTAACTTAACAATTGCAGTGATTCTCTTAACAGCTATGTCAAGAAAGGTCATAAAATCAGGTAGAACTCACTTAACAACTGTCTTGATTAGCAACAGAAATGTTGGACTCAATCGTGATTGTAAATCAAGAACTATCTGTATGGCTAGTAACTATAGACCCTTTCCATGAGAAGTTTATCAAAATGTTCTTGGTGACCACACTATAAAAAAGATGTTGTGACTCTGGAAAAAGTTCAGAGAAGAGCAACAAAGATGATTAGGGGACTGGAAGCTAAAACATATGAAGAACTGTTACAGGAACTGGGCATGGCTAGTCTAGAGAAGAGAAGGATCAGGGGAGACATGATAGCAGTAGTCCAATATTTGAGGGGCTGTCACAGAAAGGAGGGGTCAACCTATTTTCCAAAGCACCTGAATGCCAGATAAGAAATAATGGATGGAAACTGATCAAGTAGAGATTCAACCTAGAAATAAGGAGACATTTTCTGATAGTGAGAACAATCAATCAATGGAAGAGTTTGTCTTCAGAAGTTGTGGGAGCTTCACCACTGGAAGCTTTCAAGAAGAGACTGGATTGCCATCTGTCAGAAATGGTGTAGGGTCTCCTGCTTGAGTAGGGGGTGGGACTAGATGACCTATAAGGTCCCTTCTAACTCTCATATTCCGTGGTCTGTATTTTGATCAGTGGGAGAGAAGTTTTTTTTTCCATTCAAAAGAGAGAGAAAAAAAGAAGAAAACAGTTAAAAGGTAAAATAAACTGTTCATTTGGTCTAGCAATATCCCAAATGAGGCTCTGGTTTGTGTCTCTATTTTCTGAATGGAAAAGTTGAATGAAATCATCATATGTAATTGGATTTAATTCAATTCTTTGAACTGAAGTATCAAACTGAATCAATTGAAATTTCCAATCTGATGAAAATAATAATACTGGATCAACTTTTGGAATGGACTCAATAATTCAAATTATGCCCAACATAAATCAGGTGAAAACCTTGCTCCTATAGTCCCTGTTCATGAACTAAGAATCTTAGAGAATACGTATGTTCACTTTGTGTGATTTTGTAGATATTTTACCTTGTCCTTAGATTAGAGAGATTTTGCATCTATGCATTGCTATTTAGAGGTGGCATCAATTTCTTAAAAGAAAATTGCCACTTTGAAGAGGAATTTTGAAATCCATACCTATGCAGCATCTAACTACATGTATAAAACCCACAACAATATTCAAATATACTTTCATCAACCCAAAAGTTCATTTTTAATACTGAGAAACCTAACAGAAATTTGGCTTCACTTGCAAATGGCTGGGCAGTTCTTTATCACCAAGAGAAAATTGTTACGTGCTCACCTGGATAACTGATGTAACAACATATTTTTTTAAGCATCTGGAAAATAAATGGAACTTGTCAAGATGCCATGATAGCAATGAAACTTAACAGATCTATCACTTTGAGTCCTGTGTATTGTTGTTTATTCAAGATTTTCCACTGTCAAAAGAGTCCCTACTATGGATTTAATGGAATAGATTTATCGATAGGAGGTGAAATTTCTAAGTAAATAATGATGTAACCCTCAAGTGGGTAGTTATATGAATATAATTTCCAGCCAAATAGTTTATAGTTTCTTGGATCCTAACTCTTTCACTCTACAATGAATGTGTGTGGCTCTGATTCTAGCACTAACTAGAGTGAATCTTAAATTATAGCTCTATTTTCTTTTTTAGTGCCTGACGTACTACTGGGAAGAATAAAATCTTGCTAACAAGGGGAAAGACTGAAATGGAACAGGCAGCATGTATATGCTTTATTGCATGCTAGGCAATGTTAGAAAGGGAAAAGGGCTCTAATCTCATCACTTTCATTACTCCTTTGAACGCACCAAGAATTTCCTTTGTCATTTCTGAGAGGGCTGCTCTGTTTTCTGTCAAATGAAGATCTAGATCTAGTGAAGATCTAGTTACCTGAATTTCTTCGGAAGTTAGCATGGCAATGTGGCATCCAGTGACGTCAGTAGCATCAATAGCTTTCTACCATATAGTATCAACCTTATTAATTCTCAAGACTCTTTTTTCTGCTATGTGTTAAAAATGGATTGTGATTAATATGTGTTTGTGTGTATGTGTGTGTCTCTGTGTGTGTCTGACTATCTGTCCGTTTGTCTGTCTCTCTCTGTGTGTGTGTCTCTCTCTCTTTCTCTGTGTGTACGTGTGTGTGTATATGTGTATGTATGAATATATGTAGGTATATGCATATATGGATATGTGTGTATCTTTTGAGAGCGGGCATCAGAATTTCATTTTTTTAATGTGTGCGAGTGTGTTCACAGAAAAAAGTGACAATAAAGATTGTTTCATCTCATCCTATCCTATGCTGCCTTATCCTATCCTATTTGATCCCATCCCACCTGACCCCATCCCATCCCTTCCCATCCCATCTTATCTTATTGTATCTTTTTTATAGATAGAACTTTAAGAATAGATGCAGTGGAAGTATCATAACAGGACTCTGGAGCAGATATTAAAGACAGCTGAAGGAGCAGGAGTCTCTTGCTTCTTTTGCAAGTATTATGATCAACTAAGCAGCCTCCTAAAAATGCCACCCTCCAAGAAGGACACAAAGCCAACCAAATTGTTTCTTATAAATGTAATATGCGACAGTACAATTATGAAAACAAATAAAATAACTATTTTCTGCCTTAAAACTTTCTGCCTGGGATGGATGCTTCCTTACGTCTAATGGTAAGCTGCCTAATTAGGGAAATTGTAACCATAAGAACTCAAAAATGTTTTGGATTTTAGAGTTTCAGAACATTTTATTTTAATTATAGTCATACAGGCTAGAACTGGCCAGGAGTAGAATGTTCCCAGGAGATTAATTTTGATCCATTTTTATTAAGAAGCCACAGAATGAAGGGGAAAAAAAAGGATGTTTTACAGTGAAGTGCAACTATCTTGAGGTTCCACTCAATGTTAATTTACAACAGCCATATTGTAAAAAAATAATAATATAAATGTAAGTCATTGTAAGAGGAGCTGATACTTTTGCTTGAGTAAAGCTGATACTAAAGATATTATAGAAAGTTATCACCTTCCCCTCTCCTAGAAAAATGAAATATTTTGAGAAATATTAAAACGGCAGAATAAAATATTTTCCCTAGAAGAGGAATAAAAATCCTAAGGGACACAAAAGACTCAGAGCTCCAGCTCTCTGTCCCAAGCAGATACTGATCTGGGGCAGCTTTTAGAAATGCAGATTAGGTAATCCATTACTCCCTGTATCAAGGTCTGAACAAAGGTAGGATTAGTCCTCATAATAGAAATTGCCCAACATAAGTTTCTTCATTGCACCATCTCAGTTGCCCCACCCCCAGCAATCTTTAACCAAACTTAACTCATACAACCTATAGAGCCAGCTATGCATAGCCCATGGGAGTCTGACAACAGCCAATAGAATACATGTTCTTGCATAGGAACAGGAAGTTCAAGTTCAAAGCCCAAGAAAAGGTATAAATACGCTTCATGCTCAACTCCATGTGGTCAGTTGCACCAGAACCACAAACATGGGGCTTTCTTTATCAATAAATGAACTCTCTTTTCAATCAGCTTCCATTTTGTCTCCTGGATTGGAACTGAACCAGATGAAGATTTCTTCCAACAACATTATAATAAGAAGATTATAAAAATGACATTGGTCATTTCCCCCCCTGAGTATTTGATAAGTGGAACAAAACAACTCTACCAATTTCTCTACCTGTTTGTTTTCTTACCATACTGCACCATAAGGTCCTCAACCCTCACTCTGTCAAGGACCTTGGAGTACTCATATCTAATGATCTAAGTGCCAGAGCCCACTGTAACAACATTACCAAAAAGGCTTTAAGAGTTGTTAACCTAATCTTGCATAGGTTCTTCTCTGGTTGTATAGTACTGCTAACCAGAGCATACAAAACATTTGCTAGACCAATTCTTGAATACAGCTCACCTGTTTGGAACCTGCACTGCATATTGGGCATTAATACAATTGAGCGAGTCCAGAGATATTTCACAAGAAGAGTTCTCCACTCGTCTGCTCGCAACAGAATACCTTATGCTACCAGACTTGAAATTTTGGACTTAGACAATTAGAACTTCTCTGCCTTCGGTCTGACCTAAGTGTAGTACATAAAATTATCTGCTGAATGTCCTCCCTGTCAATAATACTTCAGCTTCAACCACAACAACACACAAGCACACAATAGGTACAAACTTAAGGTAAACCACTCCAAACTCAACTGCAGAAAATACAACTTCAGCAACAGAGTGGTCAATGCCTGGAATGTGTTACCTGACTGTGGTTTCTTCCCCAAACCCCCAAAACTTTAACCTTAGACTGTCTACTTTCTACTTCACCCCATTCCTAAGAGGTCTGTAAGGCATGTGCATAAGTGCACCAAAATGCCTACCGTCCTTGTCCTAATGTTTCCTTTTATTCACATCCATTTCAGGTATTCAAATCATTATATATGTTATCTAATACATGCTTGACAAAGCAAACAAACAAACAAATAAAATAAGGTAAAATGAGGTGTGCATGTATTTGCATTTTTATGTGCATGTTTATTTTGTTATAGACTGATACTTAAGTTGTCTTTTCATGCAACAGTATAATTGGTATAAGTATGCAGAAAGCTCCTTGCAGGCTTAATTTCATCATCTCAGGAAACGCTAATATTTTCCAAATGCTACAGCTAGCATCATCTTTCTCAGTTAGCTAATAGTTGTCTATTCTATTGGCCACTCACCAGATTTATGGGGTCTTCCTGAGCACACGGAAATGCTCATTTTCCCCCCCAGTTCTCCAAAGGCTAATAAAACATTTGTCATTGATCCAGTGTTTCTTGTGAGGCTAACCTAGGCCAAACTTCTCACAGTGTTATAAATGTTGATATTTTAAGAGTTCCACTCTTCTTGCAGCAAATGCAAGACCAAAGGTCCTTCGAATGGCTCTTGAGCACAGAATGCATTATGGAACATATGGTGTCAAAACTTATCATGCGATTTTTTTTTAAAAGGACATTTGCCAGAAAGTTAAGTATCCTGTGGATATGTGTGGTAGTAACCAACATTGTGTATGCATCTGCCATTACATCCTATTGAGCTGTCGTTTCTGCACACCTGTCAATGTTAAACAGCAAAAATTAAAGGAAGAAGGGAAAGGAAATCACTCACTGAATTTCAGCAATAGCCTTGCCTGTCTGATTATTGAACTAAATAAAATTAATGCTAGTAATTAAGTTAACCTAGCATTATTGTTTTATTATTATTATGTACCTGAAAATGCTAAGTGAAACATTTGTTGAGTGAGTTTTGTCCCGTTTTACGACTTTTCTTGCCGTAGCTGTTAAGTAAATTATTGCATTTGTTAAGTTAGTCACACAATTGTTAAGTGGCTTCCCTATTGGCTTTGCTTGTCAGGAGGTCGCAAAAGGGGACCACGTGACCCCAGGACATAGCGACCGTCATAAATAAGAGTCAGCTGGCAAGTGTCTGAATTTTGATCACGTGATGCTGCAACAATTGTAAGTATGAAAAACGGTCATAAGTCCTTTTTTCAGAGCTGCTGTAACTTTGAACGGTCACTAAATGAATCATTGTAAGTTGACAACTACCTATACGCTGCTTCATAGCGCTTTACAGCCCTCTCTAAGCGGTTTACAGATTCAGCGTATTGCCCCCCCAAAATCTGTGGGTCCTCCTTTGCCAACCTTGGAAGAATGGAAGCCTGACTCAACTTTGAGATGTTTAGGATCAAACTCCTGGCAGTGGGCAGAGTTAGCCTGCAATACTGCATTCTAACCACTTCACCAGCCACAGCTGCTACTTTCTCCTTGAAAAAGAACCATAAGTCTACAAAGATCCGCCCCAAGTTGCGCATCAGCTCTGGAGCAGTGCTATCCAGGGGTAGGTTCCGGCTGCCATTACTGATGGTTCACTTAGGGATGTGTTGCGTGTGCAGATACACAGTGCAACAAAGATTGAAGGCAAAAACTAGGCGGTGGCGCCTATGGTGATGCTGAGAGAATCAGTTTGGGGGTGTGGCAGGCCTGGGTTGCTGCCGGTTCCAGCAACCCAGGCCGCCAAGTTACTACCAGTTCAGCTGAACCAGTCCACACTGGTAGGAACCCACCTCTGGTGCTATTCCTCTACAGTCAAAGATGACCCAGGAGACGAGGCCGAACCCCAAAACTATCTTGCCTGGGTTGAATTGTGTGTTCTTGCTTGTGCTTTTTGTCAAGATAGGACATTGGATCCAATAGTCTTTATTTATGCCAATAAGTTTGAAAAGAAAACAGACAGAGAGAAAGACAAGCTTTTTATATAGAAATAGCACTTAGACTTATATACTGCTTTACAGTGCTTTACAGCCTTCTCTAAGCGGTTTACAGAGTCAGCATATTGCCTCCAACAATCTGGGTCCTCATTTTACCCACCTCGGAAGGATGGAAGGCTGAGTCAACCTTGAATATGAGAAAGAAAGAAAGAAAGAAAGAAAGAAAGAAAGAAAGAAAGAAAGAAAGAAAGAAAGAAAGAAAGAAGAAAAGTTAGTTAGTTTGTGGTTATTTTTTTTTTAATCATCCAGACATGTTTGATTCTCACCTTTAAATATACATTTGTTTCCTAAACAGAAATATAATTTAGTTTAAACAGTAATTATGATGTGATGGAAAGTGATGAAATCCAGCATTCAACTTCTTGTTAGCATTCTTAGCTCATGCTGGGCATGGATTCAGTACATAGACAGAGGCAAGAGACAGGAGGTTAATGAGGGATGGTTTTGTGATCCAAAATGTCTGCCTTAGCATCATTCTTTTGAAAAAGAATACACATGTAAGGATGAACCACATTTGTCCAAATTTCTGTGCTCCACAACTCCTTCCAGTTTTCACTGTAACTCTAATTAACTGTACATAATGACATCCTGTTGTAACGAAGTCCAAAGGAAAGTTCCTGACCTCTGCAACCTGCCCAGATGATGTGATTATGAAATAAAATTACCATTTATATGGAAGACACTAAAACCTGCTTCTCATTTATGGAAATGCTTTTTAAGGGAATAACCAGATGGCAGTTGCTTGGGCTCCTGATGCTGTACTTCAATAGAAGTCATCAAATACTTTGCTTAAAAGTTCTACCCACTTCTTGGCGAAGCCAAACAAATAAAGCCAACACAAACACACGCACACACACACACACACACACAAATGTAAGTCAGAACTAAAGTGTCGAGCTTGGCATAGAAAGCATTTTGAAGAATCTGGAAAACTATGAGTAGAACTTAAGTTAGAAAAATGGAGGGGGAATTTAGATATATTGTAATCCGGCATGGTTAGGCAAAATTCAATAATCTTGGAGAATGTGGGAAGTTAATGGCTTTCTGGAAATACTATTACTATTTCTCCTTCTCCTTCTTCTCCTCCTCCTCTACCTCTTCCTCCTCTTCCTTCTCCTCCTCTTCCTCCTCCTCCTTCAACTCAAGGATTTTCTACCTGAGAACTTTCAAGAAAGAAATGACAGACTGAAGATAACTTCATGAAAAGCTAAGCTAATGATTGCAGCAAAATGAAGATCCAATGAATAGAGCTATTCTTAGATGTTTTCTCTCTTGACAAGGAGATAACCAGAGATCATCCACAAGTGTTCCATACAGTTGCTTCTCATGAGGAGTCAGCAAGACAGCAGTATTTAGTGATTTAGAGATCTGGGAGATAAGGGAATATCCATCTTGTTCAAACCATGGTCAATGCCTTTAAAGGACACTGAATTTGCATTATTCCTTTTCTAAACACTTTTAGAAAATGCTTGTTAACTGCTTTTTAGCTGTAGTAACCTTTGGATCAACAATCCATAGTAAAATAAGTTTTAATAATAAATTTAAAAACAAACTTTTTTTTAAAAAAAGCAAAAGGGTGATTAAAACTTTGGTTTTAGAAAGTTTCAAAAGGACTTAGTCCAAATAAATTTGAAATAATATTTTAGAATAAATTATAAAGAATTATCCTTGTAGAAAAATGCTTTTGCTTTGATTTTTTTAAAATACTAATTTGGCATTTGTTTTTATAGTGGCAATTGCAACCTTTAATAAAATTATTATTAAAAAAGTATTTATCATTTGTTTTTTTGCATCTGTTGAGACCGAGCAATATTAAGAATGGAACCGGAAGATCATACACAAAAAAAGACAATGACAATATTTTATTTTTCTAGACAGAAATAAACATCTTCAAAACTTAGTTGATCCACCAACTCACTACTCCAAAGGGTGCATTAGCCAATATTTTGGAGCAGTAATTTGTAACAGTACAAGGATAGTCACAAGGATATAAATGCCAAGGCAAATGTAGCACTGTAAAGACTCCTTTTTTGGGAGAACAAGACGGTACCCAAAGTCAAATGTAAATTCATAGATTACTTAGTTGGACCTAATTATCCATGGTCTCCCTCTTTAACATTAATTACGCTTGATAAAAAAAGGACATCAGAATTTATGGACATATTATCAATTTTACTAGAAAGTGATTTCCATGTATAAAGAAACCTAAACCTGGGGTCCACTAATTTAATCAAGGACACTATTAATGTTTCTTTATCTCAATTACTTGTAAGTTATTATCCTATTTTACATCCCTATATACAAGGCAACTTGTAGGTTGGGCTGGAAAAAGAAGTGCGATCTAAGGACGCTACCAGATACTTCTATTCTCCGTCCTGTATTCACATTTGTACAAACAGTCCAGTCCTGTTCCAGAAACACTCTCAAGAAGCTTTGAAATCAATACAATAAAATATCAGAGTTGGAAGGGACCTTGGAGGTCTTCTAGTCCACCCCCCTGCCTAGACAGGAAACCCTATACCGTTCCAGACAAATGGCTATCCAACATCTTCTTAAAGACTTCCAATGTTGGGGCATTCACAACTTCTGGAGGCAAGCTGTTCCACTGATTAATTGTTCTAACTGTCAGGAAGTTTCTCCTCAGTTCTAAGTTGCTTCTCCCCTTGATTAGTGTCCACCCATTGCATCTTGTCCTGCCCTCAGGTGCTTTGGAGAATAGTTTGATTCCCTCTTCTTTGTGGCAGCCGCTGAGATATTGGAACACTGCTATCATGTCTCCCTTAGTCCTTCTTTTCATTAAAGTAGACATACCCAGTTCCTGCAACCGTTCTTCATATGTTTTAGCCTCCAGTCCCCTAATCTTCTTTGTTGCTTTGGTGCCCACGTTATTATACAAAGTGTTCAGAGGTGGTATTCAGCCGGTTAGGACCAGTTCTCCCAAACCGTAGTGAAAATTGTAGGTGGGCCTGCCCACCCACCCCAGGTCTATGCTGTCCTATTTAGGCACGTTTTCAAGCCACGTGCATGCTTGCAAGCTGCGTGTGTGATCAAAGCACATGCGCAGAAGGCCAAGCCCATATGTGGATGGGGTGCCTATGCTCACATTTGTGAACTGGTAGGGAAAGTAAGTGAATATCGCTCCTGAAAGTGTTCTAGAACAGAAACCCCAAACTTTACAGCTTGGCAGCTCAGGGAAGGGGGAGAAAGGATGGTTCTATGCAGTGGTGGGTTCCGGATCCCGGTGCAGCGGGGCTGGGCGTCCACCATATGAATGCATGCAACATGCATATGCATAATTACTGGCCGCGATGCTCGGTGATGCCTCCACGATGCTCCAACTGCTCGGCAGAGCATCGCGCAGGTGCTGTATGCTCCCAGCGCATACACGAAAGCCCTGAAAACCTCAAATACCAGTAAGGAGCACAGGCGGGTGGGTGGACCCTCCAGAGCACCATACTGGAACGGTATCTGGTGCTCCTGGCAGGCACCTGTATGCCTGTACCAGGGCGTACCGGTCGTACCCCACCACTGCTTCTGTGTGAGTGGCAGGCACACAGCTCTATTTGCATAAATGGCAGGCGGGGCATTCACTGTCTGCACAAATAGAGCTTCGCATGTCAGCATGGGTGTCTGCTGCTCATGCAAGTGGGGTTAAGTGAGCACATGCACCCGCCCTCATACTCGTGCAGCCCAGTTCCCAGCAAGTCAGGTAGTGGGATGTGGCTTGGGGGTTGGGGGACCCCTGTTCTAGAAGAAATATATAGGAATAGGCAGCATCCAACTATTCCATGCTAATTAATTCATTAATTCAATAACTCAATCAATATAATATACAGCCCCATCCTACTTGCCTTTCTTATACCCTAAAAATCTGTTTTCGGACCATATTTAGGTTCCCAAGTGTATGAAGTTGCATTGACTAACTATGTTAGTGATTGCAAATTATGGTATTTATTAAACGGTTTTAACCATTTTAATTTTTCTATGGATTGTAATTTTTTTTATTTTATTTAAATATTGTTGTCTACCCAGGATTTCTAAGTGAGATGGGCAGTCATAAAATCGAATAAATAAATCCAGAAATAAATAAATAAATACGAAGTGATGTACTCAAAGCAGATTTATTTGGTTGGCGATTGTGGACTCAAAAGAAGAGTAGATGTAATTAGAAACTGGTTTGGTTGTCATCAAACCCAGCCTGGTGTGTCTGCCTAGATTAGGCTACTAAATGCATAATGTCTGATACAAATCCTGATTCTCAGCCCTTTCTCCATTTCATTGGCTTCTACTTTGCCCATGTAACAAAGTTCAAAGAGAAGGCATTAAATTAAACAGTAAAAGAAGCTCATTTTATATCACTGATGGAAAGCACAAGATAAAAGATTTAAGCTTTCAGTAGAAAATACATCTCATTTTTCACTTCAGGTATTTCTTGCCATAACGTAGTTACTCTTCTGTAATTACCGAAGATATCAACTGGTTTCAACATACAGTAGATGGATCTCTTGGTGCTTGCGTGGTGTGGGCAGGTTGCACATTAGAAACAAAGGGATTGTCTTATTCAGAATCCTTGTAGGCTTGTATCAGCAAGAATGAAGAGGAAAAAGAAGTGTTTTGATTTGCTTGACATAGTGGAAGGCAAATTATTTATGGTACTATCAAGATTCAGACTATTCTCCAAAGCACCTGAGGTTAGGACAAGAAGCAATGGGTAGAAACTAATCAAGGAGAGAAGTAACCAAGAATTAAGAAGAAATTTCCAGACAGAACAATTAATCAGTGGAACAACTTGCCTCCAGAAGTTGTGAATGCTCCAACACTGGAAGTTTTACAAAAGATGTTGAATAACCATTTGTCTGAAGTGGTGTAGGGTTTCCTGCCTAAGAAAGGGGTTGGACTAGAAGACCCCCAAGGTCCCTTCCAACTCTGTTATTCTATTCTATCTCTGGCATATATGTTCCTGTTAATATTGGAGATGCAGGGCAGTAAATAGGAGGATTTGTCCATCACTGGACATCCTATAGCTCAATGATATACAAACAACAGCTCCAGATAATATAGAATATGATAGGACAGGACAAGACAGGACGGACGGACAGACAGAACAGAACAGAATAACAGAGTTGGAAGGGACCTTGGAGGTCTTCTAGTACAACCTCCTGCTCAGGCAGGAAACCCTATACAATTTCAGACAAATACTTATCCAACCTCTTCTTAAAAACTTCCAGCATTGGAGCAGTCACAACTTCTGAATCGTTTAAATTACATCTCCCTTGACATTAACAGGGTATCTAGAAACGATGGGTGATAAATTCCAAGATTCAGAGATTAACTAATTTCAACTGGCCACCTTGCCAGGGATTTCAGGATTAAAAATATGTATTGTATATTAAGAACTTACAATGTGTGTCTCCTTTTAAAGCTCAATAGACTGTGCACAGACACACTCAGATCCATGTATGTAATAGGAAAACAAAAACCTTATGCGTTCCCATTAAGATAGTAATGTGAGAAATACCAAACTGTATTGTACTGTACTTTAGAAAATTACCATCAATGCTACTAAAGTTGGATGAATGTGATTTTCATATTAAAAAAACAACAACAATGGGCAACGCAAGGCCAAGATAATGAGCCAAAATGGGACTTTTGGTGTAAAATGAAATTAGAATGTGCATTTTACTGTGGATTTTTATGATGATTATACTTTACGAAATGGATTTTTATCCAAACACTTCACTATAGAAAGGGATTCTTTTGTTCCAACTCTCCCTCTGGGAGAAATCTTTTTTTATATGTGCTAATTTCTGTGAATTTCTGTGATGTTCCACTCACAAATGCAAGTGATTAAAATGTAAGCAACAGTTACAGTAATGAATTTCATTTTGAAGAGAAGGGTATGAAAAGCTGGATCAACATTTTCACAAAGGCCCACCATTTCCAGACATCTGTAAGTCTGCTATAAACACTTTTGCTAAATTGCCATTACAAAAGACATGAATTTCTCTGGTAAGTGATGTAAAAGCAACAGAGCTGGCAACAAATGCCTGTTCCATATGGTAACTTTTTATTTGTTTAATCCACAGTTGAATAATAATAATACTAATAAAGTATGTGATGAGGAGATTTAGATTCTAGTTATTATTCTGCAACATATCTGCCTCTCTATCCGTTTCTGTACCTCTGTCTGTCTGTTTATCTCTCTCTCTCTCTCTTTATCTTTCTATCTCTCTATCTATCTTCTATCTATCTATCTATCTATCTATCTATCTATCTATCATCTATCTATCTATCTATCTATCTATCTATCTATCTATCTATCTATCTATCTATCTATCTATCTATCTATCGTCTGTCTATCTACCACTATCATCTCTATCTCCTCTCTCTATCTTTCTATATACAGTATACACATACATACATATCTATCATCTCTTCCACCTACCCACCTACCTACTTATCTATCACTATCTCTATCTATCTATCATCTATCTGTTTGTCTGTCTGTCTATTGTCTATCTGTCCATCCATCCATCTATCTAATTTACCCATCTATCAATCTAATTTATCTATCTATCTATCTATCTATCTATCTATCTATCTATCATCCATCCATCCATCCATCCATCCATCCATCCATCCATCCATCCATCCATCCATCTATCATTTATAGAAAAAGCAAGCTTTAAAAGACAACTCTGCTGAGGAGGAGTGGGGTGGGACCAGAAACATGTTGTTCTACAGAAGAGACTTTCACAATATTCTAGATTGTCCTTTTCATGATATCCTAGATTGCAGCATTGCAGTATTTGAGAGGTTCAACCAGAAGGCACGACAAAAAACAATGGATGGAAACTAATCAAGGTGAGAAGCAACCTGGAATTAAGGAGAAAACTCCTAATAATGAGGACAATTAACCAGTGGAACAGTTTGCCTTTGAAAGTTGTGGGTGCTTTATTTCCTGTGGGAGGGGCCATTCACCGTCCACCTGTGACTTTACTCCCAAGTCAACCCTGATTTCTTAGCTGCTTTTTTCTTCTGGCAGCTCTGCACATACGCATACTGGGAACAGGCTCCAGCTGTTCCTCTGCCTCACTGCTGTCTAGCTCTGAAGGCAGCTGAGAACTGTCATATGGCCTTGGCCTCATCTCTGCCTGTGATACAGAGCCATTGTCTGAGCCTTCCCCAGTCTCCAGGTCTGGCCCATGTTCCTTCTCAACTTCCTCACTGTCCGAATATGCTGCCAGCTCCACTGGCCACTAGCGGGCCATAACACCTGGCTCCTGTTAAGGTGACATTGCTTAGTTGATGAGACTTGAAGCATGACAACCCTCTTATATCTTATTGGACAGCTAGAATCAATTGAGACAAGGTGATCCTGCAAATACCCAGGATCTGAATGTATTTCATCTCCATGCTCTTAAAATCTTGGAGCTATTGCACTTCCTGCCCTCCTTTGTCCTGGTATAGTAGATAGGAGAGCTGTTCACTTACATACTTTTTTTTTTTTTGCTGTTCATACTGTACAAGCTAACCAGTGAACCTTAATTAACTGTCTACTTCATCGCAGGCATTTGCCATATAACACCTTGAATAAGATCGTCTATGTTATGTTCTTCCGCTGTCATAACAGTCCTCATATCTCATAACTTGTTCCGACACCGACACTCTTGTGCAAATGATGTTATACTGAGATACGTTGTGTACCTCAGATGACAGCAGCCTAAACGTTTGTTGCAATTAGTCAGGTGGATAAATGACATCTTCCCAGCTGTCATCATCCATCTATTTAAACCGGACATTTTCTGGGTTTGGTTTTCTTTCTCTCTTCAAGTTTAATAGACTTGTCCTGGCTTGTACCCATGAGGTGTGTTAAGGTAGTGAATCATGTCATTTTCACTTTAATTGTTAGGGTTAATTGAATGAAGTCTCAGAAATTGCCACCACCCTTTATATTTTAACCTTTGGTGTTTTTTTTTCCTCCCAAGAATTAGTTGCATTTGATGACTTCAAGCGTCTTGCCCTTGCTTGCATTCATCTGATAATGCTTTTTGGAATCCAATCTAACTAAGACCTACATCTCCATACTTGATTCTCAGCCAACGTTTCTTCCCTTTAGGCAACAACTTTTTGTAATCCTACGACATGAGGCACCAGATACCAAGCTATATGGATTCTTTTTGGGTGTGTATGTGGCGGATATCTTTTTTCTATCCTTAGGACACTAACTGTGTCACTTTTGTGGTCCGCCAGTGGCCAGCAGCCAGCAGAACTAGCAGCAGATTCAGACAGTGAGGAGGTTGGGAAGGAACATGGACCAGTCCTGGAGGCTGGGGAAGGCTCGGACAATGGCTCTGTGTCACAGGCAGAGATGGGGCCAAGACTGTCTGGCAGTTCTCAGCTGCCTTCGGAGCTCGACAGCAGTGAGGCAGAGGAACAGCTGGAACCTTTTCCCAGTGTGCCCCTGCCCAGAGCTGCTAGAAGAAAAGAACAGCTAAGAAATCAGGGTTGACTTGGGAGTAAAGCCACAGGTGGACAGTGAATGGCCCCTCCTATAGGAAATAAAAGAGGAGCGAAAGGGGAGTGGGCTTTTGCAGGAAACAATTCATTCATTCTTTTCAGGAGTATGAAGTTCTCCCCGTGAATCTCAGAGACTCTGTGCCAAGTCTTTCCTTGTCCAGCACTGTGTTTTGAAAATATTTACATGGCAGCTTTCCAAGCTAGATAAGGTCTGTGGTCATAAATTCACCTCTGAAAGACTGTTTGCCAGGCCTTTGCTGAATGTGAAGGAGAGGAATTCACATTCATTAGGGTTTTGTCAGGACCAGGAATCTGCTTCGTGCTTTTTGGGGAAGCCTAGGTCAGAAGAGTCACCTAACTCAGAGCCAGTTTGGTGTGGTAGTTAAGCTGTCTAGAAAACAGAAAACCATTTCTTATGGTCCTGACTATTTGGACTAATCAACAGGTGGCAGTGAGTTTTAGCCTAAAGGTGCTTTTTCAAGAGGCAACTGGACTTTCTTTGAAAATGTTTTGTTCTCAGAGCTGAAGAAGCGTCTTGGATGCGAAGTGAAATGTCTTCAACAACAAAACAAAAAAAACACCAGAAAGTCCAGTTACCTCTTGAAAAAGCACCTTTGGGACAACCATGACCGGGATGACTGAGAATCTCCACAGACAGTGAGTTCTGGTTCCACCTTAGATGACCTTGGACAAATCACTTTTCTGTCAGTCCAACCCTCCTGACAGGATTACTATTAGGGAGAAAAAAGGAGAAGGAAGGAATATTAGGTATCTTTGCTGCCTTGAATGACTTACATAAGTAATAAAGGCAGGATTAAAAAGAAAACCTGTCCATAATAAACTCAAATCCTGTTATCAGATTTCTGAAAGTTAATGGGACTGCCTCTTTTCTCGGTTGTTAGAGCTTCAGTTCTGAGGGGAGATTGCCAGGAAGTCAGAGAGTCTTTCTTCTGTAATTATTATCTCTAAGATGCTGTATTACAAATAAGTAGCTGGGAACCAATCTGAATGTAAATTGGGTATGAAAAAAGGATCGTTCTTCAAAGATGTTTCAAATTGCATTCCAGAGTTCATTATCTGAACCAGCATGTCGGTACCAATGCCACACATAATAGGATCCTGTACTACTTGAAGGTGAACAGAAGGAAGCTAAATTCTCAGGGATTATTAAACAAAGCTCCCCTAAGACTCCTGTACAGCAAAGGTATAATCTGGGCATATTAGTAGGTGCATAAATGCAACATATGTAGGTGAATAAGTGTGTGAGTGCAAGGTGAATACTTGTGATCAATTAAAGCTTGCTTTTATTCTGTGACATTTGTTACTTGCGACTGTCCAAATGACTTTCAGTGGTTGTATCTGATTCCGCAAGCATTTGCCTCAGGTGGGTAAGGAGGCAACCACAATTGTGAGCATTGTTGGCTGTTCCCACATCACACAAGTCCTAGTGGCTTTAAGTATAATGAATGAATTAATTCATGGCATTGAGACAAGTGATCTGAGGGAATGCCTGTTCCAGGGGTGGGATGCTGGGGGTTCGCAGGGGTTTGGGAGAACCTCCACCCACCCTGCTCCCAGGAGCCCCAAGTGGCCAGTTTTGGATTCAGGTAAGTGCAGGGCATGTGCAAAAGCTCGGGGAGGGTGATAACAGGCCTAGCGGAAGTTTGGGAAAACAGCCTTCTCGGGCTCTGGAGGCCCTCTGGAGGCCAGAAATGGGTCCATTTCCGGCCTCCAGAGGGCCTCCAGAGCCCGAGAAGGCTGTTTTCACCCTCCCAGAGGCTTGAGGAAAGCTTCTGGAGCCTAGGGAGGGCAAAAACTATGCTGTGGTGCAGGAGGCCAATTAGACCACATCCACCATGGCCATGCCCACCCAGCAACTGGCAGAGAACCCTTTGCTAAAAATTTTGAAGTCCACCTCTGGTCTGTTCCCAATTATATCTGCCCATCCCATCAGGTTTGTCAGAAGAAGTATGTTGCAGGTAGCATGGGCCAAAGATTTTCATGTGGCAGGACCTAGATAAGCCTCTTCTGCCAGGACACCCATTCTGTAGAACTCTAGAGTGAAAGGGGACCCATCCCAGATATTTCTGCCGATTTCTAAAAAAAAATCTCAAAATCTGATTATGCAGCAAGTCCCTGTTGCAGTGATGGCCATGATCAGTGGTGTATTAACCATGAAGCAGACTGAGCATGTTGCTAAGGGTACTATGAAAAAAAACCAATGAAGATTTGCATAGTATGTACAAGGAGAGGGGCACCAAGATTTGTCAGTGCTTAGGGCACCAGTGAGCCTTATTTCACCACTGGCCAAGATTAAAGCCTGTGACTTGCGAGAGAAGAAGAAGGAAGAACTATTGAAACAGCTACAGTAGATGGCCTCAAAGTAGGACTGTCTCAGCTCCAGTTGCCAAGATGACTGGAGGAGCAGCTTCTAAAACTATTAAATTCGAAGGGGTGGCAATGATTGAGGCAAGGCAGGACTCGGATAACAAGTCTTTATTAGAACAGCTAACGCAACAGCAACTCCAGAACCAGTGAGCTTGAACTGTTCCCACTTGACAGCAATTTATATGCAGACAGTCCCATGGCTAGCCAATCAGAGCATGGTGACTTTCCCACTCTTGCCACATGCGCACCTCGACCAATGATGAGCCTTGGAGACGGAGCAAAGTCTCTGAGGCTAAGACATAACACCCCTCTCCACCAGTCAGGCGCATGCATAATCCTGCGCATGCGGTCCGGCCTCTTGGCTTGGCTGGAACTGATGCAGGAGAAAGAGAAGGAGGAGGCTTCTCCAGGGGAACTGCCTGCAACTGTGCTAACTCTCCGCCCGGCAACTTTGGATGCAACTCTGATTGCCCAGGTAAGTCTGGTGCCGGAACAATAGACTGCCGGGTCGGGCAATATGGTGTTTCTGCAGAGGTGTCCAGAGCAAACGGGGGGGCTATAGGACCAACTGAGAAGAGATCTGCGTCGAGGCCATCCGCGGTCGCAACTGATCAATGTGGCAGCGCCAAATGCACCCATTGCCTAGGCCAACCCTGTAAGAGCAGGGACCCGTTAATTGCAGAATGCGCCCCGGTAACCACCTTGCCTCACCCCCATAATTCCGCGTGAAAACCAGATTCCCCATTTCAAAACCCCTGGCTTGGTCATTGTTGTCGATAGGTTTGTCATTGCAGTAGCTGGGGTGAAGTTGATCAAGGTTAGTCCGGAGAGGGCGGCCCATTAACAAATCTGCAGGGCTGCGGTTAATTAAGAGACATGGAACTGTGTTCTGCACTAACAGGTATCTGTCAATTCGGACCTGCCAATCCCCTGGACCTAGACTAGCTAGAGACTCCTTAACAGATGGCACCGTCCGCTCCGCCATGCCATTGCTTGAGGGATGGTAAGGGGCCATCAAGATGTGGCGGATGCCGTGCCCCGCTAAGAACATCTGAAAAGATGCAGATGTCAACTGGGCCCCGTTATCGGATACCAATATGTTTGGGCACCCATGAGTTGCGAACATCTTTCTCAATGCCTTAATCAGAGCCACAGTAGTGGTCAATGGCATTAGGATGACTTCCACCCACTTTGAATATGCATCAACCACAACCAGGAACATCTGTCCATGGAAAGGACCTGCAAAATCCAAATGGATCCTAGCCCAGGGAGTCTTGGGGTCCTCCCACGCCCTAGGTTGTGCCGCGGGGGGAGCTGGCCTGGCCTGCTGACATTCCTGACACCTAGCCACCCAATGTGCAATATCCTGATCCAGTTCAGGCCACCAAATATAGCTGTGGCCCAGTAGACTGGGGAGGTTGCCTAGACGATGATGAGGGGAAGCCTGCCCTTAAAACTCGGAGTGACCACTTGGAACCGGTCACTGCCTACTACTGGAATATAGTTCCCCTGATTGTCCCGCAACTTAATAAAACAAGGTGATAGGCACTTCTTGGCTAGGGAAGGCACCAAACGCTTGATAGTAGACCAGGATACAATAGACTTTGAAGAGCCGGTGTCCACCTCCATGCGACAGGGCTTGCCCTCAAGTTGGATGCTGAGATAAATCTTATTGCCTGATGTTGCGTTGGTGTGGCTGGTTGGCAGAACGGCCTGCCACTGTTCATGAAAAATTGCAAAACAGTCCTCCAAGGTGTGGTAAGACCGTGACTTTGGCTTGCGATAAGATGAACGGTCAGCTGGTTGACCTTGAGGAGGAGATGGTGTGCAGCACACCTTATCCAAATGTCCTTTTTCCCCACACTTGTGGCAAATAGGTGATTTGAAACAACACCAGGCACAGGCATGGTTCCCGCCACACCAGCACAGTGGCTCTGAGGTAATTTCTTTCGTGAACGCCCTGCTCCGCTATCTGACGCTAAGATAACAAAAACTCTCCAACATCTGGGTGGTTCACAACTCCATTGCCAGAGTACTGACCGTTATTAACTAGAAACAGAAAGAAAACCTCAGAAAATTCTACAAGAAAGGCAAGAAAAGAACCCGCTGGACTTGCATTTGAAGGAGATACGAGCCATGAGGAGGAGGCTAAATAAGCATGAAGACCAAGAAGCAGCAACAGAAAGAGCAACTTATCACTCTCGCAAATGCGCTGTGACAACCTGAGCTGGTCATTTTACCATTGACTGTCAAAGAAGAACTGGCCCATTAAAAGTTTTTCAACAAGAACAAAAAAAAAATCTGATTATGTGAAGAGGCCTTGGGGTTGCAGAGGAATGCTGGCCTGATGAGTCCCTTCCATTGTTCATAGTATGTTCTTTCCTAGCTTTTGAACATAGTACAGAGTTTAACTCCATACTATTGCTACGATTCTTTCTTTCATAGTTGTTTTTACCAGGGTTATTATTGGTATGCGAAAGACACAACTTTCCAAAGTGATGTCTTGTACATGGTTTCAAGTGTTTAAAGCACCTTATTTTGAAGCAGCCATGTCCAATGCACAAATTATTGTGGTTGTGGCCTGCCAGCCACCGGCCCCTCCAGCAGCCAAATCAGATGAAGAGGAGGCAGGGGCATCAAGGTCAGCATCAAGGCAACCTGAGAGCTCCGAGGGGGAAGAGGAAATGGAGCTGGCAGAGAGAGAAACAGAGGCGGAGTCTGGGCTGTCTGTCAGCCCTCAGATGGAGAACCAACAGCCCCCAGGTATGGAGGTGGCTGATGAGGAAGAGGAGGAACAGCTGGATCCAGTGCCTGATGCATGGATGCACTGAAGGCAGAGGAGAGAAGAGCAATGGAAATCTATGGGCCGATCCTTGGGACGGAAGAGCCACCACTGCTAGCAAAGCCCCACCTTAGCTCTGGGGATAAAAGGCAGAGGGCAGAGATGAATAGGCAAGGCAGACAACTATTCATCTCCCTGCTGGACAGACCTGTTAGCCTGCTGTGACAGAGAAACTTTTTACCGGGGCTGCTGGCGCTCTTAATAAAGGAATCATTGCTTCAACTACAAAGGGTTTGTCTTATTTGGGGAGCTGGATCAGAACAGTTGCTTCCAAAGTTGTCCTCAGTTCTCTGCACCTCTGCTGGAGCTGACTGTACAGAGAAGTGTCTATGGATGTTATCATGCAGACACAGCCCGGGATGCCTGGAAACAGCAGCATGAACCTTGCAAAGGTTGCAACTGTGTTAATCCTTTGAAGAGAAGTGCTTTGCTTGTGCTAATGTATTCATTTTATTGATTGATTTTAAAAAATGTATATAGCTGCTCATCTTTCAGCCAGCTCTGGGCAGCTCCCAATCAAAGCTAATGCTCGTTACAAAGCATCTCTTTCAAATGCTTTGCACAGCCTTAATTAGGATTATCTTATTTTTGAGAAGGATGATGCAGACTCTGCTCCAAGGTAATTTGGATGTTGCCTGGAGTGAACTGAGCTTTCTCGAAATAATCCAGAGAGAAGCTAAATGTTTCAGGTCTGTTTCAGAGCTTCAGGCTCACTTGCATTTTATTTGCCAGTTGCAAATGGCTAGATAATCCTTCTAATGTCTCCCTTACAAAAAAGCATCAAGTCGACAAGCTAGAAGAAAAAAAGTGAGAGCTTCATCCTTTTATCAGATAATTTGATTGTGGCTCACCAATGGTTTCAAGAAGTTTCATTTAACAGTTTGGTTGAAATTGTTCGAGTGTACACAAATTCATTTCACCTCCAAACTAGCATCTTGAAATTTTCTTGGAAAATACCAGTTTCCTAAATATAACTGTATCTTAATTCTTTTTGGAATTCTGGAGAGTTACTTTGGGAGAGGTCTGCTCTAGCTGAGTAATTAGCTGTTATTAGTTATAGCTTCATCCTACACCTTAAACAACTGCAAATAGATGCTATATTTCCCCCCTTTTTTCCTGAATTAATTTTAAAGGGCCGCACAGACTTAATCACCATTTCATCAGAAATACTGTTGCTCCTAACAAATTGTTCATCATTGTAGGAAGTTAGCACCCACCCCTCTCCTAGGAAAATGAGATATTTTATGAAATATTAAAAGGGCAGAATGTTTCCCCTAAAAGGGAGGCAGAAACTCACCCCCACCTTTGTCAATGGGACATTAAGGCCTGGGCCGGTCTATTCTACATATCAAAGATCTACCTCCTCCAGGCAGAGCCATAGTAGGAATTGTTCAAAGCCCTTTCATTACATCATCTCCTAGCAAGAGTCAACCAAGCCTGGGACTCAAAGACAACCTACAAAGTTACCCCTGCATGGCCCCATGGGAGTCTGACAAACAATCAGAATACAAGCTCAAATCCAAAGCCTAACAAAGGGTATAAATCTATCTCTATTTCTCACCCATGTGCCTTTTTTGCCCAGGATCTCAAACCATGTGGTCCTGCCTACCACCATGAAACCATCTTTTCAAGCAGTGTCCATGTTTCCAGTATCTTTCTGTCCACTTGGAACTGAATCCAGATGGACGTTTCTTCCAGCATCATATTTGATTGTTTTAAACGCTGTTCCCAATTTCGTTGAATGGCTTGCCCTAAGTTCTATTTTATAATATCCTTTTCTTTCCTGTCTAATTCAGCATTCTTGTAGTGGAGTGATTCTTGCCTCTTTTTTAAAAAGGTACATTTTGTAGGACTCATTTTGGGGTATTATTTTGGTAAGTTTCTGCTGTTGAAAAATGAGTTTTAAAGGTAACAGTTGGGCATTAATCAGTATATTTTAGCCACCGCCACATGATTCTTGGCAAAAGAGACTAGAACTGGGTTTTTTCTGGTATGACTTGCCCAGATATAACTTTTCATGATTACCACCAACTGTCCACATCAAAAAAGCATTGTCTTCATCTTGAAAATAGTTTTTTTCTGCAGCAGTTCATGTCTCAACTGACACTCTCTGACATGCTTAATTTCCCTCCACTCACTGGCACCAACTATTATGCTGGCAAACTGGGGAAAATGTCATGTCACCATTGAACCTCCTTTCCACATCAATTGAGGACAATGTAGATCACATCCAGCAGCCCAAGGCTCTGCTTCTGGCAATGAGAGTCTCCTTTTCTTATTGATTTGTGAAGGTAACTTAAGGATTTGTCTCTCTCTCTCTCTCTTCAGTGAAGCATTACCAGATGGTTTATAATACAATAAAAATACAATAACAAGAAGATCATAAAAATAATAAAGCACTCAATAAAACAGCAGTCAAGAATGGCGGTGTTAAAATTCAATGGATGTTTAAAAGCCTTGAAAAATGTAAGCAAACTGTCTAGAAAGAAATAGAATTGCTATTCATATTTATAGACAAACCTAATTGAGGATGAAAAATATTTACCCAGTAAAATAAAAGTTTGGGAGCTTTTGAAAGTTGCCACAAAGGACACAAAATTCATGCAAAAAGAACAAAATGCTATACAGGCATAGCATTGTATGCTATTTATACTGTATACTGAATATTTAGTCCTGTCTACTTTCCTATATTTGGGAAGAAGTAAGATCCTTTAAATATTTTATGGCTTAATTGATTTAAACCTTTAGCTTTTTAAAGTGATTAATTAATTATGTGGTATTTTGATTCATAGTGATCTGATAGATAGATTTTCTCCATGACAATCCATGGTCTTTCAAGTTGTCTAAAGCACCCCCCCCCCCAACCAGTTGTGGGATATGACTGGTACGCCCCGGTACGGGTGTACTGATGCCTGCTAGGAGCACTAGGTACCATTCCGGTACGGTGCTCCGGAGGGCCCACTCGCCCATCCGCCCTCCTTACCAGTATTTGAGCCAATTGGGGCTTTCGTGCACATGCACGGAGTGTACGGCACCTGCGCAATGCTCCACCAAGCAGCTGGAGTGTTGTAGAGCTGTCACGGGCAGTAAGTAAGCATGTGCATGCCATGTGCATGCTGCACGCATGCTGCACACATGCATGTGATGGACAAACGGCCCTGTTGCACCATACCGCTTACAATGGGATCCGGAACCCACCACTGCCCCCAACCCTTGTGCCGCAGTCCACTACTGGGGCATGGCCCATTGAGAACTGGGCCACAGAAGTGGCTGTGCAAGCAGCTGTAGTGGCTGTGAAAACAGTGGACTGTACTTGTGGTGTGTTTCTTGACTTGTTTGATTCTAAAAGGCAGAAGACATCCTTAGAAGTCTTGATTGTTTCTTGCCCAGTTCCTCCTAAATTTGATACTAGACTTTAATTTTTAATAGGACAGAAATATTAAATTATGAAATACGGGGAGAACAATCATGCTTACCTAATTATATCTCTATCTCTATCTCTATCTCCATCTCCATCTCTATCATCTATCTATCTATCTATCTATCTATCTATCTATCTATCTATCTATCATCTATCTATCTATCATCTATCTATTTGTATATATAAGCTTATATATATATAGCTTATATATATAAAAAATGCCCAAATTGATCAATGATGTATAAAGGCAAATATCTCTTCAATGGTATTTTTAACATTCTGATGATGTTAGCAGGCTAATGAAAGCCCCTCCCTCCCTCCCTATCTATCTTCTATCTATCTATCTATCTATCTATCTATCTATCTATCTATCTATCTATCTATCTATCTATCTATCTATCTATCATCTATCTATCTATCTATCATCTATCTATCTATCTATCTATCTATCTATCTATCTATCATCTATCTTACTATTGTTTACATTATTTGTACTTAATAAACACTATGTTGTCTGGATATGTAATTTGCTTAACAGTACAGATTACCTTCTTAATCTCCACCCCTTTTTTCCAACCACTGGTAAAATAAATTCTATGTTTGATAATATTCTGTATCTTTTTTTGTTCAATTTTCAATGTAAGTCTATCCATTTCTGCACAATCTGGTATCTTCCTAATTATCTCTTCATCTCACAGAGTTTCTTCATTTTTCCAATGAAGGATATAATCCTCTCTGCTGTTAAAACATGCAATATTAAATATACACTACATTCAGTGGTGCATTAACCATTAAGCAGACTAAGTATGTGCTTAAGGCACCAGGCGAAAGGGGGCACCAAAAATTTGAGAGAGAAAAAAAACCAATGAAGATTTGTACAGTATGTACAAAGGAGGGGAACCAAGATTTGTCAGTGCTTAGGGCACCAGTGAGCCTTAATCTGCCACTGACTATTTTACATTATTCTGTTAACTTTCTCCTGGCTCTGTGGACTCCTTCCTATAGAATTTACCTTTTTTTAGCTGGAAGAACCCAATGCACCACTCAAAGGCTGTCAGCCCAAAATAATTGTGCATCCTTTCACCAAGATGCTACAGTTTTTTTTAACATTTTGCCTTTTATAAATTGTTTTCACATATCTACCTTTATTTCTGTCTTTATTTAATTGATATTCTGCCACTGTCAAGCATGACTTCACACTATTATGGACAATCACTCCTTTTATAGCCAATATCATTTACCAAATCCTCTCCACCCATCAGCCTCTGCCTTCCTTTTCTTCTGGTATCCCCTTGAAGGTCAAATCGTGCATTCTGATATGATTCTTTATATACAGTTTACATAAGAACCCCAAAGAGCATAGAATAAGAAGGGAGGGGAAGTGCACACCTGGAAGCCAAAGTCATAAATCCAATAGCTGATACAGAAGAAAAGCAGATGGAAAGGATTTTTGTGGTGTTCTTTCAGCAAAGAGCATTACAGTCTACTGACTGTTGATATTATTTTTGGCATGTTCCTTGGGCTGTGTGACGCTGATGGAAATAGATGTTTCCAAGCAGACTGTACAATGTGTTAATAAATCTGAATTGGTGAATTAGCCTTGATATGCCATATAAATACTAGTGACTAATGACGAACTGAAATTGCAGTTCTACCAGTACTGTAATCTGAGATACTCCAGGGGAGATTTCTTCAGTAACAGGTTGCATGAGGCAGACAACAAGCAATTGACTGTAAGGGTATTTTCATAAAAGTAATAGCAGCCCATCTGGAGTCTGCCCTGGGTATTGGAATTCAAACAAATGTGAGTCACTCTGAATGTTAATGAACGTTAGATTTTATAAAGTAAATAATTTAAGCTTCTAATTAGAATAATTGGATTATACTTGTTTGGTACTTTTAACTAATTTTCTCTCCTTTTCCGGCAAAGTCATCATTGAAAAAAATAACTTTGAAATTGTTATCACTGCTTTCCAGTTTAATTGCTGACATACATAAAATTATTACTAAAATAATAACCTACGATGAATGACAATAAAAACATTTTGAGAGAGTTTACTTCCGCTTATACTGAAGAGCCGTGTTGGGGTTCAGGCTGGTTCAGGGGAATTGGTTGTTAAATTTCTGGCTGCCCTGCCTTTTCCGGCCTCACTCCTTCTAGGAATCCCCACATGCCTTATTTTGGCTCCCAGGTAAGTGCAGGCCTGTCAGGGTGTGAATTCTGCCCTGAATTAACGAGGTGTGAATCTTGGCATTCCTTGAAAGCATACCTTTGAAGTAAGTGAAATAAAACCCGAGGCATAATCTAAAAACAAAACAAAACATTTTAATTGTAAAAAAAATAAAAATACAAACTTACTAACTAAATTAATCACATCTTTGACAGAGCCCCTTTGTTTGCCTGGCATACAGACAAAGGAAGGAAGGAAAAAGGTATGTGATATAATGATATGCGCAGTAAATCATTTGCTGATAAGAAACAGTTCATTCTACCGTATAACTCAGAATGTAGATACAGCTGGCAAACCAAATAAACACAGTGACAAGGCCTACCACATCACCCCACATCCCATTTTTGCTCCCAGCAGGCTGCAGGGGGGGGGCAACTAGTAGGCCCAAAATGGGGCATGGCGAGGGGTGCAGTGCAGCCCCCCTGTGGCCTGTTTTTGCTTCCGGGAGGCTGCAGGGAGGCCTACTAGGCTCAAAATGGGGCACAGGGATGCGCTGCGGCCCATCCGTGGCCCATTTTTGCTCCTGGGGGGTGCAGGAGGCCGAGTGCCATGCCCACCATGGATATGCCCACCCAGAACAAGTTATCAAATTATTTGAATCCCACCACTACTGAAGAGCTTTTAATCTTGTTAATCTCTATGCGATTCAGTAGAATTTGGTTCAAGGTACCGGTAGCTATGTACTTGAGTTATGTTGTTTTTAATTTTGATGGGAATTTGAGAAAGCATTGGTGGCCCAGTGGTTAGAATTCAGTATTGCCGGCAAACACTGCCCACAGCTTGGGGTTCAATCCTAATGAGGCTTAAGGACTTCCATCCTTCTGAGATTGGTAAAATGAGGATCCAGGTTATTGGGGATGGTATGCTGACTTCTGTAAACATTTAGAGAAGGCTGTAAAGCACTGTGAAGCGGTATATAAGTCTAAGTGCTATTGCTGTTGCTAAAGCACTGTCATACTGGAGTAACTCAAATTTTAGCCAGACCAGAAAGATGCAAATTTAATGGCTGTGCACTAGCGGAAGTTATACAAATTAAAACACACTGTAAACATACAATCAGGATCTACAGTACTTTTTCAGGGATTTAGATTTCTTTTAAATCTAAACTCTTACAAAACTCTCTTGAAGGGACGTTCCCAGAAATTATACTTTGCTCTCCTGATTTAGGCTGGCAAAAACCATGGAAAATTCATCACAAACAACACAAAAACCAATGTGTCTGGATAACTAACTTTATTGGAGTATGACCTAAGGATGTGAAGCTCCACCTTCTGATGTCACATGAATTAGGAAGTTGAATAAAAATTTGCAATAAATCTTTATATATGAGGAAAAATATGGTGCCTACAGCTTCATGTACAGGTAGCTCTCAACCTATGACCACAGTTGAGCCCAACATTTCTGTTGCTAAGTGAGAACTTTGTTAAATGAATTTTACCCCATTTTACGATGTTTCTTGCCATGGTTTTAAGTGCTTTACTGCAGTTGTTAAGTTAGTAACACGGTTGTTAAGCAAATCTAGCTTCCACATTGACTTTGCTTGTCAGAATGTCGTAAAATGTGATCACATGATCCCAGGATACTACAACCAGTGACACAAACATCTGTCTTGGATTCTTATGTTTTTTCATTAAACTTCTGGGACCAAAGAAAGGTTGTTATCTCTTTTTTCCATACAATTTCTTCATCTTTATATCACATGGCTAGTAAATAGAGCTTAATTCTTGCCGTGCTAAGGATTGCTGAATCTATTGGTTTTATTTAGTGCTAATGGGTAAGAAAGTTAATCATTTTGAGTTTAATAAGAGCTCACCCAAATTGTCAGATTTGTCATAAATAGAAGGAAACATAGCTGATTTATAAAAAAACGAATGCGGGAAAGAACAAAATTAAATCCCCTCTCTCTCCTTATACAACCATAGGCATGAATGAAGATGCCATAACAAAATGGTGAAAAACAAATGTTTATTCCCACTCCTGATTCACCCCTCGGTTGAAGACATTTCATGCCTTGCCACCATCTGCTTATTGTAAAATAGTGATATATTGTACTTTTCGCCATTAAATAGCATTTATTTTTTTCTACAAAGAATTCAGATAGAACGTAATCAAACCAAAATTTTTTGTGAGGAAACAAAAAGTAGACAACAAAAAGAAAGTAGACAAGCAAATAAAATGGACCAACCTTTTCCAACTTTGATATAGTAATCTCTGCTACTTTCTGTAATTACAAATATGTATACATGTACATATACCAGTGGTGGGTTACGACTGGTACGCCCCGGTACAGGCGTACCGATGCCTGCCAGGAGCACCAGGTATTGTTCCTCTGGAGGGCCCACCCGCCCGCCATCCTTACCTGTATTTGCGGTTTTGGGGCTTCCGCGCACGGAGCATACAGCGCCTGCGTGATGTAAATCATCTCCTCTATATGAAATATCAGAGGTTTTTCTATAACATTTTTTTGCCTTAAACTAAACTCCCATAATTTATATCCTGATAAGAATTTCAGGATTTTTCTTTTATAGTTTGTCCTTGACAATACAACTGTAATGAAGACTATAACTGCAGGGACCCTACAGCCAGCATAAAACAGAGGAGATGAGTGGTATAAACATTTCATAAATAAAAAAAGTAAATTTGAAGCAAGGTTGTGTGTAGTTTTTAGGAAGTTTTTGTCCTAACTTTGAACCACTGTTATATGACGGGTCGTACCACAAGGACTACTTGTATATAATGTTGGAAGAAATGCCCATCTGGGTTCAGTTCCAAGTGGGAAGAAAGACAATGGAAACTTGGAGACTGCTTGTGAAAGATGGTTTAATGGTGGAAGAGGATTACATGGTTTGAGGTCGTGGGCAAAAAAGGGCAGAGATGCTGAGAGTGCCTGGGTTTTATGCTCTCTGTTGGGCTTTTGAATTTGAGCTTGCGATTGAGATTGGTTGTCAGATTCCCATGGGGCCATACAGGGATAGCTTTGTAGGTTATCTGTGTCCCAGACTTGGTTGAGCCTTGCTGGGTGATGATGTAATGAAGGAGCTTTGGGCAATTTCTCCTATGGCTCTTTGTTATGTAGAATAAACTGGTCCAGGCTTTAATGTCCCATTGACGAAGGTGGGGGAGGGACGAGTTTCTGCCTCCCTTTTAGGGGAAATGTTCTGCCCTTTTAATATTTCTTAAAATATCTCATTTCCCTAAGAGAGGGATGGGTTCTTACTTCCTACAATAAAGCAATTGGTTTGATGTTCATATTTTGGTCACCGGCCATAAGAATGCAACCGAGCTGATTGCCAGTTCTCTTTGGCTATTATTTCCACGATTCACCATTTAGATAATGAGCAACCTGGAAAAAGTTGCCCCAAACCTCTGCATTTCGCAAACTAGAAAAAAAAATAACCTGGTTTATATGGACGCAAGTCACCATCTGCACCGACTTAACATGGGGCTGTGGCCACTGTATCGTGTGCTCTCAAGCAATTGTACATGAAACTGTTGCTTATTGTTTTTGTTTAATGGAGACTGGTGCAATTCCAGTGAATGGGCCCAGATTTTTAATCTCTTCCAGACTCCGCAAGGTTTTTAAAAAATTCCGTTTGTGCTGGTCCGCAGAGAGATTTCCTGCAGAGTAAAAGCTTTTTGCAGTCATAGCTGAGATGGATGAAACAACTCTAAAGCTGCGTACAGTAACACAACTGTGTTTCTTCTGCTTTGCAAATCTCTCATTCTTTGATTACTTGTAGATGAAATATGTCAGAAAAGGGAGGGCGAACGAGAGAAAGGAAGAAAGAAGAGCTTCTTTAGGGCAAGCAGAGAGGCTGTCAATTCTACCCTCTTTATCAGATGTTTATAGCTAAGATCTAAACTCTGAAAGCAGGGGGTTATAATTTAATTGTAGAGGCAGCCTTTAGGAGATGAGGACAGGAACAGTGTTGCTGTAATAACTGTCAGTATCAGGAAAGAATTTATGGCAAAGTGTCAATCTCTTGAAAAGTAAAAGGCAGCTTTCCAACTGCCAGTGCCTATGGATAATAGAAGCAAGATATTCCTGGGGACCCAGCCAGCAAAACTCAAAGAAGTGGATCATTCTACTCCTCATTCTTATATGACCGTAACCAAGGAAACATTTTTAATCGATTTAATGGAAAGAAAAACGGAGAGCTCTTATTTTTATGATGCAAGCTTTTTTTGAGGCATGTGTCAGGGGTTAAAGAAGGGGTTGGGTATGTCCAAAGATGAGAGATTCTTATGGTCAAGGTTGCTAAAAACCACTGATTCTACCATGTTTTGGTGGGAAACAGAGGAAAATCATGTTGTAGATAGAAATAGACTTAAATCATGTTGTAAAGAGAAAAAAGTGTAAAGAAAAGCAACTATGATGATTTTTAAAATTTGATTTTCAATTAAATACATTTCTTGCAACTAACATGATTAAGGTTCTGGAGTCAAAAATATTTAAAGAATAGTTGCAGGAATTGGGTGTCTAATTCTAATGAAAAGAAGGACTAGGGGCGACATGACAGCAGAGTTCCAATATTTGAAGGACTGCCACAAAGAAGAGGGGGTCAAGCTATTTTCCAAAGCAGCAGAAGGCAAAACAAGAAACAATGCATGGAAACTAATCAAGGAGAGAAGCAACCTAGAACTTCTAAGGAGAAATTTCCTAACGGTGAGGACAATTAACCAGTGGAATGGCTTTCCTTCAGAAGTTCTGGACAGCCACTTATCTGGAATGGTATATTGTTCTAACAGTCAGAAAATTTCTCCTTACTTCTAGGTTGCTTCTCTCTCTGATTATTTTCCATCCACTGCTGATCAAAGTCATTGCAGATAATTGCTTTATTCTGGAAAGATTCTGTTTATAGGCAAACAACAATAAAAAAACCAGTCAGAAGCAACTCCATGTGTCGTTCTTGGGTCTGACACTTGTAGTTGACCTGGGACCAAGGAGCCAAAACTATATCTAGTGACTTTCCTAGTTTCCCAACACTAGGACAGATTTCTTGGCTTCCTCCACCTAAAGCTACTAGCCATTTTATCGTGTGTTACAAACACTATAACAATACCCCAGCTGCTCTTTTTCATGGAATAGAGAAGCAGTGCCACCTGATCCTTTATTTCAGTTAGAGCATGTTGAATTTGAACGCTATCATTATTTTTTTCTTGGGGATTAATGTGTCACTGTATGATTGGCTGTAAATGTTTGCTTTAGTTTCTGTATAATTTTTAAGGCAGTTTTAAAGTAAAGACTGTCCATTTCTTTGCTCAGCACAGAGCAGTGGTGGGATTCACAATTTTTTACTATTGGTTCTGTAGGCGTGGCTTGGTGGAGTTGGTGTGGCTTGGTGGGCGTGGCAGGGGAAGGATACTGTAAAATCTCTATTCCCTCCCCACTCCAGGGAAAGGTTACTGCAAAATCCCCATTTCCTCCCAATCAACTGGGACTCAGGAGGCAGAGAATAGATGGGGGAGGGGCCAGTCAGAGGTGGTATTTACCGGTTCTCCGAACTACTCAAAATTTCCACTACCGATTCTCCAGAACTGGTCAGAACCTGCTGAATGCCCACCTCTGGCACAGAGCATTTTGAAATGCGGTTGAATGTGTTTAATGGCAAATCCCAAAACGCAGTTCCTTGTTCTGAGTGAGATTTGAAAAAAAGCTAATTGTACTCTCTGGTTTTTGTCGAGGAACACTAAGGAGGAAATTATCTTCTATTTAGGAAGCACATTTTGAAAACATGTGGAATCTCTTCTGCAACGCTATCCTGAACAAATCATGGCCAATCTAGGTGAAAAGCTAATATACAAATATTAGTATCAGTGTAGCATACATATCCAATCTTTTTTTTAATCCACTAAACTATGCCCTCTAACAATTTATGGCATTTAAAACACCCCTGTGAAAATGTAATGCAGATGAATTGGGTGTCTATTGACAACAGTCTTTAAGGCCAAAAAATGCTTTGGTTTTTAAAACTTCAATTTAGACAAATATTTAGAATACACAAGGTACCTTTGCTCTGGCTAAAAACGTATCTATACTAATAATACTTGTTCATGGAAAAAGAGCCAAAGAGATAGCTGTTCTGGCATGTAATCAATTATGGAAGAGTTGGGGCCAAGATTCCAAGGGCATAAATGTCCCAGATTAGTGATTCCATATATTCAGAGGCTGTAAAATCTTTCCTGACATTTATTGTTATATTGCAAAGTACTTGGCAAAAATGAGGGCTTAGAGACAACCATACAAGCTTGTGCCATTAAAAAAAATATATCTCCAAGCTCTGTGATGTGCAAAGGGAAATACTAATAGTAGCATCCTTTTGCAAATTTTCATCTGGATCTATTGAACTACGAGGCACGATGCTGGAGATTTTAGGTTTAAAGCATCAGGATAGAAAACAGGAGGCCATGATTTCTAGTCCTGCTTTAGGCATGAAGCCACTGGGTGACTTTGAGCCAGTAACTCTTAGTCCTAGGACAAATAGCAATCAATTTCCAAAATCTTGCAAGGAAAACTCCAAGGAATTGTCCAGGTGGTTGCCAGGAGTCAACACTGACACAAAAGTCCAATAATCATAACAATAAAATACCTGAGGAAAAATGAAAATCTAAGGAAGGCTAAACATTATTGTAGCAAAGTCCTCTTGCCATCCCTTGCTTAAGAAGAAACTGTGAGTCCAGGGCTACCACAGGGATGTTTCTTTAGACGTAGTGATTCTATCCAGAGTCATTACTAGGATCAAAGCAAGTGACAGAATACGGTAGATTCCACCATCTCTATTAGAAGCTTGTTGCAGACTCATGGAATGAGTCCAGCTTTGTGAAGACAATGGATTGCTGTCAATCACAAGCAAGACAGATAGGTCTCAAACAGGATCTCATACTACATCAATGCCACACTATCTACCCCGAAACTGAATGCCGCTTTAAAAACTAATCTTTTGATCACCCATGGTCCCTATAAAGTGGCCATCTTGGTTTTGACTTAAAGGGGAGACTTGATTTGACGTATGAGATGTTAAAAATTTTCATTCGTCAAAAATTATACTTCTCATTTTGGTGTTGAAAGCCACATTGTGTTTAAGAGCACAACCCATATGCATACGTTGGTCAGATCTGTGAGATTGTCCTTTAAACTTTGTGTGTGTGTGTGTGTGTGTGTGTGTGTGTGTATGCGTATGTTTTTGATACAGACTTTAGAATCAGGATAGAGCTGGAAGGGACCTTGGAGGTCTTCTAGTCCAACCCCCTGCTCAAGCAGGAGACTATATACCATTTCAGACAGGTGGCTGTTCAGTCTTTTCTTAAAATCCTCCAGTGATGAAGCACCTACAGTCTCTCAAGCCAAGCTTTTCCATTGGTTAATTGTCCTCACTGTTAGGAAGTTTCTCCTTAATTCCAGATTGCTTCTCTCCTTCTTAGGTTTCAATGCATTATTTATTGTCTTGCCTTCTGGTGCTTTGGAAGATAAGTTGATCTTCTCTTCTTTATGGCATCCACTCAAATACTAGAAAGCTGCTATTGTGTCATCCCTTCTTTTCTTTAGACTAGTAACACCCAATTCCTGCAACTGTTCTTTAAATGTTTTTATCTCTAGGACCTTAATCATTTTAATCAAGAAATGCATTTAATAGAAAATCAAATTTAATCAAAATCAAATTTAAAAAATGAAATTTAAAAAATAATCTTAGTTGCTCTTCTTTGCACTTTTTCTCTTTACAACACGATTTAAGTCTATTTCTGTCTACAACATGATTTCCCCCTGTTTCCCACCAAAAGATGGTAGAATCAGTGGTTTTCTAGAAACCTTGAATCTCTAATCTTTGCACAGCAGACTACTCAACCTTATGTTCAACCTTTTACTAACAATATTTGGTTAAATTGCAGACAAAAGGTTAGCCTTTCATTATTCATAGAAGTTACTATTATTGTAATTTTAGAAAGACACTAAAGATAGTTAAAGTTTTGTAATAAAGTTCAGCATTATTTCATCTAAGGCTGCATTGTAAATTGCAATATGTTATAGCCTTTAAACAATATAAAATTCTTTATATGTAATACATAATAAATGGACCATTTTTTAGTTGATCTTGTTGCCCTGAAGCAGTTTCTAAATTGAACATATAAAATAGGGTTTTGTTTTTTAATGGGGTGGTGGAGGATTGGATAAATGCAGTTCTTCACTTGAAACATGCTATGATTCATTTGTTCTTATAAAATTAACCTTACTTGTTTATTGCCTCGATTTTGACAGAATCTGGGCATCAATAAAACATGCAGTGCAAAATCAAATAAAATTGAGTGGGTTTGTGAAACATGCCAGAAGGAGATAAGAGAAAATTTATACTGAAAAGGTATAGGGTTTGCTGCTTGGGCAAGGATTGGTCTACAAGACCTCCAAGGTCCCTTCCAACTCTGTTATTCTGTTATCCTGTTATACAGCTGGTTCTCAACAATCATTTGTTTAGTGACTGTTTGAATTTGCAATGGCACTGTAGAAAGTGACATATGACCAATCCTCACAATTATGATCATTGCAGCATCCATTTTGATCATATGATTAAAATTTGGGTGCTTGGCAACCAATGTATTTAAGATCGTACAGCATCCTGGTGATTTGATTGCCATTTACAACCTTCCCAGCCAACTTCCATTGAGCAAAGTCAATGGGGGAAGCCCAATTCACTAAATGATTGTGTGATTCATTTAACAACTGCAGTGATTTGCTTGACAATAGAATTGGGGATCACTCACTTAACAAGTGTCTTCCTTGGCACTAGAAGTTCTGGTTCCAATTGTAATAGCAAGTTGTGGACTACCTGTGCCCAGATAAGATTGCTAATGATCAGAGCTATCAGACCAGAGACTTAGAATCTGAAAAGACCTGTAGAGGGCAGTATTTTTTTTGTTTCACTTTGCTGCCACCTAGTGGTCATGCAGATTTTGCAGCCCAGTGTCAACTGAAGCTAGCCTGATCGAGGCCATCTGGGAGGCTTCAGAGCTGCCACTCTGAGGTGCTGAGAGATGGGGAGGGGAGAGTAGAGATAGCTGGGTTTTTGTAGCCAAAACAAAATAGTGAAGCAAGGACATTCCCACAGGTGGCTGAAGAGAGGAGGAGTGAAGTTTCCAAGCAACCAGACAGCATCTTGATTGGACCATATGACTGATTGTTTGGGAAAGGGGAAAAAACTTTTACTTTTAATTAGGTGAAAACCGCGGGAACTTTTAGAGTCGGTTTTCACTAGCTTGTGCCAATGATATGATATATCCAATAAACATGTTCTTTGAGGAAACTGCTTGCCTTGGAGTTCTGTTTGCTATGGGTGTATTACTTGGAACCCTGACATTAAACCGACTCGACGAGGCAAGTAGTTCTTCCTCAAAGAAAACCCTGCCACCCAGATCTAGCGGTGCTATGTAGTGACTTACTCAGTGGTGAAATTCTATTTATTTTTACTACCGGTTCTGTGTGTATTGCTTGATGGCCGTGGCAGGGGAAGGATATTGCAAAATCTCCATTCCCACCCCACTCTGGGGCCAGCCAGTGGTGGTATTTGCCAGTTCTCCAAACTACTCAAAATTTCTGCTACTGGTTCTCCAGAACCTGTCAGAACCTGCTTAATTTCACCCCTGGACTAACTCCAACAGAGAGGTAGGATTACAACATTGAAAAGCAACTTCAGTGTATCCAGGAAACCACCAGATTTTCCCAGACTGTGCTGGAATGCCCTTTGGGTCAAGTTGCAATGCAAATCTTGGTAGGACAGAAGTTTGATTCTATCCTCTGCTTTAAGAAGAATTTCCCAGTGTGGTTTTTTTTTTTTTTTTAATGTTGGCTTTCTGACCAGGGAAGGAAGTAATTTACTGCAAAATATCATGAATCAATGTTAAATTAATTTTTAAATTTTGAGCATGTGGAGAAAAAATGTAAGGAAAAAAGCAACTCCATGTGAAAGAGCGAACCCACTGCAAGGCATAGACTGCCATCTCTGAAGGCCAATAATTCAAGCACTTTCGTTTTTATTCCATTGTAAAACTCTTTTGGGAAGCATTTAGAGGTTTAGTCACAAAGCAGCTGCTGAGCCCTGAACTTCCTCAAGATGGGAAAGGGCTGATCCCAATAAATATGTAGCTCCTCAGCTCAGATTCTTCATATCTGACCTACTTCAGAAGAGATCTCTTAGCAGCACCGCCGAGTGATCAATTCCCCCCAAGCAGTTCAATCCATGAGATGTTTAATATTGTTTCAGATGACATAAAACCTTCCTTTCGTGAGAGTGTTTCCCAGGTGGTGTTCATAAAAACATGCCAATGCCTCTTCTGGCAGAGTACAATTCAAAAGAGAGCTTCCATGCAGCTGAGTATATCTCGGGAGAAACAATATCAAACCACAGCTACAAACATTTTCTTGTGTGATAAATCATTACTGTGATCTATTTGTCTAAATTCAACAGTCATTTGGTTATCATAGGTCTTTTTTGGGGGAATAAGG